>NC_142088.1:63887500-64572500 GCF_054644295.1 Miniopterus natalensis
CTAAATATCTAACAGTAAGTAAGTAGTTGACTATGTTATATTCCTCTTTAGTAGGAAAGATGATGCTGCCATTGAAAAGAATGTTTCATAAAAAAAAAAAAAAAAAACACAAAGGAAATAAAAATGAAAAGTTACATAGGAAAAAAAAAAGAAAGAAAAGAATGTTTCAGCCCGGCCAGCGTAGCTCAGCTGTTGAGTGTCAACCTCTGATCCAGGAGATCCAGGTTCGATTCCCGGTCAGGGCACATGCCCGGGTTGTGGGCTCGATTCCCAGCAAGGGGTGTGCAGGAGGCAGCCGATCAATGACTCTCATCACTGATGTTTTTCTCTCTTCTTAGCCCTTCCTCTCTCTGAAATCAATAAAATATATTTTTTTTAAAAAAGAAAAGAATGCTTTGAAGACTTTTTAATGACACAATAAAATACCATTAAAATTTTTAAAGTTAAGTGCTTTATATATATATATATAATAAAATAAAATTAGCTATGCATATAAAGTTTGTAGGAAATACTCAAGCATGTTAATTTTCAAATTAATATGCACTGCTTTTAAATAAACAATACATTATTTAAAAAATACTCAGGCACCGAGAGTCTGTGAGGATAATGAAGAAGAGGAATGTAAATATGTTTTATCCAGTAATCTGATTTCTGGAAATGTATACTAAGAGATTATCTAAGATTATGTATAAACTAGTAGGTTGGAAAAAATGCTTATCTCAGGATTATTATAATAATAAAATGATAAAACCAACTGGGACCTGTTTTGGAAAATTATCATGCATTGTACTGATCATACTGAAAGAATGTAAAGCTTAGAATAAAGAATCAACATAGAACATAATTTTGATATAATAATAAAAGTAGAATATAAAAGTGGAGTGTCCTCTCATATATAAGTAACTGTGCATTAGAAAATTAGCTAGATAAATTAATCTGAAATAGTCACACAAAGGAATGTAATACAGCGGTGAAAATGAATGAACAATGACTACAACAACCATGGATGAATATCAAGAATGCAATAAAAATAAAATTAATTCACAGGAGAATTCACACATATAATTCAACCATGTAAAGTTAATCTTGGGAAATACATGCAACATATGTTTATGACTTTTTAAAAAGACATGATAAACTCAATAATCAGGATACCACTGTCTCCTGAATGGAATTGGGGCACGTACATGCCTTGCCATGTTTTGGAAATATTTTTAATACCTGTACTAGGTACATGAGATTTGTTTTATTTTTATTCTATACATATTAAAATGTTATACAATTTGTTTACATATGTTTAATATTCAGTAACAGTACTTTTAAAATATATAGAGAATGATAATATAGCTTGTATTGAAAGTGTTGTGTTTATGAGTTATTAGTTTTTTCTTTTTTTTCAAATTTTCTATAATATAGATATTTTACTAAAAATCTTATGGTATGGGTTATTCAGATATAATTGAGTCTTGTGTATCCTGAGTTTTGAAAAAATAGAACAGTATGTTTTCCTTTTCATATAAAGTAATTCCTTCAAAATTACATAGACTAACTTAAGTATAGGGTGCCCTAGCAATTGGGGAACCTTGCATATGTTTTTATATAAAAGTCTGAAGGAGAAAAAGCTCCTTTTTCTCTGTAGAAAAAGCTAACTTGATTTTGGCATTTTAACCCAAGACACAGTTTTGTCTTGGGATTTTGGTTTGTTTTGTTTTTTCATAAGGTCTGTGTTTTACATCAGTGTTACTGGCATCGACCTCTAACATTCTAATTAAGATGTGAAGAAAAAAGCGATGCTGTAACTGGCATTTTATTTCATTTCTTAAAAAAATAAATCACATGATTAGATAACTGTAATATATTCACAGGCAAGTATGTGATGCTGTGCAAGTCTTTTGTTTGCCTCCGACAGTCTGTAGATGCAAACTCTGAGGGAGGGATGTTTTATATATTCTGAAGTGTTAGCATTGTCAAACATAATGAATCCTACAGTTAGTATCTACAAAAAGTGTTAGATAGATTATAATGAATTGTAAAATTAAATGTGCCGGATGTTTTGATAAATGTCCATTTTATAGTTACAAGTTTTCCAGTGATCCTTCATGTTTTTGCTATACTGACACTTACAGACAAAAGAATAATTAACTAAATAAAACCCATTCAGGGAAGTAATTTCTGTTTTAATTAAAGTAATGCAATTAGCTGGCCTCCTTGCATCAAGATACATTTGGCATATTTTAGAGTTTAATTTTTGGTATTGAATTTTAAAAACGCTAATTGTGCCAGTTAATTAAACAGTGGCATTATGCAGTGTAAAGAAGATTAGGCAGCATCAGTTGTTTATGTTTGTAATCTTCATTCTGCAGGACCCAAGAATGAGTTGTTTCTTTTTTATGGGAAAGGACGCCCAGGAATTGTGAGAGGAATGGACTTGAATACCAAGATAGCTGATGAATACATGATTCCCATAGAAAATCTGGTAAACCCTCGTGCTTTAGATTTTCACGCAGAAACCAATTATATCTACTTTGCTGACACCACCAGTTTCCTAATTGGCCGGCAGAAGATAGATGGCACAGAGCGAGAAACCATCCTGAAAGATGGTAAGTGACAACGTGTAACATTAACATTAAATTGCTCAGAGATAAAGCAGTTTGAAGGGATCAACCCACTGTATGTCAAACTGACTTTTACCAGAACCCAAGTTACTGTTGATTTAAAAGTATTTATTAATTTAATTTTCTTCAGTAATATTATTTCTACATGTTTTTCATCTACCAGCATATTAAAACCTTCAGTGTAAAATTGAACTTGCAATTATCTACTGCATTTTAAATATCACAGGAATTAAATTGAGTTATTTATCCACTTTCATGGAGAAACATAGATTTACAATTATATCTTTACAGTTCTGTATGGTAGAAGATAAGATTTTAACAGGACCTCAGAGACTTTTGTAATATTTGATTCTCACTAGAATATTGGCCATGTCACTCAAAGTACATTAAAATATTAACATTCCCATTCTCATCACAATTCTTGCATAGTTTCTTACTGTATAAATCATTAAAATTCAGTTATCTAGAGTTGCCCTTGAAATATCAGTATCTGTAGAGAAACTTTAGTTGTTTATGCCTATTGTTATTTACAAATATATACATATATATAATCATATATATTCAAACATATATGTGTATATTTTATTAAAGGCAGTGGATTTCATAAATTACTTGGCTTAATAACAACCAATCAAGTAACAAAATAACATAACTTTGGTATAAGTAGAAAAGGTCTTTAATAATCAAGCAAACCAAACCTTTGACAGGCTGCTAGTCACATTAGCATGTTAACTAATTATTCTGGACTTCAGTTTCCTCACATATACAGTCTACTTCTCAAATAGTTTGGAAATCTTTGATTTAGGGAACATTAATTGTAACCTTATTTTATGAAGGACACTGTACTAGTTATCAAAATAGACTAAAGGGATTTTAGGAAATGGCTACTACCTTGAAGGAATTCATGATCTACTTTTGGAGAGAGTATAAGCACACACAAAATATAAAGGGTTTGAAGCATTTAATTTAATAAGTTCAATGATGGCCCAAGGAAATATATGATGAATGAAGAATATCCATGCAAAGAGAAACCACATGGAGGAAGAGAGGTCTTTATGGGAGTATTCTTTGTGGAGCTTTTTGTGGAGGAGGTGGTACTTTGACTAGATCTTAACGGAATGTTAAGCAGGAGGAGAGGTTAACCCATGAAACAAAACAAAAGCACATTCTCCAGAAAGGGTATGGGGAGAACATTAAGTGGATTATTACAGGAGGTGTACAGGTAATAGTGACAGAGTACATGTGAAAAGTGAAAGGTGGTGAAATAATAGACCTTAAGTGTGAAATGAAAGATCTGAGATAAAAATCCCGAAGGGTTAAGAGACAGGAAATACCTTTAAGCCAAAGAGTAATGTGAATCAAATGATATTTAGGGAGCATCAATCTGGTAGTGGAGGGCAGAGTAAATCAGAGGGAAGGAGAGAAAATAAAAGCAGAGACAGACTAACATTATTTACAGCATGATAGGTAACGAATGGTGGTCTGCTCCCTTTTAAAGGAATGGGGCCAGCATCAAAAGGTTTTTCATTCACCTCAGGTCCAATTTAAGTCAAACCTTTAATGATAAAAAGTACAGTTTCCACAAGTGACAAATGAAGTGCTAAAATGAAAAAAACATTCCTGTTTTTGTCTTTTTTTGTCCTATTAGAGTAAAGATTTTTACTTAAAATTGGACAAGGCAGAGGCTACCTGTCTACTTTTCTCTGTGATGTGATACCAGATGATATGGACTTGACAATTTTAGGACAATGAACTTGAGCATTCTAAGTAGTAGATACGTTTGGATTGCTCTCATTTTGACTTAGACACTTTCAAGAGGGACTGAAATATAGTGTAAAGAATCCTTGGCTTCATTTTAAAAAGTGTCAGTTCCAGTGTTGTGTCTCAATGGTCTGGCTAATAATTCTAACTTTGACAACCATATCTTATCAGTGACATGGGTGGCCTTTTGAACTCCACCAGAGCAACAGAGATCAGCTTTAATAGCTGCTTGACTCCCAGGCACATTTGTATAGTTTTGCTTTGTCAGTATGAAGGTTATGAGAACATTTTGTAGGCTTCCACACATGAAATAAAGTAACATTTTGATATTCTTATACAAGGGACATTAATGTATTTTTTTTTAGTTTATCTTTTTTCTTACCAGTAAGGAGAATAGTGGTAAACATTAACATGTAAAAAGAGAAACTACATTTGGCAAATAACAATTTGTGATTCTTGGGATCAGAAAGATCAACTTCTCTGTGTATTCACTCATTTAGCTGAAGTGTCTACAGTCCAACCTGAAGACTGAGAGGCAATGCTCGGTTTGACAAATGATTCTTTAAGCTTGGTAGAAATTCTCAGTCTTAGGTAAATTTGTGTAGTTTGAAGTACAAGGCTATAAAGATTTTGTTTGTAAATAAAACAAATATCTTGGACATCTATTTGAGCTCAGGTTTTTTCTGTAAAGAAAAAAAAAAAACCACACAACATCATTTTAATAAAAAACCCATCTTTATTCATTCTGTGATTTATTTTACTTTTATTTTTTTGTCTCAGAGGTTTATTGAAAACCACCTAAATGTGGTAGATTCCATAGTCTTGGTGGAGTCTTGTGAGCTTAAATAGTAGTTAAATAAACGAGAAAGGAAAATTGTCCATTTGAGGTGCTTACATTTCTCAATAATTACTGAAATTATTGATGAAATTAAAACATATTAGGATTTAATAAACATAGACTTCTATAAAAACAAAACATTTTCCAGTCTGTATTTTTTTAGTCTCTAGAATTTTTGCCAAAATTTTTGTAAAATTTATACTTTTTTAAAAATTATTTGAATTATTTCTTTGTCCAGTCAATAAATATTCACTGGATGCTTTCTCTGGGCCAGATGCTGTTCTGGGTAATAGGAATGCTGTAATAAATAGGACCAAGGTTTAGATATAGTTAATATCCAAATAGTGGGAGGCAGATAAATAAACACATAAATGAGCAAGATAATGATAAGTGCTACAAAGAAAATAAAGTAGGATACTATGGTGCAAAGTAAAAGAAGATATCAACAGGAAGGAAACTTATTCAAGATGATTAGGGAATTTAAATAAGCCATTTTTGCCAGGTATAATTGTTATGCTCTGTAAGAGAAGAAGGTAGATGTTCTTTATAAGACTGAATTCATTTTACCTTCTTGGGGGTCTTGTCCACAATTCATTTTTCACTGTAGTATGAATCATAATTTTCAGCAGAAGGGTAAAAACATAAAAATGATACCTTACTATGCAATTTATCATGTATATAGTCTATTAGTACATTACTTGTTTTTAAACTGTATAAGTTAATTCTTCTGGGATACATATATCCAAATAGAAGGCATGTGAAAATGCTTTTACATATCATTTCATATCTTTAAAAGTATTTTAAAACAGCACTCAAAGATTTTTTTCTGGGTTTGAAAGTTATTAATGCCTGCAGCTACCACCGAAAAGCTGTAGTTTCAATGGATCCCATAATTAAATTGGAGACATGAGGTCACCAATGGTTAAGCCTGTGCCCTTAACGATTTTGCTTTACTGACTTTATGTACCTCTTGGGTTGGGTTCAATCTGATTGAGATCTGGAGCAGGTACACCTTTCCAAATCTCAGAACCTTCCTTCAACTAAAGGAATATTACAGGAGAAAACAATATCTTTGGACAGGATGCAAGATATGCTCCCATTTTGATATTATGAACAGAAGTACAACCACGAGGAAGGGGAAGCAGTCTTTCAATGCAAATATATTATTCAAAGAGCATGTTTAAAGTTAATTTATTGATATACTATCAAAGGGTAAAACCATATTTATCTGGTTGCTTCTCCAGCACCTGAAGGATCGCCCCTATTCTTCATCTCAGTTCCATCCCCAGCATTTCCCTATTTCCCCCATGGATTTTAGAATTCAACAGTTTCTCCAATTATGTGTTGAAATGTATGGTATTTTATTCAGGCCATAAATTGCTATCTGATAATTCATCATCATAATACTTAGAACTCTCACTACCACCAACACAAACACACACACACACACACACACACAACTACCAATCTAAGACCCACTTTTGAACTCCAGAAATATTTCCAGACCTCTACTCTAATTGATTCTAAGACAGCTACTCACTTCAGAGTAATATTATTTTCTGAATCTAGAGATTGCCATTTGTTTTAAGATTTCAATGACTTCACCATCGTATAACTCAATAGTAATGTCTAGTGTCTCACAAAGATCGAATTTGACAGTGATTAAACAAACATGATGAGCTATCACTAGCAACTTATTTAGTAATTATTCCCTGCAAAACATTTTAAAATTAAGAACAAGCTTTTACTCTGCTATTAGATTACATGTGAATAGCAATCTTATTTTTTCTGATTTAATTATGAACTTTATCATAAAGAAAAGGCTAAGACTCAAAAATGTAGACTCTGATAAACCATTAAAGGAAATAGTGACTACATCTGTCACTCATGAGACATTTCCTAATTAAAACTGTTGAGAAGAGATTTGTGTTTGCAGCTCTTGAGAATCCAGTGGACATTATACTGCTGAGTAGCAAGGTTATATGGCCTATTTGCTGACTCTGGTTGACTATCAATAAGATGTTTTACCGAAATTTACTGGAAATTGGCACCCTGAAAACATGGGTTCCATTTTATGGTCAATTTGTATATAGATATTTCTCATAATTTTTAGTGTTTCTCATAAAATATATGAGACATTTTTAAAAACTTTAAGCCAGTGTATGTGTTTTTGTCTGAAACCTTGACAGGGAAATAAGAAGATTGAAATCTGGGTTCCGAAATATATTGTCATAAGAAATAAAATTAGACATGTGGTTGATGGAGTTTAGTAAACATAAAGACTACAATTTTCCCCTATTTGTTTTCATCCAACATAGGCATACATACTCACATACATGCATTGACATACACATCATACTACACAAACACACACACACACATGCACACACAAGTTCAGGATAGCTCTAGAAACTTCCATAAAAAATATCATTATCTTGTTATTGTTAAATTGCTCATAAGGTCAAAAGAGACAACATGAAAATACCTGGTGATCCCCAAAGTACCATTGAAGGGTTATTACAAATATAACTTTATATTAATAAATATTCTGATTGGTAGAATTTTTTGTACACTTTATACAAATTGCCATTTTTCAGCATGAATTAAAATAAAAGAAATAAAGTCAACCCAGGTGCTTAATTATTCTTAGCATTATGTGATTTTTATCTGTTACTTCAGAATTCACTTGGGAATCCTTTATTCACATAGGACTATTCTTGTGAACATTGGCTATAATTGTACTGTTGCAAAGTTAATACAAATTTTTGATTAAAAAAAATTTGATAAATCATGTTTGGCTGACATTGCTGTTGGTATTTTAAGTAAAAAATTTTAGCTCAAATAGTGGGGCCAGATAACATCCACAATGTAAACTGAGCAAGTTCCCATGAAACTAGCCATTATGAGAGGATTTTAAGGGAGTGCCAATAGTCATTGTCTGTGTCACACATATACTGAAAAATGTGAGTCTGACCTACATAAAACAAACTTTATGTTTGCCTTTCACTGACTTTAAAAATTTATTCAGTGGAGTAAGCTTTCCTCCCCCATATCAAAACCTGGTCAAATTCCAATTCTTTCCTCTCACAATTAGAAACACACCTTAATTTAGTAACTAGAATGGTCAATCCACTATATATACATTTAGATTCCAATTCTAAATTTAATGTATTATCAAATCTTCCCCATTCCCCACTTCCGTTGTCTTTTAGCTAGAAGCCTAGAAAAGGAAGAGACTGAAAAGTTGGTTGAGTCTCTTCCTCTGCTTTGCATTTATTTTTCTTCCCACCCCTCCCAGCTTGCTAGTCAACTCCAATGCCCACTCACTTCTCAGTATTGATGGAAAGAGGTAAGAGGGTTGAGAGTGGCAAGGAGTGATACTGAGAAAACGAGGGTCTTATATGAACTGGTCCCATTATAAAGTGGCCTTTCTCTGAGCCTGACAATCTTTAAAATGTACTCTCTTGAGGGCTGTGGATTTGTGTGTGTCGCCACATGTGTGCATGTGCAAGCATTTTGGAGGTTTTTCTGCTGGATCTCTTTCATTTCATTTCCCTTAGTCAAGGTACCTGAAACTCTATGCTGTAGCTTTGCATCCCCAAATAATCAGTTTATATGCATCCTCTTGTTGTTTGAGCCTCTGTACCCAGCTTTACAACATTGTTGTGCTGGACTGAAAGCATCCCTATGCCAGCATTTTCTCCTGTGTGATCCAAATTTGGTCCACAAAATTATTTGCAAATATTCTGTCCCAATACACTATGGGAATAGAGAAATAGTGCAAATCAACCATGACTATTCTGCCACCAGAGTCTACTTTTTCTTTTTCAGGTGTGAGACTTTCTCAAGGGTTTCGTGCATTAGGAGAAACAAACTATAGAGAACTCAATTTAATGATCTCTTTGAGGTCCCATGGAAGCTCCATCACTAGAGTTTAAATGAAAACTATCCCTCCATTCTCTCTTTCCTACCACCTTGGGAGTTTAAGGGATATGGGCTAGAGACTTACAGAACAGCAACATCTCTCTCCAAAGAAATCTCCTAAAATTCTTCCCTCTTTCCATTTTCTCCCCTTTACACTGTTGATATGGTTGAGGCATCCATGAGTTGCGGAAACAGTTCTGATCAAGTTGATTGTAAAATATGACTTTTTTATTCTCACACTTAATTCGATATAATTTTCCTCCATAATTTTGACTTGTACTCAAAGCTTTAATTTTCACATCCCATTACAAATGTCACAGGGAGTTACTATTGCTTGTGATTCGGCAAGAATCATCAACCAAATTGAGAGATGTTCTAATAGGCATTAGGCTGTGGTCCGATGATACCTAGAAACAAGATATAAGAAAAACAACAAGACTATTTTGAAATTCATTTAAACAGATAGGTGGCAACAAATAGTATTTTCACTCACCTTTATGCCCCTAATTTTTGGGGGTTTTATTATCTGATTTTAAACATTTTAAAATAAAGGCTTTTGCTAGATTTAGAATTGAGCCTTTCAAAACAAAGAATTATATAAAAACAAACAAAAAATGACATAAAAGCACACAAAAAGCTCTTGAGACTCTTTGCAGCACCATCACGAAACATGAAGTGGAAAAGCATCCATCCTCTTACCCTTTTCTCCAATTGTAACTACTCGGATGTTTCTTTTCCTATCATTTATGTTTGTAAGTGTGAGGAAAGCCAGATGTGGCATATTTTCTAAACTGCTCTATTTCTCTTCAGTGAACAATATTATCTGAGCTAGGTTTCCAATCCAAATTCTCCAGAATCACAAAATATAGAAAAGGTGTACATAATTTTTTTTTCTAGTCCCCAACTGACACTGGCTGTCAAGATGAATAAAGATTGCTTCTTAAATGTGTATCACAAGTCACTAAAGTATTCCTGTTAATTGTTATTTCTTATACTATTTTATGTATGTTCTAGAGAAAATCATGTTACTTTGGGGTACTATAACCATGATTTGTCAGTTGAACAAGTTGGGTTATGGGGAGTGTGATCTTGCAAAAGGAACCTAGAGCACCTAGTCAGGAGTGAAATGTGTGTGTGTGTACATATATACACACACACACATATATATATACATATATACACACACACATATATATACATATATATACATATATATATGTATATACACACACACAGGCACACACACACACACACATTCCATACTTGCTCTATCACAGATTGATTTAATTACAACCTTTGCCAGATACATTTGACTATTTTAGAGTCTAAAATCTTGGATTAAATATCAATCAAATTAGTAATAGATCTTTTTATTTTTTTCTAACCAAAATGGCTGAATTAACTGATATTCTTCTGTTCTATTAAAAAATGGCTGTGAATTGTACTCAAAATTTTATATTTCTTGTGCACTTTAAGCTATACTTTTCTAATCTTTCTGAAGTAAAATTCTAACTTTATTTTTTTTCCTGCTAATCCCCTCCCCAAAATATTTATTGATACCATAAATGTCATAAATGTCTTCCTTTTATATTTACATGAGGGCTTTTTGCTTAATAAATGTGTGACTAATCATTTCAGGCTAGTTGTGCTACAATTTTTCCCCTCTTATATCTTCACAAAGATCTATCTACTTTCAATCATGACTTAGTTAGCTATCAAAAAATAGCTTTAGTGTCTTTTTTTTGTTACTTACACATACTTTATTTTGACAAGTTCTATATAGCATTTTACTTTGCAGCTACATCAAGGATTATAAAATTAAAATGGAGCAAAAGGAAGACCGATTTTGTTTCACAATTCACTTTTTTTACAAAAAAATTAAAGGCAAAATATTGAGGCAAACATTTAAAATATTGAGTAGAGAACTTAAATTATTGAAACCATCAATCTCAGGCAACTGAGTAATGCTCTTTGATTCTGTAATTTGATGACACTTATAATTTTTGTTTCCTCATAATATATGTTATATATAAATATTATATATATATTTGCCATTATATATATAGCTCTCCAAACAGACCTATAGGATATTATGCTAAGTGAAAGAAGCAGTCAGAGAAAGATAAATACCATATGATTTCACCTACACGTGGAATCTAAAGAACAAAATAAATGAACACACAAAACTGAAACACAATCATAGATACAGAGAACAGACTGGTGGCTGCCAGAGGGGAAAGGAGTTGAGGGACTGAATGAAAGAAAAGTGAAGGGAATAAGTAGAAATTGGTAGTTACATCATACTCATGGGGATGTAAAGTACAGCATGGGCAATATAGTCAATAATATTACAATAACTGTGTATGGTGCCAGGTGGGTACTGGAAATATCAGGGGAGCACTTTCTGAAGTGTATGATTGCCTGACCACTGTGCTGTACACCTGATATTAATACAAAATAATATTAAATATAAATTGTAATTTTTAAAAAGTCTTTGACAGTGCCATGTCTTGTTCATCTTTCTAACAGTTCCATGCAGATAGTAAGCACACAGTAAGTGTTAAATTGGATAACAGTTTTAAAAAACAAAACTTGTATAAATAAAGCCACCAGTATCTTTTGTCTGTAAAAAAAAAAACAAAAAGAAAAGAAAAAACCACAGTGAGTGCTTACAATATATATGCCAGGCAAACACTTTACATGATTATCACATTTCATCTTATTGTTTATTGAATATAATTTACCTATCTTTACATTACTGACATTCTAAATTCCCTAGCACTTTCAACATTAAGATGGCAAGGAAGGAAAATATTTTATTTTTTATTGACTTTCTACATTGCATAGCACTTTTCAAGTAATAACATTTTATCATCCAGGCTATTCATTTAGGTTAAACACTATCCAAGTTTTGCTTTTGATGCCCCTGAGAATAGTGATGTCATACATCAAACAGTGCGGTGTGATATATGTTTAGCCTGATTGCGTGATATGTCTCCAGGTGAAAATCTGGCAATGCTCATATGTGATTTTCTCTGATTTGTTTGATTAGTAGGTGGTATCCATAAAAAAACAAAATGTTTTCTATAATTATAAATATTTGAATAGATTTCATAATCAAGTAGTTAAACTAAGGATTTACTTTTTCTTCTAAGTATTTAGTGCTCTATGAAAATATCAGAATAATATTGAAATAATAGGAGAGTATTATTCATTGGTATTTTGGAGTGAGTAAGCTAGCCACACATCTGAATTCTGTTCTTTTCTTCACCCAAATCTATTGTGCTTACATTCATTCATTCATTTATTTTTTATTTTACACATGTTTTTCAAGTATTTAATACTGATCCCTACCAGGAATTTCCAGGATGAATTATACTTCCCTCTTGCCCTCATATTCCATAGAAATAATGGAAATGTGGATACATGTCAGTAAATTTAACAAGGTGGTAAGAGATAAGTGTCAGGAATGAGATGTGGACATAGTACTAATAATACAGCACTAAGCAAGTTTAGAGGAGAGATGAATTTTACAGGGAGAATAGAGATTTATGTAGCCGATTAAATATTCTTTTGGCTTTGCAAGAAGTGAAGACACAAGTCTTCCTGCCTCGTAGAGCGAACAGTTACACAGCAGTCACCCAGGAGTGCCCTTCACTTAGTTACCTATGTGACTAGCTATAGAAGCTTTAAAATGAGAGGATACTTGTCTCACAGTTCAGCACACTCAGGAAGGTCCAATGGGGCCTGTCTCTCTCAATACCGACAGATAAGACCCTCGAAAACTAGCACACGTCATAAGAACTCACTAATCTCTATTGTTCACGAGGATGGATTTTTACATGTAATCAACTCAGTGTTCCCTGTAAGGACTTTTAAATTCATAAGGAAAAAACATACTGTTCATTTAAGTTGTTTTTCTGCTATATAACCTGCAATATCCCTGTGACTCCAACATTGTCTTTGTCATGCCCGTAACACCCAGGGATGGCCCCAGTGCAGGCGTTTGCAGGCTTTGCTCCTGTGCCTGGACCGCTGTCCCACCACATGTCCCCATGCCTCTCTCCTTTACCTCACAGAGGTCTTCGCTTACAGGCCACCCCCTTCAGGTAGTCCTTCCTGGTCACCCCATCTAAAGTTCTACATCTACACATATTCCGTATTCCAGGCCTGAATCTTTATCCCCTGTCTCTGGTTACGTTTTCTTTTTAGTACCTGTCCTAGGTACGTTTTGCTTGTTTGTTGTCTGGCTACAAGAATATAAGCTTTGAGATTTCAGAGGCTTTTGTTTGTTTCATTCATTGACAGATCCTTAGTGCCTAGAACAGCACCTGGCATACAGTAGCGATACAACCAATATTCACTGAATGGATGAATGGGTCCTTTCTTTTGGCTGCTGTTACCTTAAAAAAGTAATTAAACGGATGAAATAAGGCTAAGATTGACTGAAGCATGATTCTTTTTTTGTTCTAAAATAAGAAGCAAGATCAACTATTAGTTTTGATGATCTGAAGTTATATTGGCATTTACTGATTTTTTTCTTATAATGTGCTTCCCTGATGATTTTTTAGGAATCTTGTAAACTTTTACATACTCTCATGATTCGTGTGAAGGTCTACAACATTTTTTAACTTAAAAAACTAATTGTGATTTTTTTTAACCCACCTGAAACATTTCTGTCTTAATATACTTTCCCTGGCACTCTAAATAAACATCTTATTTTCTTGCATAGCTTCAAATTATGTTTTATTTTTTTTTTGCATAATTGTATACCTATCTTGAATGGTTTCATGCTGAATACTTATTTAGATAACTTGTTCTGCACTAATTATCTTTATGGTTTTGCTGTGAAATTGTGAGGATTCATTTAGCTTACTGCACCAAAATTATTACAAACCATAGCATTAATAACAATATTTTGACCATCTCCCCTTTTCCTACAGATTATGCTACATCTAGCCTTTGTCATCTTCTGTATATTAAAAATAATGCATTTCCAAATAATTCAATAGTTTATTAAATTACAATTTAAAAAATTAATTTTGAACTACTTTTATTTAGCCTTGTAGAATATTTTCAAAACAGTACAGAGAGTTTCTATATATCCCCACACCATTTTCCCTAATAATAACATCTTACTTTACAGTACCACAGTAACTGAAACCAGAAAATTAATGTTGATACAATACTATTAACTAAAGACCTTTCTCATAATTCTACCAGCTTTTTTTATAATGAATTTAGTGGTTTTGTCTTTCAGTCTCTTGCATGTTCTTAAAATAGTACCTCAGTGTTTCCTTATATTGGCTTTTATTATTTGACTTGCCTTCATATACACATTTGTTGAATCTCTACATTGTCAGCCATTACATATATTTTGGTAAGAAAATAAAGCTATAGTTTATTGGGAATAATAAATTTTTATTCCAGTCAGTGATCTAATTTATCTCCAATCCCTTTCCCTCTTCTTTGTCCCACTCTTTCCTTCTAATGAGTCACTGCCTTTATTAACTTTCTTTGACTCTTACTACTGTTTATGATTTATTCTTTTGCAGTTCTAGAGATCAAACTTTAACATAAAGTAGATACGTAGATTGGAACATGTGTCAGCTTTCCAGTCTTATATTGACTACTCACTAAATGTGGATCCTTGTGAATCATTTCATTTTTCTGGGGCTTCATTTCATTATTTGTAGAATGCAGACATGAGACTATATGATTCTTTAGCTCCCTTTTTTCTCTAAAATACTAACTTTATAGCTAACTTTCTGCCTAGTTTTATTATTAAACCTTTCCCTAGCTCACTGCTTAAGTTTGTAAGGCTACCAGTGGACCCAAATGTGCAGTGACTGTGCATCTCTATAGGAGGGTTTTTTGGGATAAATTACTATTAAGGACTTTATTTGCTTTACTACATTTACCCATCACCCACACTTGAATTTTAACTATTTTTTTCCTCTCTGGGTATTAATGTGAGTCTGAAACAAGCATACTTTTGCTTAATGCAGGACAGTAAGGTAAACTCTAGCAGGATGGCCACATGAGACGACACATTTGTTCTCTGCCAAGGTAATGATAAACAATGAAGATTTATAGCCTCTGGCTTTTAAGCTAAGCTTGAAATTTAACGACCAGTATATTTCACTAAACATGATGCCTAAGCAAAGTGTGTGCTGCAACCTTTATTAAAAAGCTCAGTGAAAATTATCAATTGAAGTGATGCAACTGTTTGAATGTTTAAGTGATGAAGTGCAAAATATGAAGCGTATGAGAAAACACAATAAAAAGTGATACCAATAAAAAGTGATTTCTAACAGAGTTGCCTTTTCATCTAATATGAAAGAGACTGAGCACTTTAGTACTAAAGGAAGTTCCAAAGCGTTGTGTTTTAATAAATCCTAACCTACTTCACAGGACTAAAAAGAATATTTAAGAGTAGCTGCTGTGATATTTTTCCTTCAAGCCATTGTTGTTCTTTTCTCCCTTAGTAAGTAGGCGGAATAGGGTAGGAAAAAGGAGTTAATGGAAATTGCTTTATTTTCCCCCACTTATAATTTGAGGACTCATATTTTGTATTTTCTCACGAGATGGTTAGACAAGTGTGGCCACAGAGGATGTATAGGAAGGCTCAGGAAAACAGAACTTATTATATTCACAGGCCCCAGAAACGAAAGGCACAGCAGATACCACGGGAGCACCTGAGAAAGGCAACTGGTAGGTCAGGAAGCAGAAGGCAAAAAGTGAAGGGAAAACACTGAGCCACAGTCTTTACTAAAGTTTCTAAAGGAAAAAACAAGGCAGGACAGGATCAGCAAGTTAGGTTTGGCTGGTTTGAATAATTCCATTGGGCTTTAAATTCTAGGGGTGCTCACTAGTTGGCTGGTACCTGGGTCTGGAACGATTAATGCAGAGAAATTATGCTTCCCGGGGAACAGGACTCTGTAATGCTTAGTTTGCAAATCAAAGGCATGTTCCTGGATGGACCCATTGTTGTCCTTAAGAATTAGCTAGTCATAGGAGGGTTGGCCTCCCAGACCCCCACCGTGTCCTGGTGGAAAGGTGTTTTTAAAACATGTCAAAACATCATAATATACAGAAAATAAAAACATTTAAAAATATTTACAGTACAGCTCTGATTGTATCCAAGAATTTGTAGTGGGTTATTGTCAAATTAGCAATATACACATTGCATATCCTTAGGAGCTTCCTTAAATTGGAAGCTATTCTGCCCTCCATAGTATATTCATTGCAGTGTTCATCTGAAAAGAATATGAAAGTGGGCCTCTTCTGCCCAAAGCACTCAACAAAATCATTTTCAAATTACAGGAATGGCTATGGTGTATTAGTCAGGGTTCTTCAGAAAAACAGATCTAATAGGATGTGTACAGACAGAAACAGAGATATATTTTAAAGAATTGGCTCACAATTGTGGGTCATGGGAAGTCCATCTGCAGATAGGTCAGCAAGTGGTAGACCCAGGGAAACAGTGATTTTGCAACTCAAGTTTACAGACAGTCTAGGAGCCAAACCCCCTCTTCCTCAGGGAACCTCAGTCTGTTTTCTCTTAAAGCCTTCAACTGATTGAATGAGACCAACCCTCATTATGGAGAGTAATCTGCTTTATTCAAAGTGTACTGATTTAAATGTTAATATCGTCTAAAAATACCTTCCCAGAAATATCCAGACTGATGCTTACCCAAATATCTGTGCTCCGTGGCCTAGCCAAATTGATTCATTAAATTAACCATTACACATGACTCACTGAACAACATGCTTTACGGTGTGTTAGTATGAATCAATAACAAATGCCAATACGAGCAATAGCCTGGAACCCAGAAAGGATTATAATTTGAGGTCATATTTGCACACTAACTTGTTTGTTCTATCTATCTTCCTTTATTAAAGACTATCAAATTATGACTCTTCTGGACTTTTCCAGAGGTGACAATTCTCCAGGAATCCCTCACATTTCTGCATCTCTTAAAGTGAGGCACTTATTGCCTTTTAGTCTGAAGTTAACATCATTGCAAGGATGTTAGTATAGAAAAGAGCTTTGGAAAAAGAAATGGATATCTCTCCAGTGCAAAGGGCAGGCCTGCTTATTGCCCATTATAAAAGACTTGAGTTTCCTAAGTTCAGAATTATTTGCTGTAATACAACTCACTTTGTGAAGGCATCCACACGGGCCCATCTTAGTCACTTTCTTGGGATTCGGAGTAAAGGGAATGGACACAAATCTCCTGATAACTATTCTGCTTGCTGTGCCACGAGTAATAAAGTCTTTTATAGCTGACCTCCATATCTTGCATGGTCTATCATCCTCCATGAAACTATAATTGGGCTAATTTGTTGGCTTGAAAGTCGGGTAAGATCTCAGTTCTTAACAGTTCTTGAAATCTTTCATTTTCATCATTACTTTAGGTTATTTTATCAGCGACTATAATGCATGCTGTGGGACTCCCTTTACTCTTACAAATGCTCATCACTGCATCGAAGGTGAAATATCTGAATGTCATAGACGATCTGTATTACCTTCCCCCAAATCGCAACTGACCATATGCTTTTGATAATAGAAGAAAACCGTTATGTTTTAATATATTCTGCTCATCTGGAAAATAAGACCCTTGTATGCACTTTATGTATCTCTTTAAATATGGCAGCAAAGCGTTTGGTTCTAATTGAGAGTAGCTTGTGTATTCACCCTCTCTGACCTAATTGCTGAACGCAGAAGGGGCCTGGAATGAAAACGAAGATAAGAACATCAGTCTCAGCTGGCTTTTGGGACAGATGATACAGAAAACTTTAGTCTGACAAAAGCATTCTGTAAACTTAGGAGATCAAAAATTCAGTGGAGAAATTTTACTGCCACACTCTTAGGTAAATCTGCTTAATTCAATCATGTCAGATCCTTAGGAGCTGTGATGCCTCAGTCCACATGGAAATGCACAGAGGGAATCTGTGTTGATTGAACTACATGAAGATGAGGCAGGAGAGTTGTCCAAGCGCTGACTCAGAGTCCAGGCACCACAACCCTGGCCCTAGGCATGTCTACATGCACACTGCATATCCAGTTATTTCAGGCATGTGCCCATACCCTGCACCCATGCAGGTACTTTCCTAATACTTCATTCCAGCTCAGAAAAATAATGTCTAACTAAGGATAGGAAAACTTGGATACCTTAGAAAAGCGCAGGCACTGTGATTTTATCATGGCAGTTGCGAGGTATAATTTCCAACTAATTCCTTACGTTAATCGAATTCTACCGTAAAGCATCAAGACTTGCGGATTACTCTGTATAGACAGCTTATTAACCTTCACAAAACTAAGACCACCAGGATGCTTCTATGAAAATGGAGTGCCATGAAATTTCACGTCTTGATTACTTTGTTGACGGGTGTTGGCCATAGAGTTTGTATGAGCCAGTCTCAGGCAGGCCCCAACCAAACCTCTCTGAATAAAAATTAAATGTGCATAAAGCCAATTCTCTATATGCCTCTGCATTCTGCGTAAGTTATAAATTGATGAAAGGCAGATACCATATGCTATGGAAGCAGACCACTTCCCTTATCAATGTATAATTTGTTAAGAAAGATGCATTGGTTGTCAGGCTTTGTCCTACAAATATAAGAATGAAAATTATGCCTTGATCTGTTAGCCATAGCTTGAAAATATTCCATATTTCCACATAGACTCTTTTAGGAGTTTCTTTAAAATTTGTATTCAGTTTTATTCTTCCCAGAACAGAATAAAAAAACCACCACCAAAACAGACATAAAAATAGCAATATTAAAAAACTCTCTAGGCTAATTGCCTCATTGCTATCTTAATAGGCTAGATAGATAGCTAAAGGAAAGGTTATTCTAATAATAATATAATTGCAACATTTATATAATATTTACTATGTGCCAAACCTGTTTAAGAATGTTACATACATTAATTTATTTAATCCTCAAAACATCGCTATGCATTTTTAAAGTAGAATACTTGAACACAACCCAAAGGTATCAAAGAAATCTACTCTAGCAAGTTTCTCTTTATCAGACACCTTTCTTGTATTTGAATGGTCATGTATATCTTTAGGCCAGTAAAGAAACATTACACCTATTTTCAAGATCAGGAAGTTGAAGAATGAAAGGCTAAGGAACTCACTCAGAGAAATAGCGAAGTGAGTGGCAGGGCCTGGGCAGTGTGACTCCAGAACATGGATCCTAACTACTACATTATGCTGTTCAAGCATGTGTTTTTCAAAGTCAGCACAAACAAGCCAGTTAAGGCAGAATCCACCCAAGCTCTGCTCTTTAGCATTCAGTGCCATTCCGCGCTTAGTATTTATCCACAACTGACTCTGCATATACAATTTCTAGTTAAAGTTGGTCACTGGTCAAAATGTAAGGAAATATTACTGAAAAGGGCTTTTTTTTTACCTGATAAATTACTAAAAATTAACATTGAAAATTTACCGTGTTGCAGGCAGTATGCCAACTGCTTTACATGCAGTAGCTAATTTACCCTTTGTTGCCACACTACAGAGTAGGTGCTATTATTCTCACTTTACAGCTAGAAAAACTATTAAAGTGACTGAGTTGCTTACCCAAGTGTCAGAAACAAAATTGTGATCCAGATACTATTGCAACTTCTTAATATGAAAAAAAAAAAAAAAAAAGCCTCAAGTCAGATGTCAAATGGAAAAGTTTTAAAAATAAGAAGGTTATTGAGGAAGGAAGCTTCCATGCTGGAGTAGAATTCAAATGTAATACAATTTTTGAAAACCAACTGACAAGATAAAAATCAGCCACAGACTCTGATAAACAGAAAAAAAGCAAACTATTACTCTCTTTTCATTATGCCAGAGCAGGAAAGTGCTCATAAAATTAAATGTCAATAAAGAAAAGACAAAATTAAACTTTTTAAACGCATAGGCACAATTAACCTGTGAAAATTACTCATATTGGCTGGTAATGAAGCAGATAGCTTAGTGAAATTGAGAACATATCTGATTCACTATAATGAGATTTTCAGTTAGATCAAATCACATGTTGTATTAGTCATTTTGAGTCAGGACACATACTGATTAGCAGGAAAGGTCATAAAAAAAAAATTATTCTTTTCCAAGGTCAGAGGGGCTGTGATTCAAGAATATGATAATAGTGCCCAGCTGGTGTCGCCCAGTGGTCGAGTGCCAACTCATGACCCAAGAGGTCCCTGGTTCGATTCCCAATCCGGTTGCCCAGGTTGGGGGCCGGATCCCCAGTAGGGGGTGTGCAGGAAGCAGCAGATTGATGTTTCTTTCTCATCGGTGTCTCTCTCGCTTTCCCTCTCCCTTCCTCTCTCTCTAAAATTAATAAAAACATAATTTTAAAAAGAATCTGATAATAGCAAGCATTGCTTACACCTGCATATGAGGGAATGCCGCGTGCCCCCAGTAGTGTGGGAGGGCAGGCTCGGCCTCTGGTGTACCTCTACTGACTCTTGCTTGGTCCAGTAAGTTCCAGGTCTCTGCCGCACACCCGGGAGGAAGGGCGCCACTGGGTTTGCCAGTGAAGGAGTTCACAGTAATTTCTCACCAGCAGAGGGATGGAACTGTCGTGATGATGTTGTGGAAACTTTGGATGGTAGTTCACAAAATGGCAAAAAGCGAGGACAGGACTCACCGTAGGAGCAGTGCAGTTTCCAGGATCTCTCCCTTGGGGATTACCTGACTTGGATTTTTATCTCAGTTCTACCACCTCTTGTGTGATAACACAGGGTATAAACGTTCACTTTTAAAGGGTTAGAGTTTCCCCTTCTGTAAAATGTTTGACTTAGGTGAACTCATAAGATTACGTATTTATAATATTCCTTTGAATTATTAGTGCCTATATCTTACAGAAGCTTGCGCTCGTGTCCTTTTAAAAACATCTAGAATATGCTGAGGTATTTCAGTGTTTTCTGCGAGTCACTGTCCATACAGTCCCACGATGAAAGCCTGTTCTGGGCTTTCAAAGGTGTGTTTCCGGTGAACCCTCTTATTTCTTGGCAAAAAGACATTCATATTGCTTCGATTACTCAAATTATATATTTCAAGTGTCAGCACGCTTACTTTTGGAACATATTACTGGTTCATGTTACTTGATTTTTTTTTTCCTGAAAAGCCTGTATCACTCTATTTTTGTTCTGAGAATTTATTCTTCACACTTTTTTGCTCTCATCACTTATATTTTATTTTCCCCCCTGCAGGTTACTGTTTCAATTAAAATATTTTGAGAGAGGGTCTGTAATTCACATAAAATGGCATTCAAAATAAAA
Source organism: Miniopterus natalensis (assembly GCF_054644295.1). Classification (NCBI taxonomy): domain Eukaryota; kingdom Metazoa; phylum Chordata; class Mammalia; order Chiroptera; family Miniopteridae; genus Miniopterus; species Miniopterus natalensis. Next base: position 63,908,925 of record NC_142088.1, read on the forward strand.
TTGAAAATGTTTTGTGGAATAAGATTTGCACAAATCACACTATGAAGAAATCATTTCTTTCTTAAACTTTTTATGAAGTAGAACATAAGCAGTGAACACTATTGAAAAATCTGTTCCCTTCTTGTTCTTGCTGTTTCCAGATCTGGACAATGTGGAGGGCATTGCTGTGGACTGGATCGGAAATAACATTTACTGGACCAATGACGGCTATCGGAAGACGATCAACGTGGCCAGGCTGGAAAAAGCTGCTCAGAGTCGGAAGACCCTGTTGGAGGGAGAAATGTCCCATCCCAGAGGGATTGTGGTGGATCCTGTTAGTGGGTAGGAATATTTTATCAGCGTTATATAAGGATAATTCTATTAAACAAATGTGTTATTTATATATTTTGTAGTAGTAATTTTTCTTTAAATCCACATGTGAATTCACACATGTGATTAGAAAAAGTTACTTATTTAGTGATTTGCTCTTCTAGAAAATGAGCTAAATAAACATGTCAAAATACACTGAACTGAAAAAAACAATTTGTATAAAGGATATATTTACTCAATTTGTTCAGACAAGCACCGTAATTCTGCATTTTAGACAGCCTGACACCAAGATAAATAATCAATTAAATCAGAGAGTCAATCATCTTATGTTTTTTAAAGGCTATTGAAATTTAATGTATTCAAAAATAGCCAAGTTTTTCTGTACACTTGATGCGGGCCAGGCATCTTGTTACTATGCTCCTGTTTGATAATCCTCACAGCAATCCTTGAATTAGTTGCTAAACTCATCATGCTTTACAAAGGAAAAGTTGGTAGCTGATCTGCAAAAGACTGTTTCATTATTAAGAGATTGGGTGGATATTTAAACCCCAGCTTCCTGTCTCCAAGACTCTACTCATAGCCACTATATTCTGCTACTTTTTTACTAATCTAGATTGGTAATCACATAATTTCAGACATAACCATAGTTTCCATATAGTGACATCATTTTTATAGAACACACTACTTGTTTTAGGGTGGAATATTTTGTGCAATTCCTGGCAAAGTATTTTCCTTTGTTTTTTCTTCAGAGCTATGTCCTGAACCCAAACAATACTGTGCATATAGAACTATTGAAGAAATGTGAAAATTCCTGACAGAATCTTAGAATTAATTGAGTAGATTGCATATTTTACATGTACAGCTGTTATGTGTGTTTTTTATCCCTTCCATGGCTTACGTTTCACTATTTCAAAACAGCATCACAAAATGAATATTCTTCATAGCTTACTACATCCATACAAAGCATACTTAATTAAGTACGAAGCATGTGACTCCCTTATAAACTGAAATCACCCGACTGCCTCTCCTAGAATTATTTGTGTTGAGATTGCTGTAAATACAATCAGGGTGCTTGTTCCTAGGCTGAAACCTAAGTAGTGAATGAACTCATTGTATGTGCTTCTGTAAGACATAGTTATAAAGTAACGTTGGTGATTTTATTTGTAGGTTCTATAGTTATCTGCTCTATACCTGGACTTATAAACCAAGTCATCCATTTGACCTTTAAACCTAGGGAATATTAATTTTAAGAGAAAAAATATTTATACCACACTGTCTAATTCTCCTTGAAGCAAGATGTTTTAAGTATTTCCTAAAACAGCATCTTCTTGCTCAGTATTCTGTTAGAGAAAAATATTTTCTGATAGAGTTGAAGGGTCTTTGGGGTGCTCAGGAAGGTGACACAAATGTGGAGGTCATAGGATCATATGATTGGGAAGGACACTTAGAGGCCACTAGTTCTATCTCTCTTTTAAAATTCAGGAATCTCTTTCACCACTTCCCTAATAGGCAGGCATCTGACTTATATTTGAAACCTATAGTATCTAATTAGTTTAGAGTATTTGTTAGAAATTCTGATTGATATGACATCTTTTCTTTTTATTAAGACAGTATCTGCACCCCTATAATCATCACCTTATAACTCACCCTATATTTGCCTCTAGTGCTACAAAGAGTGACTTGAATACCTCTCCATTCTACAAATTTTCAAGTAGAGTACTGATCTTATGCACCAACCTGTAAAACATACAGACACATAAGTGCATATATACATGTGTGTGTATGCATGTATTTTTCCCTAGCAATAGCCTAGGCCCAGAGCTCTGCTCCAGGCATATATGGTTAACAAAACAGGCACAGCCTCAAGCCTCATGAAGCATCTCGTGTTATCTGCAAGGTGGGGGAGTGAGGAGATAGACCAAAGTGATGGAGGAAAACAAAAATGTTAGCATGACGATGAAGGCGAATGATTGACACCTGTTTAAGTAGGTTTGCTGAGGGTCCTCTTTGCAGAGGCCTCATGTAAGCTGAGACTTAATTGCAGAGAAAAAATCAGCTATGGACAGTGAGGGAAAGAGTATTTCAGGCCAAGAAAATGGTACATCTGAAGATCTTAAGTTGGACAAGGATTGAGTGTCAGAGAAACTGAAATGACAGTGGACTGGATTGCATGTAGCAAGGGGGAAGGTGGCATAGATGAGATGCAATTGGAAATGAAAGTGGGCCTTTGCCCACCGTGATGGGAGCTTTGTACTTTGTCTTCAGTGTTAAGGGTAAAACAGAACACTAATACAATCATATTTATATTAAAAAATACTGATCTTACTATTCTGTGAAGAATGAATAGGAAGTCAGTAGAAATAAAAATGAAAAAATGTGAATTTAATTATCCAAATACTTGTTTGACCCTAATACAATTTTTAAAATGAGGGAGAAACTTTGGTTTGGAAAGCCATTTAAAATAGCATAATATAACTTTAAGCAAAACATTTCAAGAAAAACAAATGATTTATTTACATTTTTTTCTTTCTACCATAACACCTAATTGCAGCTGTACACAGAAGGAGAAAAGTCTGTGATTGCCTATTAAGAAAAATTACTCATTTCAGGGATATACTTTATCAAAAGCTCCATACCCAATTATAGAGTCAATAAAGAATTCATTTATATTTATTAAAATATATTTTGATTACCATACAGATCAATAGAAATCAAGACAATAATTGTCCTCAAGAAGTTTATAATCTGGAGTGTTTTGTGTACACACACACACACACAGACTCACACAATTATGTATAAAATAAAATAGACTGATATACATGCTCTTGGGGTGTGCAGCCATCAGGTTAGTCACAATTTTGAAGGGACGGTGTAAGTAAACTTTTAGAGGAAGGGAAGCCAGTGGCAGTTCTGAGACGAGATGACTTCGTTAAAGCTAGAGCAGAGGATATGTGACAGAACAGAGTAGGCGACGAAGCTAGAAATAAGCAGAAATCTTCAATGCTTTGATTAAAAGTTTGGATTTATTTTGCTGACAGCAGAGTAATTGAAAGGTTTTGAAAATAAAACGCACACTTTTCACTTCTTGATTCAGGAAGACAAGCGACAACAGTGTGACAGGTACATGTGGAAACAACAATTTTTTCAACAGTAGAATTTGTTTTATTGCCATGACAGAGAAAGTCTTAAGGACTTAGATATTTCTAGGATTGACCACCAGATAATATAATTTAATAAGGAAACATAGTTAATAGTTAGGAGTTCCCTTTAAAAAGGGATGAAAGACAGACTGTGGCATTTGTAGCAGGAACAGAACAGTGGGGAATGAGACAGGACAGGCTGCTAGAGCAGGACTGCAGGCCTCACGCATTGTGGAGATGGGATAATGCTGGAGGAGTCGTCCAGGGGGATGATGTTGTTCCTACGCTGACCGCTGCAGGTGAACCCCACCCTCCTAATAATGTCACACTTCATAATTTATATCAGTAACTTAGAAACCTACATTTCCAGTTCTCACTTCTCACAATATCATCTATATGCACTGTGTCCAAAGCTGAGTGCATATTTCTCCCCAAAGAGGATCTTGTGGAGCCATATCTCACTTAATAGTATAACACCCTCTAGTTAACAGCTAGATGTATGTCAGCAAGAAAATCAGTTTTTTCAACAGTAAAATTTGTTTTACTTCCATGAGAAAGAAACTTTTAAGGACTTAGATATTTCTAGGATTGACCACCAGAAAATACAATTTAGTATGGGGACATAGTTAATATCAACAAAGCCAAGCTTAGTGTTACAGGGTACAAATATGAATAAGAAGGAATCCCTGCTCTTAATTATTTTGATTTTTAATTGGAATTATCAGATATGCAGCACCACTAAATGCAATTCAAGGCATAAATGCAATAAATGCTATAACTAAAAAATGTCACTAGGAAACAAAGGAAAGATCCTATTTTGACACAAAACTAGGGATAAACTTCATTTAAAAATTTTTATTTGAACAGGCCTTGAAAATCAGAGGCACACATTTTCTTGCCATATTACCAGCATGCCAGCTTAAGGTAATTTTGATTAGACGGCTACGCCAAGTTCCACCTGTAAAAAGATTTATATTTGTTTCTGATTATTTTATAGGTTATGTTTTCTATTTTCTAGATTTAAAATATTCACATTTGATAGTTATTATAAAGCTTTTACAATATAACTTTTAATCAGATAATGAAGTGGGTAGATGATGATAACATATATAATCTTTGTCAGTTTGGCATCACCTATCTAAATGTTTTTCTTTTCTTTTGTTTAAATAAAAATAATCTTAATAATAGATCATATCACAAAAATATTTTTCAAATATAAAATTACACATAGTATATTTGGAATACCCAGAATCATTCTTTATTTGTCTGTACATATGTATGTGTGCACATGCATGTGTGATTCGGGCTAGAGAGTCACCAAAAACAAACAGTGTCACTATGTTCCAAAGAAAAGCTAGAGAGAAAGACAATTGTAATTTTATCAAGTGATAAATTATCAACATGAATGAAAGTGCACTGATTTTAAGATTTTAAGGAAAGTATCAATAGGGAGAAAAAATTGTGTATTTCCCTTTACGTAGTTGATTTATGTAGCGGAAGTCGAGTGATTATACCTAACTGGTATAAGATTACGGCAAACAAAATGAGTATTTTCTGTATTCTTGATTTGTTCCAATAATAAAACCACTCCAAGAACACACAGGATACAAGATAAGTAAATTGCCATATTTGCTTCTAGGATCAGAGTGTATGTTGACTTAATAAAATTCACCCATCTCAATACACCTCCTCAGGTTTAAAAAGGGATATCAACATAATTCTACACTGTTAAGAAATTTTAAAAAGAGCTTCATTGGCACAATTTACGGATGATGTGTTTCAACCTGGACTGTCCCAAATCTGCCTGTTTAGATCACTGTAGGATTATTAGTCATGGATACAGATTTTTCCCAGATTACCTCAGAAATTCTTCAGGGTCCACAGTATGCGGGAGGCAGCTAATCTAATAAGGGTGTTTCTAGGGTAAGCAGCTTAGGAAAGCTTTGGCACTTTACAAAGTTCTTTATGAGGTGACTGAACTAAAGCCTACACTTGAGTTAATCACTCAGACACTTTCACATGGCCCTAGAACAACATGGGCGGAGGGTTTAATCTTCTTCACCAGGGATTTGCAGCAATAGCTCAAGGACCCCCTCCCACTGCTGTAGCTCACACGAAATGATTTGTTCTTAAAGGCAGAAGCTTTTGTTTGAGATAGAAATTAAATCTCAAAATCTTAAGGTGAGTCAACCTACTGTTATTCAACTTATGTGCAGCTAAATCATCTTCGGTGGGTTTGGGGTAATAATAAGCCGCAATAAAGACTAGATCATTTGCATCAGGAAGACAAATTAGACTTGGCCAAATAAATGTAGTGTGATCGTGCATTTTAGATTAAAGACAGCCCTCGTGCTTGTCTTAAAAAGTAATAACTCATCTGAGATTAAATAAAGTCTGGGGTAGATCATTAACTGTGCCATGAGTTCTCATGTCAGTCAACGGGCTTTTAAATTACATAATTGACTATATGTTTTATGAAGTGAACAACATTAAAAAATAGTTAATAATGCTTCAAAGACCATTTCTCGAAGTTGGTATCAACACCCAGGAAAATCAATATTTGGCATTTACTGTTAGCTTAATTAATCATCGAGGCCAACCGGTGTGGTGGTGTGTTTTCTGTAATGTGCCCCAAGGGACGGGCTCCACTGAGCACATGCTTGCTTCCCAGCTGCCTCTTCCCTTTGGCAGGAATGCGTTTAAGTAGGAGAAAAATCAGAATGTGTTTAGATTGTATGGAGGTTCCCAGTCTGAGGAAGTGTCCCTGTATACAGTGGCTGTTTGAAATAACGTGTGTGCTTTTGTTTGTCATGTCTTAGTTGGATGTATTGGACAGACTGGGAGGAAGACGAAATAGATGACAGCGTGGGAAGGATCGAGAAGGCCTGGATGGACGGCTTCGATCGGCAGATTTTTGTCACTTCAAAGATGCTGTGGCCAAACGGCTTAACTCTGGACTTTCACACCAACACCTTATACTGGTGTGATGCCTATTATGATCATATTGAAAAGGTGTTTTTGAATGGAACTCACAGGAAGGTAACAGACAAATGCTGCTGGTTTTCACCCGCAGGCTTCTTTTTTTCATGGAGCCTTGTTGCGTTGTGTTAAAAATACTTTCAAGTTTATTTTTACCACTCCGAGGTGGCTGCCAGCAGCCTCCGTGGGGTGGCTGAAGGAGGCTGAGCATTGAGCAGTGCAGCTGGCACTTGCCTCCGGGGGAGCAGGCCCCTCTCACCGCGGTTTGCCAGGATTTGTGAGATTTTTCAAAGAAGCTCTCAGGGTTTCAGAGCTGCTTTAAAATGCAGCTTTTCTACATTCTTGATGAGTTTGCTATGACCAAGCAACCCAATTCTATTCAAATATCTTCAAAATTTGCAGCTGAATTTTGACCTATGTATTATGTAAAATTATCATGCATTTATTTGAATAAAGAACTTCATGACATTAAAATTTAAACACAAGAATACACTGAACTTCAAGCCTGTTGTTAGAAATATATATCAATTTCCTCTTGCCTCTTTTGGTAGCATCATTGCAGAATGATTCTGAAATTCTGGGGTAAACTGAGGATGTAGTTGACTGTGTGCCCGAGGCAGTGTGGATAAAACATCACCTCTATACTTTATCTTATAATTAGCTAAGCACAGAAAATGTTCTGAACTAGCTTCAACTGTTTGGAAAATGAAAAAGTGTTTTCTTTGATACTACTAGCCCTTCTCTTTTGGAAAAGAAGACTGCACAATTGGCTGAGCTCATTCATTACGAATTCTGTTTGGAGAAATAAATAGTACACTAATCTGTTAAGACTATCTCAGCCACTGATTCACTCTAATAGTGCTTTAAGTATTTTTCTTCAAATAAGTAAAATTCATTGGCATTTAACCTAATTCAAGTACTTAACAGGTGCCAAATAAATATTTATGATTACTTTGAAGATGTTGACATGTACACAGTATACATAACATTTTAATGGACAGTGTATTTCATCTTAGGTTGAGGTGAAAAAATATAGATAAAAAACTTTCTTAATTATTCAATATATGAAAATTTGTTATGAAAAATTCAGAAAAAAAGGAGCAAAATTTGTATTGCTAACCCTAAATTATTAAGATAACTTCCTCAATTCTCTAGTATTAAATGAAGCGAGTACAAAATGCTTTTCCATATTGCATACAATCCATTTTATACATGGCAAAAGGTAAGAAAGTATTATCATTATTGGAGGTATTAGTCATTTTTTTCTACAACCCTACTTGTGAAACAGGACTTATCACATGATTGCTCTATTTAAACAACAAAAATATAAAACTGTAAAGAATACACCAAGATAACCGGAATTGAAATTAGCCAGCAAAGCTTGTTTATCTATTTAATATTAGTAAATGTTTCTAAGTTCAAAATTAAAATATTTATATTTTTCCCTGTCATCTCCTAAATTTTTTCAGATTGCATTTGCTCAATTAAATAGGAAGATCCCTTTCACTCCCAATGTCTTAATACCAAGTCGTATCCCTTGGTTATTGGATGAGCAATATTGCAATATACACAGTGACACTAATTATCAGATCAATATCTATTCCGAGATATGATTCTGTAATATTACAAACAAAAGATACAGGGAAGAATGTCAAGCAAAGTCATTTTAACTTTTGCATTCTTTTACCACATGTGTAAAGCCAAATATGGGAAAATTTAAATAAATGAAATGTAAATGGTCTCCTTCAAATAACAAGTTCTATAAACAGAAAAATATGCTCACATTGGGAAATCCATTTCTCAATTATATGGAAGAAAATATGAGTTAAGATATTAGGTAGATCACTATCTGTTTTACTTATTTGAATACCATTTTCTTTAAATATTTACTTACGTTTCTAAAGGTCAGTTCTGAATTTGCACAATGTGTTTATTTTTTACAGGTTGTTTACAGTGGGAAAGAGCTGAACCATCCTTTTGGACTGTCACATCATGGGAATTATGTGTTCTGGACTGATTATATGAATGGTTCCATTTTTCAGCTAGATTTGATAACAAATGAGGTGACATTACTGAGGCGTGAAAGACCACCCTTGTTTGGGCTTCAGATTTACGATCCACGAAAGCAACAAGGTATTAAAAAACAAATAAAATTGCTTCTGAGTTTTATATATAATAATACTTCACAGTAGTTACAAAAAGGTTTTATTCTGACCGTGTTGCTGTAATTTTATAAAAGGTGTTTAGTCACTCCAAAGTCAACATTGGACTTTGTTACCATAAATATTTATTATTGTTCAAAATAACCTGATTGAGTAACCCTGGGAATTCTACCTGAGTGAAGTCCAAGGACTTCTCCAAATACTTCCTTTTTGATGTCGTTGTCACTGAAGGAGTCTGTTAGTTAAAGTAAATACATACATATATATATATTTAATGTATTCAAAGATTAACTAGAAAAACTTCGACTGGGAAATAAATATTATGGGAAAATATTTTAAAATACATTATGTAAGGAAATTATATTTTAACAGTAATTTAGTATATTTTATCTGATTAGTTTCGGATACATTTAAAGCACTTTTAATTAACTTAGATGATATGAAAGTAAAATAATCTACTATGAGATTCATGTCTTGTTAAAATCAGATAATACTCTATGTTTTAGCTTCATGAGTTATTAATATTTATTAGTCCACCCACAAATAGCATGACTTAGAAAGTAAGGATTAAACAAAGAAAACCATTTGTAAATTATGTAGTAGATTTTTTGTTATAATTCCAAAATCAGTGTTCCTTTTTCAATGGAGATATTTTTGTGGAAAGGTAATGAGCATACGTTTCAATACACTTAGGATGAAAAATTATACTCTGAGCATTTCAAAGTACATGTTGTCAATAAGAAGTTATCTAGCAACACAAGTTTTTTGAAGATATTTCAGCTAAAAGGAATTAAAATTGCCTCATGGGAATACAAATGCAATTTCATTAAATAATGGTAGTACATAAAGGGAGAAGTATATAAAGTTTTAATAGTTAATAAAAGGTAAAATTATTTTTAAAAAGTAAAAATGAAATTATTTCAGATGGTATAAGCTATAGCTGTGGACACAAAGTAAATAATAGAGCAATTGCCCACTGCAGAGATCAAATGGTAATATTTTCTGTTACATTCACATCAGCTCTGCCCCCCCTCCCCCCCATCACCATAGTTTGTTTACACTCAACTGGAGGCAAGACTGTGAACAGGAACAACCTTTCTTTCCTCCTTTGGTGTCTTGTTCACAGGGTTGTTCTCTCCAATTCCACATTCATTGGTTTCCTGGATTTTATTACACCAATCAGCATAGAATCACATTTTCTATTTTCATTCTCTTTAGAAATTGTATATCTTGAATGTCCTTGCTAAACTCCCTGTAGTCAAATTCCATGACATTTTCACAATTTTCAATTTCTTTAAACTTCTAGTTGTTTTAGAAAGTTGATCAATTAAATGCAACATATGGGGTGAGAAATGTCTCAACTCACTATAATATGAACTTGGGCTTAAATCCAGATCCTGACACTTTCTCCTTCATAAACTTGGGACATGTCGTAAGGATTTAACAAAGATAAGGAAATGCTTTCTTCATAAATTTTTATAAGGAATAAATAACTATTTGTTATGTAAGAGTAAGAGTTAGAACAGTACCTATGTTTTATATTAGTTAATTTGGCCTTACCATTTCTCAATCTGGAGGCATATATTTGTAAGTTTCCTTGGGTCTAAGCATTTAAAATAAATATTAAATGAGTAACATGTCACAATCATATAAAAAAAGCACAAAGCTCTGATAGGAATATAAGAATTGTATTCCAATATTCATGAAGAATATATTCGGTGTTGCAGAGTGTCATTGGCATATAATTGTTTACTGCTCTTCCTTTGATGGAGTGTTTTGTTCCTTAAAAAAAGTACTTTTCAATAATTAGTAATTAAACTGCATGGATGGACCTGGAGTATTATGTTAAGTGAAATAAACCTGTCAGAGAAAGACAACTACCATATGATTTCACTGATATGTAAAATCAAATGAACAAAATAAACTATCAAAATAGAAACAGACCCATAGATACAGAGAACAGACCTTGACAGCTGTTGGTTGTGGGGTTGTGGAGCTGGGTGAAAAAGCTGAAGAGATTAAGCAAAATAAAAAACAATAACTCATAGGCACAGGCAAGACTACGGTGATTACCAGAGGGGAAGGTGATTACCAGAGGGGAAGAATAAGCAGAAGATTGCTAAGGAGGGATAAATGATGATGGAAGGGAACTTGACTTGGGGTGGTAAACACACAATACAGTATATGGGTGATGTATTATAGAATTGTGTACTTGAAACCTATATAATTTTACCAACCAATGTCACCCCAATAAATTCAATAAATAATAATAAAATAAAAATAAATAAAAACAAACAAAAAATAAATGTTATATATAGTACTTTAAAAAATGAAAACTTATCCCTGATTACTAAATTCTTTATACAATCTTTATCCCAAAAACCATTATGTTCTGTCTTACTGATAGAATGTGTTTGGCCAAATTGATTGATTATTTTTTATTAATTTAGGTGAAATAATCAATTAGTTTGAGTTTTCTACCCAGTCTTCATGAGACTAAGGACTTACTTGAACCTTTTGAACAGACAATACAATATAGAAAGGATACCTGATCAACATCTTTTTTTACTCAGTCATTAGACATTGAAATTGGATAAAGTACTTAGGATATAAAATCTTAGTTTATTTAACTACATTGATCAGAATAGCTAGATTATGAAGTAAAATGCAGTCAGATGTTTAAATAGAGACATATTATCTTACCATGTTATAATTTATCTCAGTAGTGTTTCGTTTGAACATCAGATATTAACAAATATTTAGAAACATATAATTAGTGTCACATAAATTTTGGTTATATATTGTATGTTAAACTGTTTTTTGTTTTTTTGTTTGTTTAAGGATAAAGTAGTTTCAGTTGAATAGAAAACCAACCCCTTAAGTAGTACATACCCTATTCTTCATGGAATGGAATAAGCTAGTCTTACACAGCCTTACATTTTCTCTCTCTTCCGTTCTTTCTCTCTTTATGAGAGACTAGGGTGTATGGCTTCATTTGTATATGTAATATTGTTAGACTACATAATGTGTAACATTCAATGTAATTTTTATTTAATGTATGACATGACTATTAACTACACTATTTTATAGATCTAGTAAGATTTAGATTTATTGATACAGCCCTCACCACAAAAACTTTCTTTTTTCACATTTCCTATATTGGAGATAATCACTATGAAAAATAGCCCCAAATACTAACTATACTCTTGATAGTGTTCACACACACACATGGGCTCAAAGTCAAATGAAAACAATCTGTAATGAACATATACTTCTACAAGAGAGAAAAGCAAGACACACTTTATCCCTTCTCAGATTGACATCATTCAAAACTGATTCTTCTGAAATTATCCTAAATGAAATACATAATTTATCTGGATTTGGGATCCCACCAAACTAGTCTTTATCCAACTTTTATTTTCTCTCCTAAACTGCAGTCCAAACTATCTCTCCATCAAGTGGAGAGTAGAAATCCCCATAGGTTTATGTTTCATATTAGGTTCAGAGACTTCTAACTGCCCATATGATAAAACTCTCAGAATTCAAGAGTTTAGCCCTAGCTGGTTTGGCTCAGTGGTTAGAGTGTTGGCCCGCAGACTGAAAGGTCCTGGGTTCAGTTCTGGCCTTGGCATGTACCTTGGTCGCAGGCTCAATCCCCAGCCAAGGTCGGTGCACGAGCAGGAAGCAACCAACCAATGCATCTCTCTCACGTCAATGTTTCTCTCTCTCTCTCCGTCTCCTTTCCTCTCTCTAAAGTCAATAAAGGTATTTTTTTTAATTAATTAAATGTATATTTAAGGTAACTAGCACTGGAATTGATGAATAATGGATTTTAAATAATGATAGCTATCTTTATGTTTATAAACTCTTTCAGTGATTTACGTATAAAAATTTTAATGCTATTTGTAGTTAATCATTTTTTCAAGATAATATCTATACATAAAAAGTCTTGCAGGCTACTAGAAATTCGATAAAAAACATCATTTGAGCTCTATTGGGAATATGTTCAAGTAATAAATTAAAAAATATACTAGGATACCATTAAAATTTTTTAAATCTAAGAAATTTTAATGGGAGATGTAGAATTATTTAAATGAATTTATATTTTAGATTTATATTATGACAGAAAAAATATCAATTTGTCTCTTTTAACATATAGTATTCACAGAAAGAGAATGTATTTAAAAGCTGCAATAGTGATAATTTATTTCCAATTACCTAAATTGTATATTCAATAAGACTGACAAGTAGGAGTCATGCTACTAAATTAAAGAGTTTGATATTTCAATATATTTTGAACCTGAAAATTTGTTCTAAAATATTGTTTTCAGTATTTCTTATTTCTTACTGTTTTTTTCATATAGTTCTCAAATTATTTTGAATGAATCCTAATTTTACAAAATCTGAATGTTACTAAAATATTAAATATACAATTTAATCCTGTACACATAAGGTGCATAACATAGATAGAACTCCTAAGCATCATATGAAGTATTAGATTTTTATTCCATGGCCATGGGATAAATATGACTATATCTGGAAGCTACTTAGAAATTTTTTTGAATCTGCTGTTGGAAAAAGCCTGAACTAAGCTTATCTTCCTAGTTTAGAAATTGTGATATAGGTTAAAATATTAGCTTCCTTAGCTATTAAGTGTATTTTTTTAAATAAACATAGACAATGCAATTTACTTCTCAGAATAATAAAAATAAATATTTATATGCTTTTGATCTTTGGGTTCATGATGATAATCTATTCAGATAAGTTAAATATTTATTGCATATAGCAACATTTCAAGTATTATTTTTAACTCATTTCCTAACAATTTCTACATAGCACATTCAACCCCAGAGACCCACAGTGTAATAACCCAGTCTGTCACTTCAGTCACAGTGTTGGCACTTATATTTTTACTGAAATACAGTTTTAATGTTATATTATTTAGCTGTTTGTCTCTGAGTAATGAAAAGCTCTTTTTTTTAATGTTTGAGTAAGATCTTCTGATATTATCAAAATGTTATTTATTGATACTTTGGGAAAGGCCACAGTGTAAAATGATCCTGACATTGATACTGCGAGCTGGGTTGCAGTTTGGCAGAGTTCTTTGTAACTATTCTACACATACATGCTTAGAAAATATATTTTCTTCCTGGCATTTCCAACCTGTAGGAATAATGACATCAAAGTGATTACCTAAAATTTTATTTACTCTCACCTACATCTTTATAAAACAGGATTTCCAGCCTCTTCAAAATTTTGCCTCAGTTGAGTCTGAATCCCCAAGTGTGTCTCCCACGTGTTCATGAGTATGAACATAAGAGTGTTCCCGGGCCTGCTCTATTGATGTTTGTGCTTGCCTATCAGTGCCTCTGCTGGGACAACATGTTACCCTCGTGGGTTGTACAGTCTCCTTGTACGAGCAAGACTGCTCGCTTTTGAGGCTTCACAGATAGCCTGTGCTCCTTGGAGTCCTCAATGCACTGACACGCCAATGCACTCCTTGCACGGGGAGACAATACCCCCTTTCCGCAAGCTTGTTTGTTTTCTGTTCACTTGGGATCCAAAACCACATTCCAAGTGCTGGTGGTCTACTTTCCAAAAACTTCAGGACTCTTAATCTGGGAAACTATCCTAGACAGATGCATTCTGTCTTCTCTATTGTTCCTCTTTTCTGGTACCCAACCGCACACAGATCTCTGTCTCCTAGAATCAACATGCAAATTCCTCTCATCTACAAGCACATCATATATTTCAAATGTTTCTTAATTTCATTAAGGACTCAACAGAAATCCTGACTACATTAATTCATTAATAATTGCATGTTAGTGAATATGTAATATGTGTGTTTGTACACATTTATGCCTACATACATCTCCTAGAAATAACTGGCTGGCTTTGGATGGAATCAGAATTCTCTGACGCGTCATTTGCTCCTCTTGCAGGTGACAATATGTGCCGAGTAAATAACGGGGGTTGTAGTACACTGTGCTTGGCCATCCCAGGAGGCCGAGTGTGTGCTTGTGCTGATAACCAACTTTTAGATGAAAATGGAACTACTTGCACATGTAAGTTTCTTTTCTTGTTACACCCATTGCTTATATGTGTCTTTTTGATCAGAAGCAGATGAAACCAAAGGAATTAAAATCAAACTTGGCAATAGGAATTCAGATAAGTACTTAGGTATAGTCTTTTATACTACAAATTATTAATTTCTAATGTGTATGTGAATAACAATAATCATGAAGTTTTGCAGAGTATCCTGCCACTGCTGCATATTAGTTTAGTAAAAGAATAGAAATAAGTATATGCCACAGAAGAAAGTATTTTATGAAATTGTAGGGAACATGTGTGCTGTTGGTTACATGGATGATATGTGATGCACACCAAGGGCCTCAAGTTACTCTAAATAGCTTAGCAAACTCAGTTATCTAGATGTCGTGGTGAAGGGCAAGGAAGGAGGTAAAAATGAGACTTCTAGGGAATCTCTAGACTTTATCAAAATAGTGAGTTAATCAGATTGATTGCCCTGGATAAAAGTCATTTTACTAACTTCTGAGGACTTTCTTCAGTTTACTCATCTCTACACATATCATGTCCTTTAAGAACAATAAGAGCAACGATGCTCTGCATATGTTGAGTACAATATAAATGTTTTTGGAATGATTTAGTTTTGAATTGTGTGTTACTCATGATTCCCCAAAGAAATAGAACCAGTAGGATGGGGAGAGAGATTTGTTATAAGGAATTGGCTCATACAAGTATGGACACTGACAAGTCCCAAGTTGTGCAGTCAGCTGGAACCTCAGGAGCACCAGAGGTGTAGCTCCGCTCTGAATTCTGGTAGACTTGAGACCCAGGAAGAGTCAGTGTCTCAGTTTGAGTCTGAAGGCAGGGAAAAAACAAATAAACAAACAAACAAAAACAATTAAACAAAGACCCAGTTCAAGTCAGGAAGACTTTCTCTTACTTACAGGAAGGTAGGCCTTTTTGTTTTATCTGGCCTTCAACTGAGTAGGTGACGGCCCTCACTTTAGGAAGGGTGGCATGCTTTAACTTAGTCTACCAATTCAAATGTTAACCCCATCTAAGATGCTCTCACAGACACACCCAGAATAATGCTTGACCAAATACCTGGGCACTCTGTTGCCTAGTAAAGTTGATGCATGAAATTAACCATTACAAATTACTAAATATTTTATGTATTTTTTTATCAGTTATAATGATTGTCTCTGGGGGGAGGCAAAAGGAGCAATAGGTGTAATGATGAAGACTTCAACTTACCTGTAAATTCTCATTTCTTTTGAAGAAGAAAAAAATGTGGATAAGGGATTTTTAAAATCTGATTTAATAAGTAGTAATATTTGAGAAATATTAAAAAATAAGTAAAAAGTGAAAAATCTACCCATAATGCCACTATTTGACAATAAACTAGTAAAACAATTTGATGTGATTATATACATATATATATAATTTTTTCTACCACTATAACAATACATGTTATTATTTTTTCTACCACTAAGAACATAATGACAGGTAACACTCACTGAATTTTAAGATAGGATGTTGCATTTTGTAATAAATTTTTATTATTTTCATTAGTTCTTACACTAATTGTATAAGGAATATGATATTACTATTTCATTTTATGATTTAGAATTTAGACTCAGGGTTAATAACTTTTTTAAGTCTACCTAATTAGTAAGAGAACTATTGGGAATTTAGTCCACAAGTCATTTTATTTTGGAGACTGAACTCTTAATTATTTGTACTTTATAAATTTGGGATCATACTACATTGCAATTTATTTTGTCTTTTATTTTTACCTATTATGAGCATAAACTTATTACCATGTAGCTAAATATTATTTGTAAACTTAATTTTTTTTTTCATTTTTTTTATTTTTACTTTTAAAATTTATCTTTATTGTTGAGAGTATTACAGGTATCCCATTTTTCCCCACAATTGATCCTCTCCACTTCGCTCCCACTCCCTTCCAAGGCCTTCACTCCATTATTATCTGTGTCCATGGGTTATGCATATAACTTCTTTGGTTAACCTCTTCCCACCCTCCACCCCCTTTCCCTTTTTCCTCTGAAATATGATCGTCTATTGCATGTGTCAGTGTCTCTAGATCTATTTAGTTCATCAGATTCTTTTGTTCATTAGCTTCTTAAAGAAGACCCTTCAACTTTTCCTGTAGTGCTGGTCTGGTGGTGATGAACTCCTTTAGCTTTTCCTTCTCTGAGAAGCTCTTTATCTGACCTTCAATTCTAAATGATAGCTTTTCTGGGTAGAGCAATCTTGGTTGTAGTTCCATGTTTTTCATCACTTTGAATATTTCTTGCCACTCCCTTCTGGCCTGCAAGGTTTCTGTTGAGAAATCAGCTGACAGTCATATGGGTGCTCCCTTGTAGGTAACTAATTGCTTTTCTCTTGCTGCTTTTAAGATTCTCTCTTTGTCTTTAACCTTTGGCATTTTAATTATGATGTGTCTTGCTGTGGACCTCTTTGGGTTCCTCTTGTTTGGGACCCTCTGTGCTTCCTGGACTTGTAAGTTGATTTCTTTCCCCAGGTAGGGGAAGTTTTCTGTAATTATTTTTTCAAATAGGTTTTCAATTTCTTGGTCTCTTTCTTCCCCTTCTGGCACCCCAATAATATGAATGTTGGGCCTCTTGAAGTTGTCCCAGAGGCTCCTTATACTATTTTCATATTTCTGGATTCTTTTTTCTTTTTGCTCTTCTGGTTGGGTGTTTTTTGTTTCTTCATGTTCCAAATTGCTGATTTGATTCTCAGCATCCTCTACTCTACTGTTGATTCCATGTAAATTATTCTTCATTTCAGTTCGTGTAGCCTTCATTTCAAATTGGTACTTTATTATGGTATCAATTTTCTCAGTTATTTCCCTAACAGTCTGCTTAAACATCCTTATAACCAAAATTCTGAACTCTGTATCTGTTAGCTTGCTTGGATCTATTTCATTTAGTTCCTCTTCTAGAGATTTCTTCTGTTCCTTCCTTTGTGACATGTTTCTTTGCCTCCACATTTTGGCTGCTTCCAGGTGTTTGTTTCTATTTATTAGGTAGAGCTGCTATGTCTCCTGGAATTTGTAGAGTGGCTTTGTGTAGTAGGTGTCCTGTGGGGTCCAGTGGCTCAACCTCCCCAGTCACCTGAGCTGGGCCTTCTAGGTGCTCCCCTGTGTGTGCTGTGTGCACTGTCCTGTTGTAGTTGAGCCTTGGTTGCTGTTGGCACCCCTGGGAGAAACTGACCTCCAGGCCAATCAGCTGTGAGGACCAGCTGCAACTACTGCCAAAGAGCTGCTGTGCTGGAGACACCCCTATGGAGCAGGATTTACTTCAGTGGAGCTTTGGTGTTCACCAAGTGCACCCCTTGAGTGTCACTTGTGGATGTAGTAGGGCTGTAATCTAGCGTGGTCGAGTCTGAGCACCAGGTGCACTGTCTCTGAGGCCTCCTGGAAGGTGCCAGTGCCTTGCTCAGAGCCACCCAGCATGAGCTACTCAGCAAACCGTAGTTGGCTGCTACTTGTGCTGGGCTTGGAGGTGCCCAGGAGAGGCCAAGCTATGAGCCACTGCAGGCTGCCGCTGGTGCCAGGCCTGGGGCCACTTGTCAAGTTGTATGGGGCCCGCTGCTGCTTGTTTGAGAGATTTTAGGAAATTCCTAAGCATGAGGCTGGAGAGGCCACTTGCACAGAAAAGCCCCTGGAAATGGCCTGGATGAGCTGCAGGTGGGGAGGGGCAGGGCCTCCGGGAATCACGGGGCGGGGCCAAAGGTGAGAGTCAGGTGCTGGCGACTCAAACATGGCGCCCGCCTGCCGGCTGTGTGCGGGGAGGACTCGCCACAGGAGCCATGGCCTCTGCCAGCCCTTCTGCCTGGAGGAAGCCGCCCCTCCAGCTCTCGCCCGGATTCCAGGCAGGTTAGTTCCTCCCCGAGTGTCCCGGGTCCTTTCAGGCTGCTGCCCGGCGCTGGGCTCAGAGGGCGCGTCCGAGTGAGTCCCTGCCGGGCCCTTAGGAGGAGCTGCTGGGGCTCCCGCAGCCTCCGAGACCCTCAGTGACAGTCCCCGCTGGTTTCACAGCCCGGAGCTGTGGGGACGTCTCTTCCCGGCCCTGGAGCCCTGGGCTGGGGGCCTGCTGTGGGGCTGGGACCCCTCCCTCCGCCGGGAAACCTCCACCGCCGAGATTCCCTCCGAAGTTTAAACGGCGGCACCGGGTGTGGGCCCGCGGCCGCGTCTCCGCGATTCAGCCCCGATCCTCCCGCGTCTCCCCCTCCTCCCGGTCTCGGTGCTTCTTCAGCTCCCTGGTTGGGGGGCTTCTGTGCAGCCGGATCTCAGGAGGCTCTGAGTGACGGTGGTTCTGTATTTTAGTTGTCATTTTGATGTGGTTTCAGGAGGCGGCGGGTACAGCCGTTACCTACGCCGCCATCTTGTTGATACTCTTGTAAACTTAATTTTTAATGACAGATATTTACACCATCTATCTTTTTTTCCTACTTGATGCTTGGTATTATTTCTGATTCATTATTATGGGCCATTTGCATGTTTCTTTACTGTTTATGATTCCTTCTGTATTTTACCATGCACTCCATGATCAATTTATTATATCTTCTTTAAGTATTTGAAATACATAATACCACCAGTTTTAAAACCTATTACTATTACTTTTAGTTGTAAATATTTGAGATGAAGACTTTAGCTTCCTTTACATTATTCTCTTCATTTTCCTCAATTTCAGTCCTTATTATGATTTAGGATTTCTGACAATGAATATTATTTTGAATTACCAAACAGTAAGTCTCTTTATAAAAACAAATTGGCATTCATAGTCAGTTTATTGATCAATTTTAAAACAAATTTTTTTAGGCCTGGATCAGTGCCTCTCTAGGTGTATTTGTGAGTACTCAAACTTTTAGTTCCCCATTGTTTATTTGTTAATTTTCACTATTGTGTAGGACAGATTTAGTATATATTGACGTGACTTCTTCAAGAAGAGTATAAAGAGTGTACACTGTGGGGTTCTTGTGTTTTCTGAACATGTCTCTTTGCCTTTACATGTGAATAGCCATTGCTCTGTATATGAATTCTACGTTAAACAAAAATTTTTTCAAAATTCTAGAAGTATTTTTAAGTTCTATTTTGGGAATAATATATTCACAGCACAAACCTTTCTGGGCAAGGATTTTTTTCCATTATTAGTAGTAGTTTTGAAAATTGCCTGTAAGATACTTACAGAAAATAATTCCCTGAGGTATACTTTTTTGAGTCACCAAATGGTTTTCCTTCCTTTGTTTTGTGGTATTATTTACAATTCTTACTTTGTTCTTGTTTATTTATTATCAGAAGAGATCTTATTTAGATCCATAATTTGTTAATAGACAGGGATTAAACATTGCTTTGAACAACATAAAGTCTGTTCAGTTGCCCTGCTAGGCTAAATTTCATCTTAATTATTCAGACAAATATTAGAGTTTATGCATACATTTCTTAGTCGAATTTTTTTGTTTGTACTTTAGAGTCATATGAAAAATTTTTTCCTGGTATAAAATGAGATTGTTAGCTATCCCAGCTGAGTGATTCTGACATTCTGAACTGATAAATTGCACACACGCACTAACATTTATGAACCCCTATCGCGTTTCATCTTGCCTTTGCATTACCCTCAGACTTCCTCTCAAGGATGAAAGGTAACCTCATAAATACCTCCTTTCTTCATAGGCCCGGACACTACAGCCAGTGCTGCAGCAGCAAAGGGTCCCTCTTTCTACCTAAGAATATACAGGCATATTAAATTCCTAGTGGTATAACTTAGAGAGGCTTCTGATTGAAATTTTAAATCTAGTCCTATTGGTTTTGCAAAAAAGTCAAAATTCCCTTGAGATAATGTCAGTAGAGTGATCAAGAGGCTGAATTCTCAGGGTCTTGTGAGATGTTACTCTGCACCTTTGATTTCATTGTGGAAGTTGGAGAAAGAGTATATACATCAGGTACTAATATCTAGATGACTTTTTAAGCTTGAAATTTTCTAATTATTTCTTTAATTTTAACTGTATAAATCATAATTACCTGGATCATTGGCCTCCATATTATATTTCTTTCATTTTTATGCCCCATTAAAAACATATGGATTTCTTATGGGTTAGCATATCTATACCTATATCAATTTTTATATAGAAACTATGTTGATCACTGGTTATTTCTGTATATATAACCCCAATGCAATCAAAGGGGTAAGAAAGACTAACAAGTATAGACATTAAACAGTGTTAAGTTGTTACATTAAACAATGTTAAATTAACAAAAACAGGTGAGTTATTACTTAAGAAATTGTTGCATTTGGCTGCTAAAAATTCTATTACCTTTAATATGGCATGCAACATTTTTAAGTTTCTTTCAAATGAAATAGGAAAAGTCAAGAGAAACAATATAGTAAATAATTTCTTGCAAAGAACTCAAAATGTTTTTATATAAGCTATTCCAGTTTCTATTCATTTAATGGTAAAGGTTTTTAAAGTATATGTTAGTCTTATTTTTCAGATGAGGAAATTAAAGTGTAAAAGGACTATAAATAGAGTTCATGGTTACAGAATATAATGCCTAACAATTATCATCAGTGTATCACTAACCTCTTGTTAATGTTGATTCTTCTGGGTTTCTGATTTAGCTCAGGCTAGTTTATAGTTTTATGAACTAGCTTCAGCTGGATTAAGTCTGTAATCTGAGCAAACAAGCAAAACAAAAATACATATTGCATCCATTGAGATATGATCATCTTGGTTTCAGTCATTTTCTTTAAATTGACATCCAGTGAACAAAAACCCATTGGCAGATAGGCCAGAATTAAACACCATTGGCTGTTTCTCAATGAACTTTCAACATAAGGCTATGCCAGGAGAGGCATTCACCCAGCAGAAAAACATTGGCCTGCTACATGGTTGATTAAGGATGAATTCTAATGCCATGCCTGGAAGGCATCACGAATGAGAGTAGGCTATATTCTTTGTCTTTGTGAATTTTGTGCATCATGCTCAAATTCTCTCACAATTAGAACTGAGGTCAGGTGTAGCATAGTAACTTGGAACTTACTGCCCTGGAGAAGCATATGTAAGGTCAGTTGATCAAGTGAGTTTTTTATTTACCTTGACACCTTTGTGGGGAAGATCACAACATACAAAGTTAATAAATGAGCACACGGATAATTTCAAAAAAAGTAAATTAAGCTTTTAAAAAATGATTGTTACTATTTTTTAAAATAGCAAGATAATTTTGTCTAGAGTAATGAGACTCATTCTTTAAATGCCTCTTTAGTGGCCTAAAAGAACAGAGAACTTTCCAACATATCTTACTCTCGATAAGGCAACTTAAGCATTTCAAAAATATTGGTCATCCAAGGATGGCATTGCACAATTATGTGTCCGTGGTACTCTGTGACCTTCTTCCCCTTCTGGAACACCAGATATATTCCTCTGTCAAAAGCAGTGCTCCACTAGGGCTGGGCCATTTATCTGTTCAGCTGTGACAGGCCTTATGCTCTAAGATATATGCAATCTAATGTGTAGTAAAAAGTTTAAGGCAGTAAAAAGTTTAGAAGCCCCATCTAGATGAATATTTATGGCCTTCTCTGCATAGGAACTCACAAAAGATTATGTACCACTTAAGCTGGCTGCTCGGAAGACCACTCTATCTAATAAAAGGTCATCCCACGATGATCTAAAGGAGAAAATTCAAAACCAATAGCAGCATTTTTTATACTGCTTTCCTGTATTAGCAAGATTATATAAAGGCATCCCAACAAAGTACAATTTCAATTTTTCTTTCAGGGTCTTCTCTCTTACTGCTCAAATAAAGGGATCGTTAGAAACTCTGTAGTTCCCGAATGTAAAAACAATGAAATTAAACAAATAAAGATGTTCTAATGTGAGAATTATAGGGACAAGAGGAGAATATATTTTTTTAAATTTTATGTACTGGGACTAATGCTTTAGACTAAGTTATTGTAATTCTGATAACAGTCAGCAGCAAAACATCAATTGAGAGAGGAGACAAGAATTAGTTTAGAAAACATTAACACACTGGGGTTGGAAGGAGGAAAAGCAAAGTTAGAAACATAGGCACTTGCCCATGGGCACCACAAGCTTATTAAACCAATGTCAGGAACATATGTACTAAGTCCAATTGCTTAGCTGAAATCTAAATCTGAGATGATTCAAAACTAAAATTTAAGAAATTTAGTAGTTTCTTCCTTTACTTCATTAGGATGTGGACATTAACTCCAGCAATCACTCTCCCAGTTTTTTAGGTTTTGTTTTTTGTTTTAAATAAATCTTTATCTAAAGTATTACAGATGTCCCCCTTTTTCCCCCCATTGACCCCCTCCATCCCACTCCCGCCCCTGCCCTGCCCCAGGCCTTCACCTCACTCTTGTCTGTATCCATGGGTTATGCATATATGCATGTAAATTCTTTGGTTAATCTCTCCCCCCATTCCCTCTGAGATTCACCTACCAGTTTTTAACCAAAGAAGATTAATTCTAGAATTTGTATTTACCTTTGTAATGTACTGAAACACCATATGGAGGCCTGATTTTAATTCTCTAATAGCAGGGCTCATAGGATGTATGAGAACGTGTAGTTACGTGCCAGGCATATCATGATTCATGTAATTTTATTTTTTATTTTTATTAAATTAGAGGATTACTTATTACTTCATCAATTTTCTTACTGGTGAGATTATGTTGTAATATTTTTACTAGAAATAACCCTGGCAGTAGAATTGCGGGTTTTACATCAGTTTTCGAATTCACATTACAAAGCACAACTCTGAAGGAAAGTCTGCAATTCTAACAGTTGTTAATATACTGAAAGCAATTTATGGCTGTGCCCAAACACTCAAGCACTATATAGGGTCAGTCATATTAAGTGTTAGAACAAAGTGGCATACGTGGAGCTTTTCCTTTAGGTTCCATGTTTGGTCATGGAGGGAAATTTACCGCTCTTTTCTTTTTATCTACATATTGATCTTTTCCCCTTAAATTAAACTAACTTTACATTCTTGGGTGATGGGCCATTTGAAGTGGTACTGTTTTCCTGAAGTATTGATACAGTCCCCAAAGACAGACTCTTTCACTGTAATAATGGCTGTGGTATAGAATTGTCAATCTCTGTTAATTCTGATGTCAGGTAACAAATATTTTGGAACATGTACTTGTGCCTGGTTCTGTTCTAGACATTGTTCTGTTCTGTGTGTGACATTGTCCTTCCTACACTTAAGAATCTCAAGGGAAATATTAGATGTGTAAAAATCATTTATAAAATAACTTCTTTGCAAGGTATAAGAATACAAATCTTATTTTTATAAGTGATGTTGGCTCTCTTATGTGGTGCCAAATATACTTGCTTTATAATATTACTGACTCTCACAAAAGTTGGTCATCAGCTGGGCTGCTGTGACAGATGACACTGCCACCCAACTCCACACAGTTAGGTCAGAGCTGGGGAAAAGACTATGTTTCTCCCCACACCAAATGTCTAAGGAACTTTCATTCAGTTCTAAATAAAAAGAAGAAAATTACTTTCATCATGTTTTTCTCATATTCATAAGTTATAGTACTACATCTGTATGGGGACGCTTTTTTTTTTCTTTATTTATATTTTATTTTTATTTCTTTTTTAATTGAATTTATTGGGGGGACATTGGTTAATAAAACTATACAGGTTTCAAGTATACACATCTATAACATATCATCTGTACACTGCATGTATAAGCTGCCATTTTACCCATGTGATCACCAATCACCTTAAATACTTTCTTGATAATGGACATCATTAGCTCAAAAATAACCTGTCTCTTATAATTATGAATCTGAACAAACTTGATAGTCAGCACCGATATCATGATTTTTCTGTGACATAACTACTGATCACATCTGGAAGACTTGGCTTAGGGCTAGAATAAACCAATGATGCCATATGTTCGGGGAGAATGGAAATCAGAACCTAGTATCTAAAAATAAAAATTATTTACTATTATGTCAAGAATTATGGCCCGACTGGGCGTGGCTCAGTGGTTGAGCGTCGACCTAGGATCCAGGCGATCGGGGTTCGAGTCCCGGTCAGGGCACATGCCCGGGTTGTGGGCTCGATCCCCAGTCGGGGGCGTGCAGGAGGCAGCCGATCAATGACTTTCTCATTATTGATGTTTCTGTCTTTCTCTCTCCTTCTCCTTTCCTCTCTCTGAAATCAATAAAGATATTAAAAAAAAAAAAAAAAAGAATTATGAAGGGTCTGAGATTTTACTCTATTTGCAAGCTAACATGTTAGCCAGCCAGAGTTTCATAAATTCTAACAGAAGACACACATTTTCTGGATCAGATACAGAGGATTTTATTAGCCATGACACAGCAGGCAGCTTAAGTTTAATGTTCACTTTGTTTCTTCCGGTCCCATCCCACCCCCAAATCATATGGGGGCAATGCACAGGCAGGCACAGCTGGATGCTGAACACACAGTGAGTTTTTATCGCCACTGAAGAGCTTCAGAGTCTGCTAGGAAAATCTGCCCAAGCTTTGTCCTGAAGGGAGACATCATCTTTACTATCTTGGTCGAGAAAAAACTTGCTGTCTGCTCTAGAAGGAGGAACTCTCTCCATCTTCCAAGTCTGTTAGCTATATAAGCATCCCAGAAAAAAAATTCCAGAGTAAAATCTTACTCAAGACAAGTAGAAACACCATGGAAAAATGTCTTTCACCCAACAAATTAAAGGGCTTAGGAGAATTGCAGACAAACTTTAACAATGTCAAATATATTTGTATATGTTTCATTATATTTGTTGTTACAGATATAAGTAATGCATAACTGCTGTTACAGTTATATTGATCTATATTTATGATGTTGGTATAAATCAATATAAAAAACAGTGAATATAAAAAGATAACATTAGCTCAAGATGTTAGCTCTACTCATTCTCAAGCAATTGTTCACAGCTTGTTATGAAAAATGAAAATGAAACTTTAGACACCTTCATTATCTATATTTGAAAACTGCTATCTTTGTATTACTTAACATCATTTTAAAATAACCAACTACCAGGCCAGGTGTGGCTCAGTGGTTGAGCATCGACCTAGGATCCAGAAGACTGCAGTTCAATTCCCGGTCAGGGCACATGCCCGGGTTGTGGGCTCCATCTCTCATTGTTGATGTTTCTATCTCTCTCTCCCTCCCGCTTCCTCTCTCTGAAATCAATAAAGATATATATATATTTTTAAAATAATAAATCAAATAAGATAACCATCTATTTACATATATTTGAAACCATGTTTAAAACAACCTTGGAAAATCTGCGTATTTGCATTAATTCCATATGATCTAAATAGCACTTGAGAAACTTTTGAACTGTAAGTAGACTTAAAGACTTTATGCCTTGATTGATTATGTTAAATAACATCTAGTTTTAAATATCAAATTTCTCAGGTAGTTTGTCTTTCCCTAGACATTTTACTCTTCTTTAATGAAATGTAATTATTCAGAAGCAATTACAGTTTCACTCTTGTATACGGATATCTTTGATGTGGATTGGGTTATTGTTCAAATAGCTACATAAAAGCCAAGCTTTTAAATTGGTGGGCTTGTTATCAGAAGAGAACTGATAGTTTCTTGGGTTTTTCAATCCTTAAGATATGAAACAACAGAATTGACTTATTTTTTTGAAGTCAGCTATAGAGAGAGTAGAGAAAATCTTAAAGCTGAGCTTAAATGGGAGAGGAAGCTGATTATATCTCAAATCAGCTCTCTTGTCTACCTGGAATTAAAAAGAAACAGACTGAGAGACTCCTAGGCTTAATAATTATGGAGAAGAAATTCATCAAACTACTATTCGTTACGTGCCCAGCTTTAAACTGAGCTCCCATGGATTCAGGAGAAGAAACTATACCACCCTCAAAGATCTTAGGGTCTAGCTGAGCACACTTGAAACTCAAAGTAGGGAAAATGTGTTTGCTGTGAGTGATAAATTATAGAGATTTTGAGAGACAAGCTTGATCCTGGAGATGAGGAGACATATCCCAGAACCCACTTTCACTTTGTCCTGATTCCCACCCACCCCCAGCTGCTGCCATAAAAAGGCACAGTGGGGTTGAATAGGAGACCCAGTGACCTTCCCTTTTTGTGTTACATTGTTGTCATTTCCTTTTTGTGTTACATATAACACAAAATTTGTTATTGTCAAGTGTCATCACAGAAGTGACATCACTAGAGGCATTGCTGCTACAGCATTTGGTTATTGAAAAAGATTAGGGTTAAACCAGAAGGAAAAATCATTCAGCTCCTACATACAGCACCTGCTGTTTGAGGAGAGGGCAGGAGAAACATAGGATTATCTTTGTTCTAATTGAATATTTCACTTACCATACTAATTATTTTGTACCCTTAAGGCCTTAAATAGGAGTCTGCCTTTATAAGGCAGTTGGTTTTTTTGGTGTGTGTTTTTCTCGCCCCACAAACCCACGTGCTTATGCCTGGCTGCATCTCTCTGAAGCAGATTCTCTGCAGTTACCGTTCGAGAGTCACAGTCCCTCTTCTGTACTTTGCAGCAGGGAAAACACAAAGATGAAGACAGTGCTAACATAATGTGTTTTGGAAATGCCACATCTTTTTTCTCTCTCTATATATATCTTATTACTGAAGTGTATATAGGTTTTGTGACAGTTCATAAGTCCAAACCAGTTATCCAAAATAAACTTTAAAGCCATTAGAACTGGAAAGGAAAGATCAGTTGTGTGTTTCCAATGACTAAACCAGCGTTTAGCAATTCAAAACCTTTTCAGTCTGCAAAACAAAAATCATTTACTGTAACCATTGCCACATGCTCCCCTCTCTCTCCAGGCTCTCCTGAATCCACTCAGTGGGAACAGAATAGAAACACTTTCAATTTGTGAATAAATCCGCATTAACTGAACTCCTAATATTTGATTAAAGGACATGGAATATATGGAGAAAAACACTGCATAGAATTCAAATATATAATGAGATTGTTTTGATTAACTTAATACTTTCTTGACTACTTAATTAGACCTGAGTTTTTCTCCCACCTACAGACCACCAAAGTCTACAGTTATCAATGCTGTGTGCTCTTGCCTGCCACTGCACTTTCATTAATTTTTGGCATATTTTTCTGTAAGATGGAGGTAGTGAAATTATTTGCCAGGTATACTTTATAGGTTGTCATGATGATCAGTTGAGATTATAAATGAAAGCCCTCTAAAAAGTAAAACTGCAAACTCAACATAAACATAATGTGACGTATTGTTATTGTTGTTGTTGTTTCTCTGGTGAGAGTTGCTTAAAACAAATCTTTAAAATTTTTAGTAGAATAATTATTGTCAGAAAAACTTAAAATTTTCTCATTTCCAGAGATTGGTGTCACTGCAGTGCTAACATGTTTTCATATTTTCCATAAAATAAAATGAATCAGTATTTAGCTATTATAAAATTTTAATGAACTGACTAGAGTGCGTATTGTTCATAGACCTTGGAATTTTTTTTAACCTAGTTAACCCAGGAGAAGTGTTACCTCACGTATGTAAAGCTGGAGAATTCCGTTGCAAAAACAGACACTGTATCCAGGCTCGGTGGAAATGTGATGGCGATGATGACTGTCTGGACGGAAGCGATGAAGATTCAGAAAATTGCTGTATGTACTCCTCTAATATTAAGTCTCCCTGGCTCTTTGAGTGTGTGAACTATGAAAGGAGCTTGTGAAAATCTAAAAATATCTTTGATTCCAACTGAACTGTTCTTTGTTGTCATGTTTTTCTCTGTCATCTTTTTGCATAGAGATTAGACCTTAGGTTGCCCCCTTTGTATAATTTGAAGGCCCTGGTTTTTTCACACTTCCCCAACTTTAATATTATCGTTTTGGTTGCTCCAGAAGGCCTCTCCTTTCCTATTTGTGCTTCCAGCACCACCACACCATTGTCAGGATGTTGCTATAGGAGACCCCTTCAGGTCTCTGAATTTAAAGATGTGGAAAATCAATTTAAACTCCCTCAAGAAAGAGTTACTGGTACAGAAGGTCACGATCCACTCCGTTGCCCCTTGGCAACGAAGCCTTGGAGAAGATCCAAGGAGACAGACATGGGTTTGGAGAATGTTATTACCTAACTTGACTGGCTCAGTGCACGGTAGGAAACACATACGGGGCACTCGAATAGACAGGAAAGGTTTGATTTTTCTCCCGTTTGACTCAGTTTTAGTTATTTATCATTCGCTGCAATAGAAATAGCTTCATGTTTTTGTAGGAATGATGAAATGCCCCACAGACATGAAAGGAAACACTCTGAGAAGCACATTAAGTAATGTTTTAAGAATATACTTGATTGCAGTCACTACCTGGATGGTTTTGAGAGATATAAAATATTTTATATGAAGAGAGAGAGGTCTGTGCTGGACATATGTATCTTTTCTCTCTTCATATGACTTAGATACATAAGAAACATTAGAAAATAATGTTTCTTTCAGGTAAAGACATTTCCAGGTTAAAGTGGCTGAACTAATTGTGGATTAATTGGCAATTTTCCATTTTTATTTTTAAATCAAGAATATAAAAAGAAAATTTTAAAGATCTGTTGTTGGGGTAGGTGCAGGGCAGAAGGGTTCAATGGGAAAAGGGGGGACCTCTGTAATATTTTCAACAATAAATTTTAGAAAAAGAATGAACAAAGTTGGTCTGGGCATTTATATCATGAAACTATCTGTGCTTTGGTACAAAACCTCAAGAATATGGACTTTAAAAATATTTTTGAATTATATATTAATGCATAATACATAAATTGTCATTAATATCTAAATACAGCACTACTTTCTTTTAATTTCCAAACATGGGCTCTAACTGCAACATTATGCTCTTCTTATTTTCAAACCCATTCATGTCTATACTGTAAAGTGTGAACCTACAAATAAAATGTTAAATACTAATTCATACAATTGGCCAAGAGTTTTGGAGTGAAAGGAGCATTTTTATATAAGAGTAAAGGGTGTGTTTTTTTCCTACCTTTTTAACACAAATGATATATTATTAATTGATTAAATTGTCTCATTTCTTCTATCTCACTGTTTATTCTTTTATTATTATTATTTTGTATCTTCACCCAAGGATATTCTTTCCATTGCTTTTCAGAGAGAATAGAAGGGAGAGAGAGATTGATGTGAGAGAGACACATTGATTGGTTTCCTCCTGCACCTGCCCCCGGGGCATAGAACCTGCAATTGAGGTATGTGCCCTTGGCCACAATCGAACCCTGGACCCTTCAGTCCTTGGGCCAACACTCTAGCCACTGAGCCAAACTGGCCGGGGCTATTCATGGTTTTAATAAATGCTTCTTATATATCAGCTCCCTAAGCAGTCAGTGCCTGTGCAGAACACAAATATTTCATCCCAGTATTCATGTGTTAGTCCTTTAGTTCCATGCTTCTATTTATGAGATTGTTCTTTTCACCAACTCACAAAGAAACTTGTTTCCTTTGTGAATATACAGAGGCATTATATTTGTACCATTAACTGTAGCATTAAAATTTCTTGTCAGTATTTTTTTTTTCTTATATTTCATCAATCAGGCCCATCAATCATGGGCTTTTCTAAATTCTTCTAATTCACTCATGGTCCATATTCAATTCTATCAATATATCCGCTCTCTTTTACCTCCTAAATAATTAATATTTCATTTTTACCTCCTCTCAGTCTTCACTGACTAAATTAGGCACCTATCTTAGATTAATTCAGCAAGTGCCCTGCTATTATTCCTACCAGAATTTCTCCTTAACCAAAGCCCAGTTTCCATACTACTTCCAGAGTGACATTTACACACTGAAATCTAATCTTCATTGACTCACATATAAGGAGCTTTATGTTATGTCCTGGCTTTACATTTTTAGCTTTAAATGTCTTTCATGCATCCACTTAACCTCTTCACCCTTATCAAGAAGAACTACAAGTAGATCTCTAAAAAAATGTTATTTTATCTCCTCTGTGACATCGCGCTCTGTTTCTAGCAATGGAATTCACCATAGTTTCCATCACTTCCATAGAGAAGTCTTTTTGAACACCAAAGTAATCTTCTCAATAGAGCTCCAAGTTAAATATCTCCTGTGTATACCTTTCTTGTGGTAGTTTCCACAGCTCCTTGCAATTACTTGCTTACTTATATGATGCATTTAATTGATGAATTTTTTTCATGAGGAGACACATTAGGTTGTATCATCTTTTTGAGTCTAGCACAGCATCTAGCACATGGATGAATAAGTGACTAAATAAATGGGGCAACGAAAAACGAAACATCTTGGCCACCTTCCATCACCGTGGTGTCATTTCTAAACATTTCAGCTATTCTGAGCAGCATTATATATCTGGGGTTTCATGGTTAATATTCTAGAAGTATGTAGTTCGTTTCAGAGGATTAGTTTAGATTTTAAGTACTTATAAGCTTTGACCTTGAATTCCCAACTCCAAATCATAAAGCTATGCAATATATTTATCCCTTCTTTTTGAGCTCTGATTTACATCGCTGATGAAAATTGAAAAGGTCATTGAAACGCTTCAACGAAATGCTCACCCCTAATCTTGGTACTTTAAGATGTTGACCCTTTAATATATTGGATGACTTAAATTCTCATAAGTAGCTATTCTTGCCAAAGTCCCTGAAGTGAATAGAAAATGTTAATATGCTCAAATACCAGACAACATAAAGCTTTTCCACCTTTTTAAAAAATATACATGAATAGAAAGCGTCTAAAAAGTGATAAAATCACTTTATCGCCAAAGCTACTTTAAAGAAAAAGTGCTTTTTAGAAACTGACTGAAAAGGCATGCATTTGCTATGCAACACATAACAAAACAGCTATTTTTCAAATTCTAAGTAAAACTGATGTCAAAATTTATTTTTATTACACAGCAGTGCAACTACTGGGCTTTAAAAAAATTACTTCAAAAAGAATGTTGAAGTTTTAAAACAAATACTGAAGAGCATGCCAATTCAGCTAGGAATTTAGCCTCCAGAATGCAGGAAAAGTAATCAAATAAGGTTAACTTTAAGTTGGCCTCCTGTTGTGCTTAGATATTGGAGGTTTAATCCTCAGCTGTGCACAGCTTCCCATGTGAGGATTGGTCTTGTCCTCAGTATATTTTCTGTTTGCATATTTGTTTGTACTAGGGGAGAAAAACTCATAGTGATCTTTTTTGTTATTAAAATTACACAGGACTTCACATTTAGCCAATTCTGGGTCCCAAGTGATGCTTTTTTTTTTTTCTGTATTTTACTTCTAGTCTTAAGAAACATTGGACAAAGCATAACAAAAATAAGCTTATTTAATATTTCAAGAATACTTGAGTGAATGTGTGGTTTTTAAAAGAAAAGTATTTTTGATATATATGATTAAATTATTTGATACATATTTGTTATATTTCACATTAAAATTTGAGGTCAATTTTAAATGTTTTGGGTAAAAAAAATTCTGAAATTGAGTCACCTGTTGTGTTAGGGGATAGAAAAACAAAGTTAGTGATACAGTTGGTTTTAGTGAAGACATGAAAAATAAATATATTTACTTTTATATGAGATTTAATTACTTGATGTTTTCTATAAAATTATTACATTTTAATAGAGCTTAGGATATTAATAGTTTTGATGAATATGAGACACTGAGTGATAGAAGTTATGACACTTTTTGAACTCTAATATTATAGTTACTGTAACTTTTCCATAACTCTAACCTACTCTAGTCATAATTTTATCCAATTTTATATCACTAAACTTTCTTCTCCTCTCTACCTCCTACCCCAGTCGATCATAGCTGTCCTGATGATCAATTTAAATGCAAGAATAATCGCTGTATCCCCAAGCGATGGCTTTGTGATGGAGCTAATGACTGTGGGAGCAATGAAGATGAATCCAATCAAACTTGTGCAGGTAAAGATTTGCTTGGATATGTACATAAATCTCCTTCAAAGTTAGTCTCCATAAAAATACAAGTCAATGCTTTGAGCTAAAGTGAACTTTCCTGGTGCTGGTGATCTGATTATTGGAGTAGTAAATGAATTCAATATTTGATTCCACAAAACCTAGAATACATATTATCTTTTACTTAATCTCTGGGCATGACCCTGCTTTCCAAAGTAATTTGGCGCTTTCTCTATCCATATGGGTTGACTGGCGATACACCATGAGGACAAGACTTGTACCTGCTAAATCTTAGTTGGCCATGGAGATGGAGGTTTGTTAGCATGCTGTGATGTAGGCCACTCACATGGAGACTTTTTTTTACATTGAAAAAATAAGTTAAGTATTTTATTTAGTCTGCTGTAGAATTCCTCTGTGAATAGTTTTCTGTTCCTGGAACACTATTTATGTGGGGTAGGATTTTTTTCCCCCATGAAGTCCCACCACAACTAAGCCTATTTATATTTCTATATAATATATCCAGTTGTAATAAATCTTTGAGACCCTAGCCAAAGTCTTGTTGATTGGGAATAGGCAGTTTGTGGTACAAGTTACAACAAAGTGCCAGAGAGGTCATTATTAGTCAGATAAATGTTGAAAAATGATACTAACAGCAGCCTAGTGATTCTCTCTAAATTATGAAAAAGCAGTGGTGTACTTGATGCCTCATATTGATATGATCATTAAAAACTGGCTTTTCAATCGTTACACAGCAACATCAAAACATATTGACCACCTCACCTTCTCCCTTTGCCAAAATAAGCATGACTAAATAATAACTATAACGTATTAGTGAATACTCTTGAGGAACCATATAAAGAAAAGACCCGGAGGTCAAGAAGCCTGGTTTGAACTCTTGAGTTTTTCATTTGTTTGTATTTGTTTTGAAAGACTTTTACTTCTCTGCACTTCAATTTACACATGTATTTCTCTCAGTTCTATAAGAATATAAACTAATAAGAAATTGTTTCCAAAGAGCTTTTTACCATGAATTAAATAACAAAACAAAATAAAATAATAATATCTGATTATTTTCAAGATATTTTGTGTGTCTCATTCCACTGTTTTACAAAAGACATTCCAATAGAATAATGACCTCTAGAGACCATGTGGTCCTAGGCCCCAACCACGTCCCTTCATTTCATAGATGAAGGCATGAGAGAAGGGACTTGACTTAACTTACATCATTAGTAAAAGTTTAGGGGAAAAGCAACCCAGGAAGCATTTCTCCAAGGCCATTGTTTACTTTATCAAACTATATAATCCTGATATTTACTAGAATTTTAGGTATGTTCAATTTAATTTGGCCAGATTATCTTTACAGTGTGATTATAATTTACAGTGAAATATTTTTCTGAGCTAGTGCAATTATTATTCTTTTAAGGTTGAGGTTCCAATCAGAGACTATGCTTTGTTACATCCTAAACAGGTAGATCTGCTTTCACCTTAAAATAAAAGCATTGTTGACCCTATTTATAATACCATGTCTTCTTTATTTCTATTAGATTTTAAAATCTGCTTGTCTCTGAATGATTTTTAAAGTAGTATTTTGGATTGACTAGCTACTTATAGAAGTAAAAGTGAAAATGCTATGTATAAGAGCAAATACAACCATCAATCCTAATTAACAAGATTTCTAAGACTTTCCAGGCCTGCAGTCCACAAGGGAATAGCATACAACTTGCTGACACTTAGACTGCCACTTTAAGTTATGGCTATACTTTAGGTGCTAGGTATTCTTGTTAGTATATTTATAACAGGTATTCAATTTCTTGAATTAAAAGAGAAAAATAAATATGCCTTTTAGTTTTGAAAAGTAAGTATGTTGTCATGTTACTATGTATTTCCATTTTGTTTTACTAAAATAAACAAGTAGGTCACATAGCTCATCATATTGGGAAAAGATGGTAAATTCAATAGATAATTTCCCTGGCTGGGTCATTCCTACACAGCTCTCGGTATAGGTATATACATGGACATGAATCCTAGATAAAAGATTTCCCATAGGGGGATTATTTTGCAGTTGAATCTACTGTACTGTAGCCTTTAGCATTGTGACTACTTAATATCTAAAGGAAAATCCTTTTCTACAAGAAGCTAATTTTCTGTTTTGTTCTTTTGGGATTTCTCTTGCATGAATCTAGTAATTCAATAAATATTTACCATGGCACTGGAGTAGGAAGAGACAAAATACACAATGCTTTTCCTTAAGAACCTAGGAGTGAAAATAGGGAGAGTGATGTGTAAACAGGTTCTTCTAATGCAGTATTCACAGTGCTAAGTTGAACCACATGAGAGCACATAAGACCGACTAATTTATTCCTTGGCTATCTTGGAAGGCTTCCTGAAGGAGGTGATGTCCAAATTAAGCTTTTAAAAAGAGCAATTCTTTTAAAATCCTATTTAAGGCCTAGCCAGCATTCTCAGTGGTTAGGACATCCGCCCACAGACTGAAGGGTCCCGGGTTTCATTCCAAGGTCAAGGGCATGTACCTCGGTTGCAGGCTGGATCCTCAGCCCTAGTCGGGGTACATGCAGGAGGCAACCAGTTGATGAGTCTCTCTCACATCGATGTTTCTGTCTCTTTCCCGTCGATGTTTCTCTCTCTCCCCTTCCACTCTCTCTGAAAAACCAATGGAAAAAATATCCTGGGGTGAGGGATAAAAAAAATTTTAAAAATAAAAAATTTAACAAGCATAAGCATAATGCCTAAAAAGCAATTCAAGCCACTTAATTAGGAAAAATAAGTAATTTGATAAAACCAAGCATTGGCAAGATTGTGGGAATAAAAGAAACTGTCATCTGTTCTTGGTGATTTTCCACATTGGAAAGCAGTTTAGCTAAATCAAATAAAAATGGAGATGTGTAGGCATTCAAGGCTGTAATTCCAGTTTTAGGCTTATAGTCTAATACCTATGCACAAGGAAACAAGAATCAGAATCCCATTGCCCCAATGCTGGCAACACTGACAATAATAAAATAACTCAAATGCTTATTAACAAGAGAATGTATAGATATACTGTGTTATATTCACATAATGGAATGATATTCATAATTTAAATGAATGGACTATAACTCAAATATCCATGATAATAAATTTCAAAAACAACTTTAAACAAAAAATGTGTTGCTGAATATGAACAATTTAATACCATTTCTATGAAGTATAAAAGTGCAAAACAGTTCTATATGTGTTTGTTTATTTATTTATAACTTGGGAAGAATAGTATTAAAAGTATGTCAGGAAATGAAAAAGAAAGATTAAGGATAATCATTACGTCCAGGAAGAAAGACAGAGATTGGGTATGATTGGAAAGGATTACATGGAGGACTTCAAATGTAGCTATAATACCTGTATTTTTCTCAAATAAAATTAAAATCTGTAGCAAATATAGAAAAATGCATTAGGATTTGACATAGCTATATGATGGCAAACAGGTGTTATTAATATTATTCCATAAACTTTTTCAGGCGATATAAAAATATTTTGCGAGAAAAAAACAGATTGAGCAGCATAGATTGGCGAGGAAGCAGTGACACAGGGTGGAGGGGTGGAGGCCGGAACCGGCAGATGCCCAGCGGGCAGGAAAGAGCCAGCGGTCAGAGTCTTGATAGTTACTCTCCTCCCTCAACCCCCAAAACAGCTTTGCCTCCTTATGAGGGAGATCCAGAGGCCAAAGGTGAGAAGCAGTTAGATTTGAAATTCTGTTTTTCCTTGTAGTAACTGGAACGATTCTTGGATTCAAGCCTAGGCCATGTCAGGCTTGCATTTTCCCACAGCACACAACTCTGCTTCAATTATATAATATCTGTTCTTCTTACAGCCCCCGCAGAGTGTGAATCAATTAAAACTAGGCAGATGTAGTTACACTAAGAAAATCTGACATATTAAAAAATCAGACTTTGTTTTACAAGATAGAGTGCATTTTGATATAACAGGTTTTGTTTAAAAAGAATGATGTGGTTAAGGTGCAGCGAAGGTAAAGATTCAGAAAGATGTGTTAAGCTCTGTCCTGCTCCTCAATGCCCCTTTGCCTTGCGGGATTTATCATGGCCACATGGCTGCCTAGGAAGCATAATTAGTGATGAGAAAAATTCACATTGCGACAATGAATTTCTGGTTCTCTGCTAGATGAACAATTCCACTGAGGAGGTGTAAATTTCCTCTTCATTAGAGCTGCATTTGCTACAGAATTAGAGTCCTCTGGGGCAGCCCTGCTAATCTCACCTCCAAACTAACTTAGATCTGATGGGAGCAAGGACTGAAAAAGTGAGGGTTGTGTCTTCTTGTTACAGACCAAGTGATTAGAAAGGGCTAAT
Organism: Miniopterus natalensis; assembly: GCF_054644295.1. Lineage (NCBI taxonomy): Eukaryota > Metazoa > Chordata > Mammalia > Chiroptera > Miniopteridae > Miniopterus > Miniopterus natalensis. The sequence goes on from NC_142088.1 coordinate 63,945,827, forward strand.
TTAGTCAATGTGATTATATCATAGGCAGACAGTAGTTGTAGATTTATGCACTGAAACATCTTTCTTGTCTGAAAATCAGTTCAATTTTCTCAGTAAACTAAGCAGCTCATTTTCTCTGAGATGAAAACAGACAATGAATTAATATATTTTCAGGGAATACTATCCCTCAGTGATAAGCCACTAAATAGTCTCTGCAGTAATAGTTTATAACAGTTTTTCAAGCTTCAGCATTAATGAGGTGACACAAAGTTTTCAGCTCGATCACATTGTGAGATAGGCTCTCAGGACTTCTTTCTCATCACCAGAGCTTCCCTAACGAAAGAAAACAGTCTGAGGAAAGTTGGCCAGAATGAAACCTGAAGGACCAGGAGAGAATACAGGGGCATAAGAACATCAAATAAAGGAACAGTGTATTAGAAAATTTAATGTATTCTTACTATGGGTCAAGTAGAGTTTAATGGAGATAAAAATCTGTGATAATATATTTTTCTTTAAAACAAGAAACACTGAAGAAATGGAATAGGTAGGGTATTAAGGAGGAAAAGAGAAATGTAGGAAAGAAAAGTGGAGAGAGCAAGGGGAAAGTGGTAGGGAAGGAGCGAGGAAGAAAGGAACAAAGGGAGAGAAGGAGGGAGGGAGGGGAACAAGGGAAGGAAAGAGGAAAGAGGGAAGAGAAGAACTGGGGAAAAAAAGCTCTCATTAAATTTCTCTTAAGACTTAAAAGTTAAAAAGTATTTACCGAAACCTGTGAAACATTGCAGAGACAGGTAAAAAACTTATTAATCTTTTTCATGCCTCTATACCCTTCCATTACCACCAAGTAAACCAATGAAACGTCTCACATCTTCCTTCTCTAGGCTAGTACAAATATATACATATTTTTTCAAGTGACATAGTTTTATTAAAGTTACCTAGGGACTTTGTTGATTTAATGAAAATGTTAGAATAATTTAACAGAAGATCTGCAGAATTAGCCAAATGAGATGACGTAGAAATATTTAATCCTACTTGAAATTCAACATTGCAAACTTTAGAAGCATACATGTTTGTTGGGATGCTAAAAATATATTGATAACAGACCTGCCGGGTGTGGCTCAGCAGTTGAACATCAACCTAGGACCCGGGAGATCATGGTTCGATTCCCAGTCAGGGCACATGCCCGGGTTGAGGGCTCCATCCCCAGCCAGGGGTGTGCAGGAGGCAGCTGATCAATGAGGACTCTCTCATCATTGATGTTTCAACTCTCTCTCTCCCTCTCCCTTCCTCTCTCTGAAATCAATAAAGATATATTTTTTAAAATAATAAAAATATAAATATATTGATACAAAACAATCAATATATAAAAAGGGAAAAATATGATGTCACATAAAATATTTTGACTCAGGACCCTTACCCACATAAGCAAAGCAAAATATATTGTAATATATTTTCCCAGTATTCCTAAGTATAAACACAGAATAGAAGTGACATATACAATCTAGTACATCAAATAAAGGCAGTCATTTTTTTAAATTATGTTTTTATTGATTTTTAGAGAGAAAGGAAAGCAGTGGGAGAGAGAAACAGCGATAAAAGAGAAACATCGATCATTGGCTGCCTCCTGCACATGACCCTACTGGGGACGGAGCCAAAACCCTGGCATGTGCTCTCACCGGGAATCGAACTGGCAGCGTTCTGGTGCATGGAACAGTGCTCAACCAACTGAGCCGCACTGGCCAGGGCAAGCCAGTAATTTTTTTATTTGTTTTTCTCAAGTAATCTTTTAAGTATTCAATAACAAAGGATATACTTCTGTAGATTGCAAGTATACTTTACTTAAAAGGAAATAGTGTATAAATTTTAAGAAATTATTTTAAATGACCTCTGAAAACCAGATTTATGGAAACACATTTTAGTGTGTTTGGATGACTTGGCTTTGAACCATTCTACCTTATACCAATAATTAGTACCCAAGTTCACAGTGTGTTTTGAAGCAAAAGAAACACATTCTATGATTCTCAAGCCAGGAAATATGAGGCAATGTACATATAACCTAAATAATGTTCTGCTCTCATAGACACAAAAGCTCATACCCTAAGTGTTCCTCATCTGTCCTGTCTTCATCTAACCCAAATACTACTTAGTCTAAGTACGCTATTCTCAAGATTTCACTCTCCTTTCTCTGGTCTAATAAAAAGAAAGTGTGACCCTGGCCTGCGTGCCTTAGTTGGTTGGGCATGTGAACTTTAGAGAAGAAAAGCAAGCTGGCATTGTCATAAATTAAATTAAAATTTACTTTAAATATATTTATATATATATATATATATATATATTTTATATCCTCACCCAGGGATGTCTTTCTATTGCTTTTCAGAGAGAGTGGAAGGGAGAGACAGAGAGAGAGAGAAACATCGATGTGAGACACATCTATTGTTTGCCTCTTGCACTTGCCCTGACGGGGGCTGGGGACTGAGCCTGCAACTGAGGCACATGCCCTTGGCTGGAATCAAACCTGGGACCCTTCAGTCCAACGTTCTGACCACTGAGAAAAACCAGCTAGGGCACAAAATATTTTATCCAATAGAGTAATATAATATCTGATATGTAAAAGAGATATTGAGTGATTTCTTTTATCTTTAATGTTGTTTAAAAGGTGTTTAAATTTATTCTCTGTAAATTAATTGATCATCATAGCCAGAACATGCCAGGTCGACCAGTTTTCTTGTGGAAATGGGCGCTGCATTCCCAGGGCATGGCTGTGCGACAGGGAAGATGACTGTGGTGACCAGACAGATGAAATGGCATCTTGTGGTAAGTGTGAGTGAACCATGGTGTTAGTGGAGACTGGGTCAGATAGATCGTATCAGTATTATCTCTCCTAAAAGGCTAGTCAATTCTTTATAAATGTAAGTGAGCAAAGGCTTTTGGGCCTATGTGTGTTTTTTCATGATAACTTCAGAATATATCCTACTCACGGGGCAGTACCATTTCCTCGGCTAAAGTAAATGGATCCAAATATAGCAGATTTGATTAGGAAGTGGTTATTATAAAGCAAACATGACATTATCTAATGATAATTATTAATCTTTCGTCAATATGATTAAAATTTTCAAACTGAGTATCTCACTGAGTGACATGTAGAGAAAATGAGGAAGACACCTTTCCTGTTAGCATGCAGATGTTATATTCTTGGAGCAACAAACAATATAGGCTGGGGTTACAAAGCTGGTAAGCCATATGTTTCATCCCTATATATCTATGATGCTGAAGGACAAATTATTAGTTTAAGAAATTTTGCTAATGGTAGAATTCCTAGTCTCTTTCCTTTGATCCTTCTAGTTTTGAAAACAATAAATATCAGCATAATTTCTGATCATTTGGCACAGTAGTGTATAGTGAAGTATGGTAAGAGAATGAACCAGATTTTCTTAGATGTCTGCTTCATTTCGGGCATAGCTATGGATTTTTAAAATAACTATGGTGAAACATGTATTGCACATGCTTAGGACACTTATTAAAAATAACTCAATTGAGTATACATTTTTAATAGTTTAACCTCATAATACTTTTAACAGTTTGAAACAGGGTTTTTTTTTGTTTTTGTTTTTGTTTTTTAAATATATCTTTATTGATTTCAGAGAGAGGAAAGGAGAGGGAGAGAGAGAGATAGAATCATCAATGATGAGAGAGTCACTGATCAGCTGCCGCCTGCATGCCCCCGACTGGGAATCGAGCCCACAACCCGGGCATGTGCCCTCATGGGGAATCGAACCCCAGTCGCTGTATCCTAGGCCAATGCTCAATTGCTGAGCCATGCCCGGCCAGGCTGAAACAGGGTTTTTTTAACATCACAATTTAAATGGCTTTATTTAGGGAATGCATTCTCTTTTTTAACTATATCTTTTAATTAAAAATAGTCTTATATGAGACTATTAAGTCCTTCTAGACATTTGGCTTTATAACATCTGAATAATTATATACATTAAGTAGTAGAATTTGACATTGTTTATTTTTTTATTTTTGGCTTTTATTAATCTTTTAGTTTTAACTTTTTTTTTTAATTGGTGAAAGTATTACAGATGTCCCCTTTTTTCCTCATTGACCCCTTCACCCCACACCAGCCCCCCACCCAAGTCCTTCACCAAACTATTGTCTGTGTCCATGGGTTATGCATATATACATATAAATTCTTTGGTTAATCTCTTCCCACCCCCCCCCCACCTATCCCTACCTTCCCTCTGAGATTCATCAGTCTGTTCCATGCTTCAGTGTCACTAAATCTATTTTGTTCATCAGTTTATTATGTTCTTTAGATTCCACATATAAGTGAGATCATGTGATATTTGTCTTCCTCTTCCTGGTTTATTAGCATAATATTCCCCTGGTCCCTCCATGCTGTCCTAAATGGTGTGAGATCCTTCTTCTTTACAGCTGCGTAGTATTCCATGGTGTAAATGTCCCACAGCTTTTCTATCCATTCATCTACTGATGGGCACTTGGACTGTTTCCAGATCTTAGCTATTGTGAATTGCGCTGCTATGAACATCGGGGTGCATATATTCTTTCTGATTAGTATTTCAGGTTTCTTAAGATATATTCCTAGAAGTGGAATCACTGTGTCAAAAGGCAGCTTCATTTTTAATATTTTGAGGAAACTCCATACTGTTTTCCATAGTGGCTGCACCAGTCTGCATTCCCACCAGCAGTGTACCGGGGCTCCCCTTTCTCCACACCCTCACCAGCACAAGTCGTTTGTTGATTTGTTGGTGGTGCCATTCTGACAGGTGATACCTGAAGCCACACAACTCAGTCTTCTCATGCATGACTCTAGCACCCTCTGAGCTGCCATCTTTCTGCTAGAGGCCAGGATGAGTGCCTGTGAGCGAGATTTTGTGCATTGGCTCTTTAAGAGGGATGGCTGGTTTTTTTTACCAGCCTTTTGTTAACACCTAGATTCAAGGAGTCCACTGATTTTCACAGCCAGATACTATGCAGGCCTCTCTTCCTGGCACTGGTGCTCCCAGCTAGGAATCCTGGCATGAGGTTGAGACCCCTCACTCTACAGGGGACACTTCTGCAGCTGAGATATCCCTCCCGATTCTCAATCACCACATGTGGGCGTGGAGCCGGTTTTGACTTTCTGTCCCTCCTACCAGTCTCAGTGTGGCTTCTTCTGTATATCCTTAGATATAGGACTTCTGTTCAGCTAGTCTGCAGGTGGTTATCCAGGTTTATTGTTCTATAATTTAGCTGTAATTTTGATGTGGTCATGGGATGAGGTGAGGGTAGCTTCCTACTGTTCCACCATCTTTAAAATTCAATTGTACAATTTTCATGTAGAATTTCCAAAGCCTGGCCAACAAAGGGGGTTGAACAGTATTTCCTCTCTCCTTTCCAAATCCATTCGAATCATGTGGTCCAAAAAATAGCTTGGTCTGCTTCTAGGTGGCTCTGTTTTCTTAGGAAAACTTTACTTCCTTCCTGTTCTCAGCATCTCCATCCAGGATATACCAGAAAGGTAATGAATAACCTCAAAATATTAAATACAGAAAAACCCTGGAATCAGACTCATAATTCAGATAAGAAATGCCATAAAAACAATATAAAGTAAGAAAATAAATAATGAACTTGTTAGAGAACTTTGATTAGGTATTTGATCTGTCTTATTTTTAGTAATAAATCTAGAATAAGACCTTTTTCTTTATTTTAATGATTTTTTTTTTTAATTAAAGGCGGGGGAATCCTTAAAATTTCAATAATCATCAAAATAATCATACCAGCAAACTTACATCCCTTTCATGAGATGAGGAAAAGATGGGCTGGAGGGGATCCATACCCTTATTTCTTTTTTTTCTTTTTTTTTTTGTTTGTTTATTTGTTTACCTATTTATTTATTTATTTTTTATTTTTTTATTATTTTATTTTTTTTAATTTTATTATTGTTTAAAATATTACAGGTGTCCCTTTTTTTCCCCAATGACCCGTTCCACCCATACCCTTATTTCTTTATTGCATCTTTATGACAAATCTATGAGCAACATATTACTATCCACATTTTACAGATAAGGGAATCAAAACTTAGAGACATTTAACTACTAACTCAAGATCACAAGGTTAATAAATAGCAGGGTCAGGCTTCAAATTCAGATATGCTTGAAACTAAACCTCATCCATTTCAGTTTGACTTCGTTTGGGAGCCATGAATACTGTGGTAAGAAAGATAAACAATGTTCTTATACATAGCCATGACTATGTCATCTAAATGCACATACACCTATAATTAGTTTCAGTTTTTGGTATGTTGATAAATCCTTTTACATTTCCTGGTGGGGAGGAGTCCTGATCTAACATTTGGCTATTTTTAGGGTGCAAATAATCCCATCACGGCCAATATCAAGTTGCCAACTTGACTCTCTGACTGTGAGCTGGGAAAGATGTGCCTACCAGTATACTACATTTCCACAACACAGATACAATACACATCCATACCTGCAAAAGCTAAATGATTAGGAAATCATGAGCCTAGAGGATTTATTCCCCTTATTTTCAACATGATTTATTTGATTGTAAATTTATATAATTTATTTTTTAATAATGGCTGTGTGCTTAACAACTGACTCATAGAATCCTTGAAAATTTAAACATCTCTTGCCAACTAGTACAACACACCTTCCATACACCACTGGTTATGAGCACATTGCAAAATTTAGTTTTTTGATACTTGTTTCTAAAATATAGCCAAATTTTGTAAAGTGTATTTTTCTGTGCAAAAAGAACATCAAGGCTCGGTGGAGGTCTGGAGGAATGACAGTCACATGAAGTCAGGGCCCTTAGGACAAATGAGGGTAATAAAAGCAGCATCTCTGAACCTCTCTCTGAATTTACAACCCCATCACCCCCAACAGGCATCTCTAAGAGCAGCAGAAAAACTGCATCTAAGAATCTAGGTTGGAGGTCCCTCACCCAACTCTATTTTCCCTTGTTCTCCAGTGGAAAGGAAGGGCCTGTGGTCTTCGAGTGCCAACAGGGAAGCCCCATGGAGTAGCTGCATTACCGGGAATCAGTCTCAGAGCTACAGAGATACCTTCTCTGTCACAGCAAAACAATAGTATAGAAACTGGATGCTGACCCTTCATATATAAACATTGTCCTTAAATAATTGGGTAAGAAGATAAAAGGATTAATGGTTGAGGGACAGATGGATAGTGTTCTGAATGTGTTGTTGCAGGCTGTCTTCACGGCACCCTAAAACTCTTTCTAGACAAGCTGTGGTCACAAAGTATTGAACCTTTTAGTTAGCAAGTAAAGACATTCTTCTCAGGGAAAACTGATCCAATAATTAGAATTGTGGATACAGTTTTGAACCAACTACTCATCCACCTAAGTTTACTATCATGTCCCATACATTTTTTTTGTTTGTTTATCATAAGATTTCTCAAAAAATGTTGCTAAAACACAGGTACACTCTTTCATTGCATTTTCATGATATATACTTATCTAAACACTGCATCAGCAAAAAAAGTGAAGTTAGTTTGGCATGTCTTGTTTTTATTTTATTTATGAGCAAGCTGTATTTATAAACGCTGACAATGTTTTAACAAGTTTATCCTAGAGTCATTGTCAGAGATATACCTAAATTTCAATTCTCCACAGTTTCCAAAATTTCCCTCATTTTTGAAATTAGGGCAATATTACTTACCTTTTTCCAATTTTCACTCATCTTATCTTCCTTCCACTTATTCCAAAATGACTGTCAATATTCAGAGATCAAAAATGTTTGATACTTTATTACTTGTTTAATAAGTTGTTTCACTATGAAGATTATTTTTTCCTTTACATGGATTTAGAGCTTTAATTTTCTCTCAAACTTGTTTTTCACTCTCCAATATGACAATTTTTTTTTAATAAAATAATGTAAACCAAAGAAATTGAGAAGCTATTTTTCCTGCCTCTGTCTTTTAGATTTATGCTTTTTATTCCAGATTGTCTTGTTCTATTCTTTTTCCATACCTTTATATTGAAAAATTATTATTATTTTTATATAAAAATGGTATAAAGGCTACTGTTAAGTTTAGTATTCTTATTGGTATGTGCCATACTTTTGCATTTGTCTCCTTACAGAGAGTTTTTGTACATACTTGATTAATTAGGTTTTGTCCGCAGAAAAGTGGGAAGTTAAGCAAACCTTAGCGAAGTATATTGAAAGCAATGGCAGAAATGATTAAAAACAGCTTTTAGTTCCTTGATCTAACTCAGTATTTCCCTAACCTCTTGCCTGAGGATAGGAATCGCCTGATGTGCTTGTTGCTAATAAAGATGACCAGGTTCCAATGCTCCTCCCCCCAAAGATTCCCATTCAGGTCTTAGAGGTCAAGAATCTGTATTTTGGGAAAAGTACCTCATGCGGCTCTTACCTTAAAACAAGACCACATAATTTAAACTCTGTGATTTCAAAATTTCCTACAAATTAATATTTCTTAGACTGCTGCAACAAAATGCCACAAACGTGGCGGCTTAAAACAATGAAATTTTACTCTCACATATCTGGAGGCCAGAAATCCAAAGTCAAGCTGTCAGCAGGGCTTCCTCTGAAAGCTCTAGGAGAGAACCCTCCTGTGACTCTTCAGCTTCTGTTGGCTTCTGGCGCTCCTTGCCAGTGGCATCATGACTTCAAACTCTTATCTGTCTTTCTTCCCGGTGTCTCTATCAAATCCCCTCTTCTTTATTTTATAAGGTCAAGTTCATTAGATTTAGGGCCCACCCTTAATCCAGGGTTATCTCATCTCAAGATCCTTAATTACATATCCAAAGACCCTTTGTCTAAATCAGCTCACATTCACAGGTACCAGGGTTAAGACATATCTTCTTGATACATACAATCCAACCCACAACACCTGGGGAACTCTATTATCCATACCACCAATTGAATTATCATAGAGGCTCAGGTATAGGTATTTTTCAAGTCTGTTCAGGTGATTCTAATATGCATCCAGGTTTGTAAAACACTCTCCTAATACGTATTATTTAGTCCCTGCCTCCAATTTAACTTCTTACCTAATCCCTCTATTACATACCCGCCTCCCCCCGATTCTTTTGCTTCTGCATCATGTCTAGAGCTCTGCACTACTATAAGAATTTGTTGTCTCACCTGCAACTGTGCAATAATCATCCTAACTGCCCCTATGGTGCTAACAGAAATGTATCACTTTAAATTTCTTTCAAGAGTAAACATGAATTCTTTAGACACTTCAGCAGCATTGATTTCCTCATCAATTTTCTAAAGATATATATGTATATACATATATACTTATATATAATGTGTTATATATACATATTTATACATGCAAATCAGGATAAGATGAGATGATATGTGTAAAATCTATGTGTTATATATCTAGTTATACATGAGATATATTTATGAAACATATTTATATCAAAACTGTAAATGGAAATCAACCATAGACCTGGGGACAAGGAGTCCCAAAATAACATTTGCACTAAAAGTCAATTGGTATAAGCAATTTGATAAAAATTACTCTTATTAATAATGTACTAATTTTAAAGGGTAAAAATGTTACTTTATCTAGCATTTCTCATTTGTCTGCCATATTGCTAGAACTACTCAAATTTTTTTTCCTAACTCTTCTATTTCTCTCATTCTACATGGGGTGCTTTCGGTTTTTTGATTTTTTTTTTTTTAATTTCAAGGTTTTGTTATATATAATTTATAATAGTGATTATTTGTTATATATAATAGTGATAATTTCCAAAAAGTTTACTACTTCTATTTTATACCTTATTGCAACCATTCTAAAATTCTTGCAATTTCTCAAACATTTTATAACCCTGACTTTTGAAGGGTATATAACACTTTTATTCATTAAAAATATTTTGAGAACTTTATACCAGAGTTCTGGTGTAAACTCTGGAATATTTCTGGAATAAATATCTTTCTGTAATATTCTAAAAACACTCTTTCCCCTTCTGTTTATCTGATTTAACTTGAATATATCATTTATATCAGCTTGCATATCACTTCCTCTGGGGTGCAATATCTAAGATTAGATACTTCTGTTGTTTTTTTCAATAAAATCTTATACTGCATATATCATAATATTTATAGAGACTTATTGAAGTCACTTATTTAATTATATTATAAATGCTTTTTCCTATCAGATTGTAAACACTCTGAGAAATGAATATTGAACATTGTGTTCCCAGTGCTTAACACTATTCATTCGTTCATTCATTCATTAAGTGATGTGCCTCTAGGACTTAGAACTCTGGTATAAAGTTCTCAAAATACTTTGAATGGATAAAAGTTTGAACTTGTCTTTCATTCTCTTTTAAAGAGTAAGAACCTGGGGCTAAGAATGTTTAGCGACTGCCCAAGGTGACAAATTAATTAGTAATAAAGCCAGGATATTACTTAGGCTTGCCTATTAACAAAGCCTGTGTTCTTTATATAAACATCACACGTGATATATAAAATGAGATCTCATGTAACAACAATGAAAGATCAGCAAAATGAAGACAGTTTGTGATAAACTGTTCTCTTATGATTTCCTTCAAAATATATTAATTCTATAGGATTTTTTAAGTGTGTGCTGTGTAAGTACCAAATATTAGCAGCCACAACTATTATCAGTATCAAGAAATGTTATATATATTTACTCAAAGGATATATTCCTAATAATCTGTGCAATTTTAAAATGCATTATTTTCAATAACTATACTTAGTTATATATGGAATAGGTAAAAATCAGAATTAGAGTTTAATGGAAGGCAAAAGTCACAGAAAGAAGGATTACATTTTTCATTTTCCCCCCAAATTTTCTATGCTATGCTTTTTTTTTTTTTTTTTTAAGGCATTGGCATTATTAATGAAAAAATAATGTATTTTGAAATCATTCAGATTTCACTCTGACACTTACTGGTTATGCAATGTATCCTCAGGCAAATTACACTGTTTTCTTCTGAAAATTGGGGTTAGCGATAACAGTTGCAGGGCTGGCTGTTGGTTAGAATATAGGTAATGTTAATATATGGCTAGACTAGTACCTCATACTCAATAAGTAATATAACAGTCTTTCAGGTTTAGATAACACTTTTCTAACCCTCAACCCCTATAATGTTCTTACCTTGACATTGATTTTAACTTGAATCTTCTATACATTTTCTACATATTTAATCGTGAAGGTCAAATTCATATATATATATATATAAGATGTGACCTAATACTCTCAGACAAAACTATTACAACTGTATTTTGAGACTCAGTAACATGTTACTTAGAAATATCCATTTTGTGGCCAAGGAGGAAGAAGAAAATTCCTAGGACTTGAAAGACCTGAGACAGGAAAGACAGAAATTGGATCTGAAAACTACCTCCCTGGGAAACATTCCTCTAAGCTTTGTATACCGGATAAATATAAGTACTATACCAACCGTGATTGCCCTTGAGAAAGAGAGAAGATGGCTGTAATTTACATAATAGCATACATATAACCTGGCAATAAATTTTAAGTGAAAGATATAATAGATAAATTGAGCATACTACCTGCAACAATAGAAGATTTTTTTTAACAGTCCATTAATTCATAATAAATATTCTATGCGGTTGAAGTAACTACAGAAATAAAATATCATTTTCTTGCTGTAATTGTAATGTGATAAAATGTAAGCAACTTAAAAAAAATGTAAGCCACTTTGGCTCATAATTTTTCTCTTTTTCAGAGTTGATCAGGTATTATTTTCAAGCACCCTGCAATTTGGGTCCTGAGGAAGATCCAAAGTTAAATTATATTTAAGAAAAATCAAGAAACAAAATATTTGTAACATTAAAGCCTTTGTCAAATACTGTACAAAAATGCATCATAGTATTTTATTTGAACAAGTATCCAGAAAGATCCTGAAATATTTAGATACTATTTTCAACTTTTAAATTAAAGATAATATAGAAGGACAAAGATGATGTTAAATTTACTTTGAGAACTTTGGTTTTGTTTTATTTTTAGTGGAAAAGTATATTGTCATTAGACATTTTCCTATCCCCAGCAGGTATTAGTGATAGGATATGGAGGAATTATGAGTACGGGATTGTCCAACATCACTGAAAAAGGAGAGACCCTATATTATATTTAAATTTTTTGATGGAACTCTTTCTAAAGAGTATGGCACATTTGACCCCACTATTAAGCAGAGAAAAGCCAAAGATAATTTTAACATTTCTTTATTTACAAGTTATTTTGTTTTTCTGAAATACAGTTGTTTTGTTTTATTGGAATCTGTGATCATCCCAGGAGTTATTCAGGTGGTGAGCCCTGTGTTTCTGCTGCACTGAAGGCTTTCCAGCTGTTGTGCATTTTTCAATGATGTTTTTCTGATTTCTTGATCCTTTGAAATTACAAGACCTGAGAGATCATATTACAAACCAAGAATCTGTGACCAGAGAAGCTGTGTGATTTATCCAAGGTCACACTGCTTTGATAAAGAAACACAGATGAAACCTTAGCAGCCTTACTCCCTTACACATGTTCCTTCAATTAATGTGTTTGTTCGTTTTAGTGATTCTCTCTATGCTTCTTCTAGCTCCTAAATTTCTTTCTTTTTATAATTTGCCTTTGGTGCTATAAACTAATTCAGACAACAAGGTTACCAAGAGAAACGATGTAACTAAGTACGATGTAAGAAAATAAATAAATCAGAAATGAAATGCAGTTAAGAACCACATACAGGTTACACGCATCTATGTATCTCGTGGTCACTGGGGGTAGAACAAGTTTGACTCATTTTTTAGAGATTGAAGATACATGAGATTTTAAAGTATTCATTTTATAGGTTTGTGTGGGTTTTTTTCACCTTTTGGGAGCTAATTTCCAGATTTTTTGGGGGGGGATAGACTTATAGTCTAATAAATAGAAACAAACATCTTAAAGGTCACAAGAAAAATTTCCTAACAGAGATGAAACATCAGTAACCTTACTCCCTTACCTGTGCCCCTTCAATTAATGTGTTTGTTCTTTTCAGTAATGTGCTCTATGCTCATTTAGTGAAATATCAGAAATTTCCTAATGCTGGAGTTCTTTTTTTTTTCTTATAAAGTTTGTGATGTTCGTTAGAATGCTTCTAAGTTTCCAGAAGAGAGATTTAAAAATGTGTATTAACCTGTTTTAGATCCAAAAAGAGGTAAGGGTATTTTAAAAAAACATAGATCTCATCATATCTTAGAGTCTGCACTTAGTTGTTTATTCATTTGAACCGTAACTTGTACTGATACTTTGTCTAGAGTCCCTGATTCCCGTCTGCTGTTCAGCTTCTAAACACTAAATACACTTATCTAAGGAAGAAAACATATTTTGACAACATTCGTGCTGATTCTTGAAACATAAACATAAGTTTTCATTATCTTGACAGGTAACAAAAGATAACTCTGTTAGAAGTATTGATTAAATCACTCCTTGGGCATTTTCACTTTTCTTTCGAGTACTCTTTTACATGTCAGAATATTTGCTGGGTTGCCATATGGACAGTCTGATATAGCCAAATCTCTATATATCAGCGATTGCCTCTTTCTTCCTTCTGCCTTTGAATCATAGGCTCTAATCACATTTTTTGGTGGTCAAGAAGTTAAATTTATTTTAAAATTCACACTCAAGACATGCCTTTGGTAATCATGACATTTAATCTTTTAATTATATGATAACTAAACTAATTTTATTGAGTTGCTTTTGTTTTGTTTTGTTATTTTCAACTCATGATGTTGACATCTCTCATAAACAAAGTTAGATCTAACTTTCCTACTTTGGCTCTCTGTATTCGGAAAAGTACTCTTTTCTTTCTTTATTATTTTAATTATGTGTTTATTGATCTCAGAGAGAGTAAGGGAGGAAGAGAGAGAGAGAAACATCAATGATGAGAGAGAGCCATTGATCTGCTGCCTCCTGCATCCCCCCTACTGGGGATCGAGCCCCCAACCTGAGCATGTGCCCTGACCAGGAATCAAACCGTGACCTCCTGGTTCACAGGTCAATGCTCAACCACTGAGCCACGCTGGCCGGCGCGAAGTCCATTTTCTTTTAAAACACACACATGACTTTGTAGCAGGAGAGCATAGAGCTGCATCCAGCTGTTGCTCTTTGAGAGGAAATGGAGTCCCTGCGTGCAGAGTCCACATGTGCTCATTTTACTTGCAGTATAATGAATCTAAACAGTCATTCGTCAGATGATTCTCCTTGGCGTTCAGTCACTGGAAGGTACTCATTTAAAAGATATTAAAAGTATGTGTATGTTATGTCCTCAAGAAGTTACTGTCACTATATGTGTTTATCTAATGTTTCCTCTGTGCCTTTTATGGAAGACAGGAGTGGAGCTCGGATTAAATTATCAAATGAGATATAAATTAAGTCAAACACAGTCAACAGCATCTTTCCTATTGAATGTTTTTATATCTTTCACAGAATTCCCAACTTGTGAGCCACTAACTCAATTTATATGCAGAAGCGGAAGGTGCATTAGCAGCAAATGGCACTGCGACTCTGGCAAGTACCAAATGCTCACTGTACTGGGCTGATTTGATTGGGGCCCGGCTGGCTGCGCTGCTTTGCCTCCTTCCAAGGTGGTTTGCGGCGAGGCTTGCGGAGCCAAGCCCCATGGCTGGAACAAGTGGTGAGGGGGCCGCTGGCACAGAGATAGGGATTAGCATTAAGGATAATGGACTTCAATATCTGTCCCGTGGGGCTATGATAGGCATTTGTTTTCAGATGTTATGCTGGACACAGTCTAAGTCTACAAACATGAAGTTAAAAGGGGACAGTTGAGGAAATGACCTGGACAGTTCAGGTTCCCCAAAGTAGTTATGAAAAATGCTCTATAACCCAGGATGGAGTAGTTCATAAACTATTATGTTGTTATCCAGATGGTCTCAATTCTGTCACCTTGCTTTCTATGTTCAAATGATGTTTTTTTCCTTATACTCAATTGGATTATTATGCTAAATTATACCAAATACAAATACATGAATTAGATATAAACCTATGTATTCTCAGCCATTGATTTCAATGTAACCTGTTTTCACTTTATATTTCCTTCCCTTTGCTTCTGCGATAGTTGTTAATAAAGAATATAAATCGTTGCTAATGATAGTGTACAATTTCCCAGTATGAATGCATACTTAGGAGCCAGTGGGAGACGGGTACATAGCGGCCCTCAGTTGGAGAATGGGGAATGAGGGACTGAATGAAAGATATAGTTATGTATTCTGGGTCATGGATATTGTAGTCAAAAGAATACTTTTCCATAATAATTATGTTACTAGCCATAGCATTTCATGAGATTCCTACAGTCACCATTGTCCTCCCATTTCATAATTATTTCATGCTGCATAGACCTATTCATTCAGTGGTTAGTCGGTTCCGAGTGAAATAGAAATTTAGCCTCAATATTCAAAGTCAGGATATTTTTTCTCTTAGTTTAGTAGTTGTATCAAATCAGAAGTGAAGCAACAGAAAAAAGTAATTTTCCCACTGTTCATGGTAAATGCTGATGACTGATTTGGCATTCCTTTTTCAATAATAAAAGAAAACTCTGAGAGAAAAAAGCAGTTAGATATTTCATAAGAAAACATTTCTCCCTGGATCAGTTTTCACTATGTTTATGTTGATGCTTCTTTCCAGATGATGACTGTGGGGACGGGAGTGATGAAATTGGCTGTGTTCACTCTTGCTTTGATAATCAGTTCAGATGTTCCAGTGGCAGATGTATCCCAGGCCATTGGGCCTGTGATGGTGACAATGACTGTGGAGACTTCAGTGATGAAACCCAGATCAATTGCACCAAAGAAGGTTAGTAATTTTGTGAATCTATGAAATCTCTTTTTAAGTTGTTATATAATATTTGGAATATGTCAGAGTGAATATCAGTTAAAAATGCATTGCTCGTCAGGGAAAATATATATACGTGAAACTGTAATTTTCTGATCTCTTTACTTTCACTCTTTCTCTGGTTTCTCAGCTTCGTACCTCCTTTTACTGTGATACCTTCTTTTGTGGTCTTTGCTTTCTACTTTTATTAAATGCTTTACTTTCTACAATTTAACCCCCCTCCAACTTCTAAATGGCCAAACCCCAAATCCATCCCAAAAGAAAAAAAGAAAACAAGAAAGACATAATTTTTCTTTTGTTTCCACACCAAGTTTGTTTCCTTAAGGTTTGAAATCATCCCCGATTAAAAGGTGATATAGTGCAACTGAGGGACTTTGGGGAAAGCAAGCACAGTGAGGGAAGTTGTCATAACCGTGGCTCTCAGCATATCCCTGGGTCTTGTCATTTGCAAAATGTGAGGAATAATAAGGGAAAATTAATAAATTAGAAATCAAGTTGGAAATATAACAGAAAAAGTTATTAGACTGTCAAACATTTATACAATCGGTAACACTTTTACGTAGAATGTTATTCATTCTTTCATTTAGCCCACAAATACTTTATTGAGGATTTTTTATGTGTCAGGTACTGTGCTTGGACCAAAAGGATAGATACAAGGGTGAAAAAGCACGGTCCCTGCTCAGTTTTAAAGTTCTAGCCCACAAACAGACAAACAATAAATGATTTATTTGTGTTAGAGTTAGGGCAACCATATACTATGTGATCAGAAGAAAGGTATCATTTTCAAAGTGTTTTCCATGGAGATATATCTGCCTTTTGTAAATATGTGACAACCTATAAAATAAAGAGTTTCTAATGTATTTTCTCTGACATGATTCCTTCTGTCTTCTCTCTCTCTCTCTCTCACTCTTGTACCCTTTTCTCTCTCAATTTATTTGATTTGCTTGTATATCTGAACTAGAATGTTTTGCTTATCAATAATCTAGCATGAAAAAAGAAAAAGTGTACAAAAATATATTTTCTCTTTTTCTTTGTATATTAGAAACATTCATCTGGGGTGCAATTGACACTTCACTGCTAAATTACGTTTTGAATATAAACCGCATTTCCCCTGCCTCACAGATGTCTTCCAAGGCTCCTCACAAAGTGTGCATCTGTGGCCTGCTGGCACTGCCCCATAATATGCAGTAAAAGATAAATCGCCCCAAAGTTAATTTAGTTTCATCTCAGAATTAAAATCCCATCCGTCTCTTCAATGTCTATTTACCTCTACGTTAAAATGCTCAATGCACATTAAGAAGTTTTGGAGAGATTGCTTTAGCCTCATGAGTATCCAAAGAGGGTGGCACACCCCCTTTTGGGATTTGAATTATTATAGAATCAGTGACTATTTAATGTTAATGGCCTTCATCTTTAGAGGACTTCACCACTAATAGATCACTGTAAATGATATATTGTCATTGTGAATGCCATACATTTTTATATGATTATGGTAATACACCAAGGAAATGATCCAGATAATCTACATGATTCTTGGATATGTTTCAAGCAAAGGATGATTGGAACTTCCTGAACTAATTTATATTTATCAGATTATAAACTGTACTAGGATTCCCTAATCAAATACCATATACTGGGTAAATACAGGTTATGTAATTGAAGAACAGTAACAATCTGTGATGACTTTGGTGCGAGACAATCCAGAATATTTTTCAAAAATATTTAAATACTTTTATCCATCATTATTTTGATTACATATTCTGACATAAAAGTTGCAAAATAGCTATGACACAGAGACTTGTTAAAGCTGATAAAAAAGTCATTTTGTACCTGCAGGGTTTGTGAGGCCCTTGCCAAGGTAAAGTGGAAACTTGATGCAATTAGTCGTGTGAGTGAGCCCCCTAGCCTGCTGGGGAAGGAAGAGCAGAGCATTCTGACGGGCTGTCAACCCTGATCAGACCCACCACACAACTGCTCAGCACTCTGCTTTACGCTGCCTGGGCAAGCAGAGCATGCGGTGTAGTTTCCCCAACTCAAAATTGTTTTCAAAAAGGTAGAAATACTCTTGAATTAACTTTTATCAGTAAGCGAGCAGGAGAAACCAGGAAATGGAATGTTCCATATATAATCCCAATTTCAGAAAATTTCGGAATTTAAGTTTAATTTATATCCTCTCTGAACCCACTTTCAAAATAGGATTTCTACAGTGATCATCACTTTTTTCATTATCAATATGATTAATAAATGGAAAAGTTCCCTCTTAGATTAATTTATTCTCATAGTTTCCTCTTAATGTTGTGCTGCTCTTTCCTTTCATTTACAAACTCCCTTACTAGTCAAAACAAACAGTATCTTTAGAATGTGATATATTTTAGCCTGGCCAGCATGGGTCAGTGGTTGAACTTCAACCCATGGACAGGAGGTCACATTTCAATTCCCGGTCAGGGCACATGCCTGGGTTGTGGGACTCGATCCCCAGTCAGGGGCGTGCAGGATGCAGCTGATCAATGACTCTCATCATTGATGTTTCTCTCTCTCTCTCCTTCTCCCTTCCTTTATCTGAAATCAATAAAAACTTTTTTTTAAAGTGTTGTGTTTTCATAATTACTTTTGCATGTGTTCACATGCGCTATAAGCAACAGTGAATAGAAAGACAATCGACTGCAGCTTTATTTCTTCCTTGTTTAAATGTCTTTTTCTCATTAATTTAGCTCTAGTTTCCTTTTGATTCTGAATCCTTTGATTGGTACATATTTCTAGAGTGACCCATTATAAGTCTACTGGGTTAATAGTTTTTCCAAGTGGGAAAATAAGTGAGACTGGACCCTCAAAAATTTGGTGTGAGGGAACTTCCTCAACAGCCTCAGTAGTGGCTGTTTAAGTATTGAAAAGTTTTGTAAAAAAATGATTTTACTTGTAGGAATAAAGTTAGAATGAGAGTTTATTCTTTTCTTACAAGTCTTTAAGTCACTGGCTGAATTATTTAAAAAAACCCCTCTGGACATATGTCATATCTATAAAATACAATTACATAGAATTAATCTTATCTCATTGTTGACAGTTTAATTCATTTGACTTATGTAAACTTTCATTCCTGTGCTCTTTGGGAACAGTCTCAGCCATATTTCATCCAAAGAATAAGCATTTCTGAAGTAAACATATGAGAATTTTCAGTATCATTAGACAGTTATTCCCTCTGATCAATTTCATTCTGAAATTGTTGTAAAAATGTATAGCAAATAGTTTCAGCATGGACTTGATGGAGGAGACAGGTTTTCTCAGGAGAATAGATATTGCCTAAATTTTGTAATTTATTCTAAACATAACATAAATATCTCTCAAAGAATTGGATTTTTCTTTGCTCTGAAGAAAGTAAAGATTTATGGTCACTGTCTTTAATATCTTTTGTTTGGCTGTCTAAAAAGGGAATGTTTACTGCACTAAGTACATGAACGAGGTGATGCTGAAACATATGTGATCTCTTATTAAAATTGTGAATACAAATTAAATGAAAATTTACAATTAAATATGTATTGGCCTTCAGTTTTGATCTATTATGAATAATTTTAAGAACTTCCCAAATCCATTAGGCAGTTAAATGTATAACGTTATTAATATGCACACTCACACATGCTCCCATTCTGCTTTTACTGTTTACCTTTGCTTCTACTTTGGAAATTTCCACTTTTCTTTGAGCTCTGTCTTCATCCAATCATCGTTCATTCATTTATTTTATCACCTCACTACTTCCTTGTCCCCAAATTTAAGAAGGAAACTAGAACGACTTTATCTTACCTTTGTATTTTCATAGTCAAGTCCAATGTTTGATGCACAGTGAATGCTCAGTAAATAATTATTGAGTAAAAAAGTCTATCTCTTGACCAATAAAATGATTTTACTCACAGAGTTCAACCCTTGTAATTTTTATCTGTTTTTTTTTACTTTACATTCAAATCCTGGAGTTTATTTTCATGAAGATGTACAAAACCTCCTAGGTACACTAATCTAGTTATGTACATTTTATTAATACAATGTAATTTCTTTCATATATCCAATAAATATTGGCAATTTCAGTTCAAGATTTAATATTTTTTTGTTTACATTTTTTTCTTCCCAGTAGATAGTATATCCAGAAAGATAGGAAAAGTTGCATTCATTTTTGTACCCATTATTTAACAGTAAAGGTTGCTGAGTAGGTTCCATTAGTGATAATATTGAGAGGGAAAGGGGAGTTAACCTATGTTGGTGACTAGTTAATTGCCAGGCACTTTACATTTGTTATTCCATTCAATCCTCACAGTAAGGATTAAGTTAAAATCCTTGACTAAGATCACACAATTGGCATTCCAAACTAAGGATGTCTGCTCTTTATTTCTACATCCGGATATCTGCTTTTGCAGCTATTGAGTTTACGCTCTCTTTTTTTCTTTTTCCCCCAATTCTCTATGAATTAATATTTACATGATTCCCAACTATTTGCTACCTTGTTCTCAATTGCATAGTCAGTTTTCCTTGAAGGGGGGAAAAGAAAGATTTTTTCTACTTATTACAGAGCATTAATGCCGTTTCCCAAAGGGCACTAGAAGGGACCTGGGCCATTACATTCAATAATCACTGCTCATTTCTTTCCTGTCTCTTTTCTTTTCCCTCCCACATTTCTCCTTGATAAGTTGGATTCTGGAACTTTGTTGTTAGGATAGCTGTGGTCATCCTCACTCAGAAAATCTCTTCAGTTACCCAAATATAATACTTGTCTGCCATAAAAATTGTACCTCATAGGCTCCAAAAAATTTAAGAAAGTGGAAGAAAATTTAAAGATCATTTAGTTTAGTTCTTTTATGGTGCAGATGAGTAAAAGAGATAGGTAAAATTATCCTTATGTAACAAAAACATGCTGCATCCTGGAAGGTGCTGATAAAGTTTTGTGTTAGAGATGTTGAGACTGAGACCTTTGATCCATAAATCATCTTCAGGAGGGATTTTAGAACCTAATAATTCTGCCAATTTTTTTGTGGAAAATCTGTAAGGTCTGACAGTCTTGTCAAACAAACAGAGACAACAGCTTACCTAGGGAGGTTGAATCCACTCAGAGAAGCGTAGGTATCAAAATTTGATGTGTAGCTGAAAACTTAGGTTACCCGTTTCAGCATGGAGAGAATGGAAATTTAAACCATCTCTTGACTTCCAGTCTATGTCATATCTCATCTCAGCTGAACCATCGTATTTTTTAGCAGCTCAGTTTAATCCTAACCACATAGCAATAAATACTGGACAGTCAAACCCAGTTTTCTGTTTTGTCTTTCTTTCATGAAAATATTCTGAAGATGCTTTCAATTCATATTTGCTAAGATACACAATAAAAAACCAACTGCTATTATTTCTCAGCCACTCAATTTTATTTATGATAAACTATTGGCTTCAAATTTAGGGAAATTAGCAAATTGTATTATGGACTCAGAAAAATCATATAATCTTCTGTCCTAATTTTTAAATATAAATATGGATTGTTTTCTGATAAAACATTATTCAAAACAAATTTAAACTCCATCTAGTTTTAGAGAAGCATAATATCTATTTTCAATGAGATATAAATTGTCTGGCTTAAGTTTATTCTCTCACTGATTGATTTATTTTCCTTAGGAAATGTTAATACCAAGATATCAAAACAATGTTAATTATTAATGGAGATTATCCAGAGGAAGCCCTTTTTGTTTTTCTTGTTTTCCAGGACAAAAGTAGCTCCTTAAAGGTAATTTAAACCGTAATACTGCAAACAACTTTCACATCAAGAGAAAAGAAAATGAAAGAAAACAAAGCTTTTTTTGAGATTTTGTTTCTAGCAATGCGATTATCAGGAAAATTAAAAGGAATCAGATAAATATAATTACAAATATTTAAAATGAAATATTAGAAAATGGCTCATTAAAGCAAGAGGAAAGACACCAATTAGTCTCATCTTTACTACATAGAAAATTAGTAATAGTTCCACGCTTACTTCTAGATAAATTTAGCTTTTCTATTAGGATGACAATTATGAAACTTGACCCTAAATAGAGTAACATCTCTTGTTTTATTTAAAAAAAAAACAAACAAAAACACTTGATAACTAAAGTCAGTAGGTAAAAAAAAAAAAAAAAAAAAGACCTAATTTTAATGAAGAACCTCAGTCTGTTTTCTGCTTTTTTAATAAAGTTGAAAGATAATGGCAAGAGGAAATTAATTTCCGTGGTCTCTAAGTTCTGCTTCCTCATTGTCTAGTTGCCGTTAGTGATTGGTAAAATGGTAGGACTTTAGACATTTAGCAGAAAATAAACAAATAACCAGAAGAGAGACAAAGGGCATGGATAACCTACGAAATAATTCATTCACTTATCAATAGCTGAGTCTTGCCCATGCTTTTGTGAGAGTGAAGAAATAAGCAATGGGGGGGAAACTGGGTAGTAGTTGGATTCTTTCAGAGCTTGTTTGAACTGTCAGCCTTTGTTTCCTCATTTTTGTGAAGTATCAGCTGAATTTTCGCATAGATATTATGTTGCTGCGATGTACCGACGAGATCCGTCCCGCTTTTGCTGGGGGATTCATTTTGGTTCTCTGTTGGCCTTTGCGCACCATTTATTGGTTGTTATTATCTGCATCCCAAACCTCCCCCCATATAACTCTGGTGCATTAAATAATCCATTTAAACCACCAGGGCCTGCCTGGAAGGAAGAGTCGCTCATATCAGAACCTTTCCCCACAGCATGTTGCTCTGGTTGACACGTATGCACTTGAATCAGATGTTCTGTGAATCATAAACAGGATTTAGGCCATTTTACGCAGGGATCGGCAAATCTCTTCTTTGATGGGTCAGACAATAAATTGTTTAGTCTTTGCCTGTTGCATCTACCCAATTCCACTGTTAGCACGAAAAAAAGCCATAGACTGTATATCTTCAAATGATTATGACTGCGTTCCAATAAAATTTTATTTATAAGAAAGGCAGTGGGCCAGAATTAGTGTGCAGGTCTTAGCTTGCTGACCCCTTATTTTAAAAACAAGTACAGAGAGACACATTCTAAAGGAGTTAAAATCCTAGATGCCCTTGTTTCATAGACCATCTGATTTATTATGATACAAAGTTAAAAAATACTGGGGAG
Organism: Miniopterus natalensis; assembly: GCF_054644295.1. Lineage (NCBI taxonomy): Eukaryota > Metazoa > Chordata > Mammalia > Chiroptera > Miniopteridae > Miniopterus > Miniopterus natalensis. Next base: position 63,968,823 of record NC_142088.1, read on the forward strand.
AAGAAAAGGCCAAAGAATGAAGAAATAAACTGTTAATAATCTTTAAATGATACTCTTTGGCCCTCCTTTAAATATATATATAGCCCATATGTATATGCTCGTACATATTCTTTCTATATAATAATGCCCTACATTATTTTAAAATATCAAATTAAATAATATATTTTCAATTGTCCCCCCAATAAATTTTTGATGCCTACTGTGAGCTAGGCATATTGCTAAGCCAAGAAATAAATTCCAAATATGAAATACATCCACATTGGAATATCTTTTACTTAATATTTGACATCTAACATATCTGTTAAGGAGATTGCTTAATTTAAACATTAAAGAGAAAAACAGATTTCTCAATTTTAGCCAATTCAACAGATTAATACATTCTGCTCACTTGTATTTAGGTATTATAGAATTTCATCATTCCCATGGAACATTGAATTCTGAATGGTAGAGTCCCAGATATCAAAACCTAAATTTCAGTGAACTAAAAACAATGTTTTATTTGTTCCATAGTTTTCACTTCAAATACTTTAACGTACAGGAGGATATTTAGTGTGCTAAATTGAAACTATTTTTCAATATATTTTTTGAGTGTCTACATGTCTATGTGTTTTTAGCACTAAAAACATTTTCGTGTTAATATAATTAATCTGTACTTAAGTATCCACATATTATTTTCCACATCCTTCCATTCAGCTCTTCTAACTGATCCAGATAGTAAACATTAACCATTTGAAATCTTGTCTCTGTTTTATTATTAAATTTGCCATTAAGTCCCATGTACTGATAAATGGTGTTGATAGTCCCGTACAACTTTTTATCAGGATAACCTCCACTGGGGGCAACCTATGGGGATAAAAAGAATTTGTTGGAATAGGTGATAAAACACACACAAAAACATGCCATTGGAAGTGTGTTGGGTGGGAGAAGGGAGGGGCAGTGAGAATAATACCCAAGAGATGTGGCATCTAAAATCAAGCCGACCTGTACACAGTCCAAGGTCCAATGTGGTGAGAGCAAGTTGATTTAAGAAGGAGGCCCCAGGCTTGATTTTCTTGTCCATTTGCCGCCGACATTGTAACACCATTAAAGAGAAGCAGCCCCAGGGAATCTGTCCTGTGTCACATGCAGGGGAGCAGGACAGTACAGCCCTGCTGACCCCGACACAGGCTTTAGCCAGGCAGCTCAAGGGCTAGGCAGGTGCAATAAGCGCCTCTCGCCTAAGGATTTCTGGAGACCAGGGGTAGCCCTAATTTCCTTTGGGGAATGTTAAGGGTCCCCTGAGACTGAGGCAGGCCAAGTAATGTCCATACCCTGATGGTAAATGAAATAACTATTGATTGATATGCTGCCAAACCTATATTCTCAGTAGTTACAGGGCAGGAGAAGAAATAAACCATTTGTTCTAGAAATCTGGAATGAACAGCTGTGGGAATTATTCATACCTGGTGACACTGAAAAGCTAGGGACCAAGCAAGGACTGACACATGGTGGTTATTGCAGGAAGCTTGGTGCACATGCAATACATAGTGCTTTTTACTTTTCAAGGCATTTTGCAATGAATAAGTTAAAGTACAAACTCTGTTAAAACAATTTTGTGAAGTTTTTCCCCCTCAGATTGGTCTTACAATTTAAATAATTCATTACATTTGCAGTACCATCATTAGCTATTATCTCAGGAGGGCTTTAACATTTCTTATAAAACAAAATGTATTCTGACTATTAAAAAAGCATAGTATAAATATAATTTTTGCAATCCCGGTTTTCACAATTTTTAACTTTAGGAGGAAAAAAAAATTCTGCCTCTGTACAGTTGCTAGTCTTTTAACTGCAAATATTTAGTCACAGGGAATTCATTTAAATATTGAGATACATTCCACCGTCGGTTGCCACATTTCCTCCAGGGCTCAGCATTTATTTATTTATTAGATTCCCCCAATTGTATGCCTGGTTTAAATAGCTTCAGGGCAAAAGTACAATAAAATTGCATTAGTTTACAATATAATCAGCGTCAGCAACATGAAAACGTAACAGTAAAACAGCATGAACATATACATATAAACATAGTCATCATTTTAACACTCTATTGGGACAAGCCGTATTACAAAGACAGATTGTGTTCCAAACCCCGAAGCTTAGGCAGCTGGGGCTCTGGGGGGCCATCCAGGCCTGGAACTCAAGTTGGAATGGTCATCACGGGCTCCTCAGAGAAGCGCAGCTTGTCATCCAGGGGAAAATCAACAACTGTTAAGCGAAACCGATTTCATTTGGCAAGATTAAGAAGAAATAAAACTCCATGATGGTTTTCTGTTTTCTGGCAGAGGAAGACATTTCTAAACATCGACCCACACTCAGACATAGCAGACATTAGGAAATAGGTTTAGGGTATTTTAAAATTATTTTGAGAAGATAGGATGAAAAGAGAGAAGAAGAGAAACATAAAAGTGTGTGTGTGGGTGTGTGTGTGATAGTGTACCTCACTTTAGTATAAACTTTGAGTGTTCAAGTGATTGAAGTAGATGCATATACATAAACCCCCTTATGATTCTAAGAAAACTTAGAGATGTTTTTCCCTTCCTATTTATGGTTTAAATGCTCCAAAAGTGATCTATATAAACTGTATATCTGAGCATATCAGAATCCAGCTGAACACCTTTCTGGATTCCCAGCTACCTTCAGGGTTAAATCCCAGTCATTTAGCTTAGCATACAAGGCCATTCAAGGTCTAGCCACTGCCCACTTTTTAGTTTTCCCTTTGTTCTTCCTTCCTATCACACTCTACACAAAATTTTGAATGCTGTTGACTTTGTTCAGAATATCTTTTGTTCCCTGTACTTTCCCCTCTGTCTGATTCTTAATCTGGACTCAGGACTCTCTATTATCTCATCCTCGGTCATAAGAATTCCTGATCTGAAACCCGCATGTCCAGGTCAGTCTTCCCTGTGCAAGTCCTCGTGGTGCTCTCTCCTACCAAGCACTGAGGACATTGCTTTGTAACTGAGCACATCGCCTACTTGCCTACATGCCTACTATTTTATGATCTTTTCAAAAGCAAGCACTATACCTTTGATTTTTCACCTGGACTTCAGCAAAAGCCATTTTCGGCTTCCATTCAAGCATCATCACATTCGATTTTTTAAACATAAGAACCATTGAGAACTTTTAATAAGATGGATTAAATTATATTATCATTACTCCTCTGTTTCAAAATCTCCCAGGGACAGATGCTGTTGAGCTTATCTTGCCGTAGGTGTTGATAAAGCCTGCGAGACCCAGCCCTGCCTCCTTTCAGACCTCCTTTCACTCACACACCCTCACTCACTCCCTTCTCTTTCTGCAAAAGCAAAGACTGTTTGATGCTTCAGAGTCTTTGCAGTTGTTACCCCCTCTGCCTACTATGTTCTTTACCTTATCATGCATGGTTTCCTTCATTTTGGTCTCATCTCAAATATCACCTTCTCAGAGAGGCTTCTCTAAACACCCTTGTCAACACAGGCTCTATACATACACAAGTCACTTACGGTAGTCATCAAGGAAGTTCACAGAATATTTACATTTCTTCCCTTTCCTTGGAACACAGTAAGATTTTACTTTCTAGAAATCTGTGGTTGGGTGGGACCAACATGATGGGGCCCCACCCAATGTGACTAGCTTTGGCCAATAAATTGTGATTGGCGGTGATGTATGGTTCTTCCTCTGTAGCATCCTCTGATCCATTTTCTTCCTGGCACTTCTACTTTCTGGACAAATCTAGTTCATGCACTTCTATGGTTATTTATTAAATGCCTACATCCTTCTTCCTCCCCTTATGTAAGTTCTGTGAGAACAGTAAAGTCTCTCTCTTAGCAACAAATATATGTTTAAGGAGCAAATGAAGGAGCCACTAAGGTCAACACACTCATTTTAAAGACTATGAAACTAATTTGGTATCTGGATGTGTAATCCTGGATAACATTACTCAACTTTTCTGATTCCTTAGCTCTTTCCTTTTCATCGTTGGCAGCCAATTGAAGAAACAAGTCCAAGAGGGTGAATGACCCTCATGCAACGTGCAGTTTATTGAGATCTTTTCATAAAAGACCAAATTCTACCCTTATCTTGCAATAGAATAAATATTAAATATTATTAGAAAATAAATAAGCTAAACAATAGTACTAATATATAAGAAATAAATGAGTTCATAGACACTCGATTATTACATGCAGTAATTATTCCTTTCATCCTTGGGCCTCTAGCTGAGAAAGGCCTTACAAGAGTTAACAATGGTACAGTTGTAGAAAAAGCAGACTCAAGTTTAATTATGTCGGCTCAAATCTCACCTCTGCTACTTGTTATCTATATAACTACAAACTGTTCTGTAAAAGAGTGAAATCTTACTATTTGTGACATGTTTTGACCTGGAGGGTATTATGCTAAGGGAAATAAGTCCGTCAGAGAAAGACAAATACCATATGATTTGAATTATATGTGGAATCTGAAGAACATATAAATGAACAAACAAAACAGAAACAGACTCATAGGTACAGAGAACAGACTGATGGTTGCCCGAGGGCATGGGGGTTGGGGTTCTTGGTGAAAAAGGTGAAGGAGTTGAGAAGTATCGATTGGTAGTTACGAAATTGTTGTGGGGATGTAAAGTACAACATAAGGAATCTAGTCAATAATAATATAATAACTATGTCTGGTGCCTGGTCGGTACTAGAAATATCAGGGGAACACTTTGTAAAATACATGATTGTCTAACCACTATGCTGTACACCTGAAACTAATACAAAATAATATTGAATGTAACTGTAATTGAAAACAATTTTTTAAATATTTTAAAAAGAGCATTTGGACATTTACTCCCCACTCCCAGATAATTGTTTTGCAATTTCTGTTTCTACAAAATGGGGTGGTCTCAATAAGCAGTTTTGTTTATTTGTTTTTAATCAAACTCAATAAGAGCAGATGAATGGTCTTTCTTCACTCAGTTTTAATCCAATCTAATATAATTAATTTGAAACTTAAGCAAAATTAGATGCCATATACATGCAAGGTACATGGAATGGAGATAAAGAGAGAAGTGGAAAATTTGTCTTGGCATTTCTCTTGGAACCTACCATAAAAGTCAAGGAAAGTTCTGAAATCCTTCCACGTGAAGAAAAAATGTGAATCAGTACAAAGCATCATGGACAGTTTTTTGATATTTTATCAATCCCTAAAACCTATCCATGAATTTCTTGAACTACTGACACCAGAATAACAGCCTTAATCCTAGATAGTTTTGTTTTAAAATAAAGTGAGTCTTAAAGAAAATTATGGACGTTAATAAATGAAGTATAAAGAGGAAGGCAATCAGGTTGGGGAGTATAGTATAACTAAGACCAGGAGATATACATTAGTGGTGTGTGTGTGTAAGCATTGTATCACCATTTAGATTTGAATGTTTATATAATACATTGTATTTCCCTCCTCAGACTATACCCTCATTTTAAAACTATTGTTTGTACTGCTCCTTACTAGATAGTATATCAGCCCACAGAGATTTAGACATGGGTAGCTTAATAAGAAAAAACAAAAAAGAAAAATAAAACAAAAGCCTCAGGGAAATATCACATTTTAAATTTATAAGATATATGTTTATTTACAATAAGAAAACAAATGAGTTGTTTCACCTATGAATCACAAACAGATAAACCAAACAATACCAAACAAGGCAAATAAAATACAAATGGAATTTTAAAGTAATCTCAGACAATAGCAGCATATTCTCTCCCTTCACAGATTCTGTTGTGTGACCACAGCTTAGTTTCTGCTGTAAATAACACTGAGCTAAAAAAACTAGTACTCTAGATATATGGTTGCCATACTGCTGAATCAGGCTAAGCAGCCCTTTCTCCAAAGCAACAATTTATCTTTTGCAGGTCTGTGTGTGTGTGTGTGTGTGTGTGTAGTGTGAGTGTGTGTGTGTAGTGTGTGTGTGAGTGTGTGTGTGTGTGAGTGTGTGTGTGTGTGAGTGAAGAGTTTATTGAGGAAGACACAAGGTCAAGCTTCCCAACAACAAAAGAATGACAAGCATTCTCAGGCTAAATGTTGCAAACTTCTTTTTGAATCAGATGAATCTATTTGGATTTCTGAGTTTACATAATCTTCTTCTTAAGAATTCCCCATTATATCATTGAGTTAATGGTTGAAAAACATGATTTAAAAGAACTAGATCTTTGAAACCAAATCCAAAATATGTTTAAAAGAGTCAAAACTTTGCTCTTACAATGCTTAGCTGAACTTGGAATTTCTTCCATTATTATTGTCATTTTTAAGGTAACATTGTTCCAAGAGAAAAAGATGGGTAGAGGAATAGAAATGGGTGTAAAATTTGGTATGTACTATTTCATTTTATTTAAGGTAATAAAATGTTTCCTAAATTAGATAATTTTAAATGTACAATATGTTGTTTCTTTTCAAAACTTCCTTGCATATCACTGTTCCATTTATTTACTTAGCCCCCTGACCATTTCCAGAAATAATTCAAGCTATAGCCTGGAAATATTAGAGGTTATAAAGAGGAAAGATTAAACAAAGGCAGAATAAGGGTGAGTAATATAAATAACTTGGAGGGTGAGATTGGCCCAAACAAATAGGTATCATGAAAAATGATCCATAAATTGGGCTTTAAGTTCTGAGAAGCACTGCAAAGCAAGAAACATGGTGAGTTTGAGGGTTATTCACAAATATCCATAAAATTGTCATAAAGAAGAAAAAACTAAATTTTACAAGAGAGTAAAATTAGTATCCATTCTGAAGGAAGAGCGAACTCAAAATGTGCCACAGCTTTCTGGAAGTCTTTAGGAAACAGAAGAAACAGTAGCGAGCAGCGGCCCTGTGGCCAGGAGGAAACAGGCCGGAGAAGGCCCGGGAAGGAGCAGGAGCTGTGCCTGCGACTCAGCCCAGGCCGTTCACGCAGCAGTGCTTCCCCGCATGCAGGCCAGCCCAGGAAGCTTCTTACTTCTCAGTGAACCAGAAAATCTAGATTTTTAAAGAAAACTTTCCGTTTTTAAAAAGTCAGTAATGTATTTGCCAAATTAAATATACTGAGGGACAGATTCAATGTATAAGCTGCCAGTCTTCACTCATCTTAGGGTAGAAAAATCAATAAGCCATACTTCCCTTTATTTATTATATAATCACAGAGTGACAATGACCCAAAATACAACTTGTATATGTTATTGGTTGAGCTCATATTACAGGTTATAAAATTCAGCGGAGCTACGATTTGTTTGTTGTTTTGTTTCTAAGGAAGGTTAAGTGGTAGGAAAAAGAACCTAAGACCCTTCCCGGCTGCGTGGAAGGTCGCTTGGCTTCACCGTTGAATTTCTGAGAGGGCTGAATGGGCTCCGAAACTCCATCTGATTTTTCTGTTGCTTTCTCCTCAACACTGAAATCACGGGATTTTCAAGTTATCTTTAAACAGATACTAGGCTTGAAGACTTCACAAAATATTTTTAATTATTCAATGTTTGTCAGTTACAGTTTATGTTCTATATTATTTTGTGTTAGTTTCAGGTGTACACCCTAGTACCTAGACAGTCATATACTTTACAAAGTGTTCCCCCAATATTTTCAGTACCCACCTGGCACCATACATAGTCATCACGGTATTAGTGATAAATTTCCTCCGCTGTACTTTATGTCCCCGTGATTACTTTGTAACATTGACCCCACCCCAACGTTCTTTGCCACCGTAGTGGTTAAGCCGTCTGTTGACTAGGACACTCTGCCTGTACTAAGAGTGGGAGGAGTGTGTATTTCATACCCACCTTTCAAATGCAGAGACTCTACCATCTTTTTATCGATTGCGTGCACGCACTTGTTTGGGTTAATGATGAAGACTATGTACCCAAAGTCGGAATGATCTGCATAAGGAGGGAAGTAGAAAAGAAAAGGCTGGTTTTGCAGGGCACTGCCTGGCCAGCCCAAACCCGGCGCCTTCTCTGGGAATTGAGTGAGATTGTAGTAAGTCTTCTTAACAGGCCTAAAGTATGCAAATCAACCCCTTAAGTTTTCTGTGGATTTCAACTCCTGTTTCCTATTTGCTTTTTCTTGCTTTGTTTTTTCTTTTCATTTTGGGTATTGGTTATTTCATCATTACTGCTCTAGGAATGTTTGGAAGTAGAGTCAAGAGTCAAGGCAATTTTGAGCACCTTTATGATATCGTATTGCCAGACATATTATAGTTTGTGAATGTCTTTAAGAAATATCAGGAACTGAACTATTTATATCAACAAAAATAACAGCTCGACAAAAATTTTTATTTCTAATAATGATTTACAGATATGCAGTTTATTTCTCACAACTCTGCAGACTCTCCACTTTCCAGGTGAACAAATAAAGGTTTTAAGAGATTAAGCAGATGCCTTGGTGATATAATGGCAATTATTAGCTTTGACCCTAAATAATTCTAATCTTGATTCATAACCACATATTCCCTAGCAAATCAGCCCATTAACGGGTAACTCACATGAACCTTTTTCAAATTTATCACAATGATATAGAATAATTGCTGTTATAGATGTGTAGACTACTTGCTGGATTAGCTATATGAGGCAATAAATTTGTTACATTAAAACTTTGGTATAGAAAAAAATATATACTAAAACCTTTATTTTACAACAAAATTTAGAGATACTGGTTACTCTAATAATATTAGATATTAATAAAAATTTAATATAGTGCTGATTACAGGCAAATTATTTGGTAGTGCTATGAACCATCTACATCCCCAACATTTTTATTTCCTTATTGTTACTTACACTTACCTGGACATTTTAACCTATATTTTTAGTTATCAGGTTTTGAGAAATAGAGTTATCTGGGTATTGTATAAATTATTAACTGATAAGGTGACTTTGAATGGATAGTGCCTCATTAAATTTTTATGTGTCTGCTGTGATTCTAGGTTTAAAATCTTAAATCCTAAGAATTTGTGTTTATTATGGGGTCTTTTGTTTGTTTGTTTTTCAAATTTTTGTATGTTACTCTTCAAAGATTTCCTTAGCCTGAGAGTACTTAGTAGTTACTTAGTTAACCCATACGAGTTCAAAAGAAATTATGTAGAGAAGTGTCAAAGATCAACAAAAGTCAACACTTAGAGTAGAATGTAAAACCTATTTTACGTGTCCAAGTGAAAACCCTTCAAAGATCTCATTTTTAAGACACTAATTAAAATCACAACAGAACATCCACACATTATCTTACTTTCTCTAAAGCTTGCTCCTAAAGTATGTGACACTTTTAGGAATTCTGTGAGAGATAAACATCATTTTCTCTAATTATTAATGTTTCTCAAATAAATTTGAAAATACCAGAGTCTATAGCTACTAGACAACTGTTTAACAAAAATAAAATGTAAAATATAAAAAGTGAATGTATATTCTCTCTGCCATCATAATAATGTATAAAGAAAGAAAAATATTATCAAGTAAAATGATAATTTCTCTCCTGTCTTCTCCCCTCTACCTCTCTCTCTCTCATTTCTATTTAAGAGATTCACTCCCCTGCTGGTTGTAACAGGAATGAATTTCAGTGCCATCCTGATGGAAATTGTATTCCCGACCTGTGGCGCTGCGATGGGGAGAAAGATTGTGAAGATGGTAGTGATGAAAAAGGCTGCAATGGCACCTTACGGCTGTGCGATCACAGAACCAAGTTTTCCTGCCGGAGAACAGGTGAGCAGAATACGGGGGCCGGCATCTGCCTTGGGCTTCTTGGATGGAGAATCCTTTCAGTCCATCTCAGCCCACTTCTCACTGGTGTAAAAAGTTTTCTTGTGTTTCACATTCTATGTGTCACAGTAACAATAGCTGACATTTTTTGAGTCTGTCACAGTTCTAAGAATGTTCTCTGCATGAACTTATTTCATCAGGCCACGAGAAAACTGAGGCCCAAAAAGTTTTTAGTTTGCTCAAGTTGAAAAAGTCAAGAGAAGTTTTCACTTGCGTGTCCACAGAACCATCAGGGCAGAGCTGACACTTCAAGCTGTGTGGATTCAGAGTCTAGAATTCAGAGTTCAGTAGGGGACCCACAGCGAAACCCATGGGCAGCCTTCCTCTTTTTGTAAATCAACTCTTACCATAAAATGGAATGAAGATGGAGAGAAAGGAAAGATAAAATTATACACATTTATTTTCAACTAGTTTTCTAAATATTATTGTGCTGTTGTTGGATTCCATTAGAATGGAGGTGATGACTGTCTTTCAAACCTTTGATTTGTTCTGAAAGAGTTGCTAAGGCTTTTATTTCTTTCTTTCATGAAGGTATTCTCTTATTATGATTTTTCCATTTTGTTTTCTTACAACAGTAGGTTTTGCAGGACATGATAAACTAACTCAGTTCCCTCTGTATACTAGATGATGAGTTGAAGACCAGAGAAAAGTAATTTAAAATTAACTGTTGTGGTATAATTAGTGAAATAGTTAATATCATCCAAATAGCCCATGGAAAAAATTTTCTATAGATTTCAAGATATGTTTGTGAGTTATCTCTGAAATCTCTTTTTAATGTGAAATTGCTTTGGAGTTGCTTAAATATGAGCTCTTAGTGATTTAGTTTGCTCTCCATTAAGAATTTGAAGCAAAAGGTGATACAGAAGTTTTCACAACTGTGATTAAACAAACACTCTGGAAACCCATGGTTCATGGGCACTCAAAGCTATAAAAATGAATCATGTTTCTTTTCTTAAACACATCTTCTGGTTACAATTAAGCATTCAAATAAGAAATAAATAACTAATATAAGCTAACATGGACATAGATAAATAAATATTTCTGAGGCCCATCCTTAGTGAGGAAATTGTGTTTCCAAAATGAATATTTTTCCTCTGCTGTTTTTCACAATTATATGACTCTTTTAAATTGTTAAATAAAGAGTCTTAATTTGGGTGTTATTGCTTAGAAGAATTTGACTTTAAATTTAGAAATTATCTTTTTGGAACCTACATTGAGAATTAATAGATGAATAACTTGTTAAGTGAATGAATTGTTGACTGAACAAATAAGTTTTTAATTAATAGGCTAATTCTAATGCCAAAAAGCCAATTATCTGACTCAAGTTAACATTATTCTAAGCATACATAGTGCATACTTTTCCACATGTTGCTTTTGTTACTTACTTGATTGGGCTAATATTGCAGTATATCAGATAAAAGTCTTTAACAATATAGGAATAAGGAATTCACAGGACTTTACTAAAGAAAAATATAAACTGACGTGGAAGATACTAAGCTAAAACTAACTGAACGGGCTATCAAGATTTAGAAAATTTAGAGGCAAAACATAAAATCAGGCAGAAATTTCTTCACGAGGAAAGAAATTATAAATAACTTCATAACAAAGTATTAAAAGTTGTATATTAATAAAATTGGTTTGACCATTCTATGACAGACAATATGCAAAGAAAACATATAAATAATAAATAAGAGTTAAATAAGAGTTAAATAAAGTTAATATAAAATTTCAAGTGTTTGGCTCTGCTGGCATGGCTCAACAGTTGAGCTTCAACCTAGGATCCAGGAGATCGCAGTTGGATTCCCGGGCAGGGCACATGCCCAGGTTGTGGGCTCGATCCCCAGTGTAGGGTGTGCAGGAAGCAGCTGATCAATGACTCTCTCATCATTGATGTTTCTAACTCTCCCTTCCTCTCTTTTCCTTTCTCTGAAATCAATCAAAATATATTTTAAAAAAAGAATTCAGAAATACCATTCTTTAGATTGGAAAATGAAAAACAGGATATTATATAGCGATGGAAAGGTTATGGGGTAAGTAATTCCATAGCTGTTGATAGGAAAGTATATTTGAGCAATCCTACCCATGTCTAGGAATTAATTTAAAGGAAAGCAGGTGTGTATAAAAATATATGCACAAAGGTTTTCAATACAGCATTTTTTAATAACATAGAACTAGAAATAATGTACTGCCCATCTATAGGGGAATTTACTCAATAATTACAGTTCATTCATACAGTGAACTACTTTAATGTCATTAAGAAGATTTAAGAAAAAAAATTCCTATGAAGATGGAATTTTAAGTTCATACTTTGAATCCTGTCTCCACTGCTAAAAACACATACAGATGATAATGATAAAATATAACAGGAAAAAAATGAGAGATACATAACGTTATTAACAAAAATATACCTGTGATTAACAGATATAAAACAGAATACCAAATGGTGAGCTAGGTTGAAGCTGGATGCTTATTTGGGTTGGATATGGAGGCCAGTAAGATGAACAGGTGCTCAGATCTGTGAGTTAATGGGAAATAAAGCTGCTCCAGGGGACTGAAGCCAGGCTCATTGCTGGAAATCAGAAACCAGAATAAGACTCTTTTGCCTTGAAAGGGAAATAAAACAAAACAAAACAAAAAATATCACTGTTGTTGCTGCTCAGTTGTGTACCTGGAAAGATAGGAAACATAGACCAAACCCCTGGCTGGTTTAGAGACTAAATCTGATTTAAATATATGATATATAATATATCATATTGGGATGGAATTCCACAGGAAAACAAGTATAAGATTTATTTCTGAAACATGAGTGCTGACAGCAATGAGGGTACTGGAGAGGAAGCCACAATACCTATATGTAGAGGCGAGTAAACACACCAAGTCAGAAAGAAAATTGAAAACTCCTATCCAAGATAAGATTGAAAGCCAAATTCTAAAATACATGAAGAAAACTAATGCCCCTAATAGAACCAGCTATCAAAATCAATCATTCAAAAATGCATTTACTCAAAATTAAATAAAAATGAGATTCAAGTCTTTAAAAAAAAGTTGAAAGTACGTTTGGGATCCTCAAAGAGAAAATTATAGAAAATAATGTCACTAAAATGAGCAAGAAGATAGATACACAGATAGGTGATTAGATGATAGATGATGATAGATGATAGATAGATGATATAGATGATAGATGATAGATATAGATAGATGATAGATAGATGATAGATGATAGATATAGATAGATGATAGATAGATGATAGATGATAGATAGATGATGATAGATAGATAGATGATAGATGATAGATGATAGATGATAGATGATAGATAGATAGATAGATAGATAGATAGATAGATAGATAGATAGATAGATAGATAGATAGATGATAGATAGATGATAGATGATAGATAGATAGATAGATAGATAGATAGATAGATAGATAGATAGATAGATAGATAGATAGATAGATAGATAGATGATAGATAGATAGATGATAGATAGATAGATGATAGATAGATAGATAGATAGATAGATAGATAGATAGATAGATAGATAGATAGATGATAGATAGATGATAGATAGATAGATAGATAGATAGATAGATAGATAGATAGATAGATAGATGATAGATAGATAGATAGATGATAGATAGATAGAGATATAGGAGATGAAGAATGAAGAGCAGGATAATTGTGACAGGAAAAGGTGGAGAACAAGACATATTAGATTTGAGAATGAAATATATCAACATGAAATTTTAAATAAATGCTAGGCTGGACTCAGAGAAATTGATTTATAAACTAATAATATTTAGTTCATCCAGAAAGGATCACAGGAAAGAAATAAAAATATAGAAAGAGAGGTCAAGATGCATGGTTAGAAGTTTACAACATATTTTTTAAAAATTCCTTGAGAGAATATAGATACTAACAGAAAAAAACAAATAAATACAAACAGAATGATAACTAAGGTTTTCCTAAGTTGAAGAATTTGCTTCCTCGCAAAGTTGTACATTCAGACTTGAACTTCTATAAGTCATTCTGAAATTGCAGAACGTCAGGTATTGAAACTACCATAGAGAAAATCAGAGGAAGGAGGCATTGAGAAGTACCAAAAGATAATAGATTATAAGAAGCTAAGGCAAAAACACTTTCAGTTTATTATTCTATACCCTGCTAAAATATTATTCCAGACAATTTACTCATACAGAATATAAGGCATTTTTCCACATGAAGACTTACTGAGAAAAATGTTAAAGCAATAAGAAAGTAGGATTTCATGAGAGAGATATGTTTAGGGACCAGAATAAGACATTGAAAAATCCCACAAATTTTAATGATAAAAATCCAATCTTTAATAAAGATTTTTTTAGTCTTAAATATTTTACATTAAATAACATTATCAAATTTTATGCAGCAAAAATTACAGAAACTATGTTGAGAAAGCATTATTAGGAGCAAGAAATTTTATCTACTTATTTTAGCCCGTGAAAAATTAAGTGGAATAAAAATAAAAAAGGCTGTACAAGATTTAAATAATTAATGTTTAAATCAAACTAATAAAGATATAACTTTATTCTTAGAAGGTTAAATTCTTCTTTTGTAAGGCTCATGAAATATTTTTTTTAAAAAGCATTTATTTTCACAATCAACTTTAATAAATTTCAAGAAGCAGAAATCAGACCGACAAAACTCCTTGATCACAGTACAATAAATCTAGTAATTATGAGGAGCAAACCACTCTTCTCCTTGAAACTTTAACAATGGAATAAAACACTCTTTATGTTGATCCTAGGAGTAAGCCATCTTCATTTAAAAGGTCTAAAACAAAAATAATAATAATATTAAAAATGCTTTGTTCAAAATTTTATTTAATTAAAAATTTACAAAACTTTAAGAGATTTAAATAAACATTTACATGATTTTTATGCTTGTAGAATTTATATTTCTAGAATCACTAATGGTTAAAAATCTCTAAAAACTATTGAGAAGCCTATATTTCTACTAAGAAATTTTGTTCTTTAAATTAAAATAAATTATTTAACAGGATAAAACAAAGATAATATTCATCATTTTTTTTTTCTTATGCTTTACTACATTTCTCAACTCTTCTGCAGTTAGATTGATGCCAAGTGACTAGTTCTAGCCCATAGGCTGTTAGTAGAAGTGACTATATCACTTTCAGGACAATTCAACTAAGCTATAGTGAACATTCTTCTGTTTTTTTAAACTATGGGTCTAGAGGACATATGTACAAGGTAAAAGAAGGCTGCCTGACTCTATAAAATTTTATGTGAATTGGCAATGAACCTTAATTGAGATAGGCCACCAGATTTCAAGGTTTGTTACTGCAGCATAGCTTATCCTAATACATGCAACATTTAACTCAAGAAGTTAGAAAATAACAAAACAAATCAAAGGAAAACAAAAACATAGATTTAATGTTTGAAGTTAG
Source organism: Miniopterus natalensis (assembly GCF_054644295.1). Lineage (NCBI taxonomy): Eukaryota > Metazoa > Chordata > Mammalia > Chiroptera > Miniopteridae > Miniopterus > Miniopterus natalensis. The sequence continues at coordinate 63,984,027 of NC_142088.1, forward strand.
AAGAAAAAAGAAAGAAAAATCACATAATTTGAAAGTTCCAGAACTAGATTTTTGAAAGAATAACTAAAATTGCTAATACATCAACTGACTTAATAAAGAAGGGAAAAAAAAGACAAAAAAACATTGAAAGCACAATATATAAAATGAGAATGGAAAAATAATCACAGATACTGAAGAAATTATAAAAAACTATCCAGCATCACAGAAATGAACTTAAAAACCTGTAATAAAGCCATGTACTTAAAAATACAAATTTTCAAAATTAACTCTGGAAGGAAAAAATATTCAATTTATTTTATAAAAATAGAAAAACTTGATTAAAATCTATCCCCTCCCCCATTCACCAAAAAGTTTCAAGTCCAGTTGAAAAATTCTACCAATTATTTAGGAACATTGTTATAGTGCAATTTTGCCTCCCCCAGAGCATTTGAGAGGAATAAAAGCTTTGAAGTCATTCTTTAAAAAAATACTTGTTTCACATCCCAAAATTTAGTACCTCCCGGGCACATAAAGATCACAGACCATCTCTTTTATGACCATTGTACCATCATTCTAGATAAACCATGAACAGATCCAACAATATATTAAAATAATAATACACCATGAAAAAGCACCCTCTTTAAAAGCAAGAACAGCCCTAGCCGGTTTGGCTCAGGGGTTAGAGCATTGGCCTGTGGACTGAAGGGTCCGGGGTTTGATTCCTTCTAAGGGCACGTACCTCGGTTGCAGGCTAGATCCCCATCCCTGGTCGGGGTGCATTTTGGAGGGGGCCATTCGATGTGTTTCTCTCACAGTGATGTTTTTCTCTATCTCTCTCTCTCCCTCCCACTCTCTCTGAAAAGCAATAAAAAAAATATCATCCAGAGAAGATTTAAAAAAAACAAGAACAGTCAAGTCCGGAGAACAACAATGTAGAACATTAGAGACAGCTAATACAGAATAAACTGGGAGAAATATCTGAAACACAGTGCAAGAAAATTAAGTGCTCTAATACATAATATTTCTTCTGTATCACTGTTTCAAAGACCAACAACCCATAAAAAAGTGGGCAGAAGTCATAGAAAAAGAAATATAAGAAGCTTTTAGACATATAAAAAGACAATCAACCCCACCCATAAGATAAAGTTAAAACTATAGTGAGACTCTATTTTTCTGCAAACATGTATGGTATATTCATAAAAAGAATATCCTACAATAATTTTAAAGAATGAAAATCACTACAAATATTCTGACATGAACATTCTTTGTGATTAAGTGTTGAGTGAAAAGTGAAGGAACACAATAGTCAGTATAGTGTGTAATGTTTGTTTAAATAAAAATAAAGTATATTATTTTCTACAATAAAAAATATTTCTAGAAGGAATTACAATAAATTGTTGTCAATGTCCATCTCTGAAGAGAGGAAAAGGGTGACTGGAGAAAAAGGGGGTGAAGGTCATACTTGTACCGTCTCCTCTTGTGATTGGCTTTCTTTCCAAAGGTGGTGATAGGTTGGCGCTGACCCCATGTACCTTTCACTCTGGATTCCATTGGAAAAAGCAATATCTATTTTCAAGTCAGGTTCCAGGGTAGGGTTAAGGGTTCAGGATGAAAGGGTCTTTAGCAAAAGAATGTAGCAAACCTAACTGACACACCTGGGGATTTAATTCTGACAGTGGTTTCGTAAACATGTTCCGTTCTGATCCTCTGTGTAATGAAAATCGACTGTGAGTTTCTGTGAATGGCAAAGTATGATTCTTTTCTATGTTTAGATTTTGTTTTTCCTTTCATTATTATATCAGTAAATACAAAGTGAAATGGTGAACTTAATCATTGTTAAAAATCAATCTGGATAATTAGAACTAAAAATTTCCTGCAATGGAATAGTAATTTTGTTAGAATTATATGATGAATTGTGTATGAAGAATTTCTAAACACAGCACTATTTTTTTTCTTCCTGTAACCAACCCCATGGAGTACTTTTATTTATTTCTGACAAAAATAATATGGTGAGCTCTCCATTTCCAATGTGCTGTAAAATGAATAGCATGCTTTGCGTATTGCTTCTTGTGAGCCTTGTGTATTTTTCTTTCGATTCTTCCCAGTGGCAGTTTTAAACCCTCTGCCACCCGCTTCCTCGTCTCTCCCTTCAGTCCTGTTTCTAAAGAATAGTCCCTCTATAATGCCCAGCAAGGCTCTTCTAGGGATATTGATCCTGCGGCCTCTGCTTCCTAGGGGGCCTTCGTCACTTCTCTTGTTTATGTCTTCAGTTTCCTTCTCTACGCTAATTTTTCTTCTGCTCCATAAATATACCTCGTACAATTACTGCAAAAACGTCTGAATTTTATTAGCTTTCCCTGTCTTCCTTCTTCCCCTCATTAATCATCTTGTATAGTGTACGGAGAAGCTTTCTCTCTCACTCGCTCCCTCACTGTAATCTAACACCCAGTCTTACCTTTCATGGTCAACAGGGATGGCGTCTCAGTCCATACTTTGGTCATTTTTGTGTCCTGCTCTACCATTCAGTAATTACATGAGTTCAAATAAATTATTGAACCTCTTTAAGTTTCAATGTCTTCATCAGTGAATTACAGGTGATAATAACCAATAAAATGAATAAAAATGCCTAGAACCCAGTACAAGCTTAATAAATGATACCCTGGATGATTAATAACACACTCTGATTTCTTTCTCTGGAACAAATGTCCTCTCCTTGAAACCTTTTCTTATATTTTTTTTTTCTATTTTTATTTTTTAAGATTTTTTTATTGATTTTTAGGGAGAGAGGAAGGGAGAGGGGGAGAGAGAGAAATAACGATATGAGAGCGAATCATGGATAGGCTGCTTCCTGCACGTCCCCTCCTGGGGACTGAGCCTACAACCTGGGCATGGGCCCTGACTGGGAATTGAACGGGCCACCTATGGTCACATGGGATGACACCCAATCAACTGAGCCACACCTGCCAGGGCTTTTTTCCCTTTGTAATGAGAAATAATTTTGAGGGTTTGACTGACATATATTGTGAAATGATTACAAAAAGTTTAGTTACCACCTATCATCTCATACAGATAAAATTTAAAAAACATATCTCCTTGTGATGGGAACTCTTAGCATCTACTCTCTTAACATTTCTATACATCCTACAGCAGTTTAACTATGCTGGTCATGAGGATCTTATTATAACTGGAAGTTCATACATTTTGGCCACTTTCCTCCGATTCCCCTACTTCCTATCTCTCACAAACCTGATCTCTTTTTCTATTAAGTTTGGTGGGATTTTTAAAACATTCCATATTTAAGTGAGATCTTTCAGTATTTTATTTTTCTCTGTCTGAAGTCACTTAGCACAATGCCTTCCAAGTTCATCTATGTTGTTGCAAATAGTAGGATTTCCTCATTTTTTATGTCTAGGTAATATACATATGTATATTATATATATCCCATATTTTTTTGTTTAGCCATTAAGAGACACTTAGGTTGTTTCCATGCTGCTATGAATATAGGGTTGCAGATATCTTTTTGAGTTAATGTTTTCATTTTCTTTAGATATATTTCCAGAAATGGAATCGCTGGATCATATGACAGTTCTATTTTTAATTTTTTGAGGAACCTCCATTCTGTTTTCCATAGTGACTGTACCAAATTTATAGTCCCACCAACAATGCACAAGGGTTCCCGTTTCTCCCATCCATGCCAGCATTAGTTATCTCTTAGCTGTTTGGTGATGGCCATTCTAACTGATGTCATATGATATCTCGTTGTTGTTTTAATTTATATCCCTAATGACTAGTAATGCTGGGCATCTTTAATTTACCTGTTGGCCATCATCTTTGGAAAAACCTGTTCAGGTCCTTTGTCATCCTTTTTAGTTTTTGTTTTTTTGGGTTGTGTGAGTTCTTCATATATTTTGGATGTTAACCCCTTATCAAATAATCAAATACATGGTTTGCAAATATTTCTTTTTCACCCCATAATTTATGTTTTTACTTTGTTGATGATTTCTTTTGCTTTGCAAAACCTTTTTCATTTGATGTAGTCTAACTTGTTTATTGTTTATTTTGTTGATTATGCTTTGGGTGTGATTTCCAAAAAAGTCATTATTAAGACCCATGCCAAGGAGCTTTTTTTCCTGTGTTTTCTTCTTGGAGTTTTATGGTTACAGGTCTTATATTTGTGTCTTTAATACATATTGAATTGTGTGTTTTTGTATTTGTTTGTCTGTTTTTATTAATGGTGTAAGATAAGAGTCAAGTTTCATTATTTTTACATGTAGATATTAAATTTTCACAGCACCATTTATTGGAGAATGAATGTCTTTTTTTTTCCATTGAGTATTCTTTGTTCTTTAGCCAACTCTTAGTTGACCACATAAGCTTGGATTTATTTCAGGCTTCTCAGTTCTGTTCCATTGGTCTAGTGACCTATTTTTATGCCCGTATTGTATTGGTGTAACTACTACCGTTTTTTCATATAGCTTTATCAGGAAGTGTAGTACCTTATGCTTTGTTCTTCTTTCTCAGCATTTCTTGGGCTACTCGTATTCCTTTGGGGTTCCATATACATTTTAGGAGTGTGGGTTTTTTTCTATTTCTGTAAAACATGCTATCGAAATCTTTTTAGGAGTTGCACTGAATCTACAAATGGCTTTGGGCAGTATTGGCACTTTAACAATATCAATTTTTCTACTCCATGAACATGGATTTTCTATTTCATTTGCGTCTTCTTTGATTTCTATGATCAATGTTTGGTAGTTTTCAGAGTAGAGATCTTTCACCTCCTTGATTAAATTTATTCCTATGTATTTTATTGGTTTTGATGTTATTGTAAATGGGAACAATTTATCTCTTTTTCAGGAAAGTTATTGTTTAGTGCAGAAACCTTTTCTTGTTATGAAGTCTCACGTTGGATTGTTCTCTTTGCCTACTTACCATTTAGATTTTTTTTTTTTTAATTTTGTGTTTCTTTTCTGTTTTTTCTCTGCCTCTGCCTTTTATTTTATTTAAAAATATTTGTTGAACACATAATATGTGTCAGGCATTGCATAGATTTTCTCTTAATTTTTTTGTTCTGCTCTTTCTCAAGGTGTCCATAACAATTTTTTCTCTTCCCAAAGTTTCAATTATCACCTCCAGGTAAATATATCCCAAATTTCTGTCCTTGAAAATTGCCTCATATTTCAAACCTTTTTTTTTTTTTTTTTCAATGCTATGACAAATATTATTCTTTCTCTCCAAAGCCAGAAATTCTTCCTCATTTCATATTTCTTTCAGAAACATGTTGATCCCCTACACAAATGGATTTAAAGCAGAAAGCACCTTTTGACACCCCTAACTTGTAATCATTTTCCAAGTTCTACTAATGCTACCTCTGCAGTTTATCTAACATCACTCATTTCATTCTTTCTACTCACATATCATAGCCTAAGTTTAAGCCTGCATTATTTCTCACTCAAGCCATTGTGTGTCCTACTGTTCTCCCTTGGCAATTATTACCTTCAATCCATTCTACAGACAACTTTGGTTTCCTTTTACTTCATAAGCTGCAACTTGAATGCATACCTTCTCAAAATCTTTCAATGATTATCAGTTGCCCATAAAATTTAAAAGCACTTCTTGAATTAGCAATCAACATTTTATAAACTGTGCCCCCAAACTGCCGCCTTATTGCTTCTGGAACAAGTACAACTCTTTCCCATCTTTACACATTTACATAGGAGTTGCTTTTATATATGGGTTAGATTCAGCAAATAATGCTAAAACTGCATATATTCAAATTAACTGTTGAAAACCAGCCATAGTGTTCAATCTACAGGGTTTTGTGTATATAGTTCTGATAAAAATTTGTACTTACAACTACATCATTAAGAAAATAGTGTTTAGCATAAAATAAAGAATATATATACAAAATAGAATTTTATAATGGATTCACTCAGAAATGGAAGAGAAACAGATTCAGGAAGAATGGATTTCCTTCCACCATTGATGCCCTGACACATTTCCATTTAGTAGCAGGAGTAATTACATGCTATTAAATTGTCATTTTTCTTTCTCTTTCTGACTTGCTTTTTCCCCTGGAAGGTATACATTTGAAGATTAAAATAATACACATAAGACAGCTGTCTATACATAATCTTTTTTTCTTGTGCTCACATGTGATATTTACAACCACCTTTTATTTATTTTTATTTTTTTAATTAACTTATTTTTTAACTTTCTTTATCTTTATTGTTGAAAATATTACAGATGTCCCCTTTTTACCCCCGTTGATCTCCTCCACCCCTCATCCACCCACCCCCGGGCCTTCCCCAGACCAGTGTCTGTGTCCATGGGCTGTGCATGTAAACATATAAATTCTTGGATTAATCTCTTCCTGCCCACTCCCCCCTCCCCACCTTCCCTCTGAAATCCCTGTCTGTTCCATGCTTCTGTGTCTCTGGATCCATTTTGTTCATCAGTTTATTTTGTTTATTCCACATATAACTGAGATCATGTGGTACTTGTCTTTCTCTGACTGTATAACCACCTTTTAAAACCCCTTTCCAAATAACATCTTAGTAAGTCTTATCTCAGCCTTCCAATCATGAATACTTTCTACGTCTGTGAAATTCCGTAGCACTCAGTGATGAGGACTTTATTGTCTTTTTATGGTCAATAGTAGAATGTTTGTCACTACTAGACCAACTGTTCCTCTGGGTCAGGAATTCGTTTTCCATTCTACATTCTTCAGCAACTAGGCAAGCACATAATACTAAATAAATATTTATTGAACTGAATTGAAGCCAAACATTATTAAATAAATATATATGTGGCATTAAAGTTTAGTAGTATAAAAATTAAAAGCTTGCAAGTCAAAGACCAGTATTTTAAAACACATTATAAATATATTACTGAGTAAATCCATTAGGATTTTCTCAAAGATTCATTTCTCTTTATAACCGTATTCTTAATATTAACTGCTAGTCATATCCCAGAAGAGAAATTATCCTGCTATAGCATACATTGTCTTCTAAGATAAATCAAGTCAAGCAATTTACAAAATTATAACCCTAATTTTTTAAAAAAACATACAGTTTAATAGAGAAAAGAGAAACCACTGAAGAGAGCATATAAATTTATTTTTGAAAAGCAACACATTTTTTAGGGATAACTAGAAACTAATTTTCCTATGGTTGTTGACTTTGTGGTGGCTTTTTATCTAAACTATATTTTAAGGTAACACAAATCAAAACAGCCCTTACGCTGTTTTGTGTGTGTGTGTACATGCATTTGTACTGGCTGTCATGAAACCAACATGCTTATTTTTGCTGTTTCTGTTTGTGTCTGCTGCTGCCACTTGGTCGTTCTGATTTTCTTTGCTCAAAGGACAGTCTACATTTTCCCGTAAGGGTCCCACACATAGTTATCGAGTTGAAATATCATTGTAAATAAATCAGAAAATACCACATAGAGCTCAACTTGATAATAAACACATAACATTATTTTCAGCATGTAATGTATTTTTAAAGAAAAATTAAAGACAAAGTAATTTACTTGGTTATTTGAACTTCTTTGTGCACATTTAAAATATTCATTTTAAATTTTTTGGTTTTTAAAGATAGGATATTTGCAATTTCTAGAACACATTGTAATATTATTAATCTTTATTTTGTTTTAATAACAAAAATTTGACATGTCTCAAGTTTTTTATATATAGAAAAGGAATCTTAAACAAGAAAATCTATAATAATTCTTCTTTCAAGATGTTATGACTTGAGACTTGATTACATAAGGAATTGTCTTGATATGAATCAAGTAAAGATCAACATTCTTTAAGTATATATACTTAGGTCATTTTCTTTGGGGTTTTACCCAATTAATGGTCATGAATTAGAAATGTAATTAAACTTATTATACCTTGTGTAACCTCTTATCTTTATTTTTACGAAAATTAAAACCTAACAAAAAAGAAAGAGAGAAGCAACTAAGCTTCAAACAAACCGTAAAAAAATATCATTGGGAGGAAGGAGCTATTTAAACTTGGAAATTTTATCTAAACTGTATATTAATATTTATTCATCTCTCTGGTAATATAATCTGCGCTAAAGTTATTAGTCATTTGAATGGATTTTTCTTTACCTTTTCCAGGCAGCATTTAGTTGAGGGATGGCAAATGGGTGTTTTTGCTTTCTGACCTTAAAAGATTGATACTGATTTATGGATAAGTTTATTGAAACAATTCTAAGGCCATTCTGAAGTCAGTGGTTAAGAATGTCATGATGGATTACAGGTGTCTGGGGGGAAACCAAGAAATTGTTTCTTGGTTTACCAAACTAAGAATGAAAATTACTGTATTATTCTTGAACTCTCCCTTCACTCTGTTATACTTGCAGATGGCCCCATGCAATTTAATACTTTAGTACAGGGTGTCATATTTTAGACTATAATTATATATTAAGCATTGATCTTCTCTAACTAGATTATAAATTCCTTGGTGACAGGAACTTGAGGTTATGACTCATATTTCCTAAAGTCCCTAGGAAAGTGAAAGTCACAGAGTAACCTCAATATTGAATTTTCATAATGTATCTATAAAAACCATCAGATTTTATTGCACATGTGCATACATTTTGTCTTCATTTTAAAAATGAGATAGTATATTTGGGGATAACTTATGTTGAAATATGGTAGAAGGAAAATAAAATAGCACAAAAGGATTCAATGAAAAATCTCTCTCTCTCCTATTCCAGGTTCCCAGTATCTCAAGTCTTCCTAAGGAGAGGGAGTCACTTTAAATTATTTTCTTGTGTAGCCCTCCTTGAAGGATTCATATATTGAGAAGCTTATCCATGTATTGATATTGACATTTGAATAAAAGTATAGTCATAAATACTGGTAAACAGACAAATCTCTTTTAACATATAAGAAAGTCTACCATATACTCAGTTTTTTGGCTTTTCTTATTTAGATATTTTGGAGACTGTATATTAATTTATGGAGAATCATCTCATTCTTTTTCACTCAAGCATATAATTTCAATGTATGGATGCATTGTAATTGATGTTACCACTCTTGCAAATTATAATTTAAGTTGTTACTGATCTTTTACTAATATATACAAAGCAACAACATATACCTTATATATGCATCCTTACAAGTTTGAGCAAATGCATTAATAAAAATTTCTAATATTAGAATTAATGTGGTAAAGAGTTGATACATTTTTCTTTGCTAGATTTCATAACAATGCCTACAGAGAGATTATCACAATTTTCAGCCCTCTCAACATTGGGGCTGTTGCTTACACCCTTGTCAAATCTATATAAATCAAAGCCATTATTGATTTATTTTAAATCTTGTACTTGCATTGGGTTATTGAACTTTATCTTATTGATTGGTAAGAGCCCATTTATTTTAAATAAATATTCCCTTTTGCTAAATAATTTTGTTCTGGTGTATCGCTTATCTATGGATTTTATTGTTTCAGTGTGAAATCAAAAATATGAACAAAGTCAAGCTTATCAATTTGTTCTTTATGTTTCCTGGGATTGTGTAATGGCCATTTTAAGTTATTGTTTTTTTAACCTAGAACATTTTTGTGTTTATCATAATTAATTAATTTATTTTATTTTATTTTATATTTTATTTTATTTTATTATTTTTGTTTGTTTGTTTAAAATATTACAGATGTCCCTTTTTCTCCCCACTGACCCATTCCACCCTGTCCCATCCCCCTCCCGAGTCCCTCTCCCCACCATTGTCCCTGTCCTTGGGTTGTGTATTTATGCATGTAAATTCTTTGGTTACTCTCTCCCCCTCCACCCACCCTTCCTCCTCCATCCCTCTGACATTCGTCAGTCTCATCTATGCTTCCATGTCATTGAATCTATTCTGTTCATCAGTTTATTAAGTTCTTTAGATTCTACATATAAGTGAGATCATGTGATGTTTGTCTTTCGCTGCCTGGCTTATTTCACTTAGCATAATATTCTCCAGGTCCATCCATACTGCCCCAAAGGGTAAGAGATCCTTCTTCTTTACAGCTGCATAGTATTCCATGGTGTGAATGTCCCACAGCTTTTTTATCCACTCATCTACTGATGGGCACTTGGGCTGTTTCCAGATCTTAGCTATTGTAAACTGTGCTGCTATGAACATAGGGGTGCATATGTTCTTTCTGATTAGTGTTTCAGGACTCTTAGGATACATTCCTAGAAGAGGGATCACTGGGTCAAAAGACAGCTCCATTTCTAATTTTTTGAGGAAGCTCCATACTGTTTTCCACAGTGGCTGCCCCAGTCTGCATTCCCACCAGCAGTGTACCAGCGTTCCCCTTTCTCCACACCTTCGCCAGCACATGTTGTTTGTTGATTTGTTGATGGTGCCATTCTGACAGGTGTGAAGTGATACCTCATTGTGGTTTTAATTTGCATCTCTCTGATGATTAGTGACGTTGAGCATTTTCTCATGTGTCTCTTGGCCATCTGTATGTCCTCTTTGGAGAAGTGTCTGTTCAGGTCCTTTGCCCATTTCTTAATTGGGTTGTTTGTCTTCCTCTTGCTGAGTGCTATGAGTTCTTTGTACACTTTGGAAATTAGCCCCTTATCAGATTCATCCTTGGCAGATATGTTTTCCCAGACCATGGGGTTCCTTTGTATTTTGAGGCTGTTTTCTTTTGCTGTGCAGAAGCTTTTTCGTTTGATGTAGTCCCATATGTTTATTTTTTCTTTTGTTTCTCTTGCCCCAGGCTATGTATCAGTGAAAATACCTCTTGAATCTCTTTAAACTTTATTTTGCAGTAAGAATCAGGTGAAGAATCAGCTTTACTTTTTTCCTCCAGGCAGCTAATCAGTGATTCTAACGTTATTAATTTTGCAATTAATTTTTTCTGTTATTTTGAATTACATTTATATATATATTAAAGCCACATACGTAAATGAGGGTGTTTGATGCCTCTATGCTTTTTATTTATTGATATGCTTATTGATAATCTGTCATAAAATATTTAACTACTGCTTCTTTAAAATACTTCTAAATATTTGGCATATACAGTTCCTATTCATCAATCTTTTGCATTTTTAAAGATATTTTCAGATTTATTTTCTTAAGTCTATTATAAGAGTATAGGATTATAATAATATTTTTACTATAATATTTGGTATTTTATTAATTTGAAAAAAATAATATTTTACAGTGATAAAACTTCTTCAAAACAAAACACATATATATATATATATATATGTTTTTATTGATTTCAGAGAGAGGAAGGGAGAGGGAGAGAGAGAGAGAGAGAAACATCAATGGTGAGAGAACATGATTGATAGGCTGCCTCTTGCACGCCCTCTACTGGGCATCAAGTCCACAACCTGGGCATGTGTCCTGACTGAGAATCGAACTGTGGCCTCCAGGTTCATGGGTCAACACTCAACCATTGATCCACACAGGGTGGACAAAACTATATTTTTATTCAATACTTCCTTTGGGTTTCTTTGTAGGCATTTAAATTTTTTTATATAAATTCTATACAATTCTTGTTTATTTTAACCCAAAGTATTTTGTTTTATACTAGATTTTTTAAATTGCTTGTTTCTTTTACTATGTTCACTTTGTATATATGAAATTTGTTGATCTTTGTATAATTTTTGAAACTAGCTATCTGTTTTTGGAATTCTTAGCTTCTTCTAGTCCTTATTTAGTTTTTATTGATTTTATAATGTTATGATTATATTAACTATATGTAATGATACTCTTCTAACTTTATTTCTTTCTGTTTCCTAATTGCATTAGATCATATTTCCAGAATGATATAAAATAATAATAGTAGTAGTATTATTTATGATGTTGAGGCAAAAGTATATAATGTTTCTACATTTATATCAAATTTATTATTTGTGAAGTATCCATCAATTCTTATTTTAAGAATGTTACAATTAATGTTGAATATTATCAAATTTATTATATTAATTATAAAACTGATCATTTGTGGTTTTTCTTATTTGACTTAAAATAGTATGGAAAATTATTAATGTATTTCTATAAATGAAACATCTTTTCACCTGTATTTTACTTAAAATTTAGCCTCTAATATTGAAGAAGACATTTATAGATGATGACCTGTGAACATATATACATTCTAATATTTTCCTTTTGTTTTGTTTGCCCCAGTCATTTTATGGAGATATTGACATATATTCAGTCATTAACTAGTACATTAAGTAGTACATTAACTAGTCATTAACTAGTACATTAACTAGTACATTAAGGTACATTTTTTTATTCCCATAACACCTTAACAGTGCATAATCCAGAAAAATAATGAATTAGAAGAAAAATGCAAACAATATGAAAATGAGGAATAATTTGCAGTGAAAAAAAAAGGTTTACTTAGGCAATGACCATTGCTTTCTGGGCATTCACTTTGTTACTTTGAAACAAGCTGGCTAAATAGTAATCTTTTTTTCTCTCTCTCAAAGTCAATAAAGTAATACCTATTTCTATAAATCCGGTCTGTATATACCTTAGCTCCAAGATATTTAATAACATTTTATAGTGTTTTATGAATGGGCATGTACATAAGTCTGGGTGTGAGGAGCTTAGGAGTTGAGGTTATAAATGTAAATAGAAGGATATCTTCTCCTGCAAAATAAAGTATTTACTTAAATTTAAGATTCCAAAAGGCAGTGATAGCATTTACCTAAATTTAGGGCTCTGAGAGGGACTTATATACGAATATACCTTTAAAGTTTGTTTTTTAAAGTACTGTAATTAAACTTTCAATTAGTCACAGAATTATTTAAATAAGGTAAATCAATAACTTGAAACTAAATAAAATATCAAGGCTTAAACACTAAGAACCCCTTTAATCACCAGGACGAAAACCGTATAAATGTCACGAAAATAAACTGTCAAACTATCAGCAAAGAGATGTCTTGTTAATGGCAAGTAGTTCTGCTTCTCACAGAAGACAATTATGACCACTCATTATTACAGTGATTTAATTACAAAAATTAAGTGCATACTGTTTCTATTTCCTTAAGGGAGGTGCATCAACAAAGCGTGGGTATGTGATGGAGACATTGACTGCGAAGATCAGTCTGATGAAGACGACTGTGACAGCTTCCTGTGTGGACCCCCCAAGTACCCTTGTGCCAATGACACTTCAGTCTGCCTGCAGCCAGAGAAGCTCTGCAATGGGAGGAGGGACTGTCCCGATGGGTCCGACGAAGGCGATCTCTGTGGTATTGCACTTCTCGCTGCATTTGCTTCTCTGAAAACTGGAACATTTCAGTTCACTCTCTGATAGTTATTATAGTAGCATTTGTTCTTTCCACTCATTCCTTTTAAATAAAAACTTGAGCACTGCACCCTATCTATATTTTGGATGTCCTGTAAGTCTATAACATTTTAAAAATATATGATTAGAAATTTCTGAAAATAAAGCAGACGAGTCCAGCCTGTATCCACCTCAGTGGACAGTTGTAAAGCGATGCTCAGCATTTAGATCCCTGATGGTCAATGCTGTTGCCACAGTTGAGCTGATTATTTCTTGTCAGCCAGTCACTCAGAACAGAAGACCCTCTGTGTTACCTGTGGAGTGGAGGTTACTGTCACCCACCTGATTCTGTTATGCCTCCTGATCGTTACAGTAGAAACATATTTAGAAAGAGGAAAGGAAGAGACTGGATAATAAGACCAACTGGATATTACGTTTCTATATTTTTTCTCATACAATAACTTTCTTTAGTGTGCTTTAATTAGTTAAAATGATTATTTCTATCTGGTACCTTTTGAGCTTTAAAATTACTTTTGACTAACCAACACATATAAAGAAGATTACATTTTCTTCTCCATGGGGCCATCAGAGATTTAGCAAGGAGATCTTTATAACCTGTTTTTTAGATAATACTGAAGGCGACATCAATAGAATAATGAAGAAGAGTTTATGGAATGTTAATAATAATAACGGGATAACTTGAGGCTGTGAGAAAATGGCTTTAGGAAAGGATGGAGCTACTAGATTGAACATAGGAAAGGCAACTACATTTAAAACTAAAGTTATCATGTCTTGATCCAAATTGAGCATTAATAGCGCAATGAGTATTACAAAAGAATACTGTTATTCTTTTTTTTAAATTTATGTAATAAAATATCTTTCCTCCAAAAAGTTTGTGATTCTATAAAATCACCTTGAAGCAGCCAATGCAGCAATCCCAGCCGGTGATGCTAAAATTTAAACAAGAAGATTCAGACTCCCTCTGCAAAAATCTGAATTAAACAACAAAATACTAATCAAAGGTGACAGATTAGTTTATCTGCATTCACTCCTTTCTCTCCCAGCTTGCTCTCCCTGATGGAGCAGTTTGGTGGATGGGAATATCTCTTGCATTACAATATATGAGGATTGCTCACGATGCTTGTAAGAGCAATTCTGAATGAAGGAAACTATCAATACTCTTAAAATTAAAAGTGTATAATTATAGAAAAAGTCTAGACTTTGACAAGTTTAAATTATGTTTCAATTATTTCAATTAAGTAACCTAGGCAGGTGGCTTAATTTTTTTTTGAAATGTCAGTTTCCTCATACTAAAAATGGAGATGATGATCTCTATCAGGAAATCATGGTAATAATACCTGAGGCACTAGAAATGTTGAAAGAAATTAGAGTTTTTTTATGCTTTGGTTAAGTGAAGTAAGAGGGGATAGATTTTATTCAGTAACAGCTTTTGCAGTTGTGAACAATGGCCAGTGTGAACTGAAACTAACCTCACCAAAACAAAAGACTTAGAAACTTCTAAAGGAAAAGACATCCAGGGGTATTAACAGGGTTTTGCCTCACTTGACTTGGCCACCTGGCTTTATTAATTGGTGCTAATCCCAGAGAAGAAACTAGCTTCTGAAGTCTTTATGGTTGGGGAGAGTTAGAGCAAGCCTGGGAGCAAGAGTGAGGTGGTTCTCTCTTTGAGTGTTGGCACTTGACAGAGACTACTCTCGCCTTTGAGAAGACAGTTCTGAGTGATAGAAGGTTTACACATAAAAAGGTGCAGAGAAAGAAAGTGTTTTGTAATTGCAAGCTTTCTAAAGTAACCCCTCTAAGAGGGGGTTCAGGGACCTGTCTGCTTATCACCAGGTTTGGGCTGGAACAAGCAGTGAATTCCCGTGGCAGGGTCCAGCTTTCTCAGGCAGGCACTTTAAGGGGGGCTGGGGTCATTCTAGGGGTGCTGCCTTGAGCTGTTAGAAACTGTGCTAGTGTTTGTTGATGCCTCTTATTGGGTGGGGCAGGGCAGGCAGGAGGGAAGAATGGAATTACTTGTGCTTAGAATTTACAATTTTTGAAGGCCGAGATGGGGGACCAATTGACAAGAGGGCTTGGAGGAGCCTGACTAGAATTTAGGGAATAGAAGACTCTTGTTAGGTAATAAAAATTTTAAAAAGAAGTTGTGAGATTCAGTGACAGGTGTAGGGTTAAGGAAGAATTGACAAGGGACTAGCCATGCACATATTGGCATGAAATTTACGTATTTAGTTCCGGATTTCAGTGTGAATTTTGTTTATCCTAAATCTACGACTTAATTCCTCAGATACTGTCAGGAAGAGACACGTCAGTACTGAGAGTACAGTCATATTTGAAGTAAGCTAAAAACATTGTAACTTTTTTTTCCCCACCTGCTGGGCACGATGACATTTCTTTGCTGCAATTCTCTTGAAAAAGAATGTCGGTTGAACAAAAAGGGGGCAAATGCTTTGAAATGACTTCTGTTTGGAAATGATTATGATTATGGGTGAGCAAACATATTTGGAGGAACTAAGAAATGAATCTATTTTTTCCTAAAATAACACCAAACTTGAATTGAATTCTTAGAGAAAATAGTTATCATTTCCTTTTCTTATTACTGTAACTTCTTATATGGTGACAAATAATATAAAGAAAAGTTGACCCACATGAAAATTTTAAAAGTGTAGAAAATATTATTTAAAACCTTACATTTTGGCCCAATTTTTGAACTGGATAAATTTCCATGGACAGCAGGAAATATTTGAGGCATATAAATATATATATATACAGTAACTTGCAAGTTATTGAACAACATTCTCCTTTAGCTTGTCTCAAAAAACAACTTCTAATTAAACAGGCTTTGAAAACTACTCAAAAACATTTTAAAACAAAAAAAGATAAAGTTCCTGTTGCCCTTATTACTATTTATTTAATAATGCATTGTAATGGGAAATATATTTTTGCAAGTAATATGCTTGCAGTAACAGTTAGTTGCTATTATTTTTCAAAGGATAAGTATACCATCTTGAAATTTCCCCATTGGACAAGTAGTTCCCCAATCTGGGGGCAGTTATATGCATGCCTTTGGACAATTTTGTTAATTTTTTTTAATTCAACCAAGAATTTTAACTGCTTCCTCCTTGCTAAGGACTGTGCTAACTATTATATATATATGTACTGGTAAACAGGGCATATATATTGTATATCCTCAGGGAGCCTGCAATGTTATGACGGAGGAGAATGGTGCAGTAATATATCTAATATAACTAGAAATGGTAAGCGCTGTGGAAGAATAGCCTCTTTCTCTATAAACCAATTATAATATCAGTGCAGTCAATACTAGCGGCTCATTATTTCAGTAAAATACCAGGTCAACTTTTTTTGTGTATGTGTAATATTATGTTCCCATGGCCTCATTGAATTAATCATAATAACCAATATATATAGGGCACAATGTACAATTTACTTAAATTAAAAATAAATGAGGAAAGACAAGTACCACACGTTCTCACTCATATGTGAAATATAATGAACAAAATAAACTGATGAACAAAATAGATCCAGAGGTATAGAAGTTTGGAACAGACTGAGGGATCTCAGAGGGAAAGTGGGGGTGGTGGAGGGGGGGAGATTAATCAGAGAACTTATATGCATATATGCATAACCCATGGACACCGGCAATAGTGTAGCGAAGGCCTGCGGGCAGACATATGGGGTGGAGAAAATCAATAGGGTAAAAAAGGAGACAGCTGTAATACTTTCAACAATAGAGATAAAGTAAAATTTAAATAAATAAATAAATAAATAATAATAAATAAATAAAATAAGTGGCTGCAGCCAGTAAAGAGGAAACTAATTCATTTTGCATTATCATTATTAATCAGACTATAGATGCAGAAAAAGAAATATGGATATTATACATATATATGACTATGTTTGTTTATTTATAAACATCAGGATATATCAAATTTCAGATCATCAGTGATCTATATATGCAAGCTTATTGTAAGCCCTCAACAGCTGATTCTGCATAACTGCTAAAAGACTCACCATAATTGCTCTGGTAATAATAGAAACATTGAACCCACTTTTCCTCCCTAGGGTTTAACCAAGTGTACTCCAAAGTTTTACAGAAATGAATTATTTTTATTTCCAATTCCTATCATATAGAATTATATTTGGTCATTGAATGAATTATTTCATCATTCCTACCCCAACCCCTGGAAAAAAAATCTGAAGTGTCTCCTATTTATGATATACTCGTTCTAATTTCGTCCTTAGGGAATTGAGTTGAATGGTTACTATTTAATTGATGAAAACAATGGATCACTGCCTATAATCTCTTTTCCTTTTTAGATGAATGTTCTCTGAACAATGGTGGCTGTAGCAACCACTGTTCTGTGGTTCCTGGAAGGGGAATTGTCTGTTCCTGCCCTGAGGGACTTCAACTCAACAAAGACAATAAAACGTGTGAAATCGTGGATTATTGCAGTAATCATCTGAAGTGCAGCCAGGTGTGTGAGCAGCACAAGCACACAGTCAAGTGCTCATGTTATGAAGGATGGAAGCTGGATGTAGATGGTGAAAGTTGCACAAGTGTTGGTAAGTAGATGTGTGTTTTGCTATATTTAAGAATAGCAAGTGCTCTTTAATTTTTGTGTATCGTGTATCTTTTTATATTTAAGAATATATCTTTTTTCTGCTTCTTGGTTAATTTATTTAAAAATAACAATAACAAACTTTGTTGCATATTACATGTATTACATGTTAACAAATATTTCATGGGAGGAACCTATATTCCACCCCTCAAAAGCAGTGAAAAGAGTGGCATTGATTTCCACTTATATAAATCTCTTTAACATCTGGCTTTAATGTCTATTGTTATATGTCGTTTTGATTTAAGTATACAAAGAAAAGCTGGCCTCAGACAGACCTGTAGTTAGAAAAGAGAGGATATATCTTAAGAAAAAAATCCAAAACACCTTCAGAAAATTAACAAAAAAGATCATTTACTATAGGTAACGCATATGTATAAAATGTCATTTCAGACCTTCTCCAAAATCTCCTGGACAGAAAATATCAAATTTGTATCATTACAACTCATTATATGATATTTCCTTAGATACTGTTTTCATCATCCTTCCTAGGGGCTTATTTTTGGGTGCTCTGACGGTTTCACATCTCCTTCGCATTATTTTAGAATCCAAAGCCCAGTCCTGTCCCACACTTCTAACTGTATTTCTAGGGCTCTTGAAAGCAACTCCTTTGCTCTGTCTCTTTCATCTCCTAACTGCCCATTTAAAACATTCTTCTGATTGTCTAGGTCATTTCCCACAGTGGGGAAAGCATGCAAAGCTATGGGATTTGACTCTTGAACTCTGACCTTGCATCTGCCCTTCATTACGTATGTGACTCCAGGCAGGCTACATAAAACTTCCTGAACCTCAGTTTTCTTATGTCTCAAACACCAGTGTCCACGATGACAGTGTCTCCCCTGCAGCATGTTGCAAGAACGGCACGGAGCACCTGTTACTGTGCTGCACCCGTTTGGTGCTAATGAGTGACGGTGTCCCACTGTCTTTTCCAGGTTTGTAGTCTGCGTCTGCAGGACACTTAGTGCTCCATGAACAGATTTGAAGGTGTCATGAACTTTCCTGGGGGAAATATTACAACTTTCTTTTCTTTAACCTCACACTAAGATAGCATTTCTTCCGATTGTGAAGGTAGCCTCAGACCGGTTATTATCAGCAACTCTGACTGTGTCTCCAATAGAACTAATAGACATATTTACATCACATTAAAGGTGTCGATCTCTGAAAATATCACCTATGTTCAAACTTTGAAGGCCACAACTACTTCAACAATAATAGTCATTAGACCCACTGCTCAATTTTTTTATTGAATGCATTAATAAAAAAGCACATCTATTACTATAAAACTGTTGATTGTTCAATGATCACAATTGCATTTCAAAGTGTTTGATTCCTTTATTAAAATATACTTTTTTTTTTTTTTTTTACTGTTTTGTTTTACTATTTTTATATTTCTTAAAACTTTCTGATAAGGGCTACACAGGTTTCATTAGACCACTAAGAATCCATACATCATAATTTTTTAAAATTTTGTTTCTTCTATTTAGATGGGACTTTCCCCTCTTTATCTCTAAAAACCCCCGATGAGCTTTAAGACCTACTAGCTCAAATCTTTCTTCTTAAACGGAGTCTTTTTCCAAATATTCCACACTAATTTATCCTTTCTGTGTCTAGAATATATTGTCCATGACTGTGTAATCATGTTTTGATTTGCTATCTATTTTTCTTTTTATTTGTTTTACCTTTTATGTGACTGTCTTGTTCCTTTATCCTTTATTCCTCCGATGAAATAATAAGCATCAAAAAGTCAGAAATCAAGTCACAGATTTTTCCCTCCTATTTTACACAATTTCCAGTTTAGTTCTGGAAAAATAGTATGCAATAAAAATACTATTTTTTTCAGAGAATATTACACTATTTTGTTCTTTTATTTCAAATATTTTGTTGTTGCTTTCTCATGTCCATTAAAATGTGGGTCCTTAAAGGCCTAAGATAAGCAAATATTTAGATGACAAAACAATCGGCATGAGGGCCTGAAAAAAATGGTGATTTGTTGTAATGATGATAGTCATTTAATGACATACATGTTTGGAGTAGGGAAAAATATATCAGATTTTGATCACAGACATATTTACATGAGAATTGGACCCTCATCTTGTTTTTGGATACAGATGGCAAAATGATTGACATATTACGGTGGTTTTATACTCTATGAAATCTGTAACACTCATGTTCAATATTAGAGTAATTTAACATTTGAATATATATGGCCAGGTGCAAAGATAATTTTTCTAATGGATTTGAATCCTTCTACACTCAGCTCAGCATGAAAATCTAACAGAACCATAGCATTTCTCACTGTTAAGATTGTTATATTTCACATCTGGCTTTATTTATAATTTAAGAGGAAAGCAAAGGTATATAGGTATATCTCAGAGATATTTAGGTTTGGTTCCAAATATCACAATAAAGTAAATCACATGAATTTTTTGGTTTCTAATGTATGAAAAAGCTGTGGTTACATTATATCATAGTTCATTAAGTGTGCAATAACATTGTCTAAAAAAACATACTGTACATGCTTTATTGCTAAAGAATGCTAATCATCATCTGAACCTTCAAGATTTGTAATCTTTTGGTTGGTGGAGTGTCTTGCATTGGTGTTGATGTTTGCTGACTGATCACGGTGGTGGTTGCTGAAGGTTTAGGGGGCTGTGGAAATTTCCTCAAATAAGACAACAATGAAGTTTGCTGCATAGACTGACTCCCAAATGATTTCTTCGTAGCATGTGGTACTTTTTGATAGCATTTTACCCACAGTAGAACCTCTTTCAAAATTGGAGTCAATCCTTTCAAACCCTGCGACTGCTTTATCTACAAAGTTTTCATAACACTAAATCCTTTGTTGTAATTTCAATAGTCTTTACTGCATCTTGACAAGGAGTAGATTCCACCTCAAGAAACTACTTTCTTGGTTCATTCATAAGAAGTAACTCTTCATCTGTGAAAGTTGTATCATGAGATTTCAGCAATTCAGCCACATCTTCAGGCTCCATGTCTAATTCTAGTTCTCTTGCTATTTCCAACCATCTGCAGTGACTTCCCCCACTGACATCCTGAGCTCCTTAAAGTGATCCATGAGGGTTGGATCCATGAGGATCCAACTTCTTCCAAACTCCTATTGATGTTGATATTTTGTCTTCTTTCCATGAATCATGAATGTTCTTAACGGCATCTAGAATGGTGAATTCTTTCCAGAAGGTTTTCAATTTACTTTACCTACATCCATCAAAGGAATGACAGTCTATGGCAGCTATAGCCTTACACAATGTGTTTCTGAAATAATAGGACCTGGGAGTCAAAATTACTCTTTGATCCATGGGCTGCAGAATAGATGTTGTGTTCGCAAGCAAGAAAACAACATTAATCTCGTTGTAAATCTCCATCAGAGGTCCTCAGTAAGCAGGGGCATTATCAATGAGCAGTAGTATTTTAAAAGGAATCACTTTTCCAGAGCAGATCTCAATAGTGGGCTTAAAATATTCAGTAAACTATGTTGTAAAGAGATGTGCTGTCATCTAGGCTTTGTTGTTTTATTTATAGAGCACAGATAGAGTAGATTTAGCACTGTTTTTGAGGGCCCCAGGATTTCGGAATGGTAAATGTGCATTGGCTTCAACTTTAAGTCACCAGCTACATTAGCC
The DNA here is from genome assembly GCF_054644295.1 of Miniopterus natalensis. Taxonomy (NCBI): domain Eukaryota; kingdom Metazoa; phylum Chordata; class Mammalia; order Chiroptera; family Miniopteridae; genus Miniopterus; species Miniopterus natalensis. The sequence continues at coordinate 64,005,551 of NC_142088.1, forward strand.
CTTAATAAGAGAGTCAGCCTGTCCTTTGAACTTGAAGCCAGGTATTTACTTCTCTGTAGCTATGAAAGTCTTAAGTGCCACCTTCTTCCAAAATAAGGCTATTTCATCTACACTGAAAATCTGCTGTTTAATGTAGCCACCGTTAATTATCTTAGCTAGATCTTCTGGATAACTTTCTACAGTTTCTATATCCCAGATTCAAGTTAAATAAAAACGAATGGACAATTAACGATAGTGCCTCAAAAATAAATTTCATTTTTCTTATTCTTCTGTTTCTTATTTCCATGATTCTTGAATCCTGGGTTTTAAATGTGATTTTCCTATTGAATGCAATGCTTGTGCTTATTCTTCTTGACATTTCAGAAATAAAGAGTAATATAACCCTTTATGCTTCAGATTAGAACCATGACTCCACATTATTTTTTCCTCTTGAATTTTCCTCTTTTCTTTCCTCTTTTCTTATTTTTCTCAATTTTTTCTTCCTAAATTCTATACAACCTGTTTATTTCTGAACTGCTGAGCTTAATTCAATATTTTCTAAGCTCACACCTAACATCTTATTAGTTAAATATAATGATTATTATAATTACTATTTTTATAATTTTTACTATTTTTAAAATATATTTACAAATCTTACTTTTCTTGGATATCTCAATACTTTCGTTCATCAGTTTTTTACACCTTCTCTCTTTAATACAAATACATAAATTATTAATCATCTTTCTCCTAAAGTATTTGTTTCTTTGCTCTTTTGCTAAGCAGTTAGTTCCCTTGCAGTATTGCAGCATACTTCTAGTAACATTGGAAAAAACATTATAGCATTCCTTTTTATTTTCCCTTAGCCTGAATTGGGTTAGATTTTCTCACCAATATGTTCTTTGGTTCTTTCTCTTATTTCCGTTTTTAGATTTAAGATATTGTATTTATTTTCTAATTTACATAATTTTTAGGAAATTATGAACATAAACACAAAAATGCATGAATTTAATGATCAGCTATTGGTAAACTATGCCCATTAACTAAATCTTAATTCTCAGATGCCTCTTGGAGAACTCCTCACTCTGAGAAGTTCCATTATCACCTCAAATCTTATTACTGTGGCATTTACATCAATAGCTCTTATCTTTTAAAAAAAAAAAAATCCTCACCAGAGGACTCACTTAGAGAGAGGAAGGGAGAGAAAGGAGAGAGAGAAAAAAAAATCATTGTGAGAGAGTAATATTAGTTGGTTGCCTTCATTTGTGTCAAACCTGGGATCAACCCTGCAACCCAGGTATGTGCTCTGACTGGGAATCGAACTAGCAACATTTCCGTGCACAGGACGCTCAACCAATTTAGCAACTCTGGCCAGGCTATTGTCTCTCTCTTACTACCCAATTCATTTCACCAGATATAATCAAGTCACATCAAAAGTAGTTGCCTAAAATATATGCTTTTTTCCCCCTCAACATTCCATAGTTCTCTCAGTGGTCCCAATTTTCTTTTTGTCTTGGGGATCATGAGCTCTATTTATTTTTGACTTCTCCAATTCTTTGCTCCCCCCTTTCTCCATGTTTTAATTTTTTCTCCACAGTGTCTCTTGAACTCAGCCCTCCTTCAATTGAGTAGCATCTGTACCACAGCAGAGCCCGGGAGTTACCTATGTTGTCATGATGGCATCTTCTCTCTGGCCTATTTGCTCTCATCATCTTATTTCTCCAGTTTGTGAGGAGGAGAATATTAAAACTTAGAGGAGTATATTTTTTTTTATTAAAGAGGGAGCGAGAAATCCAAATCTGGAAAATGATAATTAAAGAAAAGCTGTCAGTCATAGGGTCAAGAATAAAATTTAAAGAAAAAGAAAGTAATAATGAGTAGGTGGCTATCGTGGAGAGTAATGGAAGATAAAGTGAGATTAGGAGAATGGAGCTGTGAGGGTTGTAATCTGGCCACCCATTCCTTTATTTATTTTAATAAAACAGCTCTTTAACACAGTCTGTATCCATGATTTTAAAGTTGCTCTCTATCACTGAGGGAAAGAATCTCAAAGTCTTCAGCCTGCCATTTAGGACTTTCTTTGTTTTTGCTCATTTTATCTCTCCAACCTGACATTTCACTATCTACTACTGTGAGTTTCCACTCCAGGTGCATTATTACCGTTTTCATCATTAATAATGACAGTAATGTAGAGTGGGCAGATGTATAAAGTGCTGTCATGGACATCACTTTATTTCACCATCCCCTGTATGCATCCTGCTTACTGTCACCTATGACCTTTCAGGATGACAATATCTTATACATCCCCCCTGGAAACTTGAATTCCATACTCCATTCAAAACTCCCTCCTCTATGAATCATTTCTTCAAGTCAAATACTATAATACTGTATTGTTAATACCTATCATTTATCAGTCATCTGAAAACATGGACAATAGTGTGTTGAAGGCCAAGGGAGGGAAAGATGGGGGTGGGTGAAGGTGGGCAAAAGTGGGGGAAAGAGGAGACATCTACCAGAGTGTCAACATTAAAAATTTTTAACCAAAAAGTTAAAAAATAAAAATAGAATATGTTGAGTAATTTATTTATAACTTATAAGAAACCAGTTGTATATTATTAGTGAGATTTTATACCTATGGAAACTGAGACCAAGAAATATGACTTCATTTATCCAGGACCTTGTGATGAAGAACTGTTAGAGAAAAGTTCTTTGTTTAAAAGTTTTATTATTTATTGATTTTTTTCTTAGGGAGAGGGAGGGAGAGAAACACTGATTTGTTGTTCCTTTTATTTATGCCCTCATTGGATGCTTCTTGCATGTTCCCTGACTGGGGATCAAACCAACAACACCAGTGTATTGGGGCAATGCTCTACCCAACTGAGCTACATGCCAGGGCCTTAAAGCAAGTTCTTGAGCTTTGTTCCTCCTGACTCCAAAGCAGGAACTTGCACAAGCTACTGGAAATATCCAGGCCATTGGCCTGTGCTGGAGGCCCTCACACTCCCTTGGTACCTTTGAGTAGTCTGTGTTCTATGAGTGCATTTCTATTAACACTCACACTCACATGTTTTTAAAAGCTGAGATTGAATCAAATTATTTTCTACCTCTTTCAAATTATATAAAAATTGAAGGCAAAAGTGTCCTCTATTACTTAAAATAGTAATGTTTTCCCTATGTTTTTATGATCTGCGCTATATGCACAAGTAATCTGTTGCTTTTGGCCACTATCACATGGCATGAACTCACCTGTTTTTATTTATCTATTCTACCATATAAGTACACTCACTTCGATTCCAATTCTCTGCAAAAATAATGCTTCTATAGGTGCACATTCACCTACATTTGTATAAAATCTGCATGAGAAGTTCTTTGGGACCAAAATTACTGACTCATAAGATACATTTATTCTGAGTAAGTAGGGCCATTATACTTCAGAGTGGTTGAACAGTCTGCAGCTGCACCAATAGTAAACTTCCAACATTTCCATATTCTTGCCAGCTCTCAAAATGATCTGACTTTCTAAGTGTTTTCCCAATAGACAGGAGTAAAGTGATTTTTTGGCTTTAGTTTGTATATGTCTTATTACTTGTGAGTTTGAGCATCTCTCTCTATGCTTGGTAGCCATTTGTATCTCTTCATTGACCACTTTCCTGCCAATATCACTGCCTTCTCTTATTGATTTGTAGGAAGTAATCCTATGTTCTAAACTTTAGACATTTCAAATATCTTCTCCATTTTTTAATTTAACTTCGGTCGCTTTGACATTTGTTATTCTCTTTATCTTTTGACATTTGTTATTCTCTTTATCTTTTCACTTCCCCACTCACTTCTTCCTCTGCTTCATTCCTCTCCTTTCTTGTCTTTTCCCCGTGATCACTTGTATCTCCTTCATATTTACTGTATTCTGAGCTAAGCGTTCATTGATTCTTATAATTAATCATTCACTTTTTATGTCATCACAAATATTTATTAAATGCAGTCTAGCAAAAGGCAATGGGGTATATCCTAGAAATGAAAAGTTTTTGTGGCTGTTCAATCCCTTACCCCAGTGATCTCCCCGCCCCCCTCCAACCCACACACACCAAATGCAGATTCTTACTACTGAAGAAAGAATAGATGACTTTTTGTAAACTAGAATTATAAAACAGAGTTATTGAAAAAATATCCAGAAATTTTCAGGCAAATAATTAAGAGGAGATAAACAAACCAAAATGACTTTCAAGAAAAATTGATGGACAGCTGGTGACAATCATATAAATTCATAGACTTGAGTAATAGTTGAAAGTGCATCTTGCCCTTCACTCTCTAGATCCCGTCCTCTCTGTGTATCACACTTCAGTAATATTTGACTATAATTTATCCTCAATATAGCTATAGCTGAATGAATGGAGAAAAGAAGTAATAATATATATTAAGCCAGAAAAATGATAGATTATTTACAATTCCTAAGTTTCTACTGTGTAAAAGAAATATATCAGATAATAGGGAAAGAGAAATTAAAATAAATTCTTAAATACGGAAACAAAAAGACAGTAAAGACCAACTCTGGCCGGTGTGGTCACTTGGTGGAATGTCATCCCATGCAGTCAAGGCCCATACCCAGGTTGTGGGAAAAACTCTGAAACATCAGGAGAGAAAACATTGTAACTATATATCACTTTTTGTTTAATGATATATGTATGATAAAGAATCAGGAACTATTCATATGGAATTGCTAATTGTAGAGTTATACTAACAATTTACCCTGAGAGCACTATGGAAAGACTCTTTACTTAGACAAGTCATCTACTGTTTTCATATTCTGTTTTGTAAAAATTATTATGAGATCTTGTAGTGGGACTTAAAGAAAATGGAATTCTATATAGAAAACTACAGTCTTTCGAGTGTTTTTTAAAAGCTATTTGTGATGTACTATATTTATAAACATGAAATTCATCACTATAAAAAATGTAAATTGTAGCCTCTTTGTTTTGTACATATGTCATCTCATAATATGCTAAAGCAGAAAAATTTTAAGCCCGTTCCTAAATTAAAAGTGTAATGTGCTGGTTTGAGCTGTTAAATTCATTCATTTATGAGACAGGAGCTACTATAATAGAAAAATTGTTACGAGACTATAAAAATGAATGACTACTTCTTATTTTGCTGATATTCATTTCAAATTGAGTTTGCTTGCAAAGAATGTAATATACCTACATCAAAATTGGAACACAACAGAAATTTCCTTATTGTGTTTTATCTCCAAATATTTTATAGAGAGTTTTGTTTTGTTCTGTTTTGTTTTGTTTTAAAGAAAAAAGACATTGTAGGATGTGGAAATTTGAAATTCAGTCTTCATGATTTTCCACTAGTTTATGAAATTGCATATTGGATTACTCATTATAACTTTTATTCTCTCAAAGAAGAAATAATAATTTAATAAACTAACAGAAATCATAAAAAGAGAGGTACTGAAGAAGTTATCAAGATTCAGAGTTCAAATATGATTTTGAATATTTTCACTTTGATTTTTTATTTTTAGTAAACTGGTATATTATATTTAAGCATAATCAAGTAATATTTATCAAATAACTATATTCTCAATAAAAATGACAAATACGAAGCTTGAAAAGCTTTGAACAGTTTTCGTAAAATACTCAACATAATGGTTATTGTTCAGAGAAATCAAGATATGTTTTTAACCACCTTTCATTTTATTATGAAGTCCTTCAAAAATATTTGGAACCAATGAAGAATAATGTATCCACAGTCAATATTTTTAAAGCATTAAAATTTTATTATTCATGTTACAAATCATTTTTTAAAGTAATGAAACATAATTTTAAAGCCCTCTGTGCACCCAATTCCTCCATCCGCCCAAAAAAGTAATTTTTGTGACATTTGTATGTCTGTTCTATCATTGCAGTTTATGTTCTTAAACAACATATAGTATAATGTTTTTTGTTTTAAACATGGAGCCATGGCTGCCATGCCAGAGGAACTGCCTTCACGTTACTCCTCAAACCTTTGGAATTTAAAACAGGGCAGAATAACCTTTGGACTGGACCTAAAGCAACATTGTGTCCCAAAGAACTGTTTTCAAGGGTAACAAGAAAGCTGACATTGTGACTACAGGACTGATGACTACTGAACTGAAAATTAAAAACATAGTTTAGAATTAGCATCACTATGTTATGCTATCTGTAGCAATAGAAATGCCTTTCTTCTATTGATGTAATTATTCCCTCTCTAATAAATACCTCTTCCCTTTGTCTCCTAATTGGAGCACTACTTGCACTTCTGCCTGAATTAGTACATCTCGAATAGCTTTGCTTATTGATCTCAAATAAATGATCGCTGCCTTTCATTTGGGAAAAAAAATGTTTTTAAACACAAAATTATGCATAGTCATATACATTATATACCCAGCTGGAACTAGTTTTTTGTTGTTTTTTTTAACTTGTAATATGATTTTGAGATTTATCCATAGTGTTACATATAGCTCTATTTATTCCTCTTAACTGCTATATAGCACTCTGCTATATAAAAAGATTACAGTTTTGTCAGTCTTCTACTTACCATCATTGAAGTTGTTTCCAGGATTCTGCTATGTCAAGCTATACTGTAGTGAATGCTCTTATATGTCCGCTTGTGGAGGAGTGCACAAGTTGAACTACATGTTCAAGTGTATGTGCATCTTCAGTTGCATATTTCATCTTTTTATTGCCAAATATATCTTCAAAAATTGTACAAATATATATTGCCATCAGCAGTTTATGAGAGTTCTTGATTCTCCAAATCACTGCTAAGCCCATCTCCACCTATTAGCTGTGTGACTGTGGCACATTAGTTACATAGTTTCTCTGTATCTGTTTTTCCTGTAGAAATGGGGATAATACTATCACCTACTACTTAGAGTTTTGCAAGGATTGCATACATTGAGATTTATGAAAGTAAGAGAATAATTCTGCTATATAGAAAGTACTCTATAAGTGTTTGCTATTATACCAATGTTCAGACTCTAAATAATTGCCCTACATAATAGATATGGTTTTGCTGTTTTGTTTTGTTTTCCCTACACAAATAGTCATTGCATCTTTTTTTGTTGTTGTTGTTGTTGTTATTTTTGATTTTTCAATTACAGTTGACATCCAATATTATATTAGTTTCAGGTGTATACTCCCGTGATTAGACATTATAAAACTTAAGAAGTGATCATCCTGAAAAATCTCATACCCATCTGACACCAGACCTAGTTATTAGAATAATATTGACTGTATTTCCTATGCTGTGCTTTACACCCCATGATTATTCTGTAGCAACCAATTTGTACTTGTTAATCCCTTCACCTTTTTCACCCATCCCTCCAACGCTCCTCCCATTTGGCAACCATCAAAATGTTCTTTGTATTTATGAGTCTGTTTCTGTTCTACTTGTTTATTTATTTTTATTTTTAGGTTCAGTTGTTGATACATATATATTTATTGCCATTTTGTTCATATTTTTTATCTTTTTTTTTCTTCTTCTTAAAGAAAACCCTTCAACATTTCATATAACACTGCTCTGGTGGTGATGAAATCCTTTAGTTTTTTTTTGGTCTGGGAAGTTCTTTATCTGACCTTCGATTTAAATGATAGCTTTGCTGGGAAGAGGAATCTTGGTTATAGGTTCTTGTTTTTCATCACTTTGAATATTTCTTGCCACTCCCTTCGGGCCTGCAAGGTTTCTGTTGATAAATCAGCTGACAGTCATATGGGTGCTCCCTTGTAGGTAACTAATTGCTTTTCTCTTACTGCTTTTAAGATTCTCTCTTTGTCTTTAGTCTTTGGATTCCTCTTGTTTGGGACCCTCTGTGCTTCCTGGACTTGCGTGTATATTTCTTTCCAGGAAGGGGAAGTTTTCTGTCATTATTTTATTACATAGGTTTTCAATTCCTTGCCCTTTCCTCCTTCTGGCATCCCCATGATGTTAATGTTGGTTTGCTTGAAGTTGTCCCAGAGGGTCTTTACACTATCTTCATATTTCTGGATTCTTTTTTCTTTTTGCTCTTCTGGTTGGGTGTTTTTTGTTTCTTCATGTTCCAAATTGCTGATTTGATTCTCAGTGTCCTCTACTCTCCTGTTGATTCCCTGTAAGTTATTCTTCATTTCAGTTAGTGTGGCCCTCATTTCTGACTGGTTCTTTTTGATGATCCCAATGTACTTTCTCATGCTGTTGAAGTTTTCACTAAGTTTCTTGAAGCTCTCGCTAAATTACTTGAGCATCCTTATAACCATTGTTTTGAACTCTGTATCTGGTAGTTTACTTGCCTCTATTTCATTTGGCTCTTTTTCTGGAGATTTCTCCTGCTCTTTCATTTGGGAAATATTTCTTTGTTTCTAAGTTTTGGCTGATACCTTATGTTTGTTTCTGTATATTAGGCAGAGCTGCTACATTGCCCAGACATGGTAGAGTGACCTTGTATAGTAGGAGTCCTGTAGGGTCCAGTGGCTCAGCCTCCCCAGTCACCTGAGCTGGGCGCGCTAGGTGTGCCCCTGTGTAGGCTGTGTGCACTGTCCTGCTATAGTTGAGTCTTGATTGTTGCTGGTGTCACTGGGAGGGATTGACCCCCATGCCGACCAGTTGCAAGGACCAGCTGTGACTACATCATAGGAGCTGTTGTGCAAGGGTCAACACTATGGAGCAGGACGTGCTTCAGTGGGGCTGTGGTGCTCACCGAGTCTGCCCCTTGAGTGTGTCACTCGTGGAAATGGTAAGGTTGTAATTCAGCATGGTCTGAAGCTGCCCACCTGATGCACTGGCTCTGGGTCCTCCTGGGAGGTGCAAAGCCAGCCACCACCTGTCCCCTGCCTTGGGTACCTGGCACAAGCTACAGAGCAACCTGCAGATGGCTGCTACTTGTGTAGGTCTTAGAGGTTCTCAGGAGAGGCCAAGCTGTGAACCAAGGTGGGCTTCCTCTAGTGCCAGGCCTGGGTCACTTAGAAAGAGGTAGGGGTACACTGAAACAATATACTGCTCATGTGAGAAATTTTAGGAAAGTTCAAAGCATGAGGCAAGAGAAGCCAGTTGTATGGAAAAACCATTGGAAACAGCTTAGATGAGTCTGCAAGTAAGATGGTGAGAGGCCTCAGAGAATCAGCAGAGTGGGGCAAACAGCGTGAGCTGAATTTGATGGAGACTCAGATATGGTGCCTGCCTGTTGGCTCTGTGTGGAGGGGGCCTCAGCAAAGGAACAATGGCCTCTGCCAGCACTTTTGTGAGACAGAAAGCTACCCCCAGCTTTTGCCTGGATGCCATACAATTTAGTTCCTCCCCGTATGTCCCTGGTTCCTTTCAAGCTGCTGCCTCAGTGCTGGAGATCAGAGGAACTGCCTGGGACTCCAGCAGCCTCCCTGTCACTCAGTCACAATCCCTGCTGGCATGTACAGCCAGAGTTATGGGGCCTTCTTTTCCCAGCACTGGAACCCTGGGTTGGGGGGTCTGGCATGGGGCTGGGACCCCTCACTCCTCAGGGGGGACCTCGGCAAATATTCCTCTAGATCATAAACCACCACCTGTGGGTGTGGGGCCCACCCGTCCTGTGTCTCTGCCTTTCCTGCCAGTCTCCATGTGGCTTCTTTAACTCCCTAGTTGTAAGACTTCCATTCAGCTAGATTTCAGGTGGTTCTGAACAATGGTTGTTCTGGAGTTTAGTTGTATTTTTGATGTGGTTGTGGGAGGATTTGAGTACCCGGTTTATCTACCCTGCCATCTTGATGGGAAGCCTGCTTTTGCTGCTTTAATAAAATTTTCTTTTTGTTTCTACATTTATCTCATTATGGACTAGTGACAGTTTGTAGACTCACATCAGTCTATGGAAACATCTTTGAATAGCCTTCTCTAAGTCACATTTTGCTTTTTTATATATTCTCAATACACGCCCCTAATAAGATGTGTTTTAAAACTACTTCCTTCCCCCCACCTTTTACTTTCTCGATGTTGTTCTGTGAAGTACAAAAGGTGTTTTTCTTTTTCTTTTTTTAAGTTCAATTTTTTAATTGTTTTTGCTCATGCTTTGGTGTGATAACTAAGAAATCACTGTCTAATTTAAGTTCACTAAGATACACTCTTACGTATTCTTCTAATAGAGGTATAGTTTTAGTCCTTACATTTAGGTTTATGATACATTTTGAGTTCATTTTTGTACATGGTGTGAGGTGTCAACTTCATTTTTTCGCAAGTGGAAATCCAGCTCCTCCATTACTTGAAAAAACAATCCCCCATTGACCCATGACCTGGGGCCTGGGCTTTTGGGTGAGCTCCAAACCCCTCTGCCCCCTCTGGTGGCTTCTGGGCTGTTTGTTTCCAAGGCTACCATGAAGCAGGACAAAGGGCTGTGGGATCGAGGCACCTTAAAAGGACACAAAGTTTGCTGTTCTTACTGATATTCAGCAGTTCTTCTCGAATAAATACTCATTGGATCATTATCAGACTTTGATTAATTTTTAGAGTTCACAAAAAGGTGACTTTGACCATTTTGTCAGCGTTTTCATTGTTTTTTATGGGGGAGAGGATTTTGGAAGGTCCTTATTTCACCATTCAGGACCTGGGTCTCTACCTTCATTAATGTTTAATTGTTCATGCTTTTTAATCTACACATTTCTTGCAGTAATATTTCTCTTTATTTCTGAATTTTCTGTTTGAGGTACCATTCGTCAAGAAATTTCTTAATAATTATTTTTAGTTCTAAAACTTAGAAGGAATTTAACAGTTTTTATTATTGATTCTTAATTTAATTTTCTTGTGTTTAAAGGATGTGATCATTATTAGATTGATTCCTTGTTACCTCTTGCGTCATACTCTATGGACTGTAACATGGGTCTTTTGTTAAGTGTTTCATGTGTGCAGAAAGAGAACGTGTCTCTATTTTGATAGTACAGATTTTTATCAATATCTGGTGAGCTCAACTTTTTACTTTGATGTTCTAATCATTTTGTCATAATTTTTATTAGTTTTTGTAGAATTTGTGTTTAAAATCTCATAATGTGATTATGGGTTTATCAATTTCTACATTTAATTCTGTGAGATTTTGCTTTACCCACTTTCAGACTATGTGATTGAGCACATACCATTTTAAGATTTTTTTTTTAATCTGTCGTTTGTCCTACCATATGATCCTTTTTAATTCTATAAAATCTATTTTCTTTAAAGTCTATTTTGGCTAATATTAATATTACTTCATTAATAATTCAAGTAATAATGTAAGATTCTTCTCAAATATTTTATGGCATGTATGACCAAAATTGTTATTTTATTTTAAAAATCAATACTAGACGTATAGTTTTAGTGACTTTCCTTTATTTGTATCAGAGGCAAAGCAGAAACCAGGCCTTCTGCTGTAGAATTTCTATCTCAGTTATAAAAGACAATATACTTTCTCAAATACAGCATACAAGTAAGCAATCTCTTAGATATAACTATAGCAGAAATATGAGTTCTCCTGAAAGGAAAATACATGTTTTACAGTATTTGCTGTACTGAATTACCTTGCTCAGCATATATGTCATACCTAAACAATTCTTGTTTTACTTATGTTTCTCAAAGCTGGAAATGATAACTTCTTTTATTACAGGTTTAATTTTTATTATAAATAATGAGTAATCTTAATAGGAAAATATATATAAGCCCTAAAAAATTTTACCCATGCAGAATAAAGTGAAATTTAGCTTTGTTCCCACTCCTAAACCTTAGTCAACAGTTTCTATGGCAAAGAAAACAACATTCCATCATCAATCCTTCAAGAAGTATTTTATTATTTACTTTTATATAGGTCTAGAAAAATCTTTTATTTTTTTAACTTAAATGGTAGCATAGTATGTGCACTGTTTGCATCTTTCTGTTTTCAATTTACAAAGTATTGAGAATTATTCCATAGTAACACACATATATCAACCACATTGATTAATATGGCCAAATTATATTACACTATATGACTGTACCATAAGTTATCTACCTATTGATAAACATTTATGTGTTTTTAATCTTTTGCTACTACAAAGAATATTGCAGAGAATTTCCTTGCTCATCTGTCATTTTTATATATAAAAATATATCTTTAGAAGAATAATTTCTGACAAATGGACTTACTTGGTCAAGGGATATATACACACACACACATATACATATACATATACATATACATATACATATACATATACATATACATATACATATACATATGTATATGTGTATATATGTATATATATATATGTGTAAAGTTTTGATGGTATTGCCCAGTGGCCCTTCATATAGATTAGAACAGTTTATAGTTCCATTATCAGTATGTCAGGTTGCCATTTGTCTACACTTTAACCAATACAGTGTCTTAGCAAACATTTTTCATGGTTTTAAAACCAATTTATTATTTTATGAAAGAAATGGAACTGTTTTTAAAATGTTAAAGTTTATATTTTCCTTTCTATGAATTGTTTGTTCAATACTCTTTGCGTATTATTTATTTGAGTATTTTCTAATTGTCAGTTTATAGGAGATCATGTGTGTTAAAGAATGTATTCCTTTATTACTTTATAGATATTTAACTCAGTTTGACTTTTTTTTCATTGCTTTTGTCCTATAATTTTTTTAATATACATTAAATATTATTCTTTCTCTTAGGTCTTCTGTGATTTGTGTCAAGCTCAGACAGGCCTTCCTCATTTTGGAGTTCTAAAAATAAGTTTTATGTTTACTCCTAATCCTTTCATAGTTTCACTACATCAAAATTTTTAAGGCACCTGGAAATTATTTTTTGTATTAAATCAGAAAATCTTCCAACTTAGTTTCTTCTCCAGGTGCCCTAAAGCGACCATATTTCTCAGCCTTATGATAGTCGGTTATAGATCAGTGCCAAAGTATATATATGTATAGAAACAATCATATATTTAATACAGATTGGAGTTAGTCACTATCATGTATTTACCCTAGAATTCTTCTGGCGTGTTACACTGTTTTAACGTAATGTTTAGAATTATCTAGTATTATTTTAAAGAATGGTTGTTGCCATTGTGTTTTGCCACATAAAATTTATAAATTAATTAAGCAAGAAGCAGGATCTTGGGGATATTACGTGTGTTTCCCTATCTAATAATACTATATACCTTTCTATTTGCTGAGGCCTTTGTTTTATTTGTGTTTTAAAATTTCTTCACGTACACTGTTTTATATAAATAATTTGATTCCTAGATCCATTATCTTGGTGGCTGCCGCTGCTAATATGTATGTGTTGTGTTTTGGTTTTTCTTTTCAGAGGCCGTCGTGTGTGGGAAGGCTGGTGACTTTTGTCTAAAAGTCTGTAATCCAGCCCTTTCCCCACCCCCTGTTGCTGGCACCCTCGCTCTGTTTTCTGTGCCTGTTGGCTTGGCTTTCTCAGAGTGGCGCAGAGATGGCATCCTGTAGCTGCAGGCTCTGGGCCCGGCGTCTCTCACCGAGTGGGCCGCGTGCGGCCTGTCTCCCCCTTCAGCCCCCTCCTAGCGGCCAGGGGCCCCGAGGCCAGGCCGCGCTTCTCACCGGCTGTTTGCAAAGTGCTTGTGGGATCTGCCCCACCGCTGTGCTTCCCCCGGGGGTCCAGCCTTGTGCTCTGTCTGCTTTTGCATCTGCTGCTTTCTGAGAGCTGCGGGCACCCTCTCAGGGACCCTCTGCAGCCTGAATGCGCTCAGCGGCCCCTCCTCTTCAACTGGGGCCTTTGACAATCCCTGTCTCCCAGTGTTAGTGAAGATGGCACTTGAATTTCTTTTTTCTTTTATCTTCTCTTTTATTCTATCTGGTGTGATACCCCTAAGGGAGAGGTAGCAACACATTACCTTGCAGTTTTAAAATTATATGTTCTTTAATAGGTATTAAATATGAATTTCTCTAGCAAATAGCTGCTGCACTGACAATTTAGTACTTGACTAAGGGCGAACTGTAAGCCACAGGGTGGGGAAGCTGTTCAGAGCTGAAATGCCACTAGTGTCAGCACATGCTGAGAAATACTTCACTTACTTTAACTCTGTCGTCATTTCAGCTTTTTCTCTTATGCAATGTCTCTTTTGCTTATTTCACTAAGTAATCTTTGGAATTTAATATTCATAATTATTATTAAACATATATTAAGTATTCATACTTTAATAATTACCATAATAACTCAGTATGTTATACATTTTATAAATTAAAAAATGTTGAGGATCAGAGAGTTTAAGCAAACTTCAAAAATGTATACAGCTAGTTGGTAGCAGAGCTCTGTCTTAAACCTGCCTCGCCTCACTCCAAGTTCATTACTATTTGTCTACATCACAGTTCCTCCACATTTGTATTTACTGATGGTTTTCAGCTTACAAATCAAATTTGTGTACATTATTTAATTAAATTCTGATAACAACAGTTTAAGGTAGATTGAAACTAGATTATTATTAACCTCATTTTACAGGTAAGGACACTTAATTTCTAAAAAGATAAAGAATTCTTTACAGGCAAACAGTTGTTTCATAGCCTGAGCAGAATATTAAGCAAAAATTATCCAAAATTAGGTAGCTTTCTTTTAAGTAACGGTATATCCAACACAACCATTTTTTACATTAGTAATGATACATTCTGGATTGAAAGTTTTATGAGTATTTGTTCAGTTGGGAGCCATTTTAAACTAGTTATTTTGTTCATGTTTTGTATCTTGTATCCATTAGCTATTGTCATAGTAATGTTAGGTAGTCAGCACCCCATACTGTGTAACAAAAAACCACAATAGCTAAGGGACCACAATACACATAATTTTTGCTCACAAGTTCTTGGACCTTCTGAGCAATTCCTGTGGTCCTGGCTGGTCTTACTTATACCATGCAGTCAGCTGCGGGCCTATTAGGTGGCTCTGCGGATCATGTCGGGGCTCTCTCCCACGCGAGCTATCAGCTAGTTTCTTGGGATGTATTCAGTTTCTCTCCACATTCATTCATTCAAAAACCGTTTAGCCCGACTGGGTGTGGCTCAGCGGTTGAGCGTCGACCTGGGATCCAGGCGATCAGGGTTCGATTCCCGGTCAGGGCACATGCCCGGGTTGCGGGCTTGATCAATGACGCTCTCATCACTGATGTTTCTCTCTCTCTCCCCCTCTCCTTTCCTCTCTCTGAGATCAATAAAGATATATTTAAAAAAAAAAAAAACACAAAAAAAAACAAACAAAAAAAGCGTTTAGTTCATGCTTTGGGAAGAGCTTCCTAAAGCGGATTCATTTCCAGTGGGGGGAAATGGCAGCCTGGGCTCGCACCCTTCTGAACCTAGGATGTGGTACCTTTTATGTCTTCCCCAGGCCCTTGGTTTTAGAGACGGCGTAACAAGCAAGAAATATGAGATCCCTGTTTCCATAGAGCTCATTACCTAGTGGGGGAAATAAACGACCAACAAGTAAATACTAATTTTAAAGTATACTTTAAACAGAATTAATAGGCCCAGCCGGGCGTGGCTCAGCGGTTGAGCATCCACCTAGGATCCAGGAGATCAGGGTTTGATCCCCTGTCGGGGCACATGCCTGGGTTGTGGGCTCGATCCCCGGTATGGGGCGTGCAGGAGGCAGCTGATCAATGAGTCTCGCATCACTGATGTTTTATCTCTCTTTCTCCCCCTCACCTTTTCTCTCTGAAATCAATAAAGATATATTTAAAAAATAAATAAAATTTAAAAAAATAAACAAATAAACAATAAATAGGCTCTGGTAATATAATGAAGATGAGTCTTTATTAGGTAAGTGATTAGGAAAGACCTCTCTGTGAAGATGAGGTTAATAAGAACAGTAAACCTGGTTCAAGTTCATTTGAGTAGATAAGTGCATTGTCTTACACACACAAAGCATGGGACATGCATTGGAGTTTTGAAGCAAGCAACTAGTCTTAGGGATAATTGGAACTATAGATTTGATAATCTTAGGACACGGTCTCTGCCCAGGCCATTGCAGCTTCATTCTTTGTGACATTTTTCTTTTCTACAATACTACAGATAGACTTCTTCAAGCTACAGGGACATTAACGCCAGCAATTAGAGATTTATGACCTAAAAGGAAAAGAGAGAATTTCCCCTCAGCTTGACAGCTTCTCTTCAAGTCTACAGACCCATTAACCTGGCTTAGATCTTACGTCCGCCTCCTGGGCCGACCACTGAGGACAGGGCTCGTTCTAGCCCCTCACATTCAGAGGATGTATCTAGATTTGAGAGAGGAAAGCTAATTTCTCTAAAGGAAAGTGCAGAGAGGTGACACTAACGTGGAAATGGGGGAAGTCTTTGCAAGCCTGGCTCTCTCCCTCAACAATGTATTCATCAAGCAGAATTCATGTGTAGCTTACATTATTATGTTGGACAGTAATTGATACAGAACTGAATACATTTTTGAAATAATAATTTTTTGTAACTTTTTTTAAGCACAAAAATATAAAACTTTAATCTTATTTCTGTTTTCAAAGCTTCTCTTTCTTTCGTCTGAGGCCTGATCCAAGTTTAGAAACTAGTGAGGAATGGTGTACTCATGAGTGTGTTGGGCGGTGGAGAGCAATGAATCTTCATTCTTATGGGGGCCATTCCTTAACTTGATGCTCAGCAACTGTTTTTATAGAAATTTTCTTCCCATTGGATCTCTCTCTATCATGGATCTGTAGGCATGTGATGAGCTATGAGTGGCAGAGCTAGTTTTAGCTAATTCTTAGCAATTTCTGTGGTGTTTGTGAGGTTTGGATTGTCAGCTGCAACTCCATGAAAACAGAAAAATCTTCCATTTTGTCTTTGAATTACAATAATTCTTTAATTAGAATTAGGTGTATAATAATCCAAGGAAGAAAAACATATTTATACCTTATTTTAATAAATACCCATAAACCGAAGTTTTTCAAGTGTTTTTTTTTTTTAATTGTGGATTAAAAATAATTGCTTTTTTAATGACAGAGAATTATATAATAAATTTTACTTTTAAATGAATGGATTTTGACCTCAAAGCCTTTTATTCCACTTAGGAAAGTACGTAAATATTTTCATAAGCTTATTAAAAATAAATTTAATTTCAGATCCCTTTGAAGCATTCATCATCTTTTCTATTCGCCACGAAATCCGAAGGATTGATCTTCATAAAAGAGACTACAGTCTACTTGTTCCTGGGTTGAGAAACACAATCGCTCTTGATTTTCACTTCAATCAAAGTTTACTTTATTGGACAGATGTCGTAGAAGACAGAATATACCGAGGCAAGCTTTCCGAAAGTGGAGGTATGTGTTATAATTTTGACTTAATGTTTAGATTAATTTTTAACTGAAAGCTTTAAAAAAATATGTTGCAATTAAAAAGAGTTTTGATTAATCCTTGGTCTTTGGTTCTTTATCTCACATATGAGAAACCAGGAATGTCACATATAAGTGTGAAGATATGTTGGTGGAGTGAGAGGCAAAGGCCTGTGGTATTCATTCCATTTTTAAATTGTGGAATTTACTGTTGACATGTGGTGAAGAAATTTATTTATAAGAAAAAAAGTGACTGTGTTCTATATAATAACAGCTATATTTGTGAGTTAAAATAAGTTGTGTTGTGGGGGTTTTTTTGTTATAATCTTTCATAATAGTTCAAAGAAATGATGAAGACATTTTTTGCTTGCCCCCAATGGGGGGCAAGCAAGAGGCAGCCAGCTGATCAATGACTCATCATCGCTGTTTCTATCTCTCTTTCTCTCTCTAAATCAATAAAAACATGTTTTTTTAAACATCTAAATTTCTCCTTTGAATCACCTCTGCAATTTTGGAAAAATGGTAATATTTAAATATACAATATAGTTATGATGGGTGAATTTATGTCCTGTGTCATATTGCAAGATGCTAATTTAAAATGATGTATTTAGATCTATGGCATTAGATGGTTAATCGTCTAAAAAATACACCTAAAATATCTAACTATAATCACTGGTAATATAATAAACTATGAAAAGTTATCCTCTGAAAAAAAGATGTTTTGAAGATATATTTTTTAAATCGTAAAAAAGCTAAGGAGTGGATAAATAAGAGTATTAGTGGACATTACCAAATTGCTTATTTTTATTTAGACCACACTAATGCCTTCTTCCATTATTTGCAAATGTGTTATATCTTGCAAATCTAATGGCCTGGGACTGGGTCAGGAGAGTGATTTGGGGCTTATCTTTGTTCAGGTTAAATGCAGTAGAAGCTGTCATACATGTCATGCTTCCCAAAAGAGTGGGTGTTGATTAGCTATAATGTTGTTTCTCTGGGTGAATTTTTCTCTTTATTTTACCCACATAGGTCAACATTTAAATTAAATTGCACTTATTTTAACCAGTGCATCATTATTATTCCCCAAATCCCGTGTTCTGCCTAAAAAGTCAGAAATAACATTTTTTGCAACCTAAATATTGTTATTAGCTTCAGAGTTGTTTAAAAATTCTATTCCACTGTAACTTAAAGGACTTAAGATATTAAACGTCTCTGTTGGGAAAAATCAGTGATTCTAAATTTGGAACTTTTTAGTTTCCTTTGTGCCAGGTATTACTTTTGTGCTCTAGCTCTCACAGTTAATATAATGTTTAAGTACTTTGTAGTGCTAATAAGTGGCATTTTCCTTTGTTCTTAACATGTTCCTTAAATGGGTACAAATGTTGCTTTCCCTTCTGTTGTAGGTGTAAGTGCGATTGAAGTGGTTGTGGAGCATGGTCTGGCTACCCCAGAAGGACTGACGGTCGACTGGATAGCGGGAAACATATACTGGATAGATAGCAATCTGGACCAAATTGAAGTAGCCAAACTTGACGGCTCCTTAAGAACTACGCTGATAGCAGGAGCCATGGAACATCCCAGGGCTATTGCGTTGGACCCAAGATACGGGTAAATATGATTGCCTTTCACACATCCACTTTGGCATACAAATATAATCTTTCAAATTAACTTCAAATTCAATTATCCATAAATTATGAGTCAAAGTGCTTATTTTGTGCATGTGCATATATACTTATGTGTCTGTATATGTAGTATGTATGGACATATATAATTGTGTATATATATATATATTAGTTTATTACCATAAGTTTAGTTATAGGACTTTTTCATAGATATAAATGACTATTTTTTTAAAATATGGGCATTAGTCAGGCTTATTGAAAGCTATTGCCATTCTATTTTGAAGCAGTAATTTAGTGAATTGCTCTTTGACCTGCCAAAAGTGCTGCAAAGGGTTGCAAGTCACAGGGCCAGTCTTTGATCCAAAAAGTCACAGGTGTTAACCACCTTGCCCTTTATATATTTTCTATGTTCTTGGAGTTGGTGTAAAAGCAAATTAGAACAAGCTCGAAGGAGCCCAATGGTGAGATGCTGACTTTTGGGACATTTGAAAGACCAGGCACATGATTCTGGAAAACGAAGTCAGATGTTGAGTAGCTCAGGTTATCTCTCCTGCTGTTCCCTGTGTTCCTTTGTGAAAGACCAGAGAGGGTCACTGGATTTGGACCCAGAAAATGAGGGTTCCAGTTCCTCGTCAGCCACTTTTTCTCAGGAGAAGCTAGTCAAGTAAGTGTATGACCTTCCCTTAGATTTTAGTTTTCTCTTCTGTAAATCAGAGATAATAATCTTTATATTTATCATTAGGTTGTTTTGGAGAAGGTCGTAAATAAGTGGGAGATAATATATAGCTGATATATGTGCAAACACTTTGTTATTACTGTTAATTATTTATTTTCTTGGTAATTATTTTATAATTCCCAAACCAATGTCAAGTCTAAAGGGTAGTAGAAAAGACATTTTTGGGGGGGCCTCTGTACCTCTAAGTAATACAGGCTCCAGGGAGCACCAAGGGCACTGGGGAGCTGGCCAGCTAATGAGATGCAGAAGAGGGGAAAGGGAGCTTTGTGTGTAGCCAGCTCCCTGGCCACGCTGCCTGGCGTGTGCTCTGGTTTATGCTCATGACCAGAAGACAGGAGACTGGGAAGTTTGTCTGTTTGTTTTCCTTTCCCTCACTTCAGACACAGGAATTCAAGGGGCAAACAGTGTGTCTAGAGCAGCTTCCAGCCTGGCAGCCCTCATGGATGAGTTTGCTTTGTCTTCTACAATGTTTTAAATTTATTTGAATGAGTTGCCAAACCTTAAAATATTGAGATATTTTGCATACAGCTGTGAATTTCGTAATTCTTTTGAAAAACTAGGGAGATGTGGCAGCAATGAGCAAGCAGACCTGCATCTTTCAGCTTGGAGGTATTCCTCTAGCCCACACAAATCACACTTGGCCCACTTCACTCAGCACATCGCCGGCAGTCAGGAGCTGTGTTTATGAGAAACTCCCCCTTTTAAAAGAGGCTGTTTCTGAGGCTGCAAGTAGATAGCCAACCCGGGCCCCTTATTTCCTACAAAGGTGCACTGTGGACAGAGGCTGTACTCGCAATGCAACAGCTGCTGGTGGGAAATGTTCACCTGTTAAACCTAAGTCATACCAGCACCTTATCTGAATGGTAAACTTGCAGTATAAAGGAAAAGTGATATTATAGAGAAAGTGGTAGTTTTAGCATTTAAACCAACATGATAGGAAATTGGCACACTGAGAGAAAAAACAAGCAATAAAATAGGTGTATGAAAGTTTTAAAAATTATCTGACCAAACAAAACAGTAAAGCGGGGAGTTAAAATTTCATTGTCTACAGCTTTGAACTGACATCACTTAGGATAAACATATTCGTGTCAGATTGTTTGGAGAATTTCCAACCTGAGAGGAGAAAACAAAAACAAACGCAAAAAACACACAACCCCCAAGTACCATTTAAATGAAAATATCTGATGCTATTTCACTGATATAAAGGGATCTTCAGAAGTAAAACATTCTCCAAGATTGAAAGGTAGAACAGAGCCAGCCTGGTAAGGCTTCAGAGAAAGTTGATGCCTTCTGTTATTAGTGGCTACCATGAAGTGTGAGGCTAATTAGGATAACTACAGTAGTAATAAAATGTAAAATTAAAAAAATATGGGTGAAGAAGTAACACTTATAATTTCTTTTTCTGGAATAAATGACCAAAATTTCACAGTTCCAGTGACAGTACTAATTTTTTTCAAGTCTAGGAATGAATCGAAAGGTTGATAGGTTTGGGTGTCTTGAAACACCTTTAAAGCCCATTTGTAGCAATTAAATTTTAAAAGATAATGGAAATGTTAAAACACTTCAGGCTTATCAGATATTTTGGTAAAAAGCACATAAATCTTTTTAAACATTGGACCTTTCATAAGATAGATCGAGAGCATAGTAAAAGTAAGGGCTTGCGGGCACACACATACACACACACTTAACTGCAAAGTCAAGCTAAGCAAAAGAAAAGCCACACTGAAAAATAAATTGTCCTATTAACATATTCAAAAAGAAACATAAGATGTACCCCTATTTCTCAAATTACTTGTGAAATACATAAGGAAACTGTGCTCAATAAATGCTCTTGGTATATGTAATTGTGCTAAATGAATCAATGCACACACATGAATAGACTCTGTTTACATGTAACTTACAGGAACTCAAGGGTATACCTTAAAATGTGAACTATACAGTGAAAAGCAACTAATACTATAAATTTTATTTACAATTTAAAAAAAAAAGGTTTTCAACCAGCCACCTTGCTTCCTCAGCACAGCTGAGAAAAAAGCAGGCTATAACATTAGCCCCATAAAACACATTTACATCACGTAAGGTTCCTACAGCAAGCAAGGTCTTCATGACCTATTTTACAGATACCAAAAAAAAAAAAAAAGTGATCTTAATCAGCTACTTTGCGTCCTAAACAAAGAAGCCACTGGCCTTTGTTTTACATTATAAAACATATTTTTCATCAGGCTATGTTCTTTCAGTATTCTGGGTTTGACTCAGTATCCCAAGTGACAAGTTATTCCAAGACAGTAAAGTGGGAGTCCTAGGGAGGAGACACTTTTTATTGGTTCCGTTTTAAGGGAAGAGACTTATTTCTAAGGTGACCTGAATGAGTCCATGAATCTCCTCTAAACATCAAGCTCATTATTAGGGACTACCAAGCACCAGGGACTTCAGAATCCATCAGGCAGCACTCATTTCGGTTCTCGAACTTCCGTTGCAGTTGCCTTTATTCTTGCGTAACTGCTTAGCGTCTTCCTGCTCCATGGCTGCTGTCCAGTTTTCCTCTGTCACAGCAACTGGACTGTGCTACAACAGTGGCAACTGGTGAAAGCAGACATAGTAATTGTGAAGATTAATAAGACATCTAAATAAAATTTTAATTTTATCTGGGACTGTTCTAAAACAAAACTAATCAAGGCCTTGTTGGTTTTAGCAGACCTAAAGATCATAGATAAGTAACCCCCTTTTTTGCCAAGGTCATTTATTTTCACCTTCGGCGTCTTGACCTGATAGATGATAATGGCCTTGTCATGCCTGTAATGGTACAATTTGTTCATGGTCTATTGGCCTAATTTAATCCTGATACGGGCGAACCCATGAATGCAGGAACTGTAGAATCAGTAGACTATTCTCTTTTTTAAAAGCAATGTGGTTGAATATTTCCATATGTCCTGTAGAAAAGGGTGTTCAGTCTTTATATATGTGAAGAAATAATGCAATTGATAAATGCTAATACACTTTAACAATAAAAAGAAAGTAATATGGGAAAAATATTCTTTTGAAATACCACTTACTAAAGTATACAAAAGAGTGCCTAGAATTTTACGAAACAATGATCCTTGAAATAAACTTTTTAAATTGATTGTAAACTGACATATTCCAAGATTAAGAACACTTTTAGGGGATCTAATTCTAGAACATGTTATTTTATAGTGTTGGAAATTTTCTACCTAAATTGTTGAAAGATTAGTATCACAAAATACAAAGAATTGCACAATAAATTCCCTCCCATCCATCACAAAACCAGAAAAATTTTCAATACATTGTCCTCTGATTTATTAATATTCACTTTTATTCTTTCCCAGGAATTTACTTAATTTATTCAAATATTTGGTGGTCAAGCAATGAATAATTTTGATGTCACATTGTGGATATGCTCCCACCACCAGGGCTGTGGAAGCTCATGAAACTAATTTAAAAAAAAAAAAAAAAAAAAAAATATATATATATATATATATATATATATGATGTTTTTATATTCATTCTATGATATAAACCTAAACTTATGACCTAATACTGTGAATTATTTTTTCATGGCTTTGACTTGTGGTTATTTTATAAAACTAATCTATGTTCACATACATACTATTATAACACTTAAACATTGACATTAGTGTTGATTATAATTCTCTCTTCATTTCTTTAACAGTTTGGAAAGACTGAAATTTTGCCTTTTAAAATATACTTTATGAATAAGTGTATGTCTATGCTTGTATTTTCTGTGTGCTAGCCATCCTGTGCACCAAATTATTTATATCCATCACCTCATGAAATGGTCCCAACAAGTGTGACTGCTATACTTTTCATTTACAGAAGAGATGATGGAGTCAGAGATTAATTATGCTAGAGTGACAGAGCCCACCCTTGATTCCAAGTTGGTCTGACAGAAAAACATACATTGCCACAATTCGACACTGACACATCATTTAATAACCCTTTTGAACTTCATTCTTGTCAAGGTCAATATCTTCCTTCCCTGTTCACCACATTCTTGTAGCACTTATACTCACTAAATTGATTATATAATGTTTTGAATTGTCTTCTAATCATTTCATATTTGAACTTCCTACACTCTAAAAGAGAATAAATGCTTCTCAAAAATTGAGGGCAAAATGAATGCTTAGTTTTACATCACTCAACATTTCCTTAAATAGACATCATAATTTTTTTTAAAAGAAGATAGGTTTAATTGGATTTTAAATTTTGTTTCAGAGTATTGTTTTATTTTTTGAGGTAATCCATCAAATTTCTATACTCAAGGATCATTCAAAATAATGGAAGAATATAAAAATAGCAAAATATAGGTAATTATAACTAGGAACAAATTTATTTTTACAAATAATATTACCACCTATCACCAAAATGTTTTCAGAACTAATACTAAGATCATTTACTGGACTGTCAGTTTATTTCTAGTCCTTTGTGTTTGCCTTTACCAAATCTCTGTGCTCTCTACCAAAGTAGAGAAAGCAACTAACCATGCTCCTGCTGCTGTACTAGATGTTTTCCCTTTGTTATTTTATTTAATGACATTAAAGAGTTAGATATTAAAAGCATAAGAACATAAATTAAGCTGTCTACTTTCCCATCTCCATCTGCCACTTGCTAGCTATGTAACCCTGATCAAGTAATTTAACTTCTCTAAGCTTGTTTTCTCATCAGTAAAACAGTGTTAACTAGGCATGACCTACAGGTCAAGTAAATGATATAATCTATTAAAGCTAAAAATAGTAAATAGCATGTAGTAAGCACTCAAAAAACATTAGCTGTTGTAATGAGTATGGAACTGTTGTGCAACTATGTTATGTAAAAACTATGGAAACATACATCAACAGTTTAGGCCACTGTCAATTTAACACAAACCATTCATTACCGAATAGCTTTAAAAATTAAATGCAGAGCACGCAGCACTGAATGCCTATTGTGTGGAACTGTTTATGTACCATGCATTTCTAGAGTAACAAATAGTATTTGGTTATGGAAAGTCACGATCTTTAACTTAAAAAGGTGTATTTTAACAGTTGCATATTTGTATATATCAAAGTATATGATTTCCTTCTATTTTTCTTCTAGATCCTCTGCATATAATTTTTTCCACTCCTGTGAATCTAAATATCATCTCTATGCTGATGGCTTCCACATTTATGTCACCAGTCCTGCCTTCTTCTCCGAACTCCTCCTTGGCCTACCACATAGATTCCTAGCCACTTCTTTCTTGATGTCTTGAAACCTTACGATCAAAAAATCAAAACTAAGCTTCTGATTGTTATCCACACCCATCCACACTCAATCCCCATCTCTTAAGATCTGTCCCCACTCCATTTCCCCATCTCACTCCATGGGTTTCTTGCATGCTCTCTCCCCATCCTGCCTCTGAGTTTGCCGAAAGAAGAAACTGGCAGTCACCTATGATTTCATTCTCTACCTCAGTCCCTACATCCAGTCATAAGCTAGTCCTGGCAATTCTACCTTCAAAATGTGTCTTGAATCCATTCGTTTCTCAGCACTGTTACCACCGTGCTCCATCCAAACCACTAATACCTTTGTCTGGTCTTTTGCAATAACCACCTGACATAGCCATACTCTTGCTTCACTCTAACCCATTTATATATGACGTCATGTTTCTCTCCTGCTTAATTGTGAGTCTTATTGCCTTTCAATAAAATCCCAAATAATCTCTTTATCCCATAGGACCCATAAAATCACCCTCAACTTTATCTTCTTTCCCTTTGCTTCTCACTCTCCACATTCCTGATACATTGGCCTTATTTCTGTGCCTCAGGTTGACCGCATTTGCCCCCCATTAGGGCCTTTGTATCTGCTGTTTATTTTTCTTGGCATGCTCTTGTACTGCTCTCCTGACTTTCTGTGTGACTATCGCCTCCTCTAAGAGCTTTTTTCCTTGACCACCCTCTCTAAGTGGGCCATTCCCATGCTATTCTAATAACAAATGTTTCTTCGAAATATTTTAAAAGCTGTAATTGCATATTCATGTATTCGTGTGTTTATTTAGTCTGTCTCCTCCACTGGACTCTAAATCCCAGGAAGGTAGACAATACATCCATTTCTCTTGTGCCTGTTTACCTAGCCCTTGCCTAGTATATAGTAGGCAATAAGTAAGTATTTGTGAAATGAACAACTGAAACAATAGCATTTTCTTTTTCTTCAGAATTCTCTTCTGGACAGATTGGGATGCCAACTTTCCTCGCATTGAGTCTGCCTCTATGAGTGGTGCTGGGAGAAGAACCATCTATAAAGACATGAAAAGCGGGGCTTGGCCTAACGGACTAACTGTGGACCATTTTGAGAAAAGAATAGTGTGGACAGATGCCAGGTTTAAAAAATAATCTTTTTTCTGTATTGTCTGTTACCTTCCTCAGAGAATATTTACAAATTCAAAGTGTTTTCTAATATACATGTATGATGTATATGCACATTGAAATAGGTGGTGATTTTTGTTTAGTTTTATTATAATAGTGCCTTCTTGTCAATTGTTGGTTTTTGTTTGTTTTTGTTATGATGCCTTTTTTTTCCTTTGTACAAATTAGGTACAGGCTTACAAGATTATTTTTATAAATTATTTCCTGTTGTTTATAGAAGTAATATAATCACATCACTATAAGTTTTGAGAGACTGCTGATGTATTTACCTTTCTGTAGGTCAGATGCCATTTATTCAGCCCTCTATGATGGGACAGGAATGATAGAAATCATCCGAGGGCATGAATACCTTTCTCATCCCTTTGCTGTGTCTCTGTACGGGAGTGAGGTCTATTGGACAGACTGGAGAACCAACACTTTGTCCAAAGCCAATAAGTGGACCGGGCAGAATGTCAGTGTGATTCAGAAAACCAGCGCACAGCCATTTGACCTGCAGATATATCACCCTAGTCGTCAGCCACAGGGTAAGTGGTTGTTATGAATTAACCACCCACAAGGTATTTTAACTTTAATCATATAGTATTTGAACTGTAAAACAACTTTTATGGCGTAACAGTTATTAACATTTTATGTATATTGTATGATGAGAGTGGTTCAAGACTTTATTTTATTAGTTTAGTATTTTTTCCCCTTTTTATTTCTTTCACATAGAAATCTTAGAAATGAAGCATTTTCCACCAAGTCCCCAACTTTTTAGTCACTACTATCAAATCAATAAAATATGCTGTGGGAAGTGGTAGGTCTTCGGAATTTGAATCTCTTACCTAAGGGTGATTAGTGAGTTAGAGGGGAACCCTGAGGGCATATTTATGGTAACCCCCAAGGGTCCCTGTGTAGTATTCTGGAAGGAGAGGAATGGTGCACAAGAAAGAATAAGCCGTCTGCTTGAGCTCATCCATCTGAAGAGAACTGAGTTCACATGAACATGCCTGCTCCCTCTCCCCATGTACTCCACATTTTGGTGCAATATTAATCTTCATCTTGGTTTTGTGATTTTGTTTCCTCCACTTAATCCTTGCAAAATGATCTTAAATCTGTCTCACATTTCTTTTTCTTTTCTTCCTTTCCTTTTTTTCCCAGGATACCCCAGCCATTTGGTGTGACCTTGGCTCATGCTTTCATACCTCTTTCTTGGCGCTTCCCTATTACGATATGTGCCGTAACCAATGGAAAACTCATCCCAATGCAAACAGTGTTCTCTCTCCATTAGCATACTTCTATTTGAGACATAGGAGTCTCTGATGATAAGCTCTTTCTTGCAGAGGGCACATTTTCTCTTTTTCTCCCTCCTTCCATGTAGATTAAGCAGATCTTCCACTCGGTTGGTGTTTCTGGTCCTATGGACCACACTTCAAGCTTTATTTGAAGTCGTGGTCTAGTATCCCCTGCTAGACGTGACTGAAAATACCCATCTCTAGGGCCCATAAGTTCTGTGGCTATCCCTCATCTCTCTTGGATACTCGATCTTCATTCTTCCTTGAAACTATTTCTCCCATCAAAATGTCCTCGTGTGTAGAATTTTTCTGTGCCCTCTCTGATGTAGTCTGATTGAATCAGGTTCTCCTCCCAGATACTCTCAATTTCTGTTTCAATTTTCATGTGTAACTTATCCTTCCTTGTCACATGGGAGTTTCTACACACCTTGGAATATGTGAGAAATCAGTTAATCTTTTCTTAACACCCTTAACTCCTTTACTCATTTCATCCAACAAAAATGCAAAGTTTAAGGGTATTAAAAGGGGAAATAAAGCTTAACCATTGTTGTACTTAAAAGGCATTCAATAAATATACTGGATTTAACTAAATTGAAATTAGGCAAGAAACTGTGAGTCTGACCAGCAACGTGCCACTGGTGTAATGAGAAAGATACTCTTTCCTGCAAAGTTCCTTCAGCATGGAG
Source organism: Miniopterus natalensis (assembly GCF_054644295.1). NCBI lineage: Eukaryota > Metazoa > Chordata > Mammalia > Chiroptera > Miniopteridae > Miniopterus > Miniopterus natalensis. The sequence goes on from NC_142088.1 coordinate 64,033,507, forward strand.
AAGCACCTAGTAATCAACAACCAGTCTGTGGAGTAAGAACACTTATACGATAGAATCTGTGTTTATTTTCATAATGGCAAAAATATGGACATATATATTTTGTCCCCTAGGCTGCTCAGCATTTTGTAGGAACTATAATTTCTATGTTTGGAGTAGTTTAAATAAATTGGACGATGAAGAATGGCCTGGATCTATGTATTATACCATTCCCCTCCTTAAAAATAGGATCAGTGTATTTTATTTACTAAAACTGACTGTCTGATTTGCCCCCATTAACATGAACCCTAGCAGATTCATAGAATGGGAAGGAACATGATACTTCCCAGTTTTTCTGATATTTTCATATATATATAAAGGAAGTGAGACACTGAATGTAATTCAATAGGTTGAGGGGAGATGTTTTTGACATCTTAACTTGAAAAATGATTTATATGCAACCTCTCCACTTTGTATGAAATAAGAAAGTTTTTACTACTATGGATTTAATTTAACATATTTTCCCAGGATTCAGGGCAGATCTTTTAGTCTTTATATACGTTTAGAGAATGTCACCTATAATAAAAACTTGCTATTTCCCAAATGAAATTCAGTCAGTTTCCAATTTTAAGGATGATCAGAGAACATCCTATTTTTCCCCTTTATAAGGATCACTGAGCGTATAACAGTCATTATCCATCCTGTTATCTGCCTTTGTGAAGTAACTCTCCCAATGCCAGGGGGAAAATTAAAAGATGACCATTTTATTGCCAAGCATAGAGTTACAACAGTGAAAAATGGTGACAACTTTACAAAATTTAGCATTAACACAGTACAGTAATAATAGCTCCTGTTTTCTGGTGAATGAATGTGAGGTTCATGACAAAATAATAAATTTTAGAACTACATTACATTCAGTGCTATAAAATGGAAATATCTTTCACAAATTAAAGAAACAAAGGTTACAAATATTCTTTGAGGTTATCTAATCCATCAGTAGGAAATTAATACAAGTGTTAACACCAGTTTTCTTTCAAGTAACTATTCATCATGTGTACAAATTTCCAGTCTGGCTATTGGACATTTAAACAGAACTTTAAAAAAAAATCTATTTTAGGTCCTTTCTCTCTTCATGTTGTTATATGAAATTAAGAAAAAATAAATCAAGGCTTAAACATACACAATATAAAGGAGCAATAGTGGATATTTTAAATCTAAATTTTAAAATACTTTATGAGGAAGCTGAGCTTATAATTAACGGTATGGCCTTGAGAGCCCAACTGCTTGGGTTCAAATCTCAGCCTTACAATTTACTAATTGTATGTGTTGGGCAACATACTTGACCTCTCTGGGCCTCAGTTTCCTCATCTTTAAACTAGAAATAGTAATAGTATCTACATCATGGATTTTAGTAAACGTGAGATTAATATTCATTTAATAAAAACATATTAAACACAAGTTAATACTTGAAAAGTTCTTAGAGTAGTGTCTCACACATAATCAGTATTATGTGTTCATATACATAAGTAAATCAAATTTTTAAAAATAACCATTGTTGCAATCATATCATTATTTTAGCTGCCTTTTGTTGAAATTTAGATTACATTACTTTTTGAGACATTTTGAATATTTATTTCTCACATTTAAATAATTTATAAAGTCCTTAAAAGCATACTTTTTTATATTATACCAATTTGTTTACAAAAATGTGAATCACATCTATAAAAAGAGCAATATGGTTGATCTATCAAGAGAATGCAGGTGTATTCGGATGACTAGACCATTAAATTATTCTATCCACAGTATGTTACCATCTGCTCACAGACACAGTGAATGACACATTCACATATACTAGTAAAAGGAATGTTTAAAAGTTTATTTAATATCATAAAATAGTATTTCCCATTACAGATAAGTTATGGAATGAAGAAAAACAGGGAACAGAGAAATGCACACCCATTTTCCTAGCTACCAGGGCAACAGACATTTCAATGCTTTTTTTCCCTGCTAGTTGTTGCAACAGAGATGTTGAAAAGCACAATAAAAAACAGAACTATCACTATTTATTGATGAACTACTGTGTGCTATTTAGTTTTCAATTTTCCCCAAATTATCAAACATACCTAAAAGGATACTTAGTCCTACTCTCTATGAGAAAATTGATACTCAGGGAAGTCAAGTAACCTAGATGAAAGTAATAAAGCTCATCAAAGGCAGTGTCCGGGTTCCAATGAGCATGGCCAATCCATAGTCCCTGCTTCATTTCTTTCTAAATTAAGAAAGCTTTTGTATCTCTTCAAATTTAATATCATACTTCATTTTTAATTTTGTATCTTTCTTTTGCCACAGCATTCTCCACTTTTGTTATTAATGCCTTATGAATTTCATTTTTAGTAACTACATATTTTTATATCACATATGCCTATCAAAAATGTTCTCAACTATTTATTTATTTTTGGACATTTAGTTCAATTTTAGTTCATTTTTTACTCTGCCATTAATAACTTAAATGTATATATCTATACTTGTGTATTTTTTTTCTCTATTTAAGAGTTTTGGTGGGAATGTAGATTGCTGCAGCCACTGTGAAAAAGACTATGGAGTTTCCTCAAAAAGCTAAATATTGAACTGCCTGATGACCAGTGATTCCACTTCTGGGAATACATCCAAACAAACCTGAAACACTGATTCAAAAGAATATATACACCCCTATGTTCATAGCAGCCCTATTTACAATAGCCAAGATTTGGAAGCAGGCCAAGTGCCCATCAGCAGAAGAGTGGATTAAAAAGCTGTGGGACATTTACACAATGGGATACTACTTGGCCATGATAAAGAAGGAAATCTTACCTTTTTATGACAGTATGGATGGACCTGGAGAGTATTATGCTAAGTAAAGTAAGCCAGTGAGAGAGAGACAAATACCATATGATTTTACTTATATATGGAAATTAATGAACAAAATAAGTTAACAAGCAAAATGGAAACAGACTCAGAGATACAAAGAACAGAGTAACAGCTATTAGAGGGGAGGTTGTAGGGCTGGGTGAAAAAAGTGAAGGGATTAAACAAAACAAAACAAAACAAAGCTTATAGACACACACAATTGTGTGGTGCTTACTAGAGGGAAAGAGAGGGTGGGGAAAGGTAAAAGAGGGCAAGGGGGGGATTAATGGTGATGAAAAGAAACTTGACTTTGGGTGGTGAACACACAACAAAATAGATGGTGTATTATAGAATTTTTCACCTAAAACCTATATAATTTTATTAACCAATGTCACCCCAATAAAATCAACAATTTAAAAGAAAAACTTTTGGGGTTTTGTTATTATTGTTGTTAGCAAGTAATATGATCTTTTGTATTTGTCAGAAACAAATACGTGAACACTAGCCCTTCCAAGAAGCAAAAGCACCACTAAAACTAACTTAAAATTAGGTCATACTCTTTCTTATTTTTAATTAATTAATTATCTTTTGTATATTTTTATTCTTTTAATTCCTCACATGAGGACATGTTTTTCCTTGATTTTAGAGCAAGAAGAAGGGAGAGGAGGAGAGAGAGGGAGAGAGAAACATCGATCAGTTGCCTCCAGTACGTGCCCCTACGTGGAAGCGAACCCATGACCCTCTCTCTGGTGCATGGGGCGATGCTCCAACCAACTCAGCCACAACAGCCAGGGCAGTAATTGATTTACTTTTTAAAAATCTACTATCTTAGCAACTTTAAAATCTGCAATGTAGTGTTATTTATTATAATCAACATGCTGTACGTTACATCCTCAGGCAATTTATTTTATAACTGAAATTTTGTACCTTTTGACCTTCTTCACCCATTTCTCCCGCCACCCACCCTTCTGGCAACTACCAATCTATGCGTTGGGTTTTATTTATTTATTTTGGATCTCACATGTAAGTGACATAATAAGGAGGTATTTGTCCCTCTCTGTCTGACTTATTTCTCTTAGTTAATGAACTCAAGCTATAGCCCATGTTGTTGCAAATGGCAAGATTTCTTTTTTTGTTTTTATTGCTGAATAGTGTTGTGTATATATATTTTTTTCCATCAATTTTTTTTACCAAGTCATCTATTTATGGACACTTAGATCATTTTCATATCTTAGCTATTGTAACTAATGCTGCAATAAACATGAGGGTGCATATACTTGAGTTAATGTTGTTGTTGTTGTTTTGGATAAGTACCCAGAAGTGTATTTCTGGAATATAAAGTAGCTCTATTTTTTTTAAAAATTATAAGAACCTTCCACACTGTTCTTTGTAATGGCTGTACCAATTTGCATTTTCACCAACACTGTATGAGGGCACCTCTTTTCCACATCCTCTCCACTTGTTACTTCTTGAGTGTTTTTTAAATTTATTTATTTTATTATTTTATTTTATTTTATTTTTCCATCACCATTTATCCCCGTGATGCCCTCTTTCACCTGCACACTCCTACAGCCTGCTATCACCACACTCTTGTCCATGTCCATGAGTTCTCTGTTTTGCTCAATCCCAACACCACCCCCGCTCAGCTGTCTGCCTGCTCTCTATGAGTCTGTCTATTTTGCTTGGTAGTTCAGATTGTTCATTAAGTTGCACATATGAGTGAAATCATATGGTACTTGTCTTTCTATGACTGGCTTATTTCACTTAGCATAATGTTCTCTAGGTCTATCCATGCTCTCACAAAGGGTAAAAATTCCTGTCTTTTTATGGCAGAGTAGTATTCCATATGCTCAACATCACCAGTCATCAGAGAGATGAAAATTAAAATGACAATGAGGTATCACCTTATACCTGTCAGAATGGCTCTCATCAATAAATTAACAAACAACAAGTGCTGGCGAGGGTGTGGAGAAAAGGGAACCCTAGTACACTGCTGGTGGGAATGCAGGTTGGTGCAGCCACTATGAAAAACAGTATATAACTTAATCAAAAGATTAAAAATGGAATTGAACCAACTCCCTTTAGGTGTATGAGCTGATGCTCCAACCAACTGAGCCACACTGGCCAGAGCTTGATGCCTTTGATTTTGATGTCAAATCCAAATAATCATCACCAAGACAGATATTATGGAGCCTACCACCTATGTTTTCTTCTGGTTTTATGGTTTCATAGTTCATATTTAAGTGTTTAATCTATTTGGAGTTAATTTTTGTGTATGCTGTAAAATACTGGTCCTGTTTCATTATTTTGTATGTAGTTGTCCAGTTTTCCCAGCACCATTTATTGAAGGGACTATTCTTTACCCATTGTATATTCTTGGGGTTTTGTCATAAATTAGTTAGTTTTATATGTGTAAGTTTATTTCTAAATTCTCTATTCTATTCCATTCATCTATGTGTCTATTTTTATGCCATTATATTATTTTTAGAACAAAAAATATTGAATATCTATATGTATATATATATTCTTTGGGAGATATGTACACACACACAAACACACACATGCAATGTAGCCCCAGTTCTACTATAGTTCTACCAAAGTTCATAGTAGATTAAGGGTACAAATACCTAACAAAATAACTAATAACCAAAATATAGCTATTGATGCCTATGTTTAAAATCTAATGATAGAAAGTAAATCCAACCCTGAATTTAAAGACAGAAATACAACATGATATATTGGATTTAGTCCAGGAATAATAATAATTGAGGTGCTCCAGCTTAAGCGGAAGGGAAGCTAGAGCTACCAGCTAAATACTCAGCTTCCCCTTCTTACCACTTTGGCCTCAACAGAATCCCTAAGTTTGGCTGGCACATTGGAACATTGTGCTGTTGGCAATAAGGGTGGGGTTGAAGATGGGCATAAAATATTTCAAATTATAAGAGTGGCTCATAGGATTTATGCATTAGGCAGGTAGTTACGATATTAAAGAAGAGAAGTAGGAGATGAGAGACTGGAGACAAAACAGGTAGTTTTAACTATATGACATCTTCAAAAAAAAAAAAGCAAGGAAGTCTAAAGTAAAGTGCAAGGGACACAGAGGAGTAGTTTTATTATGAAAGCTGCCGTAGGGACAGAAGGTAAAAATTTGAGTATAAAATTTTGGAAAATTTGGCACTAGAATTTCACATAAAATTTACTTGTTTCACAATGTTTAGATAATCACATTTTATTCCCAAATGCTTTTGGAAGATTTATTTATATTCACCCTGTCCCATAAATTGAATTAGTTAATTTAATCTAAATTCTCTATATCTGGTGTGTATTGGCAATTTATTGCATGTAGTTGTTACTTATGGACACTTATTGGAAAAATATATAGAAGAATGTAGTTTCTTTAGCATAGAGAGAAGTTATATAAATACATATATTTGTTACTTTTATAATGAACAAGAACAGCAAACTGTAGGTTTCCCTTTAAGGTAAAAATTTACATTTATGAAGCCATCTAATCTAAATATATTTTATCACTAAACACACTTATTAACTGAATTAATGTTGAGTATATTAAAAACAGCAGCAACAACAACAAACTATTATAATAAAGCCTTTCTGAGCCATTTGTTAGTTTTTTTGTTTGGATAATGAGATTTGGGTTTGCATGATTAAGCATTAAATAAAAGTGGTTTCATGATCATGACTTTGTAATAACAAGGAAGGTATGCACTTATGTTTTTATTAGTGTTTTACAGCTATTATTCTTAATATACACACACATCTGCAGGAAAAATGCTTCTCCCGAGAGACTTCCTCACTTCAAAAGCAAATACGAATTAAATATTTGTACACAATTCATGTTTTCCTTCTCCAAATTCATGGTTAACACTTAGATCTTGTATGTTTTTCTCTTAACTCTGTTTTGTCTACCCAATATATTAGAAAATAGTTGAGTAATGGAGTGTCATTTATTTATTCATAAACTGTAGTCTAGCTAAATCATTTATAATAATATTAATGATTATAATAATAATAGAACCTTAAACTTGCTAATCCTCATTGCAATTCCTTGAAGAAGATTATTAGCAATACCGTTTTATGGATAAAGAACCTAAGACTTGCCCTACAGGAAGAAGAAATTGGGTTCCTGTCAAGTCACCAAACCTCACTAGGGAGTGAAGTGTTATTGATGCACTCACATGGGACAAGCATCCTTACCTTCTTGGGGTGTATAGTCTAGAAGAAGAGCACATTAAATTAATGACTATGATCATTTTGAATGTAAGAGTGTACTAAATAGTTTAGAAGTTATCAGGGTGTGGTCCTGAAAAGTCCTTGGGTTTAGCCTAGTTCAGTTCCTTCCTCTCTCACTAACTAGCCTCCTTAACTGAGGCAAATTAATTAGCATTGGGATCTGTTTCCTCATTTGCAAGCTGAAGAAGCTAGAGGGAAGGAAGAATAAATGGGGAGCCAGAGTGGGCAGAGATCAGAGCACGGTGAGATTTACATGACCCCCCCACAAAGGAATTTCAATTTTTGCCATCTAGGGTAAGTGGTTTCAATGATCCCAAACTTCACTGTGCATTAAAATTATCTGGAGGGCTCATTAAAACACAGATTTCTAGACTCCACTCAAAAGCTTCTGATTCAGTAGATCTGGGGTATGGCTTGAGATTTTGCATTTTTAACAAATTCCTTGGGAATGCTGATCCTGCCTTAAGAACCATGCTGCCCAAAGGAAAGGAGAAAAACATTAAAAATAATTATCAAAGGAGGGAAAAGAGCAGATTTACATGTTAGAAACTTAACTCCATGTGTGCAAGGGGTAGGTTGGAGAGAGAGAGGGGAGGTAGGGAAGAGACTAGTAAGGATGCTGTTTCAGTAGGTAAGGAGGTACCCAATGCCAGAATGTGGGAGGTTGTCGTAGGAACAGAGAGAAGAGTATAGTTGAGACATACTTAGAGGCAAAATCAATAAAAAATAGTGATAGAAGTTTGTGGAGTGGGAAAGGTTAGGGAGAGAATGAAGAATCTGGGATGGCTTTAGTTTTCTAGTTTCTGTCATTGGCTTCACTATCAAAGTATGACACAGAGATCAGGGTCATGGTTTAAGGGATGTGGTCAGCAAACTCAATTCATGGAAGGCTAGATAGTATTTTAGGCTTTACGGGCCATACGGTCTCTGTCGCAAGTCTTCACTCCGCTGTTGTAGTGTGAAAGCGGCCACACAGAAAATGAACTAGTGTGGCTGTGTTCCAGTAACATTTTATTCATGGACACTGAAATTTGAATTTCATACAATGTTCCTGTGCTATGAAATATTATTCTCTATTTTTTTCACGCTTAAAAAAGTAACTCACAGGCCAGTCTTAGCCTCTCACCTTATAAGGTGAGTCATTTGTTAGCTCGGAGAAAGTGTAACTTTCCTTTTTTTTTTGTACATATTCTCCCTGCCAGCAGCTAGGCCACCCTCCTCTGTGTTTTCTCTCAGCCTAAAGGTGTTTTCTTCATCACAACCTCAGTTGTGATTTACCTACAGTGAAGTTGAATTTGCTCATGAGTCCAGAAAGATTCCACCACTCGGCTTTTCATATGTTTGTTTAGTTTTTTTCTATATTGCTACCTTTACCTGCTTTGATTGGAATCTTTTCTTGAAATAAGTAAAGAATACAATTGTCACTTTAAACATAGAGTGTTGCAAATACTCCATCCCTACAGAACGTTTTTTTTTCCTTGAACAAACTTTCTTCTCTGGAAAGGACTCAGTTAAAGGGAACTTAATAAATATTAATTTGATAAAAATAGTACTATTTTTCAGAGATATTTTATTGTACTTTCAAAGACAGGCTTTCAGACTCAACTGTCCTTTTTAATTTTGTTCTGAAAACCCATAATGGATGGTAAACATACAAACTGTTTTGTATAACACATTAACGTGACAATAGACCTTAGAAAGATCAATCTAAACACAGAAGCAGAATGAGACTTGAGAAGCTTCTTCACAGTTACAATTGGATTAAATATATCTATAAAAATTACACTTTAAGGCAGGATCCGGCCCGGTTCCTGTTTTGTCAGGCATCTGGAATTGTTAATGAGGGAGTGGGTGTAAGGGAATTGCTTCATTTAGGTGCATATATAAAGGCTACAGCTCCTGCTCTGCTATCCAGAACGTTATTCTCATCTTAATAGTAGTGTGATTGTAAGATTTTTTTTTTTTGCTTTTTCAAAATTAAGCTTACTCTTCTGTAAAATGGGGCTAATTTATTTTTATAAGCAAAACTGGCCAGTAAGAGAAATAAAGGAAATAATGCTTTAAAAAATCCACTAAACACATTGTCTAGCATGTTGTGATAAAAATAAATTATTCCATTTCTGGAACCTTTATTCTATCAGGTTTTATCTCAGTTGCCCATTACATTATGACAATATAAGGAGGATCTCAGGCTGTTTCTCAAAGAGAAATTTTAACATTAATATATGATTTAAGTGCCTCCAATTGCTTCAGAAAAGTATTTTTACAGAAAATTAAACTTTTCTTGACAACATTTGTAACTGGCTGATTTATTTATTCATTTATTTTGAAAAAAATATATTGATTCTATGAATCTTAGTAATACCATTGCTCCTTTAGGGGACAAAGTATCACCACTTATGAAACATGAAAAATAAGAGATTCCCTATGGGAATATTAATATTTTCAGTAACAAACAACATTTTTTCATATGATTAATAAGAGTGTTTAAGGGGGAAAAAGAAATTGTCTTAAAACCATGTTTCAATGTGGTGGAGGTGAATGTTAACTGTTTTCAGGTTACTTAAATTATTCACTTCCACACTTTACTATATCAAGATCTAACTGTCATATAAATCAAACCTATCTATATCTATCTATCATCTATCTATCATCCATCATGTATCTATCATCTATCTACCCTCCTTCTCCACATTGTACATTCTGTTTAAAATATTGCTTTTCTAACTGTTTAATAGTGTCTCTTTATTTCATATATTTAAGTACTATCAATAGGAGACTTATTTTATTTAAAATGTGCCCTATCTTAAAATGCTAATATTTCTAAGAATGGTAACCTGCTTTGAAAAACTAAAAATAAAGTAAAATAAAAAACCCAGCAAAAAACTGCTTGCACATTTACTGACAGCTGACATCACCAGCTTTGAAGGGTGAGAACTCTCACTGAAGTCAAATGAAAGACAGGTGATATCAAAGCCAGGAGGAAATTTTGGGATTTGAGGAAACTTGTGAGGCTTCTAAATGAGATGCTCAGCACACCCCAGAGTACTGAGAGCCTGGGAGAAGAGCGGAAATGAGCAATGCAGAGGAAAATGGGAGTTGAAATATTCCAAAGACACATTGTTACCTCATTCCAACTATTGATATAAAAATCTCCGTGGAATTCAGGGTCTCCTCTTATACCCCCTTTCTATAGCAGATAGTCTTCTGTTCCCAGAACCAGCAATAAAGACTAACACCTAATTTAGTGTTTTTGTTTTTTTAATAATTTTTAGAGAGAGAGGATGGGAGAGGGACAGAGAGGTAGAAACACTGATGAGAGAGAAGCATCACTGATCAGCTGCCTCCTGCATTCCCCTTACTGAAGATCAAGCCTGAAACTTGGGCATGTGCCCTGACCAGGAACTGAACCAGTGACTTGTTTCATGGGTCAGCTCTCAACCACTGAGCCACAGATGCCAGGCTAATTTAGGTTCTTAATGAATCCTCTGTCTCATCTTAAAACCATATTATAAATTAACAGGTTTTGTTCATTCCCCTGAAAAAATTAGTTACCCCTTTTAGCATTATTTCTTTGGCAAAATATAATACAAATATCGAACAACTAAAAGGCAAAGGAATTTATATGCAAGTATTAAGTTTAGGCACATTATAAATTGCTATTTTTAAAATATGGTTCAACACAGTCTACCTTGGAGTAGTGGAAAAGATTAGTAAGAAAGGAATCAAAATGATTTCTTCTTTGCTATTGACTGTCTGATGAACTTGCCTCACATATATAAACCTAAGTGATTTAGGGCCCTTCATTCAGATCCACTCAGATGCAGAATCCACAGTTCTACTCCAAGATCAGAACTTCTAACCTCTGCTCTTTTTACATTTTGGGCAAGAATTCTTGGTTGTGGGGGGCTTTCATACACATAGGAAGTCTACTAGCATTTTCTCTGGCTTCTACCCTCCATGGTCCTAATAGTACCACCAATTTTGTTTCATTTGTTTGTTTTAAGTACTTTTACTAAACTTATTGGGGTGATAATAGTTAATCACCATTTGTTTTTTAACCAAAAATGTCTCCAGACACTCCTAAATGTCAGCTGGAGGGCAAAATCTACACCACCACCGATTGTGAACCACTGTTTTAAATAAACAGTTTTTTGTGATTATAAATCATTTTAAAGATAGCAACTTTTCTGACACAAATACTTGTTCTTTTAAATTATACAGCAAGTGAAATAATAAAGAAGTAAGTGAAGATACATGAAGATGTGTCATCTCTTTAGAATGACTGAAAGTTCATTGGTATTATAAGATACACTTCACCAACAAATCTAACAGAATATTACATGTTTGTTTTCACCCTTTTATTGAGCACTATGCAAAAATAAATGAAACTACTATTTGTGACTTTTACAAATTTTCTCTTCGAAGTACAATACCCATAGAAGATCAGATAAGATTTAGTTTTTCTACATCAAATGTTAAAATTATAATTTGAAAACATTTGTCAAAGGAAAAATAAGATTTGGAACTAATGTTTAATTACAAGATGCTTTTGAAAATTCTTTTCTTTAAAATGTTAAATTATTTTTTTTAATTATAAGTAAATTATTTTATTAAATTAGCAATCATTTTTGTACCAATAAAGTTCATTATCAGGATGAATATTAATTATAACCAAAAGGCTACATGCAAAGGAGAAAATTGTTTTTCTTAACAAATTGGATCCAAGAAGTCCTCTGCTTTGAGCATAATTTTATTAGGTAAATAAATATCATACATATTTTATATTGCAGCAAAATTTGCATATATTTTATTTTAATTTAATAGATAAAATGTCCATGTTTAAAGTATTTTTTGCTGATGAGAAATGTACTGCAATTAAACATAGTTTGCATGAAATATGAAATTATCTTTAATATTGTTTTCTTCATAGAGCACACATTAGTCTTGTGTGATTGCATAATTAACATTTGTTTCTCCCATAAAGTGTTGCAGTTATATATTATTTAGTATCTTCACCTAGAGCTGTGATGTGCTTTAGATGATAAACTTATTCTCCAAATTTTTAGATTGCTGCCTCTTTAGAATGTATACCCACATACTTTGATGAGCATGCATACGAATCCAAATGTCAGAAAGTTTAACACAGTAATAGATACCATGGAAATTTTGGGAAAAGATAATACATATGAATATAAGTTATAGTCCCTGCCAGTATATTCTATCTCAGAGTTAACAAACTAAGGCCCGCCAGCTAAGTTTAACCTTCTGCATATTTTGTAAATAAAGTTTTATTTGAACATAGCCACACCCATTGATTCACATATTGTTTTATAGCTGCTTTTGTGCTATAATAACAGTTGAGTAGTTACTATGAAATATTTATTACCTGAAACCTTTTACAGAAAACAAAGCAACAACAAAAACCTTGATTTAACTAGAGAGACTGGTGTATACTGATATAAAATATATGAATATATTTCACAGACAATTAGAAAATAAGAAAGGAAATAAGAAATTGCCTAATGCTTTGTATAATCAATAATTTAAACTAATATTCAGTGATAGAAGAAATCAGCATTATCTGGCTCCATTAGAAAATGTTTAGTGGGCCCAGCCAGTGTGACTCAGTGGCTGAGCATCGGCCTAGGATCCAGGAGATCCCAGTTCGATTCCCGGTCAGGCCACGTGCCCGGGGTTGTGGGCTAGATCCCCAGTCGGGGGTGTGCAGGAGGCAGCCAATCAACAACTCTCTCATCATTGATGTTTCTATCTCTCCCTCTCCCTTCCTTTTTCTGAAATCAATAGAGATTTTATACACACACACACACACACACACACACACACATATAAATGTTTAGTGGGAGAAAAATGATGAGCTGATTCATGAAGGAAGATTAATGTAAATATATTGGTGATAAAATTCTATGGGAAGAAAAAGGCATCATATGGAGGTAGAAATGGCAAAGCTACAGATATGCAGAGAACAATAGGAGTCCATTTCTTAAATGTGCCTAATGTGTATGTAGAAAATAAGTGATAGATGAAGACGGAAGATGGGTTGGTTTCTTACAAAGAAAGATCAGTATATTCTGTGTAGTACCACAGTGTACAGTGACATGACCATAGGGTTATTCAAAAATAATAAAATAAATCTTTATGATGGAAGAGGAGGGATTTAAAAATCTAAATACACACACAAAAAAGCACACTTTGGAGAAAGTCTGACAATACTTGACAAGTGATTTAATATTGTAGTAAAGAGAAGTGAAAAAGATGTTGTGAAGCTAAAATATTGTCAGTTTAAAAGACTGATAACATTTTTAACAAAAATAAGCAGATGGATCACAATAAAAAACTAGAAGGTAAATGAGAACAGAAAGTAAACCAATATGGCCAGTGTGGAGAAATGTTGGGGAAACGGTGGAAGTGAATATTAAGATTTTGGGAGGTTGACAGTGGGAAGCCATACAGGGCTTTTAAGCTAGGCAGCTATATGATTAAGTCTGTGCTTTTACATCAATAACTGTACACAGTGGGGAGAGATTGAAAATCAAGAAATTAGTTAGGATGTTAGTGCAGCAACCAAAGCAAGAGATGGAAAGATCTTAAATTAGCCATTGACCATAGAATTGGAGATAATAGTGTACAGGATTAGAGTACAAACTCAAACTCCTTGGTGAAAGAACTGTTTTGTCTACTATTATATCCCACCTCTTAAAAACTAGGCAGAACAAATAGGTGCTTCATAAATATTTATTCAATATGTAAGTATAAAGATCCATGTTACATGTATTTCTGAGGTTCTTTAGTCAACTTGAGTTTAGATAATATAAATTGTCAGTGATCCCAGTGGGCACGGCTGTATTTGAATTCTGCCTGTTAAGATTGCTTATAACAGTCCATTGACGGGTCAGCTTTTCCCATCTCCTTGATACAAATAAATGGGATAGTGTTGGTCTTGTAGAAGTTTACAACCTCTGTATTGATACTGGATTTTGCAATAGTATTTGTCTTGTAATAGTTGCTTTATATCAGCATTGACAAAACTTTTCTGTAAAGAGCCAAATAGTATTTTAAGCTCTTGTGGGCCATATAGTCCCCATTGAAACTGATCAACTCTGCTTTTGTAGGGTGAAAGCAACCACAGATCATATAAAATAAAGATATGGCTATCTGCCAGTAAAACTTTATTTACAAAAACAGACAATGGACCAGATTTGATTTAGGGGTCATTTTAATATAAAGCAGGGATTACCACTAATCCCTGCTTTATAGTAAAATGTGATTATAGTGAACCAAAGTCCTTCATTTGGTAGTTAGAATAGATATCTGTTCAAATGTGTGGTTAGAAATAAGCTTAAAAAAGATCTAACAGCATTTTTTCAAAGTTGAGAAGAGATAAAATTTAAGTAAATAGTCTGTGGATTTTTTATGCTGGGAAGCAGAAAATATTGTGAATATTACATTATAGTGTTAACACTGATACAGATATTAGACTACAAAGGCATTGATTGCGTTTTTTTTTTACTTTAGTACATATAGAGAAATTCAGTATCTTTGTTTTATAAAAGCATTTGATTACAATTATAAGACGTTTAGAAGAGCTGGTATGATTCTGAGCTAAAAATAGTGATGTTCACAGTGAAATCCAAGTGCCTGTCACTGAGCTGCCATGGGTTATGCTTTTGGTGTCCTTTGGAGGAATAATATTTCCTATGTCAATGTTTTTGAACAAATTTCTCCTCCTTCCTCTCTCTACTCCCTTTTTTGTCTTTATTCATTGTCTTTCTTCTCCTTTCTAATTCTCCTGTTTTTTTCAAGTGTTGAACACGCCGAGTTTTCTCTTTCTCCACCACAGCTGGGTGTCCCCGCCTCTGTATGGAGCCGTCCAGCGGTGCCCCTGTTCTGTCGGCCTCCACTCCCACCACACCCTTGCTCCTCAGTCACCTTCGAGTCTGCTCTCTTGCTTCTCTAACCTGCAGTCCTTAGGAACCCCAGTGGTATTAGGTGAAGTTAAAAGGGAAGACAGCAGAATATGTGGCACTTGCAGGGACAGAGGGCTTTAAGTGAACTCTATCCCTCAACTTACATTATTTTCTAATAGTTTTTGTTCTTAATCAATTTTCTTAGGAAGATGCTTTTTAGTCTTTCATTTCCTTTTATTTATTTATATTTTAATAAACTGTAAAGACATGATTTTTTTGTATTATCTTGTGGGAAGGATAGGTGTTAAAGACTACCCAAAGACATCAAATATCTATCACATTCAATTGATTTGTCATATCCTCTATAATTTTATCATATCCCACTGATTTTTATTCTTTGTACTTTAAAAGTCTACGGAACGGATATTAACTACTCTGAGCTAAAAAGATATAATTAGTTGAAAACTAAACTATTACTAGTGGGATCAGAAAATGTAACATTCTTCTACATTTTATTTAGTAGACTGGTCCTAAAGTTCATTATTATTATTATTATTATTATTATTATTGATTGATTTGAGAGAGAGAGAGAAAGAGACAGACATTGATCTGTGTTCCACCCATTCAAGCACTCATTGGTTGCTCCTTGAATGTGCCTGATATCAAGACAATGCTCCAAGCAACCGGGCTATCTGGACAGGGCTTAAGGTCTTTATTCTACTAGATAGGCTCTATAAAAATAGGATTTAAGAGAAGAGTTATTATTCAATTGAGATCAATATATGATCCAAAAAACAGAATGGCAGACCAAGAAATGCAAAAGAATGAGAGAATAGCATTGAACTGAAAACTTTAATATTCCATTTTAAATTTAAATATATCATCAGGTATTTATCGAATCAAATTCAGTACGTATTTGTATAGGGAGCAAGCCCACCCATGGAATCAGTGACTACAAGAGAGGAAAACTGAAGAAGCAGATTTACTAACAATGAAGGGAGACAAAATTGAAGGGGTTATCTTCATTACCTTCCAGAAGGAAATGTTTTTATTAATGGAATTACTGTGTAGAATTGTCTAGTGCGGTCCTATTAATCATCCTGGTAATGGGTGCGAGGTAGGAAGCTTCACTTTGAATCATTAAGGGAATGACCCTTGTCAGCCTCAGAGGTTCCCTAACATGTTCTTCCTTCTTCACTATTGATATCTCACTGTGTAATTACAGCTCCCAACCCCTGTGCAGCTAATGCCGGCCGAGGCCCCTGCTCTCACATGTGTCTGATCAATCACAACAGGAGTGCTGCTTGTGCCTGCCCCCACTTGATGAAGCTTTCCTCAGACAGGAAGACCTGCTATGGTAAGTGTCCTGTAGGCCTTAGCTAACATTCAAATGGAATTCTCTCGCAGTGTGTTAGCGTTTAGATGTTCCTCAAAGCACAGCAGAAGAGGTTTGTAATGTCCTTAAAAACATTTGAGGTGGTCTGTTTCTAGACTATTGATGATTCATCTACATCTGGGGAGACTGACACATTCTTAAAATACGGGATGCACTGCACTTTGCTATTTATTACCTTATACATTTTTTCTTGCAACTTTGGTGTTTGGTGTGTTAGCGGAATTTATCTCCACAAAACAGGGAGACTCGTAGTGAAAGTGCATTATCAGAAAATGATGATGTAAGTAACTTGCATAACCAAGAGATACTTGGCAGCTTTAATCTCCTCCTGCTCTTCTAAAGTCACTTTCACATGGTTTTGTAGGGGACTATTAACTGGAAGGGGGGGAGGAATGAAGTAAAATACATAACTTTAAAAGATTTGTAAAAATATTTAAGTAATACCTTTAAACCAAAAATAGGTAATAAAACTTGTGAATGAAAATCATACCGTGGTGTTTTTCTGGTTTGTTTGACTTTAATTTTGGGTAATTTATTTGCAAAGCAATTACTTTGAAGGACAGAAAGAATGTCTTCACAAAACCCTAATGCAGGAATTTAAGCAAATGTGGATTTAATTAACTTTATACAGTTATAACATATCTCTAATAACAGCGATAATCCCACAGCCAACAACAAATGAATAGAATATCTGTGACTCTTATTTCTACCTGATAGGCTAACATTTCACAAACTCAGTGCCAAACTCAGTGCTAATATTTCACAAACTCGGTGTAAGAATGATACAATGCCTCACTATGCTAGTTACTACATATTTACAAAAATGTACAGCAAAGCATGCTTTGACATTCTTTGAACCCTAATTTTGAGAGGGAAAACTTAAACATGATTTTTTAAAGTTTGTTTAATTTCCTTTATTCAACAATAGTATATAAAAATGTTCTTAGATTCCTTCAAAAATCATTTAATACAATGCAATATTTGTATAATTATGTATAAAAAAATATGGTTGCTTGACAGTTGTAGAGTTCATGCATTTTAGCAAGGTTGTTTGAAATTGTAAAATCAAATCAATTACTGAGAATTTCTTGGCATTTCTAACTAAAGAAAAATGATGGCTTAACTTGTTTTACATTTGTTTATGTTAAGTGCTTTAATTTACAAATAGATAAATCATTTCTGCATTAATGTTTCCATCAAATCTTGATTATGGTTCCCTGGTGTTAGAAACCTATTAAATCATCAAGTAATATTTTAGAATTCCTAGACCACTTCAAATTTGCCAAGCTTATAAGAGGAAAACACTTATTTCTGTTTTCTTTCTAGAAATGAAAAAATTTCTTCTTTATGCGAGGCGTTCTGAAATCAGAGGCGTGGACATTGATAATCCATACTTTAACTTTATCACGGCCTTTACAGTCCCTGATATTGATGATGTCACTGTGATAGACTTCGATGCATCTGAAGAACGTTTATACTGGACAGATATTAAAACACAAACCATTAAACGGGCTTTTATTAATGGAACTGGGTTAGAAACTGTTATTTCAAGAGGTAAAAGATTTGCACATTACATTTTTTTAAATGTTATTCAGTTTGTAGTAATCACAAGGCTCTTTTGTGCTTTTTTTCTATTATTCAAGTCTATGTTGTTAATTAAAAGTTGGAATTGGTTAATGAGAGATTTAATAATATGCTATGTCCTAACAATTGTGGAATGCTATAATTATGTTGCACATAGTCTGATAACTACAAATTTAGATTCCAAGAAGAAGAAGTTTCAGATCAGATCTCCATAAAATTTACAGATTTCTAAATAGGCAGATTTAAAGACTCCTTTTGCCGATGGGGAATAGTTATATTTGAGTAAAAAGTGTAAGTTATTGGGAAGGACTGGTTTCCCCTCTGACTCAAGCTTATAATTAACTTCCTTTGGCATATATTTCTACAGAACTAGACTCTACAAATAAGGTAGGGAAGCTGTTTTTATCCACCTGCTGACTCAGCAGGCTGAATCATAGGTTCTCAGTAAATGTTGTCAAATTAGCCATTAAAAAAATAATAGCTTTTCCCAAAGGAGAAAATATAGTTGAAGTGAGACACACATGTAAATGTAGTGGTTGAACTCTAAAATTTAGCATTGAATTATCCTATCTTTGTAAATTTTGGTAAATTGTGATTTCTGGGTCAGCTATTATTGAATGAATATTAATTGAGCACCTGCTATTTCCAGGGCTGCAAAACTGGGGGGGGGGGGGGAGTACAAAAAAACAAATAACAGCAACAACAAAAATACCACAGTTCCTGTTCAACTTCATGCCCCTGAGCATAATAGAGTGATTCGGAGGAGGGTGGATAAAAGGATAATCAATAATTCATATAGGTATTTCAAACTCCTATCCTTTGAAGCATACTAAAAATTTTAAATCAGACCTTATTTCAGTAATGATCAATCTCTTAATGAAAGCAATAAGTACAGGTTTTAAAATCACAGTGCTTTGCAAGAGTTTCCACACATAATACTAAAGTCTGCCTTGAGTACCATTAGAAGACCTGAGAGTATTTGCCCACTAAAGTACTATTTTATTTATGCTAGCTCTTTACCCATCTCAGGTTAGTACTCTTAAAGCATCTTGAATGAATTGGTTATAAGCCTGTTCAAATATTTATTTCAAACTTGCCATAAGAGAAGGGCCTTTCTTTAAAAAGCAAACATAAAGATTTCTTCTTTGTACAAGAATTTTTCTCAGGGAACATGGTTACATGATCATTGTTAGACTAGATTTTAGAGGACTGCCTAGGTAATGGTCATTAAAAATCTCAAGAGACCAGTTAAAGGGCATTGGTGCCTCCCATGACTGACAGTCTAATAAAAAAATGGTTCAAACACTTCATTATAAATGTAAAATACCTCCCAAAAGGCTCTGTGAATTTTATAAAGTAATAAATGTTCCACTTAAAAAAAACATTGGGGAACAATTTTGTCTCTAATTACAGATTGGTAACTGCTAGTAATTTGGTGAGTTTATCTTTGAGAAAATCGCAAGGACTAAATTCCATTTAGGGGACTCTGTTTACAATTCTTAAACAAAAATTAAATAATGATATTTTCTCACTAATACTACATATACTTATTAGGCTCAATGGTCATTAATTCTGTCACTTTAACAAATATTGGAATATTTTCTATAGAATAGGTGATTGAAGGAAGGCTAGCCTATGAGTTGTATGGAGCCAGAACGAGGGGGATGTGTCCTACAAACTGAAGGAGCTAAAGAAAGAGAAAGCAAATCATGCCCTTCCACCTTTATAGGATAAGTTGTTGATTTTCATGTTAATTCTAAAAATAATGACACCCAAGGAAGTCTTTTAAGAAGGGTGCGGTTACATGATTAACTTTGCCTTTGGGAAAGATCACTCTAGCTGTTGTGTTTAGTAGAGAGTCGCAGAGGTCAGGGGTGGGTTGGTAGGTGAGCGCTGAACTGCAGGAGGCAAGTAAGGTGGTTGCTATAGTGATGTTAGCGGGAGATGACAGAAGCCTGGATCGCAGTGGAAACGACACAGGTAGAGCAATGCGGAGAGACGATAGAGATAGCAGAGTAAAAATAAGAAGGAACTTAATTAATTGAATATGAAGGTTGAAGGAGAACAAGCGTTGTAGAAGGATAACTCCCTCATTTCTGACCCCGCAAGTTGAACGGTGCTGTTTTTTCTTTTCTTCTACAGAGAAACCTTTTTGAGGGTTGATAGATCTTTCCATTAATAAAACAACTTGAGGTGAACTTTTGACAGTTCAGCTTCTGAACTCATCAAAGTCTCTCAATCCTGCCAATAATTGTACTTTATTGTATCCTTTCATTTTTTAGATTCCCTGTGAACGACTCTGACATTTCCCTTACTTCTTACACTGTTGGCCTCTGGATTTTCTTACTTCTGTCCTTCCTGTACTGGACATTTTCTTGAGAAACTCTTTCCTATCACCCTACGACTAAGTCTAATGTGAAACTAATTTCAAAACTCAGTGTCTAAACCATTCCCTATTGTTTTTTCCCTAGAAGACCATTTTCTGGGGGAAACTCTGGGACTCTTTGGGCATAGCCTTCATGAAGGGGACTGACAATAGTGTGGCTGCTTTGCTGTGCTCCATGTCCTGAAACACTAAGCTGTCCTTAATTTCTCTATTACCCACATGAGCTATTTGTTAGCGTGAATTGTGTAGGTATGCTTTGTTATAAGGATAAATACTAATGCACATTGGTTGTGCAAATCAACAAATATCTATGCACATTTTTATCAAAATTACATTTTTATGTATATTTGCCTCTTTGGAAAACAAAAGTTATTTATTCTAAGAAAAAAATGAATGACTATAACAATTCTTGGAAAATGTTCTTGCTAATAGACTGCAGCCCTACTTTCTGGTGGCAATTAGTTCTTATACTTGAGTGTATCTGATTGGTCCAAATGTTTTTTAGTTATTCTTACTCTAAGTATATTTTTCCAATGTGATGAACCACTTAGCTGTCATTAGTGTGACAAGTACCATTATCTCATTTAATCTTGCAAACCTATTATTAAGAATTATTTCCACTCTGTAGATGAGAAAATTTTAGTTCACAGAAGCTAAAACTCTGCTTCAAAATGAAAGTGAGGGACAGAGACCATTCACATTTAAGACTATATGTTTAGAGCTCCTGTCATCTTCATTACTCTATAATAGGACTTGGGACGTCATCCCAGTTGAATAGGTGTAGTTCTTTTTAAGATAGTCCCGCAGCTCGATTGCCCATGAGTACTTAGGTACTGCCCAGAGTTATATCTTATTAGATAAAAGATTGACCCCCAAAACTCTCAAGTATTTCTTGTAATTAGCATAAAAAAAAGAAAAAAAGAAATTAATATACCTTAGCATTTCTAATAGAAGCCAGGAGTAATATAGACTTTTCACAGTTTTATCATTACTTTATTTTATAAATCATTTATTCCTCATACAGTGCTTTGAGGTAAATGTTACTTTTTGCTGTTAAAGATGAGGAAGCGTTTTGTTCAGGTTGCAGAATAGCAAAACTTTGTTACATCCAAATTTGAATTAGACCTTTTGGGTCCAAAGATATGCTCTTTTTCCCTAAGTTTCCCTTCCTTTGACAAATAAGGAAACTCAGTAAGGTGGAGAACAGAAGCTTTGACATAATCACATGGTCTGTGCATTACATGCTTTATACACGGGGCATTCTCTGCAGAGTTCATCTAGTTGTACCTGGGTGAAGGATGAGAGTTAGAGTGTGTGCTTGCTAACGATTTTATTGCTTATTCTGAACTATTAAGGAAAAGCTTTTAAAGACATGTTGGCAGGTTTATGAGATTCCAGGTCATTGTCAATAGAGTTTCATTTTTGTTGTTTCTTGGTGTGGGTTTGTTTGTTTGTTTGTTTGTTTGTTTGGAAAAGACCTCTTATGTATCTGATTATCCTAGAGCAAAGTATAAATTGTTCATCTTTGGAAAATTAAGGACTCAATTTGGGGCAAGTGCTATTGCTTGAGCAAAGCATTTTCTTAGTACTAGAATCCTTTACTTATCTGCATGAACTAAACTATTAAGGTGAGTTAAGCAGAAGCTACAATGAATAAAAGGAAGATGAATATAAATTAGACATTTATCTGTTTAACTCCTATAAGGAACGCTCTCACGTGCTAGGAAATTATTGTATAATCACGGGCTCTTTTAAATGGCAAAAAATACAAGCCATTTAAACACTTCTTTTGATCACATTGCTATTATATAAAACTTAATTCTCAATGTAACTTTGAATCTAATTGGGCCTTTTTCAGATTAGATTTCCATCAGTACTTGAAATTATTATCTTCGTTTGCCAACAACTGTTTTGTCAGTGAGTAGAAACGATTCATTCATTCCCTCTATTTTGCAAGACACCATATTTAGTTGTGCCCGGTAATAAAAACTGTCCCAGAGAGAATGAAAGAAATGAAAACAGATCAGTAATAACAATGAGATCTAGATTTTGGAAACAGGCTTTCAATTAATATAGAAAGTTTGGATGGGTAACATCTGTTGTTTTGCCTATTTCTGAATCGAATTTCAAATTTTTATTTTCACCCAGGAAGCCTTTTAGTGAAAGAATGTCACCATCTGTGATTTAAAAAAAAAAAGAAAGGCAAAAATGACACCTATAAATGCCATTCCCTTAAGAACTACGTCTTGATAACAATAGATGCTAAATGATAAATACTTCCTATGTTTATTCTTTATCTTTTAGTTAGAAGGATATAAATGCCATTTTATTTTATTCCATAGGCTTTTTTTTTTTTTACACCATATTCTGGATTCTATATCTGGGACTTTGGATGGGTTGGGCAATGGCTATTATTTAACTGAGGGTCCATGACCTCAAGGGTCTTCATATCTGGTGAAAGAATGAGTTGAATAACTAATTAAAACATAAGAATTAATGAAATAATGAGTTTAATATGGATGTAAAGTGCTTCTCACAGGCAAGTTCTTACATGAGATTACCAAAGTTCCCACTTAGGAAGTTGTAGTCAATGTAGGCCTGAGATGTCAGTAGATATAAATGTCTGGATACTTCAAAGAGGAGGAAGTAGCGAGGGGTCATTAGACTTTGTAGTAGAGTAAACTAGAAGGTTAATTTGATGGCAGATCACAGAAGGTCTTATACCCATGAGGAATTGTTATTATTACATTTTCCCCTAGGAGGCAATGGAAAGCCCTTGAAGAATTTTACATATGGGTATAGGTGATTTGACCTCTTTTGAAGATAAATCAGGTGGACACCTGAAAATTAGATTGGATATGTGAGAAACTGTAATTAAAGATACAATTAGAAAGTTATAGAAATATTCTAATCTGAAATAAAAACTAGGCAAGAACAATGAGAGATATAAGGTGACAGACACCAAGTGTATGGTAGTTGTAAAAGTAATGAACCTGATAACTAACAGAAGTGAAATTGACCAGATAATTGGATGTTGGAGGCAGTTATCCAGATGAGAATAAAAGAAGGAGAATTGCTTTTGACATTTCTCCAAATCATCAGTAAGTTGTTTCTCTAAGATAGGAATAATTATAGGTTTAGGACATTAAGATATAGAAAGATTATATAGACGTAAAATTTTGTTCTTTCTCTAGAAAAAAGTATAGATTTGAGATATATATATGTGTTAAAACGTATAAAACCAAGAGTTACAAGGCATAAAATTAGTGAGGATGAACATAGAAGACTTCTAAAGTATTTGTAATTTTCTATCTTAAGATGGATCATGCATTTATGGATGTTTTATTAACTTGTATAGCATGATATATGTATACATATCCATATATGACATGTGAAATACATATATAGAGAGCATGAATCTAAGATATATGTGTATATATATTTATGTAGATAGATAGATGATAACAGATGATGATGATAGATGATAGATAGATAGATGATAGATGATGATAGATAGATAGATAGATAGATAGATAGATAGATAGATAGATAGATAGATGATAGATAGATAGATGATAGATAGATGATAGATAGATAGATAGATAGATAGATAGATAGATAGATAGATAGATAGATGATAGATAGATAGATGATAGATAGATAGATGATAGATAGATAGATAGATAGATAGATAGATAGATAGATAGATAGATAGATAGATGATAGATAGATAGATAGATAGATAGATGATAGATGATAGATAGATAGATAGATGATAGATAGATAGATAGATAGATAGATAGATAGATAGATAGATAGATAGATAGATAGATGATAGATAGATAGATGATAGATGATAGATAGATAGATAGATAGATAGATAGATAGATAGATAGATAGATAGATAGATAGATAGAGATAGATGATGATGATAGATAGATAGATAGATGATAGATGATAGATAGATAGATAGATAGATAGATAGATAGATAGATAGATAGATAGATAGATGATAGATGATAGATAGATAGATAGATAGATAGATAGATAGATAGATAGATAGATATAGATAGATAGATAGAGATAGATAGATAGATAGATAGATAGATGATAGATAGATAGATAGATGATAGATGATAGATAGATAGATGATAGATGATAGATGATAGATAGATAGATAGATAGATAGATAGATGATAGATAGATAGATAGATAGATAGATAGAGATAGATGATGATGATAGATATAGATAGATGATAGATAGATAGATAGATAGATAGATAGATAGATAGATAGATAGATGATAGATAGATAGATGATAGATAGATGATGATAGATAGATAGATAGATAGATAGATAGATGATAGATAGATAGATAGATAGATAGATAGATAGATAGATAGATGATAGATAGATAGATAGATAGATAGATAGATAGATAATAGATAGATAGATAGATAGATAGATAGATAGATAGATGATAGATAGATAGATGATAGATAGATAGATAGATAGATAGATAGATAGATAGATAGATGATAGATAGATGATAGATAGATAGATGATAGATAGATAGATAGATAGATAGATAGATAGATAGATAGATAGATAGATGATAGATAGATAGATGATAGGTGATGATAGATAGATAGATGATAGATAGATAGATAGATAGATAGATAGATAGATAGATAGATGATAGATAGATAGATAGATAGATAGATAGATAGATAGATATAGATAGATAGATAGATAGATGATAGATAGATAGAGATAGATAGATGATGATAGATAGATGATGATAGATAGATAGATAGATAGATAGATAGATAGATAGATAGATAGATAGATGATAGATAGATAGATAGATAGATAGATAGATAGATAGATAGATAGATATAGAGATAGATAGATGATGATAGATAGATGATGATAGATAGATAGATAGATAGATAGATAGATAGATAGATAGATAGATAGATATAGATGATAGATAGATGATAGATGATGACAGATATAGATGATAGATAGATGATAGATAGATGATGATAGATAGATAGATAGATAGATAGATAGATAGATAGATAGATAGATGATAGATAGATGATGATAGATAGATAGATAGATAGATAGATAGATAGATAGATAGATAGATAGATAGATAGATAGATAGATGATAGATAGATAGATGATAGATAGATAGATGATAGATAGATAGATGATAGATAGATAGATATAGATAGATGATAGATAGGTGACAGAGAATTGGGCTCCCCTCTTCCTTTGAAGGCATGCATCATTTTCTACAAAAAGCCTCTGTGCCACCCCCAAGTTGCTGGTGTCAGCAGGTCCAGTTCATAGGAAAAAATATAAATAGATCTTAGAGAAGTGGCAAACAGTTCTTTTTCATTCAGATTTATGTGCATGTCAACCAGTTTATGTGCTTTTCCCCACCCTTCTTTCATCTAAGGCTTTCTTTCTGTGATCATTTTTTTCTCTCTCTGAATTACATCTTTTAATGTTTTTATGGTTTAGTGATAATCTATAATCTGAAAATATATTTAGCCTTAGTTTTTGAAAGATAATTTTTAAATTGGTGGTAAAATACACATAACATAAAATTTCTCATCTGATCCTTTTTAAATGTACAGTTCAGTAGTGTTTAGTACATTCATATAGTGCAACCAATCTACTTCATCTGACAACACTGAAACTCTGTACCCATTGAACAACTAACTCCCCATTCCCTTTTCCCTTCAACTCATGGCAACCACCATTCTACTTTCTGTGTCTAATTTATGTACTCTAGGTATCTTATATAAGTGGAGTCATATAGCATTTGTCTTTTTGTATTAGCTTATTTCACTTAGCATCGTGTCTTCATGGTTCATCCATATTGTAGCATGGTTCAGAACTTCCTTTATTTTTAAGATTGAATACATTTCATTGTATATATGTATCACAGTTTGTTTATACACACATTTGTTGTTGGGCATTTGGGTCATTTCTTCCTCTAGGTTATTGTGAAAATTATTACTATTGTACAAATATCTCTTTGAGACTCTTTTTTTAATTCTTTTGGGTATACAACACAGACACCATTAAACCATCAGGATATGATCTGAGAAATGTGTCATTAGGAGATATTGTCATTGTGCAGACATCACAGAATGTGTTTACACAAACTTGGATGGTATAGTTTACAACTGTAATTGTATGAGCTATACTTTCATAGGACTGGTAGTACAGTAGATTTGTTTACATCAACATCACCACAAACGTTGAGTAGTTGTAATGTGAGCCCTGACAGTTGGCTTGTCTTTCTGTAATGCAAGTGCCTGAATTAAGCTTTGATTGCTTAAGATATCCATTTCAAAGAAGCATCATCCCCTTCTGGAAAATTATCTTGAATGAGCACATTGCCAGTCACACAACTAGATAAAGAGCCAGGCCCCCTCTGCACTGAGGCTCCTCCCATTCGATATCTTTGTTGATTTCTCTAACTGACCATTTAAGCTACTTTTTTTTTTTCTCTTCTTGTGCTTTAAATTCTTGATCTTATGTTTTAAATTCACCAACAAAGAGTGAGCCCTTGAAACCCAATATCTCACCCCAGATCCCAGTAAAAGCAGAACTCCACTCCCCTGTGGTCGGCATGCACCCTTCCCACCAACCTCATTGTGTGCCTCTTGGCGTGCTTTGGACATTTCTGAGCCTGTGAGTAATAAACTCTTTTTCACTTCAAGGTTTGCTAATGGTTACTGCTGAAGGGTGTCTTATAATTGTAATAAGATCTCAAAGTGTCTGTCCAGTTATAACATTGGTCTAGAAAGGGCAGGTGTCTGTGGAAAGCTCACCAGGAACCAGGTGAATGCCTCCAGGCATTTCTAGCCAATAGCTTTACTATCAATAGACCGATATCAGCACAGAATAGAAATGCCTTGTGCCACCACGTTAGGCACCTGCTATGTCACTATGGCTACAATGCCACTAGGTAACAGGAATTTTTAGCTCCATTATAATCTTATGGGACCACCTTCATATATGCGGTTTGTCCTTGACCAAAATACCATTATGTACTGCTTGACTATATACCCAAATGTGGAATTGTTAGATAATAAGGTTATTCTATTTTTAGTTTTTTGAGGAACTGCCACACCATCTCCCACAGAGGTCGTACCATTTCACATTCTCACCAATAATACACAAGAGTTCCAATGTTTTCAGATCTCTCTTAGCACTTGTTATTTTCTGATTTTTTTTTGATAGTAGTGATTCTAATGGGTGTGAGGTGGAAGCTAATGGTGATTTTGATTTTTATTTCCTAATGATTAGTGAGGCTGAGCATCTTTTCATGATGGCATTTCTATATCTGTTTCTGGATAAATGTATATTTAAGTATTGTGCCCTTTTTTAAAACAAATTATTTGTTTTTTGTTGTTGCAGTAGCATGATAATTTTGTTGAGTGCAAATTCCAAGTTCAAAGTTGTTTTCTTTGGGTCTTTTCCAGATACCACCCCACTGTCTTATGGCATCCCTCATTACTATCAAGAATCTCCATGCTTCTCTGTCATTTGGTTTTGGGTCTTTTTCTTCTTGTCTTTTTGGCTGTTTTTCATATCTTATTTTTCCTCAATATACACATATATTTAAAAACATATCTTTATTGATTTCAGAGAGAGGAAAGGAGAGGGAGAGAGAGAGAAACATCAATGATGAGAGAGTCATTGATCAGCTGCCTCCTGCACGCCCCCAAATGGGGATCGAGCCCACAACCTGGGCATGTGCCCTGACGGGGAATCGAACCGCCATCTCCTGGATCCAAGGTCGATGCTCAATCACTGAGCCACGCCAGGCCAGGCAAGACAGTATTTTTTATTGAGACACTTAGGGTCTTGTTCCTCATAGGAGGTCAGGTCTTTCATCAGCCTGGGGAGAAAAAAACCAAAAAACCTTCCAATGTCCTCTGACCATTTTTTCTAACCCAGTCTTTCTATCCCTACCTTTGCAAACTGACTACATGTCTAGATCATTCATTCTAACCTCCAACTCACTTAACCTTTTTGTTTCTCTGTGCTGGCTCTGCCTACATTTCTTCCATTTGCCTTGTAGTTCACTAGTTAAACTGCATAATAAGTGGCTAGTTAATCAACCTGATATATTTTTTTTGATATTGTATTTTTAAAACTATTTACAAGTTATTTTGGGTTCTCATTTATCTCTTAAGAGAATTTAAATAAATAAATTATTGCACCTTGCTTATTATTTTAAAGTATATTTTTTCTTTAAAATATTCCACTCATTTTTCCTTATTTTACACATAATAATTTAAAACCATGTAAGTTTTGGAGCTTTAAAGATGTTGTTTATTTTTCTCTTCACAATTTCTTTTATGTCTTATTTCTTTGTGTGTTTTAATGTTTTTGTTCTGATCTATCTTGAGAATGAACTCCATCTATGAAAATTATGAGGGCCAGGGTAGAAGAATTTATTTCTTCCATAAAGGATTTTAATTTGATACTGCTGGAGGGAAAGTGAGTCCCTATAATCTAGGAATTACTTCAATTTGACTTCTCTCCTCCCCAACCAGTGACTACCTATAGATATACTAGTTATCTCTTGCTTGAGAAGACCTATGCTTATTTTTATTTTTATTTTTTTTGTAGCAAGAGAAAGGACATAGAAAACTAAGTTTTGTTTTTATTTTAAAATATTCTCCTTTTTAAGCAGGTAGATCTTTTCCCCAGTGTCCTATCACTGATGATTTAGACCCTTCTGATAAATCTTAGCTTGTTTTTGGTTCGTTCTCCTACTCTTTGTGAGTTAAGGTCTGCACCCTCTGAACTGAGCAACTGCTAAGCCATGAATCCCTAGATTCTCATTACTAGGTTTTGTCCCTACGGCTGCAGTAGCCTCTGTATTTGCTTTTGCCTTCCTGTATGGTTTTAACTAACGAATGAATGTGTGTTAACCCTTAGAAATTTTCTGTCTTATGATCTCAACAATGCACTTAGGAGTCATAACTTATCATGAATCAAGGAATTTTGTGTCAATAAAGGGCTTTTCAAAATATCTAATCTGCCTACTAGTTTAAGAAGAGAGAGTCCCCAGGCATAGAAAATTAAACTTCCTGAGTAACTTGCTGAGAGGTCATGGTCTGACTTACTTGAAAACAAGAATTAAGAGTCAGAATTTATTATTTCCATATTTTTATCATGGAAAAAACTATTGTTAAACATATGGTATCACCATCTTTATGGTGAATTTATCAGGGTACTTTAAAACAACTAGACTTGGATGTTATAGATGGTTAAAAAAAAGATATAAGTTTTATTTTAGACATAAAGCTGATAATTAGGAACTCTATCCAATCTAGTTATTAAAATAAAGGATAGAGAATAGGAATTGAGATTGCCTGAGTATTTGTTTAGATATGTACTAGTGAAAATAAACTTAAGGACTTTACATCTGACATTTCTAGCTCAGCTCACAGGTATCTTTAAAATCATTGATTGTGCATGTTACGAATTTATTCATCAATTCGTTAATGATATTTATTTTTAAGGCAATGTTGTATATATTTGAGGATGAGAGCTATAAAGATAAACTGGCAAGGAGCCTGCCCTCAAGAAGTATATGTGAGAGTAGTAATATGTCAGCAAATAACTATCACATTATGTTCAAAGACAGCCAGATAATTCCTTATAGGTTGGAAAGGACAGGACAAGTCTGGAAATCTGAAAACACATCAATATGATTGAGGTGTAAAGTAATTGTTAAAAATAGTGAGAAATAAGGTTGAGAAGGTAGTTACATTCAGATTAATGGAAAGCCAGGCTAAGGAATTTAGACATCACTTTCTAAATGGTTTGAAGTCATTGAATGCCTTGGGGCAAACAAAGGTCATGATGGAGAGCTCTCTAGTCAGAAAAATAACCTGCCAGCAACTAAATCAACTGCTTGAAAGAGGAAGAAGACTGGGTGCTCTTGCAGTATTAAAGATAGAAGTAGATTTGAGAGAAAATGAACCATACAATTGGCAAGGACTAAATAGGTATTAATCGCTTACATGCGATGTGACTAGCTTTCCAGTTTAACAACGCATGTCTTCTCCAGGCCATGTGATTAGGACTCAATCAGAAGTGAATAAAAGTATTTTGAGCAGCAGACACACACACATACACAAATAAAAGAAATAAAAGAAAAGAAAAGAAAACCATGTATTTTAGAGGAAATAAAAGTTAATTCATGATTTTTCCCAATACCAAGCAATATAGGGTAAAAATACAGAATATATTAAGTCCTTGGATTGACAAAATAACCTCAACCCTGCATTACAGTCCATAACTATCCATCATCTACTAAAATATTCACAGCCATCGTATGTATTTTTATAATTAGCCTAATTTCCAATAAGAAAAAAAAAGCCAAAATTCAAGTGACTCGGTTAAAGACAAAAAATAAGCACACAACCTAAAGCATGAAGCCAAATCTTCTCGTTGTAGAAGTACTCTCTCTCTCTCAGCAATTGATTAAGCCCAGAGGGTGAAGGAGAAGAAGAATAAACATCCTGGGGGAGGCAAATAATTTTCAGACATGCAGATTTAGCTTTAGAGAGGCGCTGTGGCTCCGTGGCTGAGCCTGGGCCTGTGAACCAGGGGGCTCCTGTTGGATTCAGGTCGGGGCACCTGCAGGGGCTGGGGGCTCCATTCCCAGGAGAGGGCCTGCAGGAGGCAGCCGAAGGCTGATTCCCTCACATTTCTCTCTCTCCCCCGCGCCCCTCGTCTCTCTGAAATCAATACATATCCTAAAAAAAGAAAAGGGGGGAAAAAGAGAAGAAGATAGGGAACTGGGTAAGGATAATTAAAAATAAAAATAAATTTCAAGTTTTGAATTCAAGTCCACATTCAAAATCCACCCATGTACCCGTAAATTAAAGATGAAAGGTAACTTGCAGAGTGAGAGGGTGTTGATTAAAGGAGTAATTGAAACATGAGAAATAATCTTCTAAGGGCACTGTCATTAAAAGTTATTTAGAAATAATGAAAGGATTTTTGAGCAGGGAAGCTGGCTTGGTGGAGATTGAAGGACATCCGCTGGGGCGGAGCCTCCAAAGCCAGCACTGCACTTCATGTCAGACCCAGAGCTGCCAGGCCTCCGCGTCTTGCTTTGTTTTTTTTAATTTTAAACTAGTTGGCAAATTTTACAATCTGGAGTCTGCACTTTCAGGTGAAAATCTAGTTTTGTGGCATTTTTGAAAATGATAAGTAGGAAGAGGTAGCAATCCGATGAGCTAGGCAGCCGCTGCCCTGGGGCTCTGGAAGCACTGAGACGGGAACCGGGCCCTGGAGCAGTGGCAGAGCCCCTGGGGACAGTTGGCACTTGCAGAACCTTGGACCCTCCCTGCACCTACTCAATCAGAACCTTCATTTTAACCGTCTCCAGCTGCCTTGTAAGTTTGGGTAACACCGGCCTAGAGAACTCGGAATGTACAATATGCTAACAAATTTTTAAATTTTGTAAAATCAAGGCAAGGCCGAGTTAGACATCAAATGCTACAGATAGGGGCCTAAGCTGGCCTACTTTATATGTTAATATGCTAAAAAGATTTTCTAGTCTCTATCATTGTTAAGACTTTGTTTCTTTAATTAAACTGTGCAATTGTATTTAAGCTTGAATTCCATCGTGTTTTTTAAAGATGCCTAATTGAATAACCAAGGGATAACCACCCAAATATTCATATTGGCTGTAACGGACTGAAACTTAATTAGATTTCAGTAATTTCTGTAGAATCCACCTTGGAGGAATGTTAAAAAGGATTTTAGTTTCTTTGTTCATATCTCCGTCAATTTCTGTTAATTATCTATTTTGAAAGAAGTTCAAGTCTATTAATTCTTTTAGGAAAGTTGAATTGTCTTATTTCATTTCAATAACAAATTAGCAGTTAAAACAAAATCGCCCATTTGTTGATGGTCCACAAGTACTTTCTCCTAACTAGAAAGATGTGCTACCAACTGGAGAAACTATTACTCTAATTTGAATTTTGTCACCTTGGTCCACAGGACTTCAGTTTGTGTCTGCTCCTAAGTGTTTACTAGTGAATCACAGATTGTTAGTGTAATTTCAATGTTAATTGAGGCGTCAGGTTTCAAATGGCTCAGCAGTAAAACATTAATGATTATTCATGCCTTAAGAAGGGCCAGGAAGGGAATGAGATTACAGTCTTGTACAATTTTAGCTAACAAATTGAAGTGTGAATTAAAATTTCCCTGAGACAGAAAATAACATACTTGGAAAGCCTAAAGAATGAGAAACTTCATTTACTTTTAATTTTTCTCTTTCCTGTTTTATAGATATTCAGAGTATCAGAGGGCTAGCAGTGGATTGGGTCTCACGGAATTTATATTGGATTAGCTCAGAATTTGATGAAACACAGATTAATGTGGCGCGACTAGATGGCTCTTTGAAAACCTCAATTATCCATGGAATCGATAAGCCACAGTGTCTTATAGCTCACCCAGTCAGGGGGTAAAGTATGATTATTTTTTAAATTTTTCTAAAATTTCTCACATCTTTGCTCTGATTTTTTTATATATATATATAAAAAAAACCTTTGTCACTTTGTAAATTATATAATTGTCTAACCATTATGCTGTATACCTGAAACTAATATAAATAATGTTGAGTGTCTAGTACCTGAAAATAAAATTTAAAAAATCTTAATTTAATTCAAGGAAGCACATATGTAAGCTATACAGTCAGAAAAGCAACTGTGAATATGGGAATTGTAAAAGGGATCCCTGGTTAGAGATTTTTGTTATATGCGTAAAATCAGATTTGTGTACATTATTGTAAAATCTCATTAATTTATGCTTTTGCACAAATTGTTAATAACATTTGCCTCATGTTGCCATCCTAAATAGATTAGATTCTCCCATCTATTGGTTAGTCATCATGTACCCACAAAGAGAGGTTGTGTAGAGCTAAAAGAAATTCTTTCTCCTTAGCACTTTCAATGGGAATGACTGAAATGACTGTTCTTTCTAAGACGCCTGCTTTCCTGAAGCCCAGAAAATTCAGTGTTGATGAATTATTTTTAATGGAAATAATTTACTGTAGTCATAGTTAAATATTCAATTGTGAATGTAGGAGGTAAAAAGAAGTAAGATAATTGTCCTTCAGTTTCAAGAAAAAGCAAGAATGATGCTTTCTTCCAAGACAAATATGAAGGTTACTGTAATTAAGTAGCTCAACAATTTGGGGCCTTCCTGAAAAGAATGAATCCTGGGCCAAAAATTTACTTGATGTCAATTTTGTTCTTTTGTGTTTGTTTCTAGTCAAAAAGTAGGTGTACATCTAATATATTTAATCTATATCTTTTTTGAATTAAGGAAACTCTACTGGACAGATGGAAACACAATTAACATGGCAAACATGGATGGCAGTAATAGCAAGATTCTCTTTCAAAATCAGAAAGAACCAGTTGGTAAGGTTTTTCTGTTTGTTTTTTGCTTTTATTTTTAAATAATCACTGCAGGCTTTAATATGAGAAAGCTGTACTTGTACAATGTATCTTTGATCTAGAGCCTGAAAGAAAATATTACAGATTAGTAATAGAAATTAAATTAGGATTCAATCTTATTAAATCCATTGGTCCATGTGAGATAAAGGAAAAATCAATCTTTTTTTTGGATAAAAAGAAAAGTCTTTTGACAAGAGACTTTTTATAATGTCTTAAGCACTGAAGTTGCTTAAAACAATGTGATTATAAATAACTTATTCTCACTGGTGACTGCGATGTGTTGCAACGGTGCCAATATAAGGTGCTGAGACTTCCCCATCATTATTGTGCCATAATTCATAGTTACAGTGATTTGAGTTTAAGTAGCTACTATTTGGTCTTCATTCACTCTGAGGTGTGTTTATTTAGTTTGTTTTTATACTTTTGCCAACCACCCTAAATTATTTGCTAAAATGCCATGGTGCTGAAAGAGAGCTTTGACTTTATTCCCATAAAATATATTTGAAAATTTGAAGTAAAATGGTTCTTTAGAAAATTACGTTATATACTTAAACATAGATATCTATACATTAATATTCTTTTCACACTATAATCATTCTTCCCTCATAATTTCTAATATTTCCTGGAGAGGCAAGAATTATCATATTGCTTATTTGCCATCTCAAAGTACCTTAAAAGAATAATCCATTGGCTCAGTGGTTAGAGCATCAGCCCTCACACTGAACCGTCACAGGTTTGATTCCTGGTCAAGGACACATACCTGGGTCGCAGGTTCAGTCCCCAGCCCCCAGTCAGGGTGCATGCAGGAGGCAACCAATCCATGTGTCTCTCTCACATTGATGTTTCTTTCTCCCTCTTTCTCTCCCTTACCCTCTCCCTTTTCCTTTCTTCTTCCCTCTCCTTTCCACTTTCTCTAAAAAAAAAAGAAAAAATCAGTGGAAAAAATATATCCTTGGGTGAGAATTAATAAAAAAATCCATTAATGGATCTGCATTTTGATATTATGTTAAATGTGCAAATAATGGAATATATAAAAGAAAATCATAATTTTGCTTTTGAGTTACATAAAGTATAGTTTTAGTTTGGGAGTAAAATCAATATACCATGAAGTTTTTAAGCAAATTTTGTTTGTTTGTGTTTTGTTTTAGAAGTGTGGAAGTATACTTACTTGAAGTAGATCATTTTTAATAGTGATGAATCAATAAAGGTGTAGTATCAAGAATATTTACAATAAATAATTTTTTCATGTGTAAACGTCTGATATAAAACGATACTCTTAACAGCTGTTTTCTTTGGACTGTTTATTCTAAGATTTCATACACAATTGAAATTCAAAGTAGTATTAGAAATTAAAGGCAAAATGGAACGCTAATATACTTGTGTGAAATATCATAGAACAAAAGAAACAAGGGGCTCTAAAGATTAGGACCCATACAAAGGACTTAATAACCAATTCAGTTAGCACTTATCTGGAGTTGTTTAGAATATTTAATATGTAAAAATGAATATGATGGAAATAGCATGAGCAAATAAATTCCTTATATTGTAATGTAGTAGCTTTAAGTTATACCAAAATGTTAATATACATGCTTGTTTCCTTAATGGGGAAAACCTTATCTTCCTTAATACTCAATATCCATTTCTCTACTCAAAATAAATTAAAGAAAAAAACCGAACAGCTTATATAAGAAAAGTTTGCAAGAAAGAAATTTAGTGTTGCTACTTACACTTTGTAGTTGTTCCCTCAGGTGTCATTACCAAATGATATTTTTAAGTGAATATAGTTGATGATTAAAGTGAATTCAGAATGACAATTTTTTATTTTAATTTGTGCAGGATATACTATTTTACCAAGAAAAAACAACAACACCAGAATCTTTGTTACAAACTATACCTTAAATTAGAATTGAATATGGCTTTTGAGTCAGAAATGTATTCAATAAACAGATCTTTCAGAATCAGATTCCTGTATTAACTCTATTGATAAGAATTTGACACTGTCCTCCTAAAGGTTGCAGGAAAAGAAATCATTTTGGATTTTATTAAGTAAATTTAACTTAGTGGCCTTGAGCAAGTTACTGCTAGCTTGTGGTGTTTGTTTTCCTCATCTGTAAAATCAAGAAAAAGTGTCTATTTTATAAAGTGCTCATGAGAATTGAATGAATAAAAGTTATGGGAGCATCTGGCCTTTAATAATAGAACCTTAAGCAGTAGTAATGGGAGGTATATTGGGTCCAATAGCCTGGAATGTGAATGATTCGAATGTCTACAGTATTAAGAGTATAAATGAGTTCAGTGAAGACTAATCATGGAATAGGTTGCATAGAAATCTCGCAGAATACATGTTTTTTACAGCTTAAAATTCATACTGAGTTTCCCTTTCTGATAGTTCATTACTAGCGTATAAAAATGATTTCTGGATGTTTATTCTGTATCCTGCTACTTTACTGAATTCACTATCAGTTCTAGTAGTTTATTGGGGGAATCTCTAGGATTCTCTACATGCAGTATCATGTCATCTGCAAAAAAGGACAGTTTTACATCCTCCTTTCCTATTTGGATGCATTTTCTTTCCCCTTCTTGTCTGATCACTGTGGCGAGGACTTCCAGTACTATGTAGAATAAGAGTGGTGAAAGGACATCCTGTCTTGTTCCCAGTCTTAGGTGAAATGCTTTTAGTTTATGTCCATTGAGTATGATGTTTGCTCTGGGTTCGTCATATATGGCCTTTATTATGTTGGGGTATTTTCCTTCTATTCCCACTTTGCTGAGAGTTTTTATCATAAATGGGTGCTGGATTTTATAAAATGCTTTTTCTGCATCTATAGATATGATTATGTGGTTTTTATTCTTCATTTTGTTTATGTGATGTATCACGTTTATTGATTTGCAGATGTTATACCAACCTTGCATCCCCAGAATAAATCCAACTTGATCATGGTCTATGATCTTTTTAATGTATTGCTGGATCCGGGTCGCTAATATTTTGTTGAGGATTTGAGCATCTATGTTCATCAGGGATATTGGCCTATACTTTTTTTTTCTTCATAGTGTCTTTCCTTGGTTTTGAAATTAGGATAATGCAGGCCTCATAAAATGAACTTGGGCATCTTTGCTC
Organism: Miniopterus natalensis; assembly: GCF_054644295.1. Lineage (NCBI taxonomy): Eukaryota > Metazoa > Chordata > Mammalia > Chiroptera > Miniopteridae > Miniopterus > Miniopterus natalensis. Next base: position 64,070,555 of record NC_142088.1, read on the forward strand.
CCCTTTAACTTTTTGGAATAGTTTGAGAAGGATAGGTGTTAGCTCTTCTCTGAATGTTTGGTGAAATTCACCTGTGAAGCCATCTGGTCCAGGGATTTTGTTTGTTGGGAGTTTTTTTTTATTATTGCTTAAATTTCACTAGTTATAACCTGTCTATTCAGATTCTCTGGTTCTTCCTTATTCAGATTTGGAAGATTGTATGTTTCTAGGAATTTATCTGTTTCTTCCAGATTGTCCAATTTGTTGTCATAAAGTTGTTTGTAATATTTTCTTACAATCCTTTGTTTCTTTGGTGTCAGTTCCTTCTCTTTTTTAATTGCTGATTTTATTTACTTGGGTCCTCTCTTTTTTTTCTGCATGAGTCTGGTTAAAGGTTTTTCAATCTTGTTTATCTTTTCAAAGAACTAACTCTTGGTTTCACTGATCTTTAGTATTTTTTAGTACTCTTTCATTTTTTTCTGCTCTGATTTTTATTATTTCTTTCCTTCTGCTCACATCGGGCTGCTTGTTGTGGTTTGTTTGTTTTTTTAAATTCTTTTAGGTATAAAGTTAAAATGTTTATTTGATATTTTTTTCTATTTCTTGAGATAGGGCTGTCATGCTCTTTATGAACCATTTAGAGCTGTATTTGCTGTGTTCCATAGATTTTAGGTTGTTGTGGTTTCATTTTAATTTGTTTTAGGGCAAGTTTTGATTTTTCCTTGATCTTATTTTTAGCCCATTCATTGTTTAGTAACATGTTATTTAGCCTCCATGTCTTTGTGTGTTTTTCAGTTTCCTTCTTGTGATTGATTTCTAGTTTCATACAATTACAGCCAGAGAAGATGCTTGATATGATTCAGTCTTTGAGAATTTATTGAGACTTGTTTTGTGTCCTAAAGTGGTCTATCATAGAAAACGTTCCATGTGCACTTGAAAAGAATGTATATCCTGCTTCTGCTTTGGGGTAAAATGCTCTGAATATATCAATTATAGGTTCATCTGGTCTAGTGTTTCATTTAAGGCTGTCATTTCATTGTTGATTTACTGTCTGAAAGTTCTCTCCACTGATGTCAATGGGGTGTTAAAATACCCTAATATGACCGTATTACTGTCAGTCTTTCCCTTTATGTCCATCAAGATTTGCTTTATATATTTAGGTGTTTCTATGTTGGGTGCATAAATGTTTACAAAGGTTATATCCTCTTGTTGGATTGATCCATTTATTATTATGTAGTGTCTTTGTTTGGAGCTATCAGTGGTCCACAGTTTGTGGCTACTTCTTCTGGGCCTGGGGGCAGATCAGCAAAAGTCTCAAAGTACCCCAAGGTCTGCTTCTGCATGCCTCTACCTTTCTGTTAAAGTCAGTCACTGGAAGAGCTTCTGGCTATACTCCTCCCAAGGGTATAAACTCCATAGGATGGGGTAATAGGGATTTCAGAGGGTGGAGCTATTGCTTTACCTTAGGCTGATGCCACATAGAGGGGAGTGCTCCACCCAAGAAAGATGGCATCTTCAATATGGAAGAATGGCTCTCTACAGGAATCCTGATTCCTGATTCTTCATCTCTCTCTCCAGAGCCACAAACCAGACTCTTCTCACATGACTCTAGTCCACTTTGCACTCCTTCTTCCAGAGCCCAGGGTGAAGGACTGCAAATGAAATTTTATGCATTGGCCCTTTAAGAGAGTGCCTGTGTCTCTAAAAGATTCCTGTGTCTCCTTGACATACAGAAACCTCACTGCTTTTCCACAGCCAGATGTTGTGTGAGTGCCTCTTTTTTGCTTTGGTTCTCTGGCTGGGGAGCCCATGTTTTTCAGAGGAAACCCCCCACTGATTAGATATCCCTCTGGAACCTCAACTATTGTCTGTGGGAAGTGAGGCCAGAACTTTTCGCATCTCCACCCTTCCTACCAGTCTCAATGTGGCTTCTTCTGCAAATCCTTGGTTATAAGATTTCTCTTCAGCTAGTCTTCAGTTGGTTATTCAGGATGGTTTTCTAGAATTTAGTTGTAATTCTAGTTTGGTCCTGGGAGGAGGTGAGTGTAGCTTTGACCTTACTCTACTGCCATCATGGCTGCTGTAGCTCTTGATGTGGTTTGCAAATAGGTGTTACTTACAAGTTCCTCCTGGTAACTTTCTACTTTTAGCTTACTGATCATGTTACCTAGGAGCTAAGATTGATAATCTCTGCATTGTTGCATGAGAGCTTATGTTATTCATATGTAAATGCAACAAATCATGTTATCATTTATGCTTTCAAAATCTGGATACTTTGCAGCAAATCCCCTGTCTGCTGTATTCTACCACAGATATCTTTATTTTAGATGAAGGAAGAAAATGAAATGATGAAGTCTTCCCCTTCCTATATTCTTCCCCAGTTCCCTACAATAAGCAGTGTTTCTATGTTGGTAGGTTTCCACATCTCTTTTGATAACATTTACCACCCTTAATTGCCACTCCAAATTAAGAATTGAATTGTTCATAGTGTAAGGTACAAGAGGAAGAATGAACTTCATATATCTGGAAACTAGGGAAAACTTATACCGATTTTTTTCATTCACATAAAGCATTCTTTTTGCTGTGTTTTGGGGAAACCAAGGTTGGCAAAGAGTTACTTTGGCAAGCCAAACAAATCTGGATTTGAATATGTGCTTTGATGTTTATTAATTGTGCAATTTTAAATATTTCTCTTATCTTTTTTAAGCCTCAGTTTCATTGTCTATAAGATGGAGATATTGTCTATAAAGGTATTTTCTACCTTTTGAAGTACTTTTTAAATTAAAGGCATATATGCAATATCTTATGCTCTAGTAATGCCATACTTATATACTCTAGAGAATTGTTCATATATATGTATTGAAAGAAACAAGTTCAAGGATGTTCAATGAATCATTGTTCACAATAAAAAAAAATTGAAAAAAGTGTAAATCTTCATAAAAAAATAAGTAAATAAATTCAGCATGTTTATGTGCTGAAATATTGTATATATCTACAGATATGTTTATTTATATACAAGTATATAAAGACATAAATAAATCTCAAAAGCACTGAGTGGAAAAGTTATTAGCAGAATGATATGGTATGATACTATTTTTATAACTTCAAAATGAAACACACACCATTAATATACATTAGTCCTGGTGCACATTTTTATAAAACTATGGAAAAAGTAAACAGGAACTTATACAGACCAATTTTATAATGACAGTTATCTTTGTAAAGGAGCAATAATGACATGCAAAAGGGAATTTTTATCTTTACCAAAAGGGAAAATTTATATTTCATAAAAGATTCAGGTGAAATATAATAAAGTATTAATAGTGTTCAGTTCTGTGTAGTGAATACATGAGTGTCTATTATTTTTGTCTCTCCTCTGTGTTAAATGCTGGCTCCTCAAAATATTACTAAAACTACCTGTGGTTTAGACAAAGCTGATTTTCTTGGGTGCCACAATAAGAAAGAGCATTAATTCATCAGCATCTTAGTAGTGTCTTGGAAGGGAAAGGGCAAAGTTGAAATAGTAATTGAGATTTTGCACTCTGGTTTAAGATAGAGGTTAGAATTAAGGATTATTATATAATAATTTTTGACTGGTGGACACAGAAAGAAGATTTTGAGGGAAGGTGGTTCAAAGTGTCCTGAGGTAAAAAGTGTCATTTGGTGCTTATTTGCTGATGAGCTGTTGGATTATTCAGGAAGTTCTTGAAGTGAACAATAATATTATCTGAAGTTCTTATCTTACTGGGCAAGAGTTTCTTAAAATAGTAAAATTATGACATTGAAGACAGTGGAATAGTAAAGTCATATTAATATAGATAACGAGCTGTGTCTTTGGTTTTGACTCTCATCTATAAAATTTAATGGGTCCTTTTTTTCATTTAAAATGCATTAAAAATATATATTTTTAAGAAAATGTATAGACTAATGTATTCTTCATCAGCTGACTCTAAAAATTGATCTTTAATGAGGCACAGTTGTGTATCCATCAGAATTCCATGAGAGAAACAGAACCTGTAATGTGTGTGGATAGGTAGATAGACAGATGATAGATGATAGGTGATTAGATAGATGATGATAGATAGATAGATGATTGATAGATGATAGATAGATGATAGATAGATAGATAGATAGATAGATAGATAGATAGATAGATAGATAGATGATAGATAGATAGATGATAGATGATAGATAGATGATAGATAGATAGATGATAGATAGATGATAGATAGATAGATAGATAGATAGATAGATAGATAGATAGATAGATAGATAGATGATGATAGATAGATAGATAGATAGATGATAGATAGATAGATAGATAGATAGATAGATAGATAGATAGATAGATAGATAGATAGATAGATAGATAGATGATAGATAGATGATAGATAGATGATAGATGATAGATAGATAGATAGATAGATAGATAGATAGATAGATAGATAGATAGATAGATAGATGATAGATGATAGATAGATAGATAGATAGATAGATAGATAGATAGATAGATAGATAGATGATAGATAGATAGATAGATAGATGATAGATGATGATAGATAGATAGATGATGATAGATAGATAGATTGATAGATAGACAGATGATAGATAGATGATAGATAGATAGATAGATGATAGATAGATGATAGATAGATAGATAGATAGATAGATAGATAGATAGATAGATAGATAGATGATAGATAGATAGATAGATAGATTGATAGATGATAGATGATAGATAGATAGATAGATAGATAGATAGATAGATAGATAGATAGATAGATAGATAGATGATAGATAGATAGATAAAAGAGATTTATTACTAAGATTTAGTGTATGAGATTAAGGGGATTGGTTAGGCAAATTTGAAATCCTTGGGCAGGCTGGAAACTGAGGCAGGAGTTGAGCTGTCTGCCAGCTGCAGAATTTCTTCTTCCTCAGAGAAACTTCAGTTCTGTTGTTAAGGCCTTTTAACTGATTGAATTAAACATATTCAGATTATTTAGGATTATAGTTTCTTTTAGTTAAAGTCACCTGATTGCAGATGACAATCACATCTTCAAAATACCTTTACTGCAACACCTAGATTAGTGTTTAATTAAATAATAAGGAACTGTAGCCCAGCCATGTTGACACACTAACATCACAAGTTTTAAACTGTGTTAACTCTGATGTAAAGTATTATATAAAATATGATAATGTGTTATTTTTAACCTAGTAGGAGAAAAAGAAACAATGCTTGAAACTGTTTTGAATAATCACAGAAATATTTATGTACAAGTATTTATAAAGAGAAGAGGGTGGGGAGAGAGAAAGGAAAACTACTCCATAATCATTCTTTCTTAAATCTACATCCACGTGTTAACTGGCTGTTAATGTGTCATGCTAAGCAGTGTGGATGACACACAGACAACTTTTTATGTAATATTTGCCTTGCAATGTTAACATACTAATGACAGCGAGAGGCAGGAACATGTAAAGACCCTTATGCTGGTTTGTATGTATGTAGAATCTTGAAGAAAAGGAAATAAGATGAGGTCCTATATTATCCTGGCAAATGAAAAAGAGGTGACTAAGGGAGACATAGCCCTTTTCCTCATGGAGTTTACAATTGCAAAGGAATTGCGGTGTGACTCAAACTTATTCATTGCACGCATATTTCCCATCTTTGATTCTCTCATCTTGCCAATCTCTTTACCCTAACAGTATGTCTTAACAAGGTATTCCTTCCCCCAGAAATGTCTCCTATCTTCTCTTAGTTTCCCATCTGTCTACCAGATTTCAACTCAATTATGATTTCTTCAAAGAAGCTTTTTCTGACTAGGCTGAAGTCTCTTAGACAATTTTAACACAATTATTTTACATTTTAGCTCTTACCTTTATTTTAATTTTCTATTTGTATGTTGAATGTTTGGTTCACTACTGTTTACCAACTAGAAAGGAAACCTTACAAAGTTAGGGACCATATCTATTTTATTTACCATTCTATCTTCAGCTCAAAGTTCAATGTGGGACATAAAGAAGATCTTTAATAAATATTTGTTGAATGAAGTGAATACTGTTTACTGTCACATAACAAGAGTCTCTTATTGGCTAGGATTATTATCTGAAAGAAGTACATACTTGGTGATCTGGGTATAGATTCATGATGCATTCCATTCGATGTATCTGATGCGTAGGAAACAAAGTACTCTCATATTTATATTTATATCATCATTTTCTCAAAATGTAGAGTATAAAATATATACAAAGTGGGTTGTTTATAAAGAAATGCATGACTAACCCTGGCTGGTGTGGCTCAGTTGGTTGCGGCATCCTCCTGTGCACTGGAAGGTCATAGGTTTGATTCCCGGTCATGGAAAGTGCCTAGGTTGGGGTTCGATCCCAGGTCAGGGCATAAAGAAGGCAATCAATCATCGTATCTTTCTGATGTTGATCATTCTCTCTCTCTTTTCCGCTCTCCCTCTCTCCCTCCTCCCTCTCCAAAATTAAAAAAGAGAGAGAGCCCGGCGGGCGTGGCTCAGTGGTTGAGCGTCGACCTGGGATCCAGGCGATCGGGGTTCGATTCCCGGTGGGGGCACATGCGAGAGAAAGAAAAAAGAAATGCGTGGTTAGCTAGAGAGGGAAAGTTGGAAATACTTGGTTTCTAGGTTGGCATTCCCATGTGTTCCTCTTGCCGTTTCTCACCCTCCCCTGTCTAAACTTGTGACCGTTTGGCTCTCATTACCACCTCAGAGATTTTTTTCCTTTTTATTGAATTTATTGGGTTTACAAAATTATACATATTTCCGATGCATAATTGCACAACACATCATCTGTATACTGTAGTGTGTTCCCTCCCTAAGTCAAGTCTCCTTCCCTCACCATTTGTTCCCCATTCCCTTCTGCACCCCCCTCCACCGTCGCCCCCTTCCCTGACAATCTGCACACCCTTGTCCATGTCCATGAGGTTTTCCTCTTTTTTTTCTTTTTTCTCAATCCTTCCACATGGCTCCCCACCCAGCCCCCCTAAAACCCCCTAAATAGCTGTCGGCCTGTTTTCTGTGTACGGGTCTGTCTCTTCTTTGCTTGATAGTTCATTTTGTTTATTAGATTCCACATGTTGCATATTAACTATGGTTTTAAGATGTAGTATGCTCCCTTTTGTGCTTGAAACATTTTCTTAAAATATATCGAATAACATATTATTTACTAATATACACAAAAACTGGTTTATTGTCTTTTCTTTTTAAAAATATTCTTTGTTGTTATTTTTTTCCTCTTTCTATGGACAGCTTAAAGCTATGATACAAATAAATGGACAAAATACGTATCCTTGGTTTTATATGTAAATTTAAACTGCTATTTAGTGTAGTATCAAGGTTAAAAATAATAAGGAAACATTTGATATAGAAGAATCTTTGAAATGCTCTCAAGAATTCATATCAGCGTCATTGTAATCTCACTTTACAGGTGCTTGTAGAAATATTCCCCTAAGATGATTGTTAAAATTGAATTTTCAATACTGTTAATGGACATAGGGATGTGTGAAGAAAATAAATACAAACCTATTTTTGTTAGTACACATGATGATTGGACCCATGAAATACTTATATACAAAGGAATACTTATTACTGTGTTATTTCCTCATTAAATTTCACTGATATTTATCACTACAGGAAATTATTGTGATTATATTTTCATGATGAGTTTGTCAGGGCAATCTGTGGCTTATATTTCTGCCCACTGCATTCCCTAAACCATTTTGTGAAAAAAAAATTAGGATGTTAGGAGACTGCTGTTCAGATGATTTTCTCCTCATGCGTACTGATTGTCAGATTATAAATTATTTTTCCCAGTAGTTAGGAGAAACACAATATTCTGTCTGGTGAGGCTAGGAAGTGTCAACTCAAAACAATCATTATCTATCACCTTTATGGAACCTGTGTTCTCACCATGAAGCTGCACCTCTGTGTTCGCATGCATGTAGCCTGGGAAATACGATACGGTAGAACCACCATCACTTTGGAAACAAAAATAACATAATTATAGTGACTACTTTTTAAGCACTTAGCATATGTCAAGCACTTGCAAAATGCTTTTCATTAATCATCTCACAGCAATTATTCCTGGAAGGCTTTCTTATACTTCTTTTATGAATTCAGGAACAGGTTTGTTGAAAGAAGTTAGTTGCTGTGATGGATGGCAGAGTTGGAATTCAAATATAAGTATATCTGCTTCCAAAACCATATTAAATCTTAACAATTATGTTATGCCCGTAGAGGCTAATTTCATATAGCAATTACCTGACCTCAAGCAAAAATCAGGGAATAAAACTGGTACTCTTTTAAGCATGGAAAGTGGCCGGGGGGGGGCGGGGATTCAGAGCTTGGGTACTTCTGAGAAATATGAGCCCAATTAGGACACAGCCGTCAGCTTTTCTAAACAGCCAGGAGTATGCAAGAACCAGTTTTACCTCTGTGCCAATTATTGTGCCACACAATTATTTCTGAATCTTTCAATGCCCGATGTAAACAGCAATGTCACTGACATATAGGCTTTCCGGTTTGTGAAATTGCTTTTCTATTCTAATTCACTGGATTTCCCTTGCTTGTTTGCTGTTAAATTCGTATATGTGATACACTTGAAATAGAAGCGCATTATAATTGTATCAAAACACCCAACTTAGCATTTTATGAGTATCACTGAAGACTAAGTAATTACAGCCTCCAGGCAGTTTGGGCTGAATAACTTGCTTTCTGTTAAATACAAATCAACCTTCCAGTTATCCATTTCGGAGCTAAATATTCTCAATTAAGATTTGTTGCTCAGTCTTGGATAAATTAAGTGCTTAGAAATTTTGCAAAACAGAGGATTTTAATTTGCAACTTAAAGCCGCTTCCATGTTTAAAATGTTTACATATTATGGATTTTATCTTTTAAGCCTCATAAAGCAACTTGGCCTGTCCATCAGCATTACCCTCCATGGCTTATTCTTAAGAATCTTGTGTACACTATATATTTTTTCTTGATGTTTTCTCTTTACTTTTAATTCAATCCCAACCAAAAGTCATTTGTTTGCTCAAGTACAGCTTCTCAAAACCTACACAACACACTTTATTATTTAATCATTTCAACCCATACGCTACACAATGTGAATTTTGAAATCTATTCATGGATAAAATTCTCAAGCGCTTCTTACCCCATCTGAATAATTCGAGGGGTCTCATTTAAAAAAATAAGATTAAAGCATGTTCCTGGGTATGTTTTCTTGTTTGATAATGTAGCTATTTATACATACTCATTACTCATCACTGTCACTTGTGTTACATATGAAGCCCAATCAACATATAAGGCTGTGAACCCCAAAAGGAATGTTGGCAATAGGTTTTAAAAAAGACCAGAGGAATTGACAAAGCAATAGTAAAATTACACATACACACAATAGTATACGTACACAAGTAATTTAAGTGAATTACACTGTTTCATCTGATCATTTATTCACTCTTTCAAGGGTTTAATTAAAAAAAAACAACGCACAAACAGAAAAGTTAGGGGTGTACTATGTTGAACATATTTTTCATGTGCTTATTTGCCATCTGTGTATCTTATTTTGTGATATGTCTGTCATTTTTTTGCCTATTTTCTAATTGATTTTTTAGCTGTTGAGCTTTGAAAATTATTTTGTTGATACTAGTATTGGGTTGGATATGGAGACTGAAAATATATTTTTCAGACTAAAACATGTCATTTACTGGCTTTCACAGAACAAAAGTTTCTAATTTTGGTGTGCCTGTATCATCGAGAAAATATTGTGTGTACACCCTGAGTATTTCTCATTATTAGGGTATGTAAAAATTAATAGTTGTAGAAATTACTACAGAGATGGTTACAAAGTTTATAATAGAATTTAAGCTTAAGAGGGAAATACAAAAACTTATACTACGAATAAATAGATAACATTTACTGAGTGCTTTCTATGCGCCAGACACTGTTATATGAGGCAGTTATTCTTATTACAACCTCACAATGGTGAGCATTTGAAGGCTGCCTAGCTTTCTGTCAGATGTATCCAAAGACATGTAGAAAAGGTGATTGAAGAAGATGGAAAGAGATAAAAGGTAATTTTTTTTCTTTTCATCAAGATTTTTCAATTTAAATAATGACTTTTCCCTTTTGATATACCTATTATATTACTGAATCTAGGTTTCTTCTTTTGACAAGCAGACATTTCATATTTTTGTGTTTATTTATAAAGTGCAGGAAGGGTTTTCCGGCTTATTCAGCATATTTATTATTTAACTTACATATCTAAGTATTTGCAACAGGGATAAAGCATTTTTTGAGGTAGTCTAATAATAAATAGGTGGTTAACTCCATTCTACTTTCCCCATGGAATAACTTCCCCCATGGAATAACTACTCTCCTTAGTTGCTGCAAGTTCAATGTTTCAGAAACAATTCTGCTCCAGGAATAATTAACCCTCTAACATTGAACTTATTTTTTAGAGTATCCAGAACATTATAATTTTCTCATTTTTTGTAAGTGTGTTTTTTAGTAGCCAGTTTATACAGCTTTCTGAATCCCAGAATTGGAAGTTGTTTTCTGTTGTCTAAATATGACAGTACAAAAAGAATATTTAGGTTTCAATTTTATTTATTTTGAATACCTAGAAACCTTGAAATTAATTATTTACATTTTAATATCCATACTATGTCTTTTTTCCCATCTACAGCTTATTGTTTCCCTGTCTCCAGATATCTCACCATCATGATATACCCTCCAGCAAAATTTAAGAGGCTTGGTTAAACTTATTAAAAATTCAGATTTGAAAAATTTTAAAAATATGCTTTGTTTAAAAGGAATTTCTTAACTATTCTAAACTCACCTGGAAAGACATTTAAAAAATACTTATGCGTAGGACGAACTCAAACCAATTAAATTAGAATTTCTGGGAGTGGGATCAGGGATCAGTATTTTAAATAACTTTTCAGATAATTATAATGCACAGCCAGGGATGAAAATTTTGAAATAAAATTTGATAAATGATGAAAAAATATTAGGAAATTACTACCTCCAAAAAGCCTTAGTTTTAAAATCCCATTTTTTCTCTGTATTTAAATTTTTGTTTTAATTCTACATTGCATACTACATTGATTTAGTTTTGAGTCATTTGAAAAAAAAAAGAAGTTAAACACACACAAAAAAATCTTTCCAGCCTTAATTGTAACAACACATAAAACTTAATGGATTTAATTTTTTACTGATACATGGAAATATACTTAAATTACATTTTAAAAACTATATAAAAATTTATTATATCAATGTGTGAATTATTTCTATTAGAGCAATCATATAATTTTAGCAAATTATATTGTCTCAATTAAGAAAAAATATCTTATTTCAAATGTTCAAATAAAATAATAAATTAGGGGAAATCTTTGGCTTAAATAAAGGAAAAAAGTGTTAGAATCAAAGCATATGAATTAACTACATTATTACAATAACAGAAAAGAGATAAAAGGTAGATTTTTCTTTTCATCAACATTTTTCAATTTAAATGATGACTTTTTCCCTTTGATATACCTATTACATTTTTGAATCTAGGTTTCTTCTTTTGATAAGCCGATCCAGGTGATTTAAAAAAATAAATGTTTTCCAGAAATGAGACTATAATATCAGTTGTATATTTTTCAAACAGCCCTTTTGAAGACTTTTTATGTCAGTCTCCCACTCTGACGACCTTGTCATACAGACATAAGCATATTTCTTTGCATAGGTTCCAAGACAGTTTTATCAACATGCTCATATTTCATTTTTTCTCTTGGCTATTGATTAGCATTCTAAAATCATTCAGTCATTTCAATTGCATCAAAACTACTATTAGTCTACTGCTTAGTGAGCCATCTCTAGCACAACAGAAATCTGATTCAGAGATTATTCCAATAAATGAACACCAATTAACTTTTCAGTGTCATTAAGATCTAAGTATATGCTAATATTGCAAAACAAAATAATCTTATGATATGAAAACATTTATATTAATAAGCTTCATAAATATGTACTTCTAAACATACTTATGCTTATGAATTTAAAACATGTCATTAGTTTCTTGTATTCATCATAGAGTTTTTAAACAATTTCAATCCTATTTTATAAACTTGGGAATTAATCACTCAACTTTAAGGGGTTAAACTGATATGTTTTCTATATGTACATGGCTAAGAGTCATATATCACATGTATCTATAGGTTAATATAAAAACTTTATATTTTTTTCTTGTGAATCTTAAAACTATTAATCCTAAAATACTATCTTTATATTAATGTAGAAATATAAGCTGTACCAAGTAGATTTATTCCTCCCTATTGTCATAGTGTCTGAGTATAAGGAGCGTATTTAAAAAAAAATGTTGTGAAGATTATTTAACTTTCGTAGGCAGAACTCCTTGAAGACTCTTTATAATTTTCATAATGGGTTTATTTAGATAATGCATTCATTCATTTAATGTTTACCAATTTTTTTTCTTTGCTCTAGGTGTCAGTGAAGATATAATGCTCACTAACACAGCTCCTTCCTTCTAGGCAACGTCAGTCCAGAAACGAATGTGTTGAGTAGTAGACTCGGGAACTTTGTCCCAAGCTCTGTAACTTCCCTGCTCTCTGTGATAACTGCTTTACATAGCATAAGACAGACTCCAGAAACAGCAGGGTGTTAGGAGGAGAAAGTTATGACATTGTGGACTAGTTTAAAGTTAGACACATTCATTTAAAATGCACTCTTCTTCCAAAAAGCTTTGAGGAAACTTAAAGACACTCCCTAAGAAAGGCCAGAATAATACTGATTTAAAAATCAAGGTTAAGGACAATAATAGATTATTATACTTAAGCCAGGAGTAAAATTAGTAGCATAAATGCAATTCCTTTACCGTTGATGCATATGGCTCACAATCAGACTCTTTGGTTTCTTTGCAGCCAAAACAAAAAGAGAAATATGATCAGTTACAATTTTATATTTTCCATATATAGTTTTTTCTGGCACAGACCCCTGAAAGAAATTTTTCCCATGGGTCCTTGTATAAAGAGGTCACTGCGTGATGTACTACTTTCAGATACTATATCCTGGGAAGTATAACAGTGTTTTTCTTATGGCTTCTTCTTATAGCATCCTTCATTTAAACCAAGGGCACAATGCCAAAGCTCAATTCAGCAAGAGGTTCAGAGAGGGACAAATATAGTGATATAAAAATATATGTTGTTCTTTGGTGGTTTGGCTTGATTGAAAGATAACATTTAAAATTCATGGACATATAGATAGATTTCCTAAAGGGAATTCTTCATAAATATATTTGTTTGTTCAATTCTTCATGAAAATTTGACAACAGGAAGTTTGGGTTTATATTTTGTATCATAAATTTGTAGTAAAGGTATCTTCATTGTTGATTAGAGATGGAATTATATGCTTTAGATAGTCAACTAAGCAGAAAGTAAAATAGACCACTTCTGGAAATTAAGTGGTCTAAACCAGATTTTTTTATACTAGAAAAGATCCAAGAAGGTGCCTGCAGAATAGCCAACTTTCTCTCAGAAAAAATTGAATGGTGAATAGAGTTTCACCCTGAAAACGTTACACCGTAGAATATGATTGTTATAGTCATGCTTTATTTTTCCATTGTGATTAAAGGCAATCACCCACTGTAATAAAAAAACAAAACAAATAAAACAGAACAAACGAACAAAACTTAAAATGTCTCCCTTGAAATATCTAATTTTATGCATTGTGAATTTTCTGATGAACCTTCCAGACTTCTATTAGCAAAACATGCCAGTAAGTCAATAAATCTCTGATATATTTTATAGACTTGGATTATTTCTCTTTGATTAAAACTGGTCTGAGAAGTCAATCCCATTCTCTGACCTGGGACTGTCTATACTTGAGGATATTTGGGCAATTTAATCCTCTCTCAGTGCCCTTGAAATTATAATTCTCTTCATTGTCTCCCTTCCCTCCCTTCCTCTTTTCCTTTGTCCCTTGCTTTCTTCTTTCTTTCCTCCCTCCTTTTCTTCTTTTTATTTTATTTTTTCCCCTCACCCGAGGATATTTTTTCCGTTGCTTTTCAGAGAGAGTGGGGGGGGGGGGATCAGTGTGAGAGAGACACAGCAATTGGTTGCGTCCAGCATGCACCCCAACCCGGGCTGGGGACGGAGCCTGCAACCAAGGTACGTGCCCTTGACCAGAACAGAACCCGGGACCCTTTAGTCTGCGGGTCAATGCTCTAACCATTGAGCAAAACCAGCTAGGGCCCTCCTTTTCTCCCTTTAAAAAAAAATCTTAGATATTTTTATAGGGAAGAGACTTTTTTGTGGTTCAGCTCATTCCCTGAAGGAGATCTCAGATGCAGTTAATTGTACTGTGTGCCTGAGTATATGTATATTCACATATACTTAGGGGTACAAAGCCTGTGATCCATGGGCACTTCCCGATCACAGACGACCGAATTGGAGCCACAGGGTTATTGTTTTAATATGGATCCTGAACCTCTTGAACATGCAGGTAATTAAATAGATGTGTACTAAAACCCTTGGCAATCAAAATGTGCATGTTCTAAGACTTTTAAAAACCATAAACACCTCTCATATATAAAATGGTCCATAAACTATAATAAAGCTAACCTACATTGACACATTGTGACTTTGGCTTAGTTCACTTACTTGTTGAATGGTTTATCTCCCTAGGCAGCCCTTGAATGAGCCCAGTCCAATTCCATATATCAGTGAAATTATGAATTGTTAAATTCTTCTACTTTTGGATTTACTTGAAAACAGTTGAAACCCCTGATTTAAGTCTATAACTGCCTAAGGTAAATTTTACTAAAAGTAGAAGAGGAAATACATATATTATACATCAATTTAGTGCCCCAAATAAGTATTACATATAAAACTTGCTGGAGCCAACTGGTGTAATAAGAGGCAGGCACTCAATTTGGAAATAGAACTTTTATTAAAATTTCTGGAATGACCATTTACTGTCTAGGGACTCATTTTTTAACGATTCTATGTATTATTTTCTTTATCCATAAAGTAGAACTCAGTGTAACAAGATTGTTGTGATAATCAACAGAGATAACAGTTAAGTGCTTATAAAAGTATATTGTTTCACAGAAAGAACAATAAGGATGGGGAAAAGTAGGTTTATAGTTATGAGTATGCAAAACACAGAATTTATTTTTGCATTATTATTTATTAATTATATGATTTTTTATTATTAACTTACTTTCGCCCACCCCTTTTGATTTCCTATTAGCTAGACCTTATATTTTAAGACAAAGTCTGAGTTTGCAACATTTTTTTCCCTTCAAATCCAGTGCAAGGTAACGATTACAATTTAAGTGACTGCCATTATGTTTAAGATGTACAATTTAATTACAGGTCTATCAATAGATTATGTGGAAAACAAGCTTTATTGGATCAGTTCGGGAAATGGAACCATAAATAGATGCAACCTAGATGGTGGTAATTTGGAAGTAATAGAGTCAATGAAAGAAGAATTAACAAAAGCTACGGCCCTAACCGTCATGGGTAAGTGCAATGGTTCTATAGTTAGGGTGCTTTGTACTGATTGGGGGGTGATTAATTATTGTCTCTTAACAGCTAAGAAGAGTCACTCTTCCTTTAATACCAGGAGCACATTTCAATTGCATATCTCAGGGAGGGTTTTTCCCTTCTTCTTTTCTTAACATTAGCAAACAGGCTTGTAAGATATTATTCATTCTTGGCTTTCTTGGAATTGTTTTATTTTATGATTATTTTCTGTGTTCTACTGTAGTGTTTTAAAGTGTAAGGCCTTGTGTATTTGTCACAGTAACAAATCTGGCTTATCTCTGCTTATAAAGGATAGCTTCATCCACAAAGATAATTCAAGCAACGAGGCCACAGGGTCCATTGAACAATGATCGAAATTTTTATCCCACAAATAATTCTTTTCTATACGGGCAACCCTCAGACACATTGCACGTTTGGTCCCACACCACCACAATGGAGCACATATTGCATGATAGTGAGTCACATTAATTTTTTTGGTTTCTCAGTGCATACAAAAGTAACATTTGCACTTTACTATAGTCTGTTAAGTGAGTAATAGCATTATGTCTAAAACAGCAATGTACATACATAAATTTTAAAAATATATTATTGCTGAAAAAGGCTAACCATCATCTGAGTTCTTCAAGAGTTGTGATCATTTTGCTGGTGCAGTCTTGCCTCAACGTCGATGGCTGACAATTGATAAGGGTGGTGGCTCCTGAAGTTTCCAGTGGCTATAGCAAGTTCTAAAAATAGGACTTCAGTGACATTTGTCTCATCAGTTGGCTCTGCCAGTCACAAGCAATATCTCTGTAGCGTGCAATGCAGTTTCATAGCATTTTACCCACGGTAGAAGATCCAAAACTGGAGTTCATCTTCTCAGACTGCTTTATCAACTATGTTGATGTGATATTCTAAATCCTCTGTGGTCATTTCAACAGTCTTCCTTCCATCTTTCCCAGGAGTAGGTTCAGCACTAAGACTGTTTCTCTTTCTTATCATTTGTACATTCACTAAAGGGGAAGCACGTTTCATTCTTTCAAGAACTCCTCCTTTGCACTCACAGCCTGGCTGTTTTGAGTGAGACACGGAGCTTCTGGCCTGTCTAGGTTGTGGACATGATATTTCACTAAGCTTAGTCACTCTAGCTTTAGATTTAATTATGTGTGACTCTCTTTCACTTGAACACTTTGAGGCCCTTATAGGGTTATTAATCAGCCTAATTTCAATATGATTGTGTCTCGAGGAACAGGGAGGCCTAAGGAGAGAGGAAAAGATGGTCAACAACTGGCTATTGGAGCAGTCAGAACACATAACATTTATCAATTAAGTTGACTGTCTTACATGGGTGCAGGTCCTGGTTTCCCAAAACAATTACACTATACCAAACATAATAATGAAAAAGCTTTAAATATTTTTGAGAATTACCAAAATGTGACTCAGAGACACAAAGTGAGCAAATGCTGTTGGAAAATGACTCTGATAGACTTGCTTAACACAGGGTTGCCACAAACTTTCAATTTGTGAAATACTAATATCTGCAAAGTGCATTAAAGCAAAGCACAACACAATGAAGTATGCCTATTTTTAGGGGGGGGGGTCTTAATAATTTAAGCCTGTTTTCATTCCTTTTCTTCAGTCTTCTAGAAAATAAGTTGCCAGGCAAGAAAGACAATTACAAAGCTAAGAGAGAGGTATGACTTTCCATAGAAAAAACAATCAAGATCTACTGTATTGGAATTAGAAGCTGACTTTTCAAATGTGAATTTTAATTTAAAAAGATAGTTTGACTTATAAAAAGACGTCAGGCCCGGCCGGCATGGCTCAGCGCTTGGACACTGACCTATGATCCAGGAGACTGAGGCTCAATTCCCAGTGAGGGCACATGCCCGGGTTGCGGGCTCGATCCCCAGTGTGGGGCATGCAGGAGGCAGCTGATCCATGACTCTCATCATTGATGTTTCTCTCTCTCTTTCTCTCTCCCTCCTCCCTTCTTCTCTCTGCAATCAATAAAGAAATATATATTTTTTAAAAAGATGTCAGAGTGATATCTTTTTAAAAAATGTGTAAGGAAGCACTTTTTGGTGAGGATGGCTACACCCTTATTTAGTGAATGGCCGGCTCTAAGATGAAGTTCATGGTGGGTCACAGAGTAAGGATTAGATATTCCACACAGAATCTTAGTAGTTACATTTAGTGTAAGGGAATCAGAAAACCAATTTCACATGTACAGTGCTGAATATCATGAGGTATTCAGAATAACTTTTTAAAAAGGATATACTATAATGAAAAGTCAATTTGAATATATTGTAAAAGTTTATTTACATAGGTAATAAATTATGTCTTTTAATTTAATATTCTACTATCATTTAGCTCTTTAATCATTTCACAGATTTAATGTGAGTTTTTCGGTTTTGGTTTTGTAATGACTATTTATAAAGATATGTAGCTTATAAGTGAATGATTGTTAATTGAGATAAGGTTTGAAAATTTATTTTCTAGACAAAAATATGTGTTTTTATCACCTTTGATCCCAATTAGATTAAAACTATCTAATGTAAGTAAAAAGGTTTAGATATTTCTAATTATTATTTAAAACAGGATGAGTCCAGGATATAAGAAATTGTTTTTCCCAATAACAGTTGGCATTCAATATTAGTTTCAGGTATACAGCATAGTGGTTAAACTTTTATATAAGTTACAAAGCGATCCCCCTATAAGTCTAGAACCACATGACACCATACATAGTTTTTACAGTATTATTGACTATATTCCCTATGCTGCACTTTACATCCTTGTGACTATTTTGTAACTGCCAATTTGTACTTCTTAATCTTTTTATCTTTTTCACCCAGCTCTCCAACACCTCTCCAATCTGGCATTCATCAGTTTGTTCTATGAATTTGTGTGTTTGTTTGTTTTATTATTTTGTTTTTTTTTAATTCCACATTTAAGAGAAATCATATGGTTTATTGCCTTGCCTTTTTCTGTCAGACTTATTAAACTTAGCATAAGCCTCTAGGTCTATTTATGTTATTGCAAATGATTTCATTATTTTTTTATGAAAAAAGTACTACATCTTCTTTATTTACTCATCTGTTGTTGGGCACTTGGGTGGCTTCCATTTCTTGGCTATTATAAATAACATGCTATGAACATAGGGGTGCATATATCTTTTCAAATTAGCATTTTGTGTTTCTTTGGCTATATACCCAAAAGTGGGATTGCTGGGCCAAAAGGCAGTTCCATTTTTAATTTTTTTGAGGCAACTCCATACTGTTTTCCACAGTGGCAACACCAATTTGCATTCCCACCAACAGTTCAGGAGGGTTCCCTTTGCTTCATGTCCTCGACAACACTTGTTTGTTGATTTATTGACAATAGTCATTCTGACAGATGGGAGGTGATCTCATATTGTGGTTTTAACTTGCATTTCTCTGATGATTAGTGTCATGAGCCTATTTTCATATGCCTATTGGCCATCTGTATGTCCCTTCTGGAGAAATTTCTATTCAAGTTCTCTGCTCAGTTTTTAATCAGATTGCTTTTATCTTTTTTATATTAAATTGTATGAATTTTTAATATATTTAATATATTTTAGATATTAACTCCTTAACGGATGTATCATTGGAGAATACCTTCTCTCATTATGAAGGTTGTCTTTTTGCTTTATTGAGGGTTTCCTTTGTTGTGCAAAAACTTTTTAGTTTTATGTAGCCCATTTGTTTATTTTTCCTTTTGTTTCTCCCAAGGAGACATATGCAAAAAATTTTTGCTAAAAGAAATGCCAAAGAGTTTACTGTTTATGTTTTCTTCTAGGAGTTTTATGGTTTGGGGTCTTCCATTTAAGTCTTTAGTCCATTTTGAGCTTATTCTTGTATATGATGTAAAAATGTTGTCTAGTTTCATATTTTTGTATGTATATGTCCAGTTTTCAAAAAAAAAAAAAAATGTATTGAAGAAACTATCTTTACCTCATTGTACATTCTTGCCTCCTTTGTTATTAATTGACCATATAGGCATGGGTTTATTTCTAGATTCTCTATTCTGTTCCATTGATCTATGTGTCTGTTTTTATGCTACTATAATGCTGTTTTGATAACTATAGCCTTGTAGTATAGTATGATATCAGGTAGCAGGATACCTCCAACTTTGTTCTTTCTCAAGATTGCTTTGGCCTTTCAGAGCCTCTTTTGATTCCATATAAAGTTTAGGATTACATGTTCTAGTTCTTTGAAAAATGGTATCTTAATAGGAATTGTGTTGAATCTGTAAATTGGGTACTATGGACATTTTAATTATGTTAATTCTTTCTGTCCATGGACTCAACTTATGCCTCCCTTTAATAGTCTCTTTCTTTAATGTCTTATAATTTTTCAATTTCTTTCTTCAATGTTTTATAATTTTCTGAGTGTAGGTCTTTTACATCTTTGGTTAAATTTATTACTATGTATTTTTGTTGCAAGTGTAATTGTGATTATATTTTTAATTTATCTTTCTGATAATTTTTTATTGGTATATAAAAATGTAGTCAATTTCTAGATATTAGTTTCGTATCTTGCTACTTGACTGAATTTATTTATCCGTTCTAATAGTTTTCTTAATGTATTTGATAGAGTAATCTATACATAATATCATGTAATTTGCAGTTTTACATCTTCCATTCGAATATGATGCCATTTATTGCTTTTTCTCATCTAATTGATGTGGCTAGGACTTCCAAAACAATTGAATAAAAAATGCTGAAAGTAGACATTCTTGTCTTGTTCCTGATCTTAAGGCAAATAAATGCTTATAGCTTTGAGTCTAGTGTGATGTCAGCTGTGGATGGGTTTGTCACATATGGTTTTTATTATGTTGAGGTATGTTTCCTCTATTTCCACTTTGCTGAGAGTTTATCATAAATAGATGCTGGATTTTGTCAAATGCTTTTTTATGTATCTATTGATATAATTATATGATTGTTATCCTTCAGTTTGTTTTTGTGGTGTATCGCATTTACTGATTTGCAGATATTGAATCATCCTTACATCCCAGGAATAAATCCCACTTGATCATGTTGTATGATTTTTTTACTATATTACTGAATTGGGTTTGCTAATATTTTGGTAAAGATTTTAGCATTTATGTTTATCAGGGATATTGGCCTGTAATTTTCTTGTTTTGTAATGTCTTTGTATGGTTTTGGAATCAGGATAATTCTGTCCTCATAAAATTTGCTTGGGAGCGTTCCCTCCTCATCAATTTTTGGAATGTTTTGAGGATAGTTGTTAATTCTTCTTTGAATACTGGGTAAAATTCACCTGTGAAGCTATCTGCTACAGGACTTTTATGTGTTGGAAGTTTTTTTTAAAACTAATTTGATTTTGTTAATAATTATCAGTCTGTTCAGATTTTCTCTTTCCTGTTGATTCAGTCTTAGGAGATGGTATTTTTCTAGGAATTCATTCATTTTTTTCCAGGTTGTCCTATGCATCCACATGTAATTTTTCTTAATATTTTCTTATAATCCTTTGCATTTCTGTGGTGTCAGTTTTCACTTCTTTTTCATTTCTGATTTTATCTATTAGGTCCTCTCTTTTTCTCTCCCTTGATGTGTCTAGTTAAAGGTTTATCCACTTTGCATCTTTTCAAAGAAATAGCTCTTGGTTTCCTTGGTCTTTTGTATTTTTTTTTTTTTTTTTAGACTTTATTTTTTTCTCCAACTTTAATTACTATTATTTTCTTCTTTCTAATTATTTTCTGCTTTGTTTATTCTTTTTCTAACTCCCTTAGTGTATTATTAGATTGTTTATTTGAGACATTTTGTTTGTTTTTTGAGGTATACCTACACTGTTATGAATTTTCCTTTTAAAACCTGTCTTCTTTGGCTGTTTCCCATAGATTTTTGGGCCATGTGTTCATTTTCATTTGACTCAAAGTATTTTATTATTTCTTCCATGATCTCATTGCTAACCCATTCCTTGTTTAGCAGCACATTTTTTAATTTCCATGTGTTTGTGTGGCTTTCATTTTTATATTGTAAATGATTTTGAGTTTCATATCATTTTTAAAAATTTTCAATTACAGTTTACATTCAGTATTATTATTCTGTGTCAATTTCAGAGGTACAGCATAATGGTTGGACAATCATGTAGTTTATAGAGTGGTCTCCCTGATATTTTAAGTACCTGCTTGGCCTGATATTTATTTTGATATTATTTACCATATTTTTATTCTGTAATTTACATCTCTGTGTTTATTCTGTAAGCATTATTTACAATAGACAAGAAACGGAACCAACCCAAGTGCACATCATAGACAAGTGGACCAAAAAACCTGTGGTACATATATGCAAGGGAACACTTACTGGCCATAAAAAATAATAAAATCTTACCTTTTGCAACAGCATGAATGGACCAAGAGGGTATTGTTCTAAGTGAGATAAGTCAGATAGAGAAAGGCAAATACTACAGAATTTCACTTATAAGTAGAATCTAAAGAACAAAACAAACAAACAAAACAGAAACAGACTCATAGATGCAGAGAAGAGACTGATGATTTATAGAGGAGAGGGCCTTGGGGGACTGGGTTAAAAAGGTGAATGGATAAAAAAGTATAATTTAGTAATTACAGAATAGTCACATACAATTTTGATCAGAAAATACTTGATATGATTTCAGTCTTCTTAAATTTATTGAGATTTTTTTTGTGACTTAATATATACTCTATCCTGGAAAATCTTTCATGTGCATTTTTTAAAAATGTGTATTCTGCTTTGGGGTAAAATGTACTGAAAATATCAATTAAATCCATATGACCTAATGTGTCATCTAAGGCTACTATTTCCTTATTGATTTTCTGTCTGGATGATCTATTCATTGATGTCAATGGGGTGTTAAAGTCCCCTACTGTGACTATAATACTGTAAGGAATTTATGTCAACCAACAAAAACTGCTTTAGTTGTTCATTTATTTCCCCCCCCCCCCCAGTTTTTATGTTATATTTTTATTGGTTTTCAAAAAATATATTAACAAGCACATAAAAGTAAATATTTACAGGTTATTCTGATAATATACTATGTCAGACATCTTTTAAATTTACCATAGTTCAAATACAATAATGCTTTTGTGCTTTATCTTTTCTCCACTATGTCAAGGAATGGAGTTTATTCTATCAGAATTGATTTATGCATTGTATACAATGGTGTTTGATAAGGACTCGTTAACACCCTTTGCTATGGACGAAATGTGTTTCCCCAAATTATAGGTTGCAGCCCTGATTAGATGGTATTAGGAGGTGGGGCCTTTGGGAGGTTATTAGATCATGACTGTAGAGCCCCCTTGGATTAGTGTCCTTCCAAGAACAGACCAGAATGCTGGCCTCTCTCTCTGTCATGTGATGATAAAACACTAAAGTGCTGGCATCCTGATCTTGGAGTATAGTCTCCAGAACTGTGAGAAATCCATTTCTGTTTAAGCCATTCAATTTTGGGGATTTCAGTTATAATAACCTAAACTAAGACAACTTTCCAGTTACTAGATGTAATCTTGAACACCAAATTCTTCCTCATATTAAAAAAATGACCCGGTCAGTTGTCTTTTTCCAACACTTGAGAGTTAGCAAATACAGTAGTTTCTGCTTTTAGAGACAGTAGCTTATAGCTGTAAAATTTTATCTACTATTTAGTTTCTTTGGGTTTTTTTCTCGGTATTTAGCAACTCTTTTCTTAAGGAAATATATATATATTTTAAATATATCTTTATTGATTTCAGAGAGCGGGAAGGAGAGAGAGAGAGAGAGAGAGAGAGAGAGAGAAACATCAATGATGAGAGAGTCATTGATGGGCTGCTTCCTGCACGCCCCCCCACTGGGGATCCAGCCCTCAACCCGGGCATGGGCCCTGACCTGGAATCAAACCCCGATAGCCTGGATCCTAGGTCAGTGCTCAATCACTGAGCCACGCCCGGCAGTGCTATATATTTTTTATAAATATACTTCAGGTTCGTGAAATAATGATACTCTAAAACATTTTCTTACCTGATTTTCAAGTGGTTTGTGCTATAAAATGGTGTATAGTCGGCTGTGTTATATTTAATTGCCTAGTTTTCAAATGTAGAGGTTTTTCATTTGTTTTTATTCATCTTTTCCTTATAACACTGGAAATTTTAATTTCCTTAAAATTCCTGATCAATAACACCTGAAGGAGATAGTGAGTCAAATGCAAGTTAATCAGGTTGCCACTCAATTTTAGGTGCCTGTGTGAGCAGGAGGAAGACTTTTGAACTATTGACTGTAACTAGGCCTTTGGGGTTATTTATGTATTATATTTAGCATACGATTTCTTTTCACTCCTGGCACATGCAGTCTGAGAGCACACTGCATATATTGTACGCACACTGAAGAGAAAGAAAAATCAATTCCTGGAGCTGAGAGAAAATACACAAATAAAACAAATGTACTGGCAGAGGTAGGTTTGTAGGTATTTGAAGAAAATTAAGACGGAATCCAGGAAATTGTAGGATGATGACTTACCTGTATTTTGTACTGGGGCAGGGAAGACCTGGAACAAATGGACCATTGATCCAAAATAGAAGTCAGAGTATGGGGTTTAGTCAAGCAGACTTGAGGGAATCTGTATGTCTATATAGAAAATCCCCCTAGCTTGTGGATTTAATAGGGCATCTTATTTATCATAGGTGATCTTGATATAGTACATAAAAATGGGTCATGTAATAATTTGTCAAGTTTTGCTAGAGCAAGAGTTTGAGTCCAGAGCACTATAATGGGTACAAGCTTAAATTTAAACCTCTATCTTACACTCACACCTTATGTGCTATTTATTCATTGTTTTCTGTTAATCTATTGCATACACAGTTACTCTAGATGAAATTCAACTGTACATCTAGTTTTTTTGTTGTGGTTTTATGAGGCTATATGATCTTGAGAAATTATTGTTACCATGATATTTGTTGATAGGAATTCCAAGGTAAACTCTGAATATTCCTTTTGAATGTCACGGGAAATAGGCATGTGTGTGTGTGTGTGTGTGTGTGTGTGTGTGTGTGTGTGTGTAATGTCGAAGGGAGATTTTATATATATATATATAAATCATGCATTATAGTCTTCATTGTATGATTAAATCATAGACTTTTAGAATTAAATGCATTTTTTGTTTGCATTTCCCTAATTGTTAGTGAGGTTGAACATCTTTTTATATATATCTATTGGCTATTTGTATGTATTCTTGGGAGAGGTGTCTGTTCAGGTCCTCTGCCCATTTTTTGATTAGGTTGTTTGGTGTTGAGTTTTATGAGTTCTTTATATATTTTGGGAAATTAAACCTTTGTCAGAGCTACTGTTTGCAATTATCATCTCCCATTTGATTGGCTGCCTCAAATCTAAACTACAATGAGATACCACTGCACACCTGTTACAGTAATAATAAGTAATAAACAACTAATAACAAGTGTTGGAGAGGCTGTGGAAAAAAAGGAAACCCTCATTTGTTGCTAATGGGACTATAGACTGGTACAACCACTATGGAAAGCAGTCTGGAAATTCCTCAAAAAATTCAGAATAAAGCTACCTTATGACCAAGCAATCCCTTTCCTTGGCATGTACCTGAAAAACTCGAAAACATGTATTCGCAACGATATATGCACCCCTATGTTCATTGCCGCCTTATTTACAGTAGCCAGACATGCAAACAACCAAAAGTGTCTTGTGATAGGGGACTGGGTAAAGAAGATGTGGTACATGCACACAATGGAATACTACTCAGCCATAAGAAAAGATGAAATTCTGCTATTTGCAACAACATGGATGGACCTTGAGAATATTATGCTAAGTGAAATAAGTTGGTCAGAAAAAGCTAAGAACCATATGATCTCACTCATATGTGGGATATAAAATTGAAACTCATGGACACAAACAGCAGTGTGGTGGTTGCCAGAGGGAAAGGGGTGGGGGGTGAAGGGGATCCTAATACATGGTGATAGGAGAAGATTTCACTTTGGGTGGTGGGCACAAAGTACAATATACAGATCTTGTAACATAGAAACAAACACCTGAAACCTGTACGACCATATTAACCAATGTCACCCCAATAAAGTTAATAAAAATTTTAAAAATTAAAAAGAATTAAATGTGACCTTAAAAATTATTAAATTTATCATTCATCTTTATTGATTAAAGAAGTGTACCTTAGGTTCCTACTATTCACTAACCAGCTATGGATCTGGGACAATTACTAGGCCTTAGTTTTCTATTCTGTAAAAATATGAGCCTTGACCATATGAGCTACAAAGTCCTAAAAATCTTGATGATTTTATCCCTAATGGATTGATCCAAGAGTGCAGGAAATAGTTTAAAGTAAAACATTGTCTAACTTGACACAATACTTGAGAGACAGAAATTGTGAATTTAAATAAAGTTCACTTGTGAAGTTATGCTAATCAGAATTCATATTAATCTGTTTTAGAAATTTGGCAAAATTATTCAGTTTAAACTTTTAATTAGGAATTTGGAGAATGTTTACAACACAGAATTGCTTAAATTCCTTGTCTTTAGAATAGATTGGTACTTTTTATAAATATCTAAGTAGCTATCTCCAGCACTCATCTAATCTTTGATTCACTTGCAAAAATTGGCTAAATTATCTTAAAAACAGAAGAAACTTTGAATCACAGGTAAGGGCAAAAATATTATTTAATTACACATTTCCTCTGAATACTCAAGCTCTCAGCTGGATTTTTCTCTTATTAACCAGAGTTTAAATATATTATACTATTGATCTGTTTTAAGTAGCAATTTGCCAGAATAAGTTTAATATGTAAAGATTAGAACTATATTGAATTTTGGCTAATGTTTGAATCCACCAAAAAGGAAAAAAAGACATATTCTATGTGCATATACAACCCTATATTAGTAACAAGTTAACTTCCTTTGATTTGGTTTTGTCCATATTTGTTTTAATTCAGTGTTAACAAAATAATCATTTGCTCTTTAGGGAGCCCTTGACAAGTTTTAACAAGGGAAACCTGTAAGGACATTTGTTCATAGTTTTCATTGGCTCGCTTCACAAATTTGAGACCATTGTTACAGCTGCTATGGAGGTTCCAGCACTGGGACAGGTTGCCATGGGACAGCAAAGGCTGTCAGGTTAAAACACTTCCAGAACCATCTGAATATGCAGAGGTCACAGTCATTTGTTTCAGAATGAATATAGTCTTAATATTGTTGGGGATTAAATGTTTCTAATGCTTCCACTAGAGTTTCTACAACAAAGCTTTTAAAATTGTCTAGTCTCTCTGCTGACTGAAAGGAACTCTAACTTAATGGCAAAATATTATTCCTTACCTATGCTAACACATTAATTTCTCAATGACATGCTTTTTTAAAAATTTGTATCTGTATTCATTTCAGCAAAATATTATGTAGTGTAGTGACTAAAGTTAGGATTTATTAAAAATAAAACACCTCTAGTACTCAATTTGTATACTTATGAACCCTCAGATATATATTTATAAAAAATAATAGAAATTTGAAAAGTATGTATACAATAAACAACCCATAAAATTAGCATGCAGAAATCATCAAAAGCCCTTTTTTCTACTTCCTGAGATTAATTCTTGTGGCCAGTGTCAGGGCATCTGTGGAATATTATAAATGATGGAGAGTGAGAGGGTGTCAGTCTGGTGCAGTTGGTCTTGTTCATATCCTTAGACTGAGCACTCGCAGATTCACTCTGAAATCTAGTCTGAAAGTATCCTCTTATGATGGTGCAGCAGGTCTGATGACCTCAAAAGTCCACCTTATGGAGTCATTTCCTCTGTTGTGTGCAATGCAAGTCCACTTTCCAGGTTGTCAAGTGCAGGTTTTTTGTTTGTTTGCATTTTAAAATTAAAGCTTACTAAATATATCTCTCCCTCTGAATGTGAAAAGAGGCTCGGGTCACCTCTTTCCAGCTCCTCGGGCTGCCAATTTTCCTTTTCTATCTGGTTTGTTGTTTTCCTTTCCTTTCACAGTCTAGTTAGGCACTTGTCTTCTTGTGCAGAATAATGCAACAACCCCTTACTTTTCACCCTCTGTGTCTCCAGCCTCCAAACTATCAACACCTGCCGTGTTCTGACCTGCTGTTGTGCCCCCTACTTAGCCAAAATATTTCCAAGCTGAAGGAGTCACTTACAACTTACTCTGAAATGCTCATTTTTTCTTCCTTTTCATTCAACAAAAGTTGTTTGTCATAGCATTAGTAGTTTCACCTTATAGATAAAGGAATTTAGGGTCAATAAGTTTTGTGAAAACCCAGTCCCCTGAGATTCAAGTTCAAAGATCCTGATTCAAGTTAAGTGCTGTTTTCACTGCCAGGAAGAGCCTTTCCTGCCATAGCATTTTCCTTTGATCCTGCTCTAGCCCTCCCTAGGTCAGCCAGGTGCAGTGCCTCCAGGCAAGCTGTCCCTCCCTCTCTGATTGTGCCCGCTTATTTCTATTGTCTTGCTATTTCTCCTTGCTTGACTGTTTTTCATACTTATCAACTACCCTCATAGGTGACATACCACCCTTCAAGGCCTACTTTAACTTTACTTCCGTGTGATTAAAGGTTTTCTTTATTAAATACTTTTTTATATTTTCCGAATGCAGTAGAATATTTTCGTGTTTTCTAATGTGTGAACATGTCTCATCTCTCCATAATCTGCGACCACATTTTACTCATATGTGCATCGTTCATGACACACAGAAAAGTGCTCGCACGGAATACGTTTCAGTAAGAGTAAGATGTATGAATAAATGAAACAGCAGCCATCCACACAGAAGATCCTCTGCTGCAGCAATCAAATTGTATTTTTAATAAAATCAGGAACATGTTTGTGTAGAATGATTGCAACTATAAATACATTAGAGAATTTAAATATAGCGGGCACTCCCTATCTGTGGGTTTCACATCCACAGATTCAGTTAACTTCGGATCAAAGATAATAAATAAATAAATAAATAAATAAATAAATAAATAAATAAATAAATAAAAAATCCCAGAAAGCTCCAAAAAGTGAAACTTGAACTTGCCACTATCCGAGCACAACACTGAATCTACTGAATGAAGTGATGTGTAGCTTGGGGTCATCCTGGAACCAGTCCTCACCATGGATATCGAGGGATGAATGCATGTGCTGAAATAAATATGAAAAGAAACTACTTTAAAATATAAGAATTTGAATTTAAAAGGAAAGAAAATGGATAACAAGGTAAATGTGTAAAATGTAGTCAGCCACTTCTGGCACATATCACACTTCCATGTACAGAAATGCAGGGAGAGAAGGGTCGTCTTGGGCTGTGTTTGTTCTCGAAGGGCCTAAGCAGAGGAATGGAAGCAGGAAAACGCGCCCACAAGCGCACCCCCTGGGAGTGCCTCAGCCAAAGGAGCACTTTGGTCTCCTGAATGCTCCAGGCTCCTCAAGTGAGCCTCTCCCAGCTGAGCCTAACACCTTTATTCTCCTTAATAATGATAATCGATAGTCTAACTAAATACAGCATCCCAGTGTTTTTACAAGTCTTAGCTCGGGTGGTTCTCACTCGTCCCCTGAGAGAGGAGCCGTTAATGCTGCTTATTGCAAGGGTTCCAGCTGAGGCCGGGCCAGCTTGAACTAACTTTCGGGGCTATACAGTTAAGAAGAAGCGTAGCACGCTTCCTAAACCATGCCTCTTAGACTTTAAAGCTGGTGTTTCTTCTAGGAATTTGTCCTGCAGATATAGTTACCGTAAGGCCTATGCGTACTGAGATGTATATAAGAATATACTTTAAAATGGTACTTGTAATTAAAAAAGTCTCAGGAAAAAAACTACATGTCTATTATAAAGGACTAGCCAAATGAATTATGGAATGTATGTAGAGTAAAATATTATGCAACTATTAAAAATGGGGTAAATCTATATATCAATTCGAACTATTATCCAAAATGTATTTTAATTAAAAATAGCTAGGTTAAAAAACCTAGTACGGGATGCTTTAATTTTTATCATACAAAGGCATTTCTTTAATTAGAAAAACAAATTTAGATATATATTTTTAAATCATGCTTTCATTATGGCACACTGTTTATCTCAATAACTTTTTTTTTTTAATATATCTTTATTAATTTCAGAGAGGAAATGAGTAGGAGAGAGAGAGAGAGAAACATCAATGATGAGAGAGTCATTGATCGGCTGCCTCCTACACGCACTCGACTGGGGATCGAGCCCACAACCCAGGCATGTGCCCTGACCGGGAATCCAACCATGATCTCCTGGATCCTAGGTCAATGCTCAACCACTGAGCCATGCCCGGCTGGGCTCAATAACTATTATTTAGAGAGCATCTCCTTTCTAAATTTACATATATTAGTGCTAATAGGCACAGTAACCATGCAAAGGAGATATTGTAACTGCAGTATTACCACAGAAAACAATGTAGGTTGTCCAAGGTTAAAGCTGGGTCTCTAACATAAGTCTGATTTCAAAGATAAGAATTATTTCCACTCTGCAGGTGATGCTCGCTCAACCCAAGGTGATTTTCTCCACCAGGGAACAACACTTGGCAATGTTTGAAGAAATTTTAGATTGCCACAAGTGCTGGGTAGAACGAGTTGCTACTCACATTCTAGTGGGCCAAACTGGGAGACTGGTAAATATCCTACAGGACACAGCAGTTCCCCTTAGCAAGGACCTATTTGACCCAAAATATTAATAGTGCTGAGGTTGAGAAGCCTGCTCAATACCAAAAAGATTCCTGTTGGCCCTCAGAGGCCAATCAACCAACTATATGAAGCTTGATATTGTGGCCGTAGACCAATCATCACAAATTTTGGCTAAAGTAGTAACCCTTAAAAAATAAGTAAAAGTGAACATGATATTTATAAAAGCTTATAGTAGGAACTGCCTTGAAGAGAAAGATAGGATGGCAGAAAATGGAGGGAAGATACACACCTTTTAGGTTTGTTTTCTTTTTTTAAATGTAATTTAATGAAAAAGAGTCAGGATTGGCATCCCTTATGTAGATACTTATTCTATACTTACATACTATACCATATAATATGGACAGTATTCTTTTTTTAAATATATAGAGAGAGAAGGGAGAGAGAGAGAGAAGAGAGGGAGAGAGAGGGAGAGAATGGGATATTAATTGGTCACTTCATGCACACACCCCAACTGGGGATCTAACCCGTAAACCCGGCATGTGCCCCAAGCAGACATTGAACCCACCACCTTTTTGGTGTATGGGACCATGTCCAACCAACTGAACCACACCAACAAGGACCAGTTAGTATTCTTATCTGTACCAATTTTGATTCATTTACCCATTAAGCCATTTATTGAATGATTAATATGAGCCAGGCACTATTAAGGTGCAAGGATTCCAGCAGGGAATAAAGCAGGTAAGAATTCCCTCTCATTAGGTGCTGATATTCCCTGGGGTCATGGAGGAGGAGCAAGGAACAGAGTATAAGCAAATAAGTAAAATAAAGTTTGTCAGGTGGTGCAGAGTACTAAGGGAGAAAATTCAATCAAGGCATAGGAATAGGGGTTGCAGGGTTGGGTTGGAAGGAGGGAGCAGGCCCTGGTGATTTTGACTGAAAAATGACAAGCAAAAATTTGCAATGAGGGAGTCATTCAGGTATCTGGGGGAAGAGTGTATCAGGAAGAGAGAACAGGAAATGCAAACTGCAAATTTACTATTTGATCATATTTTAAACAACTTTTGCTTTTAAAAGGGAAGCCTGAATATTT
Organism: Miniopterus natalensis; assembly: GCF_054644295.1. Classification (NCBI taxonomy): domain Eukaryota; kingdom Metazoa; phylum Chordata; class Mammalia; order Chiroptera; family Miniopteridae; genus Miniopterus; species Miniopterus natalensis. Next base: position 64,101,839 of record NC_142088.1, read on the forward strand.
ATACACATACATACACTAATGGCCATCTAACTTACTCTCCCCCTCCATGAAACTTTTAGAATGTTTAAAAAAATACCTGATATTTCATGGGATTTCACTCTAGCCATTAACCTAATCTACTAAAATAGAATACATAGTTAATTTATGCATATGAGCTAAAAGTAGTAATCTATAATAATATCTCTAAAGAGGAGCTTTTAGCTTTTGCGTGTATGAAATTACTAATGATGATGAAATTAGTTCTGCCCCATGTGTTCTACTTTATTTCCACTGTATTTTATATAATATTACTATTAATGATTATGCATTTTAATAAAAAAGAAGATAAATTCTGCTAAATATGATTATTTCAAGCTATTATGGTTAATGTTTATACAAATATTAGAGGCATAAAATCAGTCATATGAAGAAAATACTAATTATAGTCATTTGGAACAAACTTAACTTTGAAGAACTTCTGGTTTGCTGCCCTAACTACAAATGTTCTAAAATTAAAAACTTGAATGATTTATATGTTTATGGAATTGTATTATACAGTTAAAATTATCTAGACTTAGAAAAATTAGCTTATTCTTTTTTTTAAAAGATTGACTATTTTTGAGAGAATGATCTCTGGAGACCAGGTAATATATTTATAAGACATTGCTCAGTAGAAAGCATTCATGAACCATGGTCTATAATGCTTGAAAATATATGTTCTTTTAATGAAGAGTCTCTAAATGAGATTAGATAAGTTATCTCAATTGCTATTTCAAAGATTTAAAAATGTTAATTTTGTTAGGATATATGAATGATCATCAGTGCAATTATATTTGGTAGTTACATAATTATTATAGTTGTGTTTATACCTGAATTATGTGATCATGTTCTACTTAAGAAAATATAAGTAATGAAAAGTTAAGCAAATAATATATCATTCTAAAAGATTCAAATGATATCCTATTTACTTAAAAATTATGTTGACAACCACTTTTCAGTAAAATACCAGTGGTTTTACTGTAACACTTGTATTGCATTTACATGTAATTTGATATATACAAACCAATTTTTTTAAAACACACTATAATTATGCTATATGTTTAAGTAATTTAAATTATATTGTTTAAAAAAGAATAAGTTACTTTTTTGTGTATACTGAGCAAAGTCACTTAGTTCAAAGAACTTCAAATACATCCACATAAATTTTCAAAGCCATTAGTCTTGTAATTGCCATTACACTATTCATTAAAGTAACAGTGATATATGAAATATATCCAGGCAATTTGCCCAGCACAAAGTATAGTACATAGTTGTCTTCACTAAGTACTCAAACCACCATTAATGAAAACTAATAGCCCATCAAAATTTACATTAAAAGTACTACAAGAAATCTCTGAAGGACTACATGTAATACTATTCCAGCAATTTTTGTCACCTTAAATTGCCTTGTTCCAATATGTTGCTCTCTTTAATGCTAATTACTGAGCAGAATGAATAAATATTACAATTCCAAAGTGCATCATAGCACTCTTTTTTTTTTTACCAAATTATAATTAGTGATCAAACAATGGTCTCATTAACATAAATAGGATAATTAAATCATCTCAGCTTTACCATATTTAAAAGAATTAAAAAGTGATTGTTTTCCTTTTGTAAACTGCTAAAGGTTAACTTTTTTGCAATCATTTTATTTTATTTTTAAAATGTCTTTATTGATTTCAGAGAGACAGAGAGGGAAAAAGAGAGAGAAACATCAATTATTGATCAGCTGCCTCCTGCAGGTCCCCTACTGGGTATTGAGCCCAAAATCTGGGCATGTGCCCTGACCGGGAATTGAACCTCGATCTCTAGGATCATAGGTTGATGCTCAACCTCTGAGCCATGCTGGCCAGGCTGGAATCATTTTAAAGAGAAAAAAATTACATGTTCATATGTATTGCATTAAAAAAGAACAAATTTGGAAATGCATTTTTTTTTGAGTAGAGACATAATTATTTTATATTGCTTCATGGCTCCCCTTTCATTTAAACAGAAGAAATAGTAAAATGCTTGAAGTGGAAAGACACAGTATATTTTAGATTTATTGTAAATTTTTGAGTTAATATAATTAAAACAGCATTTTAATTAGAACTTGAAAATAGATCAAGAGAACCAGGGAGGTCTTGTCAGAAGTCTGCCTATATGCCTTAGGTATTATCTCATGTTGGACTGCAACAAATAACTTGGAATCATGTCATGACCTGTGAGCATTATTCATTTAAACTGAAGTTAATCAAACCTGAGCCCTTTTAACTATTTGGCAACTTTCTTCAACCCAGATTTGACATGGATAGATGGTATCTGATCACACAGTATTTTCTGGGGCCATATATTCCTTATATCTAGATGTAGGTAAATTTAAAAAAATAATTTGTAATTGAGCATCAATATATTTAAGTTTCTCTTATTTCCTTTTTCATAATCAGTATCAGCCTAGTATTATATACTGTGAGAGGAATATTAAGCATTACAAAGTTGAAATAAATGTCTGCATCAATTTAATTTTAATTAACAGTGTTCCATATTTAAACTATAACTGTTTAGGAAATATCTTGTGTATTATGGGAAAAGAGAAGAGACCATAAATCATATGCACTTTTAATAAAATACTAATGGTTTAGGTTTTTAAATTATAAGTCTAATTGTTCTATGTAGCTTTTGATATAGATGTACCAAAAATGGACAGTACTCAAAAGGCCAGTGATAAAATTGCTCTGTGCTGAATTGACTCCTGATGAGATTATGTGTGGGAGGAAAATGATTCTGTTATGTGGGAACAGAGATAAGAGCTTTGCCTAAAAGATGTCAGGAGCTTTGGAAGGACAGGTAGGTGACGCAGAAAGCTTTATAAGAGGGCTCTTTAGTTAGTTCAATACTAAGACACAAATAATACTTATAGAATGGTAAGGACTGCTAAGATTTCAATTTAGAGGAAAATTTTAGTATTTTTATTTAAAAGGATGGATTTGATCTCACCAGCTCTAATATTGCTTTTAATGAGGGCAAAAATATTGAAGATTCCTTAAGTTGGAATATATATTGGAATATTCCTATATGGATGGTAGAATACATAAAAGCTGTATAGCTATAGGAAGTACTCATAACATATACTATCAGTAAATTTTCAAAATTATTTAACCATATTTTATTATTTGAATTTTATCTGCACTGCCCTTTTGAAACTTTTTTTAAAATAAACTTTCAAATCATATCCATGCAAATTAAATAAATTAAATCTAGGTATTCATGTATTTTTTTTCCTCATGATATTTTGCCTTCCTGATTTTTAATAGGAATTGTGAGAAATCTAATCAAAGTTGGGGAATATTTGGTGTAGAACAACAAAAATCACATCTCCAGATATCTTACCACTCTTTCTTCTTAAAAAAAAAACATTTTTATACCAATAAGGTTATGATTTTTCCTTAATTTCCAAATAGAATGAGAACTGTATGTATTAGCAATCTCAGAGTTACATTTCTTATTTAGGAACATTATATCACGATTTATTCTTTATTTAGTGGGTTTCCAGGTATGAAAATGAGGGCACAGTGAAGTCACCAAATAAATATTAGCATTCCTAATTTCTTTACAAATGCACATACATTTTTGTTTATTATGATTTCAACTTCAAACATGATATTTATGATTTAATCAACTATAAAATAAATAACTATGCCCTGGCCCATGTGGCTCAGTTGGTTTTGTGTTGTTCTGTGCACCAAAAGGTCACCAGTTGGATTCCTGGTCAGGAAACATGCCCAGGTTGTGGGTTCGGTCCCTGGTCCCTGGTCAGGTTCATTCAGGAGGCAACCGATCAATGTTTCTCTTTCACATCGATGTTTCTCTCTCTCTCTTTCTCTCTTCTTCTCCCTTCTTCTCTCTCTAAAATCAATTTAAAAACATAAAGGATTATAAGATGGTGCTCATTTTTTGAACAACAGTTTTGTTTTCCAATTCAAGAGGATGCCAGCTGGCAGATATCCCATCCAATTCAATTGAAAGTATTGAGTTTCAATGACATAATATTTTCACAACTGATTACTTAAATGGGCAATGTTTCCCTCAGAAATGTGCTGTAATGTGTATGTTTTACATGCTTTTATTTTCAAGTGAATAAATATATCATATTAAATTATTTGGGAAAGACAGGAACATGGCAAATGAGAGCACCAACAATTATTTTTTTGTGACTGCATTTATGTTTTTAACTTTTCCCAGTAGCATATTTATATTTACACCCACAAATATATTTCTAATCAGTAATTTTACATATTAATTATTTGGCAGTGTCAAGGGCTGGGTAGTAACTACAAAAATGACATTCTCATTTTAGTAATAAGGGCAAAACAGTAAATTATCTAAGATGAGCAGCCAATTGAAGCATTTAAAACATATGGGAGCCTTATAATATGTAGTGTTTAAGCCAGAAAGAAATGCTAGTTTGTTGATTCTCATACAATATTAAAAGAAAGAAAAAAAATGCTCAAGAAACATAAAGATAGTTTAAATTAATTGAAATCAATGTTGAAGTTATATAATATGAATGCTAATTCAGTAAATTATTTAAATGGGCAAAAATAGTAACATTTAAAGATATCAAGAACTGTGGCTTAAAGCTTTTCTATTTAGAAAGGTTAAAAATTATGACATGTTTTTTACTTATATAAACTTTCTTTCACTTTTAATTTGTCATAAGTATTGCTTTCTAGGTCAATAAATGTTTCCATAATTTCATTTTAATGTTTACATAATATTCTATTTTACACTTAAGTTATTTTATTTATGTAGTTACCTACATATAAACAGTTAAGGTTTTAAAGATTTTTAGGATACAGTTTTAGATGTAGCATTTCTGGGTCTAATGGTTTACACATTTTTAAGGCTTTATCGTTAATCTTCTTTTGCTCTCATAGGCACTCTGTCAATTATATTTTTCCTGACCTCCCTCTTCCCTTGAAATATCTAGTTAGACACCTGCCTTACTTTATTTCATTCAAAGTTTCATGGTTCTCAGAACCTTCTATATCATGATTGTTATCTTCCAAGCTAGTTTCCCATTTTTCAGAGTCCTTCCAAAAACTGAAAACCAGGACCTGAATAAAATAATAAAAATATATTTAGGACAAGGTCTACTGAGATTACTACTTCCTGGATACTATTATATATGGGATTTGGTTATTGGGAATAGAGAGTTTCATATTGGTCATCTCAGGTAATGGGGGAAAATGTCTTTTATTAATATGCATTGACTCAGGTGAAACAGAAATCTTAACACAATCCAAGATTGGAAACCATGGAATTCCTAAGTCATTCAGACAGACTTGGAGGATCCATCTGATACAAGGCAGCTCTAGGGATTTCAGCAGTAAAAATCATGGATAGTTGGCTCTAACTGACTCATGATTCATATGGCCCCCTTCTGTCCCATTTTGATCAGTAGAGGCTATTAAGGAATAAAACTCACTAAAAAATACAGACATAGAGCTTGTTTTTTATACTGTTGTAATTAGCTAGTCATTAATAATAGGAAAGGAGCAAAACGGAAGCCAGATATTATATACATGGTCATTTGGGGAGCTTCACCAGAAAGCTGTAATTTCACATTTCCCAGGGAACCACCAGCCCATTCCCTGCAGATCACTGGGGAAAAAGGTCCAACAAAGGGGAGATAGATGCATGTGCAGTGAAGTTGGGGTGACTAGGGAAGGTGCTTGTCAGTTAAACCTGGAAACAGAGATCATTGGCCAGAATGAGCAGGGACACTGCAAACCCACAAAAATTGGGGAATACATAATCCGCTAAACAAAGGAGCCTGCTCTTCTTGACACTCTTGGCGTTCTTGGATCACTCTTGGCTCTTGGCTTTCTTGCATTGGCCCAAGTGGCCCACAGCCATGGGGATCCAACACGCAGTGGACTGATGGACTACAAGGGGGAACACAGACTAAACTAGCCTGATGCTGGACTGGACACTGCTCCAATATGGAGCGAACATTCTGGACACTGGCTTTGATTCTAGCCCTACAGAAGCCACAGCTACACTTCTTCCTTGGGGGACAAAAGGAAATAGGACCTTGTAAACTCAGGAGTTTTTATTCTACAGTATCTCATCCTCTGGTGCAGGTCTCTGAAAATTCCTTTTCTTGGGATATCATAAGACGCACACTCCCACGAGCAACAGATGGGTATGAGAAACTCTCGCCGCTGATAAAAAATGCATGTGGGGACCCCTTTCCCCAGTGATCTGCAGGGAATGAGCTGGTGGTTCCCTGGGGAATGTGAAATTGCAGCTTCCTGGTGAAGCTGCTCAAATGGCCATGTTTATAAAGTTTGGCTCCCTTTGCTCCTTTCCTATTATTAACAACTAGCTAATTACAACAGTATCAGTTGATTTCAAGCAAGTGTAACCAAAGAGCCCAGCAATTGCTAACTTATCATAACAAAATAACACCATATTCATTTAGTATTCACATTACTGTGATTCCAAGACCCAACCTGCTCAGAATATCAGGAGGTCTAATCTTTTTTAAGGTTACTGCCTTTGAAATTGCCCAAGATGATTCAATTTGTTAATTTTGACTGATGAATTTTTAAAATTTTGAACATAAGAGTTTAATTACCTGCTAAACCATCCAGATGGAGACATGCTGTAAATGGAGGAAAAGAAGGGTCATGCACTTGATAGAGAAGCAGGCATTGGTAGACCAGTTTAAGTTTAGACATTGGCCAGATTGAACTACTACTTTTTAACATTTAAAATAAAACTTTTTCTTTCATCACAGTAAACAAAACAATGTATTAAAACTCATTTCCAGCTTTATCCAAATTATTATTTTTAAATATGATTTAAGGTTATTTTACATTTCTTTAACTATCAAATTTTCTTTGGCAAATTATTCAAAATACTAAATTTTCATTGTGGATCTTAGTTCATATTTGTATGCCAAGAATACCCTACTCTGATCCAGGTTCATCTTTTTTTCTAAGACCTAATGGTTTATATCTTCCCTTCAAAATGTATAAGTATCTTTTAGTTAAGTTGTCATTTGCAAAAATATTCTGGAAAAAAATTATGAGTTAAACACATAAGTTCTTCTTCATTTCTGTTTTGGTGTAGCAGTTTATCATCTAGCCCATACTGATCTATCAACCGAGTACTGCTTAGTTTTTGTTCTCCTCAGACATAACTGACCATAATTCATAAAACAGCACCTGGCTACAGCTTCCCCACTTCTTTATTAACAGCTTATCTGACACAGTTCATTCTTGGTCTGTACAGTTTAAATAGGCTTAGCCACTGAAGAAGGTCTTTTTTCTTCTGAACCTGCTTCACCAGTTCTGCTTTTTCTTTACTTAATTCTTGTTTGGGAAGATCCTCACTGACAAATCACGTTGGAGATCACTGCATGACCCAGTATCAAGTGATTCAAATTCACATGCACTGATATTCTTGAAGGTATTTTTCAAATATGTCCTTTCTTTAAATTTTATTTATGTGTTTACATTTTTTGAAATTCCATTTTTCTTCTGTTGAAGATGCTGATTTCTCTGAAAAGATGCGATTATTTTCTTCATTTTCTATTCTAAGACATTTTACCACATTTTAACAGGAATTAAATGAAGATCCTGTTTTTCTAAGTCATTTACTCTGTGTTTTCTCTAAGTGTTGCACTCAAAGGTTGTTTTCTTGAACTACTTGTATGGAGTGATGGTGGAATGGCATAAGCCTGTGGAATGCTAGGTAAATTCACAGTTTAGTCTGATGGACTTTCCATCTTAAAAATAAAATCTTGATTTACTTTCAGGCAAGGAAGCTGTACAGGACTCCACAGCTGACTCCTGAGTCCAGCTCTCAGATATCAACTTGCTGCCCAGAATATTATATCCCTCCGCTATCCCCAGAGAGTTCAGAAAGCATGTGTAGCCCTGAGTGTATGCTTGCTTTGATTTTAAATTGATCTTCCTATTATTTGCAATCTCCAAGAGGAATCCAGGACTACTTCCTGCGGATGATCTTAATCACTGACCTTCAGATACTTGACCTTCCAGCCATACCACATTACCTAGTAGAGAGCTGGCAACTAATCTCAGAAATATCCCTGTTTATTATGACTGCCATGGAAGGGACGGCAGAAGGCCATTACTTGCTGCCCTCAGGTTCACTGATGAAACCGAATGTCAGAAGTTCAAGACCCCATTACTACTTGAAGAAAAATTGGTGGTATGTTCTTGAGGGTCATCCCATTTATTCAGGGGTATCAAAATAGGAGAAAAAAAGAAAAGTTCACAAAACTTCCCAGACCTCAGGTGATAATAATTCTATTGTCATTTTTTTAGTACGTTCTCTTTCTTTCATTTCCACACAGCCCCTTTGCCCAAAGCATGCCCTAAGCAATAAAGTGACTAAACTGAGGATATTTCTAGTAGTAGCCCAAATTATTTCTAGAACCAGAATTTTTATCAGAATAATGAGTATTTATTCATTATTCTGTAGCTATATTATGTTTGTAAAGAGCTGGAGATACAGCGGTGAAAAAGGCAACTCAAAACCCAGTCTTCATAGAGCTTGACTTTAGTTGGGGTAGACAATGAATGCATAAATATATATGAAAATGTTAAATAAGAAAAAGTAGTGTGAAATAAAACAGAGTAGGGTTTTAAGAAGTCCTTGACAAGGAGATGCTATTTGAACTTACACTTAAATGACAAGAAAGATGTATCCTTATGAAGATTTATAAGAAAGAGCTTTCTGGGAATAGAAAATAGCAAATAAAATGCCCAAAAGGCCAGAAAGTACTTGGCATGTTCTGGCTAATGTGGGTAGGGAGGCAGGAGCTTCATTCCAAAGCAGAGAAAGGCCACGAGTAAAGTGATTTTGAGGGACTTACCTGCTAAAAAGACTGAGGGTGTTAGTCTAATAGTTGAGGGTTAAACGGGAGTTTTATAATCTGGTTTACATTTTAAAAGGATTACTTGACACTGTGTGATGACTGGCCTATGGAGCAGGGCGAGAATAAAGGATGGAGAACTTTGGGAGTGTGTTATAGATGTTCAGAGGGGACTGTGAGAGCTTGGGCTAGTGTGGTGGCAGTGGAAGAGGAAGGAGTGGGGTCTGAAAATTAATTGGGAATTAGGTAATTGGAATATATTTTAGAAGTAAGGTTGATATCTGCTTCAACTTAGGGTGTGTCTTCCCTCAGTTTCTCCTGTTGTGTTTCTCAGGCTGGATCTTCAATTCCTGTCTTAGACTCATTTTAATAAACTTCTCCAGTACTTTTTCTGCCCTTAAAAAATTAGCAGATATGGGGTAACGTATAATAGTCAGCTAGGGATGCCATAACAATATACAAGAAAATTTTAATTATATATGTACAAGAGCCCCACAAAGATTTGAGATTCAAAAGACAATCAGACTATATACCATCCAGAGCTAGGAAAAGAGACGGGAGGGGCCTGTGATTTCAATGGGGGGAGGCAATTCATGTGAAAGGGACTGGAGATGTTTGGTAAACATCCCCTGCCAGTACCTAAGTGTCTCAGAAGAAGCGTCATCACTGATAATAGCACTCTTTCTGTCTGGTACAGACCTCCTTTCAAATGTAAATTTTCCTTACAAAGAACAACATCTACTCTGTACTCAGAGCTTCTCTGATGTCTGCTTTAAAAAAAAAAAAAAAAATCAGCTCAAAGTAATCCTTATACCAAAGGGGCCAATTTTGGGGTGGCACATTCTGCTAGCAGCAAGAGAAGTAGTGTAAAATCATTTTTAAACGATTGTGCAAATTCGTTCATTATTCTGAAAAAACAATTCCTACACACATTCCTATTGACACTGTTTATGTTTTAGAATCAGTATAGTCACATGAATGTTTCAGATTTTCTGTATTTCTTTTCTCATTCTTTTATTCTGTACAGCTACCAATGATTTTCCTTACCATTTAAGTCACTTGGCTAAATATTTCATCTGTTATATGAGGGTAGTAAGATTTACCTCATTTTATAGAGTATGAGGCTAATACTAAGAGTTAAAGTAAGTTGCACAAGGTCACCCAGAGAGTAAATGTCATAGCCAAATATCTAAGCACACTTGTGTGACTCCAAGGCACATTCTGTCACCTGCTGTCGTGACCCTCAGCCAGCCTGGAATATCATTCATCTGACTGGCACTGGTGTACATTTGGATGATAAAAGCTAACCAGACATAATTCCTGTCCTGAAGAGTCATTTTAGACAAGGAGAGATACATGTAAATAACAAAGTGCTATAGGACTATGAATGTGATAATAAAATTACACACAGACCACAGAACAACACAAAGGATCTAGTGAACCACTTTACCTTTCGGGGACAACTACAGCTTCCAAGCAGAGGTACCATTTGAGCTGAGTCTAGGAATCTGTGTATGTGTCCAATGTTCACATAATGGGAATATAGGTGGGTGTAGTAGTGGAGGTTATGGATTTCAGATGGAGGGCCTAACTGGACTGCAAATACAAAAAACTATAGAAGTGCTTGTCAGTCATTTGGCAAATGATAAATACTGTCAACTCTGTATTAACCTATTAATTGGTGTAGAGGAAAATGGTATAAGGACACAGATAAAAGAGTTCAGACACACTTAAATACAACTGTGATGCAAAACGAATATTTAATCCAAATGTGTGTAATTAAAATGTTCAGTTGTCTGCTCTGAGCAGTTCTTCATCCCTTCCTCTCCTGCCCCCCCTCCTCTTTCTCTGCTTTCCTTTCTGTGATGAAGACAATCTCAGGCAACAGCAGTTCGCATTGGATAAACTCTACTTTTTATCTTCTAAACATCCCTGCAAGCAGTTCTTTGAAACTGCCTTGTTTTTGTCAGTTAATTCTTTCCTCTCACTCGCATTGTCACCTTCATCACTGCACAAAAATCCAAGTTCACTGGCAACACAGTCAAGCCATCAACTGAGAAATTAAATTACCTGCCATTCCCAAGTTTTTCTCGCTATAACCCCAGGCTGCCCCCTCAGCTCTCAATGAGGCAAGTGTCTCATATAACAATGAATGGAAAGAATTTAGGGCCATAGCTGTCAGTTCAAGGACACAAAGGCTTCAAAGCAGAATTCTTGACCTGGTTCTGCAGTGCTTTTCATCCTACATTCAGTCTCCTTCTCCAGATTCTCTGTTCAAGAAAAAATAAAAAATGGAAACAATTCTTGGGAGAAGAAAGAGCAAAGAGACTTCTAGTTCTGTCACTGCCCTAACACACAGAGTTTTGCACAGGCCTTGAGCCAAACTGCAGAGCTTCTCCTGCACCAGAAGAGCAGCTAACAGGGTAACAGACAGCTGCAAGCAGACACGCACCTCTGACTGTCCGGGTGGAGGGCCGTTTCTGATTTGTGAGAGGTGCTGTGTAAAAACGTAATGGTTTCTGTATAATTATAAATAATCAGCTCATTCTGATGGGTAGATATTTCTCATATTCACAATAGTTTTTATTATTTTTCTTCTGGTTATTTTCATTCATGTCTTTTCTGAGACATGGTTAATCTATCCCTGGAAATTGAAAGTTGACTGCAATTCAATATTCCTGGAATACAGAGGATTGGGGGCAGTTACACATCAGGTGATGGAAGATTAAGTGGGCACCAAATCATGGCTGGCCTTTGTGCCATGCTAAGGAGTTTGACAGGTGAAGCCATGGGAGAGTTTTAAGCAGCTGAGTGGCATGCTTCAATTTGCATTTTGGAAAGATCACTCCAGTGTTTCCTGAGCAATGATAGGAGGATGAGAATTGATGAGGCACTGAGCTAAGCAGTTTTAGTGATAATGGAGAGGAAATAAAACATTCCTTTGGTGAGATAATAAAGGTGAGGAATTAAGTGGAATTACTTAGAATGAACAGGTACCTGGGAGAGGCCATGGAGGCAAGGTGGGGGGAAAAAGATGACTGTTGTTTTTTTAAAAAATATATCTTTATTGATTTCAGAGAGAGGAAGGGAGAGGGAGAGAGAGAGATAGAAACATCAATGATGAGGGAGTCATTGATTGGCTGCCTCCTGCACACCCCCGACTTGGAACCGGAACCAGGGCACGTGCCTGCGCCTGGAATCGAACCGTGGTCTCCTGGATCCTAGGTCAATGCTCAACCGCTGAGCCACGCCTGGCCAGGCCTGGTTTTTACTTCTGATGACTGAGTGGGAGCCATTCACTATGAGATGTTGTCTTAAATGGCTCAGGCTGCTATAACAAGAATACCATAGACTGGGTGACTTAGACAGCAAATGCTTATTTCTCATAGTTCAGGAGACTAGGAAGTCCAAGGTCAAGGCACCAGCAGATTTATTGTCTGGTGAGAGCCCACTTCCTAGTTCACTGACAGCCAAACGGTCCTGCCGTCTCACAGTGGAAGGGCTGTGATACCAACTGAGAGTGAACAGCACTTCTATGTGACCTTGGGGGAGGTCACTTTTTGACCTTTTGCTTGCTGATCTTTATTAAGAAATGTTTGCACACATTACATCTCATTTATGATGATTGAGACAATCATATTTGCTTATGTTCAGAGCCTAGAAATGGCCCTGGAACTTACCAGGTCTCAGTAAATTTATTCTCTCCTCTCTCTCTTTGAGTGAAGATTTTGGAGACTGTATGGTAGAATCAATTTATATTTATTTGTGTTAATTCAACGTATATTTATTTGTGTTATTTGTGTTAATTCTTTTTTCATATTTCATCAAATTCTTCACTATCTCTATTAGCAAATGTATTAGTTTCCTAGGCTGACATACAAAGTCCCACAGATGGGGTGATTTAACAGAAATTTGTTTTCTAATTGTTCTGTGGACTTGAAGTCTGAGATCAAGGTGTGGGAATTTTTTATTTCTTTGGAGGCCTCTTGTAGGTGACTACCTTCTTCTCCCTGGATCTTCACTCTGTGTGTCTGTGTGCTAATTTCCTCCTCTTATAAGGACACCAGTCTTGCTGGATTATGACCCACCTTAATGACCTCATTTTAAATTAATTACCTCATTAAAGGCCCCATTTCAAAATATAGTCACAATCTGATGTATTGGGAGTTAGAACTTAAACATACAAATTTGGGGGGACACAATACAGCCCATAACAGTGAAATAGAGTTATTCAAAATTACTTACATACCACTTAAGCAAACAGCTTTTGAATTCTGGTAATTTCTGAAGATTCTAGTATATTCATGTTAATAACAACGTGAGAGAAAAAAGCGAGAGAAACAAATGTGAATCTAAATAATCACTACACAGTCAAAAGCCAAGTTCTTTATATTAGAAGGATCTTTAAAATGGATAATATTTAAAAGGATGTATTTTTAAAATATATCAAAAGGGAATGAGAGAGATGGATTTATTGAAATGTTTTTGAAGCTATGATTTATCATGGGATACATTTTTAGGGATATTTATTTTCCCAACCATTTCACAAGTTTTTAGGGAATTTCTTCATTATACTTAGTTCAAAGGAATGCAAAGCATTGTGAAGAATACAAAGAAATACAAGGCAGGACCCTTGTTCTCAGGAGCTTTCATTTCCTGATAAGGAGTGTAAATTACTACAAGTTAAAAGAATAGAAAAAGCAACAATATAAAACCAGATAATTCTGCCTGTAGAAGCCATGGAATCAATGAGAACGAACAGTCAGTGTGAGATATGCTAGTCTGAAATATTTTACTGAGGCTGGGGTTATACTTGTGCGATGATGGGTGAGCATAGTAGAGTTATGCACAGACAAAGGTAAAGAAACCAGCGAAATAAAAAATAGAATCGTATCTATACTCTTCATATCACTAATAGCAGTCTTCACTTATGTCTTATTTTCTATGGTAGTGAGAATACTTAACATGAGACTGTCTTTTTAAAAGCTTTTAAGTGCACAGTATGGTATTATTCACTGCAGGCGCAGCAGATCTCTAGAACTGCCTCATTCTGTGTAACTGAAACTTTATGCCTGTTAAATAACGACTCCTCAGTCCCTCCTCCTCCCAAACCCTGGAAACCACCATTCTCTTTTCTGTTTTGATGAGTTTGACTATTTTAGATTCATGATATAAGTGAAATCATGCAGTATTTGCCCTTCTGTGACTAGCTAATTTTACTTAGCAAATTGTCCTCAAGTTTCATTCACGTTGTTGCATGTGGCAATTTTTTCTTAGTCTATTTATTTATTTATTTTTATTTATTATCATTATTATTTAATTCCATGGGTGGAACCTAGGGTCATGGTAAGTTATATCTTAGCTGACTGAAACATGAGAATTTGCAGAGAGTTACTAGCTTAGAAAATCACTTACCCCTTGCTCTCCTTGGTTCTAATGTTGCCGTATAGTTTCTGCTCAAGACACATTAGGTTTTAGAGGCTGAGAAAGGAAAGGTCATCCTCATTCCGTGATTCGTTCAGAAGTGGTGCAAAGGAAGGTATCCCTGTGTTCTCAGTGTGAAAAGTCTTAGCTTCACTCAGTCATCTACGTCTCCGTGGTGAAATGCTTTGGCACAGAAGACTGAAGTGTGTCGTGTTTCATTGTGGCCTACTTTAAAAACCTAAAAACCAACACTGGCCTTTTTCTTGGGACAGAAAGTGGCCAGTCCATCTGAATCCTATGCTTTAGGTAAATTCCTATTATTTCTTGATGTGTCCACAATTTTTATAAATTTTATTTCTAAAATAATATAACAAAGCAAATAATATAAATGAGCTGTGACTATTATCAAGAGCGGTATCTCTTACTTCAACCTTCCCATCCTCATTCCAGTTTCTCAGAGATAAATCTTTTACAGCTGTCTTAGTTTTTCTGGGGTTACTATCAAACATTCCAGATGATATTTCAAAGCAACTAATCCTTCATTTATCAACATTAGGTATCATGCATTAATTTTCCTGATGTGAAATCATTTACACTACCCCTAGGCTTCTCCTTTCAGTTTCCTAAACTAAACAGAGTGCTCAGCCTCTGTGAACATAGACTATTCTTCCATTAGTTTCAGATCATCTGTTGACACTTCGCTTTTTACCAGGAGGATATTCTTTCTTCTTTCTAAGTGTGTTTCCTTCTTGCTTTGCATGTAAAATCTTTAGTCAACTCCACTTTTATTTTTACATTACTACTGTTTTTTAATTTTAATTTTTATTGATTAATTTGAGAGAAAGAGAGAGGAACAAGGATTTGTTGTTCCACTTACTTATGCATTTATTGGTTGATTCTCATATTTTCCCTGGCCAGGGATGGATTCTGCAACTTTGGCTATGGGGATGGCACTCTAAGCCTCTGAGCTACCAGGTCAGGGCCCCATTGCTGATGTTTTTAGCATTTATATCCTGTGCTACGATTACAGGGAATCCTCTGTGCTTTGTTTAAAGACTGACTTTAAAAATTGAAAAGAAATGAACAGCATTTATTAGAATTATAGGCTAGATTAGAATTAAAGCTT
This sequence comes from Miniopterus natalensis, assembly GCF_054644295.1. NCBI lineage: Eukaryota > Metazoa > Chordata > Mammalia > Chiroptera > Miniopteridae > Miniopterus > Miniopterus natalensis. Next base: position 64,117,297 of record NC_142088.1, read on the forward strand.
AGGGTTACATTTACTTATTTTTTAGTCTCTCTATTTATATCTCTGTATCTCTTTTTCCACCTTGCTGTCTCTCATTCTTTTTATTTTACCTTGGAGATCTTACCCCCAGAGTTTTCAGTCTCGTGATCCAATGTGGAAAGCTTTTTCCTTATATTTGATGGATAAAATTTATGCTAGGACTTCCCTTTGACATCTTGCTTTGTTTAATTTTCTGTTTCTTAGGTTCCATGGCATTATTTTGACTTGTGTTCTCATTTTGCTCAAGTTCACCTTCGTTTCTTCTTAAGAGTTCCTGAACGATGGCCTTTGTGATGTGCATGTCCCTCTGTCCCCGCCCTCCACTCGCTGCAGCTAGTTAATAGCTTGGTGTGGAGCTCTAGCTTAATTATCATTTTCCCTAAGAATTTTGAAGGTATTGCTTTACTGTTTTCTAGTTGCCAGCACTGTTGAAGAGAAGTCTGACATATGTTTAATTTGTATTCCTTTGGAAGTTATTTACCTTTTTCTGTCTGAGAACTTAGGAAAAAGGTTTTCTTTAAGCAATGTAGTCTAAAATGTCACAAGCCTAAGTTCTCGTTTTCTGTTCTTTTTGCTGGTGGGTTACTGGGAAATTCGGGCCTCACATTTTTGGTCTCGGCAGGGAGTGGGGGAAATGGTGGTGGTATTTATTACATATGAAGTAATGCCACTCAATCACTCTATTTTTAATCTTTCTTTTCACTTTCACTCTATTATTTATAAGCTAAAATCAAGGTCATCGAGAGTTCCGTGAAGAGAGATGGCTTCCATTCCTCTGTAGCACTTTTTTCTTGTTTCAACTTTATCTGCCCATTTCTCCGTTTCCCAATTTCTACCACATAACATCTTTTACATGTTTTTTATATACCCTTCATTTTCTTGTTTATTATATAGGTCCATGTATTTTTTTTCCTTCTTTATGTTTCTATATTTTTATCACAGTGTTGTAGTGAAAGAAATAGAAGTAGAAATGTGTTTAGTCCAGTAACTTGTGCTATACACCCTTGAATAAAGTCGGTATAGTCAAATTTCTACCTTTTTTTCTTCACAAGGAACATCTCATTCTTATGTAAATTTGAGAGTAAATAAATACTTAAGTGAATTGGCTACTCAATTTCCCTAACCTAATCTAAGTGCTCCATCTGTAAATTAAGAGAAAGACACTAAACTTCATCCAGAGAAAGGAAATTAATACATTTTGAAATCAGTGTTTGATCCATAACCTGGGGCCACTATTCATTATATGACTCAGGGAAAATTGTTTACCCTCTCTTTACCTCAGTGTTCTTAACTGTAATATGGTTTAATAATACCAGTACTTACCTTTCAGAATTGTTGTGAAGATTAAATGAATGAATTTATTTATACTATTTAGAATTGTGCATTGCACAAAATCAGATTCAGGAAGGGATTATTATTGTTGATGTCTGTATTATTACTGTTCTTGTCATACCTGAAACTATGCTTTGCTTCAGTCAAAGTATCCTGGCATTTGAATGAGGATAATTGTGCTTTGAAGGCAAAAACTATACTCTTTTGTTCATAGAAATAAATAATCTACTTCAATTTCTATGTAGAAATTGATTTGAACTCAACTGTCATTTGGTTCTTTTTGAAAGGTATAAAATTATCCAAAACCTTTAGAATTGAGAACTTTGTTTTAAATTATTCCATTACCTTAATTTTTTTAAATGCACTCAGCCTGGAGTCTTAGAAAGAACATAAATTTTAAAGACAGGAAGACAAAATATGTAAATTTAATTAAGAAAGTTTATATCTATGAATCTTATATCATTTATCCATGAAAAGAGAATGATAATAGTTTCCTTATAGTTTTGCTATGACATATAGTTTTATATGACAATATAAAATCATATAATAATAAATATGTAATTTTCAGTAAAATGGTAGCATCCTGAGGGTCAGGACTATATTTTAACTGTGGGGCATTGCAGAGTCTCTACTACTAACTGAGCACTCAGTACAACTAAAAAGTGTATATTAATACAATTTTGGAGAAAGAGGCATAAACTATGCAAAAAAAAAAAGAGAGAGATTACTATAACTGTAATGAATCCAGTAATGGAAAGTACCAGTGATTAAAAGTTTACATACTTTAAACAAGTGAAAGAATAATCTTTTTGTACTTGTTTAGATATATTGTTGGATTTTGCCATTTATTTACAAATATAGTACAATACTGCTATCATATTTAAGTACGTAAAAAATAAAATAAATGTTCCATATTAATTTTGAATATGATTTTTTTGTTAATATTCACACAAGAATTTTTTTTCATTGATTTTTTTAGAGAGAATGAAAGGGAAGGAAGGGAGAGAGAGAGAGAGAGAGAGAGAGAAAGATGAAAGTGAGAGAGACACATTGATTGGTTGTTTTCTGTATGCGTCTAGATAGAAGCAAGATTGAACCTGCAACCCAGGTACATGCCCTTGACTGGAAATCCAACTCAAGACCCTTCAGCGTGTGGGCTGACTCTCTAACCACTGAACCACACTGGCTAGGACTGAAAACTCTAATTGTGAAGGAAGAGGAAAATTTAAACAATAAAATATCATTATGATTTGCATTTTTAAAAGTAAAAGTGATCTTACTCTTTCCCTTAGAAACAAAGGTTAAGAATATAATAAAAATCAGAAAGTATTTAGCAGCTATTTATTATCATTTAATAAAATGATTATCTTTTCCTTAAAAAAATTTTCATTTTTACAGATAAGAAACTATGGTGGGCAGACCAAAACTTAGCTCAGCTGGGAACCTGCAGCAAAAGAGATGGAAGGAACCCTACTGTCCTGAGAAATAAGACATCTGGGGTTGTCCATATGAAAGTGTATGATAAAGAATCCCAGCAAGGTAAGTCACACTCTCATGAATTTGTGCCACTTTTTGAATCTATAATGCTCTCTTTTTTCATACTGTTTTCTCAATGCAACAATTGAAGGTTCCTATTTTTGCTTCTAATATAAAAAAGAATAAAAGGCAAATGCTGCTTAATACTATAGAAGAAATGACTTTCACATAGGGGTACATAATGAGCTTTCCAAACATTAGCAACGCTGCCTGAGTAATCTTAATGTGTCAGGTCTTCAAAGCGGGTCTTACTCAGTTTTTGATTAAAAAATATAAGAATAAGGGGGAAAATCCCAGCAAAATATGTGCAATGTATAATTAAGCCCAGAAACGGAATGAATTAGGCGGCTTCAAAGGGACTGTGTTGACATAAGGACTTTATATCCAAAGGCACTCTGTTATTTGGCTCTAAGTGTTTTGCTTTTTTGTTTTTGCTTGTCCAAATGGTGTGCAGTGAAATGGAGTGAGAGAACTAACAGATGGTTTACATAGGTGGACTTGTCCCATTGCCCAAATGGCAATTAGATCAGAGATGCCAGCCAGTACAGCCCCACACCTGCTAGTCCTTTCTTAGTTTTTGCTTCATGATCCATGACATTAGCAGAAATCCCTTCCTAGAAAAATAAAATTTTATCTGTATTGTATATTCTCATATTAGTCACTGCCATGAGAATCTTTAGCTTCATATATTTTTACGGAAAAATTTTCAAGAAAATTTAATTTTAATTTAATTTTATTTATGCAGACCAAAGCAGAAAAGAGCAGAGTTAAGAACAGTGAACCAAGTGGATCACTAATTTTGAAGACAGTTCGCAACCATTAGGCAGGCAGGTTTGTTAAAGATACCAGTCGAGAGCCATACCTGCACATCTAGAGACAGATGACTACCAGATTCATGATTGCTTTCCCTGGACAGAGCATGGGCCAAATTTGGGCCTGACATTCTTTTTTGACAGAAGCAGCAGGAAACATATTTTTTTCATGAATAAATTAAAAAAAAAAAAAAAAAGCACATTACAGTGTTTTTTTCATGGTTGAAAAGACACCAACACCCAAATTCTCTAGCATAAACCTGTATTTGGAGTCTGACATTTATTTTGGCCTTTGTCTGTAATAATGAATAGCAGTGTTTTCACTCGCAATTCCATAATGGAACATTTTCTGTATCAGAAGAAAACTTTACTGGCATTCAAGTCAGGGGAATCTATTATTAATTGGGAGAAAAATACTGGTACTCAATAAAATATCGTGACATTTTTGTTGATTTTAATGCAATATATCCATTAATTGTAAAAACTCACAGTATTATGATAAACTTCAGTCATAGTCTATACTTGATAAGATTATATCTGAAAACACACATTAGAAAAGACGGGAGAGCCCGGCCGGGCGTGGCTCAGCGGTTGAGCATCGACCTGGGATCCAGGCGATCGGGGTTCGATTCCCGGTCAGGGCACATGCCCGGGTTGCAGGCTCGAGACCCCGATCAATGACTCTCTCATCTCATCATTGATGTTTCTATCTCTCTCTCTCCCTCTCCTTTCCTCTCTCTGAAATCAATAAAGGTGTATTTAAAAAAAAAAAGATGGGAGAGAGAGGAAGATATTATATTTCTAAACAAGGCTTTAAAAAAATCTCTATTTACTTTTTCAAAATGTGAACAAGTTTATGTTTGTTTGAATTTGTAAATTAACAGAATATATCTAATTTTTCTAGATACACTTTCAATAAAGTTTATTTGAGAATAATTTTTGTATATTATTCTTGGCTCATTTTGTTCTTTTAAGGATTTGATTATGTAGGTACAGATGGGTATTCTATGCCTGTGAAAGTATCACCAAACTGACAAGGACTTCTAGCAAGTAGAAATTAATGGTATAATATGACTAAGCTTAAAATGCAGTGGAAATATTATTCTTAATAGAATAATAAGCTGATAAAAGCATCTGTATCAAAGACTGGCCCATTAACAGAATTACAGCAGGTAGCTTAAAAGCTTCATTAGTATGAAATATGAGCAATTTAAGACTCTTTAAGATGTTAACATTACTACCTCTTTGATTTTCAAAATACAATTAGCTACTTCATTTATCATTTTTGACATAGATCACTGGAGTGCTGAGACTTCTCGTTAGTCAAATGGACTTTCTAGCTCCACTAGAGAATTGAGGCATGAAGTTTAAACATCAGCATCATTACAAAATATTAAGCCAAGCTAGTATTTCTAACTCGCTAGATAATTACTACCTAAATTGTCACTTTAAAAAATTACTCTAATATTTTTTTCCTATATTAAATGTATATTTAATGGGCAAAGATACTTATTGGAAATCATGACTAATTTCTTTTTCTTTATAATTTTTTGCTCCTTCACTATAAATTTTCCCTTAGAGACTAAACAAATGATACTCGAAATGTGTATTGTTGTACAATATAATTGTTAACTTAGGCTAATTTTATTATTTATCAAAAAATAAATACAATATATATCGCTATTACTCCAACTATGTTTAAAAATGCACAGTCCAAAAAGCTACTTTTTTTCACATGTTTTTGATATTTTCAATGTTCTACAAACCCTTATTTTCTCTTATTTTCATAAATTTATTCTCTTAATATATTTCTGTTTACTTCTTCAATTCACTTGTTTATTTTCTTCTCTCTGTGTGGTGTTTCTTCAAACTTTATATTCAAGCATTCTTGTCAATCACGTACCAGCTTTTCAGTCTTTTGTGGTAGTTGAAATAAATCTTTATCCAAAAGCGCATTCCTCTAGATTGGCATTGTGTTAGCATACTGTACATTCACATACCTTCTATAAAATGAAATATGTATATTGTCAATATAACTTTATCATGAACGTATAATTATCATTGTCCCATTATTAAAATAATCAGAAATCTAAAATTTTGCCTTCGTATTATGTCAGCTTGGGAGAAAGGGGAATAAATCAGTTAATCTTTATTAGTTTATATAGATAAAGGTAATTATTTCAAAAGTTCAGGCCAACTGAAATCCTAGCATGAGGTACTACATGAGATGGAGTTCAGCATTGACTGGACTGGCTGCTATAGGAAATAAGCAGAAAACATCGGAGCTCTTCTGATGAGACATCTCCCAAGTTGAGGGTCTTTCATACTTCAAAAATGAGAGCTCATGCCAGGTTCAACTGACAATTACATCTCATCAGACTGTCTTGACTTCAGGAGATCAGAAATAATGAATTGTATTAGCACTTAGAATTTTCCATAGGGTAATTTTGATATATAGCTTTCATTATGCTTTGTAATTCTCACTGGATTTACTGCACTTCATATCAGAGCTTGAACATCCAGTAAATGGCACTGCATGTCCTAGAATAATAAAAATGTTGTAAAAATTGAATACTTAATGAACTTATTAGGTAAGATTGTACATGACTTAACTTCACACTACCAGCTTTAACTAACACATTGAGCCTAGTAAATTCAATGGAACATCTTCATAAAATGCCTACCTGTGATTACCTGACTAATATTTGTCATTGCTACTACATAAGAGTAAGGAGAATTAATATGCCAATTAATTAGATGACTCTTAGGGTGTGCTTTGAACACATTTTGGGAGAATTATGTTTCTAGCAATGGCAAAATGTATTCCCTTGCTTTGAAAAGTTAATTAAATACATATATACCTCCTTTCTTTCAATGGCATAATCTTTGAGTTGAGTTAGTAATATAATTTAACAGCTATTTATTTGAGACATTTATTAAAATAATCTTCAAAAGAAAGTACCTATGGAACTGAAATGAAATTTAAAAGTCAAAAAATAAAGATTTTCTGGTTTGTGTGATCTTAAAATAATACAAAGTTCTATGAGAATATTCAGGACAAATCAATTTCTTTTTGCTTATCTGCAATTTATTTTTATTGACATATTATAGAGGTATAACACTATGTAAATTTAAGGTGTACAATGTGTTGATTGGGTACATTCATATATTGTAATATGGTTAACATGGTCTCTTTAGCTAACACCTCTATCACATCACATAATTACCAATTTTTTGTGTGTGTGGAAACGATTAAGATCTAGTCTTTGCAGCACTGAGTTGTATTCAGAGTTAAATTGATACTATAAATTTATTATAACATTGTTACCTTTTTAGAAAGACAAACTTCAACTGTAATCTGCTCCTTCAAATTATTCAAAATAAAACAGCTGCATTTAGAAATCAACAATAGCAAAATATTTGTTCAAATTATTGACAGTGAATGATATATATATATATATATATATATATATATTTTAATTTTGTTACTTTTGTTCGTTTTCCTTCTATGCAGGCAGCAATTCCTGCCAACTAAATAATGGTGGATGCTCGCAGCTTTGTTTACCAACATCTGAAACTACAAGGACTTGCATGTGTACGATGGGATATTATCTCCAAAAGAACCGCATGTCATGTCAAGGTATAAGGCTTTGAAAAATCTTAGTTCTGATGTATTTATTTATCCATGCAGATATTAGGCAACCAAAGTCAGATAAAAATTAGAAAAAATCATATTAGCTTTTTATTAGGACAATGATGCACTACTTAGTACCATATGTAGGGTTTCTAATGTATCTAAAATATTTTAAGTATCTCTGTTCTTATAAAACTCTCTAAGTTTTTAGTTATTTTCAGGAACTACACTTTATTATCAAACCTTTAACCAAATTCAGTAGAAGCTACTACCTTCAACTTGGAAATAGGTAAAAAACAGTCGTTGGTTCACTACAGTTAAAATCTAATTCGGATGTAGTTTATTTGAAAGTAAACAAAACAAAACAAAACAAATGAACAAAAACTATTTAAGAGAAAGTACCAGAGAGAATGTGAGTTCTCAGGTTTGCTTAACTGAGGGAGAAGAGCACTTCAGAATAGGAACTTAATAAATATATCTTCCTGTATTTTATTTCCTAGACTCTAGTTCTACTAGTCCCAAAGAACTTTGGTTGTAGAATAATATTTTTATTCAGTGATTACAACTGAATTTTATTTTAAAAGTGTTCCCATCTTATATGAGAAATATGTACATTAATATCAACATATGCTTTATTTAAAATCATATATTTTTATGGCACTCATGTGCAGGGACTGCTCTAAGTACCTTAAACACATTTAACTCACAGGATCCTCATAATAACCTTGTGAAGCAGGTTTCTTACCTCCATTTTTAGAGATGAGGAAACTGAGTCACAGGAAATTAACTAGCTTGTCCAAGTCACACAGGCAGTGGTGAGGACATATCTAGACCTAAGCATTTTGATTTTAATAAGAAAATATGTATATATAAACATTTTCTGATGTATTAGAAAAATTTATAAACTTCATCATGCGGACTTTTGGTAGTCAGCTTATATATATGTTCTTATTTTAGGACATACTTTTGATCCGGAAAAACCAAATCTTAACAAATATTAAGCACTTGGTTTGCTTTTAGTTTTCAAAAAGATTCCAGAACTCTACCTCTATTAGAAAAATAACTGATACAGTTACCGAAAATCAGAACTGATTATCATACACAAGCAAAGAGACGTTCTGGCTTTAGAGGAGAAGAGGGAGAATTGGGGTCGTGAGGCCAGGCTGTGCTTTCAAGAATTATCTACCTCAGTGTTTATGGTTCTCAGGCCATTAGCATCATCACTACTTTTTAGAAATTTAGATTATCAGGCCTTGGGATGGGGCCCAGGGTTCTGTTTTAACAAGTCCTTCAGGAAATTCTGAGGTATACTCATTTGAGAACAACTAATCTAACTACCTTTTAACCTGTCAGAATGTAGCCTACAACACACAAAAAAGGTGGGGGTTATAAAAAAAAAAATTATTAAAATTTAGATCATTAAAAACAATGTTAATGAATAATTTTGAAGTCAAATATTCATTTTGGACTTTTTTCCCCCCTTTCAACTAGGTATAGAGTCATTTCTCATGTACTCAGTTCATGACGGAATCAGGGGAATACCTCTGGAACCAAGTGACAAAACGGATGCTTTGATGCCTGTATCTGGAACGTCTTTTGCTGTGGGAATAGATTTCCATGCAGGTAAATAGCTTTTTATTCATAATTTATAGACAATGTCTTCACTTGATTTATTGAACATGATGTAATATAAAGCATTCCTTCTATAACCTGGTTGTCAACAAACATGAGCACTGGGAAAGCAAATGAGAGATTCTTTTCTTTTTTTAAAATATATCTTTATTGATTTCAGAGAGAGGAAAAGAGAGATATAGAAACATCAATAATGAGAGAGTCATTGATCGGCTGCCTCCTGAACACCCCCAATTAGGAATCGAACCGCGATCGCCTGGATCCCAGGATCGCCTGGATCCCAGGTCGACGCTCAACCGCTGAGCCACGCCCAGCTGGGCAGAGAGATGCATTTTTAAGTCAAATAAATATTGTTCTAAATATGTGTTTTGCCTGAAAAAAAGAAGTCAGTTTCTCCTAAAGTTTAGCACTTGATCTGCAAATGAATTAAGACATCTTGATTGGCATTTAGTTGCTTCATTTTTATGTCTTTTTTTTTTTTTTTTGCAAATAAGACTTTTACTTTTATCCAATTATAAAAATAAAAATATATAAAACACTTTGACTTATTATATTTAAAACATAATCTTACTTAAAATATTTTCAGGATGTGATTATCTTTTATTCTAATACAGGTGGTAGCAAATGAAATCCAAATAATGGAAACAATTATAAACCCTAAACCATTTTAAATTACTTTGCAGTATAGTATGTGTTATTTCAAAGTCAAAGTTTACGCTACTCTCTTGTTTAGCAAACAGCAAAATAAAGCAGATCGGACACTAGCATTTTGCCGTGGCCAATAAAAATATGTGATTGGGAATATCACTTTCAAATTTATTGAAATAAACAAGTTTTGGGTGCTAATTGCTAAATTCAGATATTATAAGCATTGGATATGCTTCTCATAATATTCAGGTTTATTATTCTATAAATGAGGGTTTAAAGTTATAAAAACAAATGTCTCCACCTCTCATCCAACTAAATCACATGCTTCCTGAGTTAATGTTTTAGTGTTGAAGTACATGCTTGTTCCCAGTACTTTTTTTGTGTGTGTGTGTTTCTAAAGTCTTAATTTTATGTAATGTTAAAAACAAATAGTTCTTTGATTTATAATCTTAAAAAAATCCTTAAACATCAGCATGTGGACTCCTAGTAGTAAGCTCATTTTTTCCTTCAGTTCCAACACATTTTGTTTAATCATGTGATAATGAAATTCTTGGCTAGAAATTAATGAATTACTAAGAAACTTCACAAATAATTCAAAGATGACTTCTCTTAAGTCAGTTATTTGTCCCAAATGTTTGAAATCAAATAGAGGCAAACTTTTTACTTTTAAAACAGGCTCTTTCCCAAAAAGAAATATGGACAGATATAGCTTATTTTACTGAGTAATATGTTATTTTTACCAAAATCACAGTGTGATTTTTGATCAAACAAGGCTGTTTTACTAAACCTTATTATTCATGAAAGGCTCACTAGCCTACCATCATAGTCCGTAGAATTCTGTTACATAAGATTTAGCAAGTATAAACCTGAGAAAATTTGAACTTCTTGAAAAGATATATGTATATATGTATATATTTTTACTAAATATACATCATCCCTTGTTTTAGCTGGTATCACTTATTTGTTCTATAAAGACTCTGTAATGATTTTTGAAAGTACTGGATACATTTCCATGAGGTACAAATATTAAAATAAGTCATTTGATCTAACTGTCCTGATTAGATCATTAGTAAGTCTCTTGTTTCTTAAGGATAAAATGATTATTTATATAAGTTGAGTTTACTCTTTGAAGTTTGATGTTAACTCTGAAATGGTTAAGTTTTATGTAATGTGCCATGATACAGGATCATTTTCTTTGCAGAGAATAGTTCTCTCCCTGTTTCTGAATTCCCAATAATTATTAATATAATAATAAACTTATTTTATTTTAAGGTAGTTTTTCTTTTTAAAACTTAAATGTATTGATGTCACGTTAGTTAACTACATTATATGTTTCAGGTATTGTACATTATGTTTAGAATTGTACCTCATATGTACAATTTTATGGTACATCATCTGAACATTGCATTGTGTGCTCACCACCAAAAGTCTAGCCTCCTTCCATCACCATATATTTGACCCCCTTTCTTTTCTTCATCTTCTCCCTACCCACCTTCCCCTCTGGTAAACACAATCCTGTTGTGTGTGTGTGTTTATGAATTTGTTAGTTTTGTACAAGAGTTCCCTTCTCTCCACATCCTCTCTAACACTTGTTATTTTTTGTCTTATTGATAATAACCATTCTGACAGGTGTGAAGTCATATCTCACTGTCATTTTGACTTCCATTTCCCTCATGATTAGTGAAGTTGAGCATCTTTTCTTGTGCCTGTTGGCGATCTGCATGTCTTCCCAATAGCATTTTTCAAAGAAACAGAGAGAAAAATTATCCAACTTGTATGGAGAGTTAAAACAATCAGAAAAAAGAACAAAGTTGGAGGTGTCACAGTCCCTTACTTTAAATTATACTACAAAGTTACACAATGAAAACAGCATGATATTGGCAGAAAAACAGATGCATAGAACAACGGAACAGAATTGAGAACTTAGAAATAAACCCACACATACATAGGCAATTAATGTTGAAAAAAGAGTCAAAAACGTACAATGGAGAAAGGAAAGCCTCTTCAATAAATGACATCAATGCAGCTTTTCAGCGGAGAAATTACCGTTATTATTTAAGACTCCATGCTCTTCATATTGTGCCTGCCATATTTTAAAATTTCATTTCTAGAGAGATAATTATATTTAGAAAATGTATTTCTTCTAACTGTAAAAAGATGTAGGCATATGGAATAGTTATATAAAATTAGAATGTTCAAGAATCTATCAAAATCTCTGTCAATAAGAAAACAGCAATTCAAAACTCTTTTTTTTAATCAAAAAGGATTAGAGATGTAGGGGCCAGTAAAACATATAGTGGGGAGAGGCCAGAGTTTTGCCACATGAAACTTAGATTCTAATACCAGTTTAATCACTTCCTTGTAGTTCTGTGACCTTGGATAAGTTACTTCTTTTTTTAAGGCTTATTTTTCTCACTTTTTGGGAATATTTAAATCAATGTGTGCAAATGTTTGTCATAGTCACTGATATACATGGGTGCTCAGAATATAGTAACAATAACTAACAATGGAAAGTAATAAATTATAGAAATTAGCATATGTGATATATATTTACCAAAAAAATGTCGTGGAAGCTGTAGTAAACTCAGTAATCTGTGTAGAATAATAGTTGTTTCTTATCTTCTTGGGGACAGAAAGAGTAGGTTAGTAAACTTCCTGAGTGAAATGAACTTAATAATAATAATGCTAACGATAGTCTGTAGAGCAGGTATTTAAGGATAAAATTACCAACTATTTGAAGTCATTAAATGTAAACTTAAGAGGCTAGCAGACAGTGTGCTTAGACAATAAACCAACTAAATACTGGTGGTGATGATGATGATGATGATGATGGTTGTTGTGGAAATATCAAGAGCTTTCAACAGCTTCCATCTCCTTTAGAGTCTGATCCTTTACTAATTGCATGTCATCAAAATGTATTAGAACCAGAATAAGTGTCAGCAACTTGATTTATAATATTATTATAGACAAAATACAAGCTCTGCAACTTTGTAGAGTGAAGTTGCTTCAGGGAGGAAGGGAAATAACTGGATTGCTCCTGAGAGAGATGGAAAAAAGGTTTTTTGATGTGTGAACCTCAATTTTTATTATTATTATTTTTAACCAGGGGCTTTATGGTTTACCTGATTATATGTTCCTTCTCTATTTTGCAGACATCTTATTTCCTTTTCTTTCTTTAATGACATTTATCTCAGGGACATAAATCCTACTTTAGGATTAATCCAATATAACAATGACAATTGGAAGGGCACAGCTGCCCCATATTCTAATCATGACGATGTGGTGTGAAGGAGGGTCACTTGTTAAGTATGACTGTCATAACTTATGTAATATTATTTCATTACCACAGTTTCCAGGGATAAGTATATGGTTTAAACTTGTCCATTTCTGGAGGATTAACAAACCCAAACTTTGCTGGGTTTTGGTCCTAATGAATTTAAGTATTCTGCAAGTGAAAGGGTTTCCTACAGCAGATGAAGCAATTCTTGATACTACTCACAGAAAAAAGAAGACCCTGTGGCTAGATTTAAAGTGTTCAAAGCATTCTTACCACTTTCCTGGTGAAGTCTCATTCCACGGGAAAAACACACTAAGCTTTGAAAATCCTCACTGATTCCCAGCTGATAGTCCTCCTGATGAGTGATTATTGTGTTGGATGCTTTAAAACATATATTTTTCTGAGGAGAAAAGCCTTCAAAACAAAGCCCATTGCGCTAGTGAGTAATGTGATCTTCACTAAGTAATGCTTTATTCCATCCCCCGACGCTCACCTTGGGGGTATTTATTACTTTCTCATGATAATTAGGTAATAGAATATTACTTGAAGAGAGGACATTCAAAGAATGTTATTTATCTAAAAATCACAAGCTTATATTATTTTCCAACCTATATCTGTATTGTTCAAATGTGAGTTATCAAGCAGTGCTAACAAATATTGGTTACTATCTGTTAGCTATAGAACAGAACAGCTCAGTTGCTGTGGAAGATAAAGGCAACAAGGAATAGTTTCTGTGGTAATGCATAAAAGGATGATCTGTAGGGATTTTCTTTTAAGATTGTATCAAAAGATCATTATTTCAATGTCATTCGTTGGCATTCGCTATGGGGAATATTGTAATGCTTTTTACACCATCATATAGTGATCTGGTTATTAAGGCAATGAAAACACTGAAGGAACATGTCATTATTTCTCTGTTAAAACTCAGGGAATGTATATCACCAAGAGTAAACTCTCTATGAACTATAAGTCCTAATCTAAAATTATGGATGTGTTGATGTAGGTTCATTACTTGTAGCAAATGTACCAGTCTGATGTGAGATGTTGATAGTGGAGGAGTCTATGTGTGTTGGAGAGGAAAGGGTGTATGGGAACTCGACTCAATTTTGCTGTCAACCTAAAACTCTTCTAAAAAATAACATCTATTTTAAAAATCACTGAAGGAGACTATATGACAAAATATCTTTGCCATATTGACACAGTTGAATGTCAGCTATTTACCTGAAAGACTCTCTCTTTGAAAGTCCCACAACAGTTATGTACAGCTTTGAATGTTAGAACTAGGAGGAACACGTGATAACATCTAGTAGCATTCCTTCATGTTTCAGATAAGAAAACTGGATCCAAAAAGAGATAAAGGGGCTAAATAGTAATAGAGTATCCTACTTCTAATTCTCTGCACTATGCCATCTCGCATTTGTAAGCACTGAAACAAATTTTAATTAGACCACTGTTCACATGACTCGATGAAATAACATTGCACTTCTGCAAATTTCTGCTGGTAGAAGATCATTTTTTATTTTGATTTATATACTGAATCATGTAACCTTAACAGCCATTTAATAATTGAAACAGGTGACAGTCAAGTCAAAGTCTTTTTTCTATGCCTGGAGGCTTAGAAAAAGGCTATTTACAAAAACTTTCTAGTAACCACTTTGTCATCAACCAAGGCCACAGAAGAATTATAGAAAGAATTATTTTTATGTCAGTAACAGCAATAGCTTAAGAAATATAATACTGTTGCTTTGGGACATTTGTTCAATTTTATGAAAACCATTTCCTTGGCTGCAAAGTGCATTTTAAGGGCTGGTTCAATTTCTTCTTTTTCTTGGGACAGTGAACCAATACTTTGTATTGTCATGTCAAACTTGTTTCAAGACTGTAGTTTCAAATCATCTGAAAAATCTGTATGTATTTATAGATGGTCACATCCAATAAATCTTTCAAGATGTAAAGTACTACCTACTGCTAGAAAATAAAAACTTTTCAACATTTGTTGAAAGACAAATATCATAAATATACATAGAATAAGGCATTACAGGTTAAACAACTTATTGGAAATATCTCACAAATCTTTTTTGGATAATTTCTGAGCCCAAAACATAAAGAAAAAAATAAAATAAAAAATAACCAACATTTTGTAAAACATCTGAATTCTCCAATAAGTAACATGAAACCAAAAGCCTCAGAAGATGCACATTGATGGCCTATTAAGATTAAAGTTTTGGTAAACTTATTTAGGATATATATGATTTTCTCTGTTACTGAGACAATCACGTAAGCAAGTCTCATGAAACTTCTTTCTCAGGGAGTTAGCACTCATTGTGAAATTGAAAAGTTTCAGCATCAGCTTTAGACCAACTCACAGGAAACATCCAATCTGTGTTTAGGTACTTTCATTTTCCCCTTTCCTGAGTCACTCTCTGGTGCTGTATTTTTTTTAGCTGCTCAGGATTCTCTTCAGCAGAGCTACATTCACAATCTGATACTCTGATATCTTTCTCCACTCTTTTCCTTATCAAAACTCAGCTACCAAGAACCTTAATCTCAAAAATACTAGTTATACTACTTCATAGTCAATTATTAGTAGTCGCTAAGAAATTGGCAAGTTATTTTACTAAGTGTGTTTGAGCAAAGCATAGTATATTAACCCTACACCATAAATCCAACTAAATTACCACTAAAGATATCTGAAGAAAGTATTTTATAGATAGATTTATCTTTTGGATGTTTTTCAAATTACTCCCTACTATGAGCCTCAGATTGGCACCTGTTTATATCTAGAAACTCAATCCTGAATATGCTGACATGTTAAATGATGATGAAGAAGTATTCTTTACCTTAGGTGCACTGATACCCTTAATATTGCTAAGTGTAACTTTAACCCTAGAGAGGTATATTCTCTCCATTTTAAGAAAACCAAGGACCTATTAGTCCATTTTTCTTTTTGAAACCCTTTCTTTAAAAAAAAAAAAAAAAAAAAGCTATGATTCAACTTTTGAGATTATTGATCATTAGTTGTTAAGCAAGCAGACAATTTTCTAGTTAATAGAGGAAAAGAACAGTTATTTGGTTGATTTTTGGACTGGTTATAAGCAGTGGATCTTTAATTCCTTTTCATCATTTGGTCTTATCTTATCCAGAGGCAGTAAGTAGTAAGATCCTTTTGGGGACTTGACAAGAGAACTAATTATTTCTATGAACTCCTTAGTATTTTTAGAACAGGGCTGAAGTAGAAAGCCTAGAAATGGGACTAATTATCTGCAAGCAGGTTAAGAAGACAGGGTTTGGAAGAAGAAATAATTAAAATAACATTACAAGAAATCTTGATATTTATTGAGCACTTGCCACATTATGGGAATAAGGTTTGAAAAATTGTATGTATTTATGCCATTTAATTCAACAAAATAATTTGTTGAAGAAGGTGGCATTATTTTAACAATGAAGAAACTGGGTTTTGAAATTAGATATGTATGCCAAGGAGAATTGGTGGCTTTGGGATGCCCAAATTAAATTCTGCATTCAGGATGTGCATTTGGGTTGTTGCCTTTGAGATGGACATAAGTTGTGAATTGAACAACCAGTCATGGAGTGATCAACATGAGATCCTTAATAATTTTATGAGAATTTTAATCCCATTGCAATTATGATTGGAGGAAATGATAGGCAATGTGAGGGTTCAGGGTTTGGGGGAACGATGAATTAGGTATAGGATTGATCTGCTAAATTTAGATGCAGAAATTAGTGGTGTAGTCTCATCTGAGAGGACAGTAAGGGAGATGATGATCATCATCATTAAAAGGAGGGAGAGAATGAGGAGAAAAAAGAAAAAAACAGTTTATTCCACTGTTTGTTATCTATTGCTGTATAACAAATTATCAAGATTTAGCAACTTCAAGCAACAAACACTTACTATTTTAAAGCCTCTGTGGGTCAGCTTTGGTGTCTCACGAGGCTGCAGTCAAGGTCTTGGCCAGAGGTACGGTCTCATCAGAAGGCCCAACTAGGGAGGATTCATTTCCAAGTTCATTCATGTGGTGGTTGTCCAGGTTCCTTGTGGGCTGTTTGACAGAGAGTCACAGCTCTTCTCTGACTATTGACCTCATTTTCATGCCTCATGAGCCTCTCTATAGGGTAGTTCACAGCATGACTGCTAGCTTCCCTTAGAGCTAGTGAACAATAAATTTGATTACTGACACAAAATGGAAGCCAGACCTTTGTAACCCAGTCTCAAAAGCGATATGCCATCACTTTGGGTATATTGCGTTTATTAGAAGCTAGGTCTAGCCCACTCTCAAAGGAAACATTTAGAGAAGGATATGCATAACTTGTGGTAGGGATCATTAGTGGCCACAATGTTATTGATGTTTTATCCATATTATCCCCACATATTGCTTTGTAAGAGATGAATTTTGATGATTCATTTAGGTTATCAATGATGCTCCTGTACAAACAGCTTCTATACTCTTGTGTAAACCAAGTGAGGATGAATTATTGTGAAACACCAAGATCATGGTCTTGATCCCATTTTACCTCCAATAAATACTAAGCATTGAATACCTGGAGAAGTCCTCTGGGCAGAAAAAATAAAAAAGATAAAGGTTAAATCATCTGCCTGATGCTTTGAAGATGGGATGAGACAAAGCTGGGATTTGAACATATGTATATTCCCTAAACTCTAGTTTTCTTTACGCCACCATGCTGGAATAAGACAAAAGAAAGATTCCAAGAATGAAAGAGTGTTCAACAAGACAGAACATGTTATATAAGGCAAAAGCTCAGAGATATTTGACCATTCAGTGTATGGAGTTTATAAGGCCAGGCTTGGGATGACAGATAGTTAATAGTCCTCGTATTAAGTATCAAACTTAGTAGATTTCTTGCAGCGGTTCTCAACTGGGGATGATTGTGCACTCCAGATTATGTTTCTCAATATCTGGAAACATTTTTGGTTGTCACAACTGAAAATTGCTACTGGCATCTACTGAGTAGATATCTGGTAGGGATACTACTTAACAATGCACAAGACAGTTTCCCACAACAAAGAATTATCCACTCCCAAATACTGAAAGTTCTTTCAAGAAATTGCTTATAGCTGTCTAGGATTTCCCAGGATATACAAAGATGGATAAACACCAACAGAATTATCAGTGTAGTTATTTTGTTTTTCATCACCGATGCAGACTGGGTGTTTACTAATGTTAACTATGCTTATAATGAGTTCTAATATTGCATCAAGTGTTCCTGCCCAGAGTTTTGTGACCAGGAAGGGAGTTCCAAAGTACTTAGAAACAATTGGCAGTTATCTATGTCCAATGTGGTGCACAAGAGCAATTATGCAAATCTTCCAAGGACTGCATGTTCTCTTTCATCATTTGGTATGGGTAAAGCATTCTGTCAGTGAATTCATCTAAGACTATGTTTAAAAACAAAACAGAACTTATTGACTTAGACTAAAATTTTATTTATTTATTTATTTATTTATTTATTTATTTATTTATTTATTTATTTATATTTAATTTTACTGAGGCCTAAATTAGAGGAGCTAGATGTAAATTAAGTAAGAAAAAACTCAAATGGAAGAAGAGCTGGTACTTGATTATCAGTGTATTAAATACTAGACTAGATTACTTTAGGGTTATGAATCTCTGGCTCTGGGGTATTTTAAAGAATTAAATAAACCAACTCTTTGGAAAAAAAAAATTCTCTGGGACCCTTCCAGTTTTCTGACTATTCAACTTCCCATATTAACAGCTTAAACAGTAATAACCTACAGGCTAATTTTTAAAACCATTTATTTTCTTGGGCAACAGCCATCTAAACCTATGTGAACAGAATCAGAATTAGACATTCATAGACTGAACACAGAAAGTTGACTATATTATAGAATCTGTTTTTTTCTTCAGGAGAAAAATAAATGTTCACAGAAGAAAGCTTATGTTACCACTTTCCTTACAAATTAAATATGAAGATGTTAAAAATAATTCATGATTCCACAGTAATTCAAGGTTCTAATTATATATGAAAAGCAATTTTCTAAACCCCAAATAAAAGGATTTAAATTTTTTATTTTGTTACCTAGACATATTGTTATGAATAGTAGGAAAATGAGCTAAGATTTATTGGTGATTCTTATTAATAACCTTACTTAAAATGTGACTAAAGCTTTATTATTGTTTCATTTAAATGTTTTCCCATAATGCTATTTCAGTGATAAAGCAGCTGATGTTTTTAGCTCACTTGGCTCAGATTTGAATTTATAGATTTTTTTTCCAATTCTCAAATTTCTTTTTTTAAATTTATTTTTATTGTTGAAAATATTACAGACATCCCCCTTTTCCCCCCATTGATCCCCTCCACCCCACATCTGCTCCCCCCATCCCCAGGCTTCACCACATTATTGTCTGTGTCCATGGGTTATGCATATATGCATATAAATTCTTTGATTAATCTCCCCCCACCCACTCCTCCACCCTCACCTTCCTGCTGAGATTCATCAGTCTGTTCCGTGCTTCCTTGTCTCTGAATCTATTTTGTTCCTCAGTCTATTTTGTTTATTAGATTCCACATATGAGTGAGATCATGTAAACCTGAATCAGGAAGAATCAGAAAACCTGAATAGGCTAATAACAACTGATGAAATCAAAGCGTAATTTTAAAAACACCCATCAAACAAAAGCCCTGAACCAGATGGCTTTACAGGAGAGCTTTCTATTTCTTTAAGTTAGATAGTTTACTAAGTAGGGTTAGATAGTTTACTTAAAATTTTTCTTGCTTTTTGAGGTAGGCCTGCAGTGCTATGAACTTCCCTCTTAGGACTGAATTGCTGTGTCCCATAGATTTTGGGTTGTTTTGTGTTCATTTTCATTTGTTTCCAGGAATGTTTTTATTTCTTTCTTGATCTTATTGGTAACCTATTCATTGTTTAATAAGATGCTATTTAACCTCCATGTGTTTGAATGTTTTTGAGTGTTTTTACTGTAGTTGATTTTTAATTTCATACCATTGTGATCTGAGATGCTTGATATGATTGCAATCTTCCTGAATTTGTAGAGACTTGTTTTGTGTCCTAAAATGTGCTCTATCTTTGAGAATGACCCATGTGCATTTGAGAGGGGATATATTCTGCAGTTTTTGGGTGAATGTTCTGTAAATATCAATTAAATCCATCTGATCTAGTGTGCCATTTAGAGTAATTGTTTCTGTGTTGACCTTTTGTGTGGAAGATCTATCCAGTGAAGTCAGTGGGGTGTTAAAGTCCACAACTGTGACTGTATTGCTGTTGATCTCTCACTTAAAGTCCTTAAGATTATTATTGATAGGTCCTTATTTATTGCCAATTTAATTCTTTATGCCTATGTTTCTCTCTCTATTTATTCTTATTATTACAGCAGTCCCTTTAACATTTCTTGAAAGGCTTCTATTTCTACTTCTAATTATAGCAGTCCCTTTAACATTTTCTGCAATGCTGGTTTGGTGGTAATAAACTCCTTTAGCCTTTTTTTATCTGGGAAGCTCTTTATCTCACTATCTATTTTGAATGATAGCCTTGCTGGATAGAGTAGTCTTAGTTTCAGATCCTTGTTTTGCATTATCTTGAATACTTCATGCCATTCTCTTCTGGCCTGTAGGGTTTCTGTTGAGAAGTCAGCTGACAGCCTTATGGGAGCTCCTTTGTGGGTAACAGCTTGCTTTTCTCTTGCTGCCTTTAATATTCTGTCTTTGTCTTGAAGTTTTGGCATTTAATTATGATGTGCCTGGTAGTAGGCCTCTTTGGATTCTTCTTGCTTGGAACTCTCTGTGCCTCTTAAACTTGTGTGACTTTTTCCTTCACTAGGTTAGGGAAGTTTTCTGTCATTATTTCTTCAAAAAGGTTGTCTAAACCTTGCGTACTTTGACTTCTTCTGGCATTTCTATGATGAAAATATTGTTATGTTTCATGTTGTCCCACAGCTCCCTTAAACTGTCCTCCTGTTTTTCAATTGTTTTTTTTTCTTTTTGGATCTCTGATTGAGTGATTTTTTTCTACCCTGACTTCTAATTCTCTGATCTGATACTCAGCTTCCTCTAATCTGCTGTTTATTACTTCCAATGTATTCTTCATTCCTGCTATGTCATTCTTCATTTTTGACTGGTCATTTTTCATAGTTTCCATATATTTTTTATGCTATTGAGCATCCTTACAATCAGTATTCTGAACTCTCTGTCTGATAGATTGCTTATCTCCTTTTCATTTAGCTCTTTTTCTAGACACTTATTCTTTTATTTGGGGCTTTTTTTTTTTTTTGTCTCCCCATTTTGGCTGCCCATTTGGGTTTGCTACTTTGTATTAGATAGTCCTGCTATGACTCTCAGTGTTTTTGGAAGGTCTCTGGTGCAGGCCAGTGTCAGACACAGTTTGTAACTGGCTTTGAGTACCCTGTTTGGAACTATCAACAACCCTCAGCTTGATGTCTCCTCTGTTGGGGCTGGGTGCATTTGGACAGGACCAAGATGCACAACAAAGTCTGCTTTTCCAAGGCCCTGGTCCAGAAGCAAATCAGGCAAATACTCAAAGCACTCTGAGGTCTGCCTCTGCCTGCAGGTTGATTAATCTGATTCTCTTAATGAGCTTCAGGCCATAGAAAATCTACAGGGTAAGGCCAGCTGTTTTCCAGCAAGGTGCATCAGTTTTTCCCCCCTAGGCATAAGCTGCTTGGAAGGTAAATGTCTGACAGTGAAAGATGTCTTCTGTATGGGGGAATGACTTGGCACAGGAATCCAGAGGGGTACCCTCTGAGCTTTGTCTCCAGAGCCCACAACCTTAGATACTCCTCACACAGCTCCAGCCCACCCTGCCCTCCCTCTGCTGGAGCCCAAGGTGAGTGTGGCTGCACACAAAACCTTGTGCATTGGCTCTTTAAGAAGGTGCCTCCATTTCCAACCGTTTCTCCCTGGCAGGTAGAAACCTGGCTGCTTTTCACAGCCAGATGTTATGGGGGTACCTTTCTCAGTTCTGGTGCTCTTGGCTGGGAAGCCCAGCCTGGGGTTTATGCCCCAGAGTCCTCAGTGGGAATGGCCCCCACAGTTGAGATATCCCTGTGGACCTTTAGCTGCTGCCTGTGGGAGCCCAGCCAGCCCTCTCACACCCCTGCACTTCCTACCAGTCTCTATGTGGCCTCCACTTTTCCTCCTTGGTTTTGAGGGTGCTCTCCAGCTCATCTTCAGTTGCAGTTGATTATTTAGGATGTTTTTTCTATATTTTAGTTGTAATTCCAGTTTGTTCCCAGGAGAGTGTCAGTGTAGCTTCCACTCAGTCCACAGCCATCTTTAATCTCTCTTATAGATACTTTTAATTAAAGGTACCAATGAATATATTTGCATACTCAATTATTTTCAATGCTCATGTGAAGCCCCATTAACTAAAAACAATGATGAATAAATGAAAAATAAACATCTATCCGTTCAATTATCATTAACCATTGTTAAAATGAGTTTGTGGAGTAATACCTATTAGTCTATCAATTGAAGACAGATCTCAATTTATAATTAAATATTCTTATTTATTTTAAAAATACCTCTCCATTAAAATTGTACATTATAGGAAATTTGGAAAATTACAAAATGTGAAACAAAATTGAAATAAAAATCACTAATACTACTACTACACAGACAACAGCTATTAATATTTTAACATATTAATATTTATGCTATTTTTAAAATATACACAATTTCATTATTGATAAGATTCTGTCTTCTTTTGCTTACCATTCTAACAAGAACACTTTCTATGTTATGATTAGCAATTTGTAAATACTATTTTTAATAAGAATACATTATTATATCATGTAACTTACCATAAATATTTTGATCTTTCCAATATTTTTTCATATTTTTAATGTTTCCAATTTTGGGGTATAAATCTTTTTCATCATTTGCGGTAATTCCTTAAAATAGAATTTTCTTTTCTTAAACTAACAACTTCTTTGAGGCATAATTTCCATAGAATAGAGTTCACATATTTAAAATGTAGAAGTCAGTGGTTTGGGGTATATTCACAGAGTTGAGCAACTATGACCAATATCTAATTTTAGAACATTTTCATTACCCTAAAGGAAAATGTCATACCCACTGAAACTTTTCATATTTCTTCTAATTTCCCAGCCCTAAGGCAACCAATAATCTACTTTCTGTCTCTCTAGATTTGCCTATTCTAGACATTACATATAAATGGAATCATATGATACGTGGTACTTTGTGATTGACCTCTTTCATTTAACAAATATTTATTCACATTGCAGCATATATCAATAATTTGTTATTTTTACCAAATAATTTTTTTTTTTAATATATCTTTATTGATTTCAGAGAGAGGAAAGGAGAGGGAGAGAGAGATAGAAACATCAATGATGAGAGAGTCATTGATCACCTGCAGCCCACAACCCGGGCATGTGCCCTGATCATGCCTGGATCCTAGGTCGACGCTTAACCACTGAGCGAGGCCCGGCCGGGCTACCAAATAATTTTAAATTGTGTGGATATATGACATTTTATTTATCCATTTGTCACTTGATAGACAGTTGAGTTTTTACTTTTTGGATTATTACAAATAAAGCTACCAGGAGCATCCATATACATGTTTTGGTGTGTCTATTTGTTTTACTTTTTCTAGGGTATATATATCTAGGAATAAACTTAATAGATCATATGGTAATTCTATGTTTATCTCTTGGGTAATTGCCAGACTGTTTTCCAAACTGGTTGAAATATTTTGCTCTCCCATCAGCAGTGCGTGAAGTGTATAATTTCTCCACATTCTCACCAAAACGTGTTATTGTCTTCTTAAATATTGTAGTTACTCTAATAGGTATAGAATGGTATGCTATTGTGATTTTGATTTGCATTTTCCTGACATCTAATTATGTTGAGCATCTTTTCATGTGCTTATTGCCATTTGTATATATGTGGAGCAATGGTCTACTCATATTCTCTGCCCATTATTTTAATTGCCGTTTCTCTTTGATTTTTTATGTCGAGCTGCCAGAGTTCCTATATAATCAGTTAAAGTCCATTATAAAGTGTGTGATGTGCAAAATTTTTCTCCCATGCTGTGGTGTCTTTTCACTTTTTTAATATACGTAGTTTGAAATACAAAAGTTTAAAATTTTAATGCTAAAAATTTCTATTTTTTTCTTTTTTTGTTCTTGGGTGTTATATCTAAGAAACCATTGCCTAATCCAAGGATACTATGATTTAATGTTATGTTTTCTTTTAAATGTTATGTTTTAGCTTTTATGTTTAGGCTTATGATCCAATTTAAGTCCATATTTGTACAATATACAGATGTGGATATCCATGTAGACTTGCATGTGGATATCCAGTTATCCCAGCATCATTTTTTTTTTTTAAATCATTACTTTCACTGTTGAATTGTTTTGGTAAGTGGTTGAAAATCAATTTTGCTGAAAATGTGAGAATTTATTTCTGGATTCTAAATTTTATTCTGTTGATCTGTATATGTATCTTTATATGCTTCCCTACTGTCTTGATTACTGTAGCTTTGTAGTAAATTTTGAGGTTTAAAATCTGAAAACTTCAACTTTATTCTTTTCCAAGATTTTTTTGTCATTCTTGGTTTCTTGCATTGCATAAAATATTTGAATTTTGCTCTCAGCTTCTCAATTTTGACAAAGAAACCAGCTGAGATTTCAATAAGGATTGTGATACTCTGTAGAGGGAAAAAAAAAGGAGAGAATATTGTGATCTTAATAATATTAAGTCTTCTATTACATTAACAATGTGAGATATTTCTATTTATTTGGATCTTTAATTTCCCTCAAAAATGATTTGCAGTTTTTAGAGTATAGGTTTTTAAAATAAATTTGCTAAATTTGTTCCTATTTTTATGCTACAGTAATGGAATTTTCTTAATTTTATTCTTGGATTATTCATTATAAGTTTACAGAAATACAATTTATTTTTGTATACTGATTCTATATCCTACAACCATGCTGAACTCATGCCTTTTACTAGTTTTTAAATTTTTTTTTACTTCAACTTCTACTATTTCTTGTCCATCTTTTTCTCTACTTTTCACCCCTAATTTTCTTTCTCCTTTCCTTCTTTCTTCTCTTATTTCTACTTTTTTGCCTCCTAGTGTTCCTGGCTACAACTTCTAGTACATGTGGAGTAGATGTGGCTAGAATAGACATCATAATCGTAAGGGGAGGCATCTTATATTTAAATGTTAGCTAAATAGTATGTGAGTTAGCCGTTTTTATTTTGTAGATGCCTTTTATCTTTTTTTTAATATTTTTAAATTTTATTTTTGTTTAAAATATTGCAGATGTCCCTTTTTATCCTTGATGACCCGTTCCACCCCATCCCCCTCCCCTTGGGTTGTGCATATGTGCATATAAATTCTTTGGTTACTCTCTCCCCCTCCACCCACCTGCCCTCCCCCATCCCTCTGACATTCCTCAGTCTCATCTATGCTTCCATGTCATTGAATCTATTCTGTTCATCAGTTTACTAAGTTCTTTACATTCCACGTATAAGTGAGATCATGTGATGTTTGTCTTTCTCTGCCTGGCTTATTTCACTTAGCATAATATTCTCCAGATCCATCCATACTGTCCCAAAGGGTACGAGATTCTTCTTTACAGCTGCATAGTATTCCATGGTATGAATGTGCCACAGCTTTTTTATCCACTCATCTACTGATGGGCACTTGGGCTGTTTCCAGATCTTAGCTATTATAAACTGCTGCTATGAACATTGGGGTGCATATATTCTTTCTGATTAGTGTTTCAGGATTCTTAGGATACATTCCTAGGATTGGAATCACTGGGTCAAAAGGCAGTTCCATTTTTAATTTTTGAGGAACCTCCATACTGTTTTCCATAGTGGCTGCACCAGTCTGCATTCCCACCAGCAGTGCACTAGGGTTCCCCTTTCTCCACACCCTCGCCAGCACATGTCCTTTGTTGATTGGCTGATGGTAGCCATTCTGACAGGTGTGAAGTGATACCTCATTGTGATTTTAATTTGCATCTCTCTGATGATTAGCAATGTTGAGCATTTTCTCATATGTCTCTTGGCCATCTGTATGTCCTCTTTAGGGAAGTGTCGATTCAAGTCCTTTGCCCATTTCTTGAGATAGGCCTGTAATGCTATGAATTTTCCTCTCAGGACTGCTTTCACCGTGTCCCATAGATTTGGGGTTGTTGTCTGTTCATTTTCTTTACTTTCCATGAAGTGTTTGATTTCTTCCTCTATCTCAGTGGTAACCCATTCATTGTTTAATAACATGCTATTCAGCCTCCATGTGTTTGAATATTTTTGAGGGTTTTTTTTATAGTGGTTGATTTCTACTGTCATGGCATTGTGATCTGAGAAGATGCTTGGTATGATTTCAACCTCCTTATATTTGTAGAGACTTGCCTTGTGCCCTAACATGTGGTCTGTTTTTTAGAATGTTCCATGTGCACTTGAGAAGAATGTGTATTCTGCTGCTTTGGGGTGAAATGTTCTGTAAATGTCAATTAAATCCATTAGGTTTAGTGAGTCACTTAAGGTCTGTGTTTCCTTGTTGATTTTTTGTCTTGATGATCTGTACAATGCTGACAGTGGGGTGTTAAAGTCCCCCACTATGATTGTGTTGCTGTCAATCTCCCCTTTAAAGTCCCCTAAGAAATTTTTTATATATTTAGGTGCTCCTATATTGGTGCATAAATGCTTATAAGTGTTATTTCCTCCTGTTGGATTGATCCCTTTAGTAATATGTAGTGACCATCTTTACCTCTTGTTATGGTCTTTATTTTGAAGTCTGTTTTGTCAGAAATAAGAATCACTACTCCAGCTTTCTTTTCCTTTCCATTTGCATGGAATATTTTACTCCATCCCTTCACTTTTAGCCTGTGTGAGTCTTTTGCTCTCAAGTGGGTCTCTTGTTGAGAGCATATATTTGGGTCCTGTTTTTCTTATCCATTCAGCTACCCTTTGTCTTTTGATTGAAACATTTATTCTGTTTACATTTAAGGTTACTATTGATATCAACTTATTTAATGCCATTTTCCCTTTATGCTGATGTACCTTTCTCTCACTATTCCTTCTTTTTCTTAAAGCAGTCCTTTTAGCATTTCTTGCAATGCTGGTTTGGTGGTAGTGAACTCCTTTAGCCTTTTTTTTGTGTGTCTGGGAATCTCTTTATTTCACCTTCAATTTTAAATGATAGCCTTGCTGGATAAAGAAATCCTGGTTTAATGTTCTTGCTTTTCATTACTTTGAGAACTTCATGTCACTCCCTTCTGGCCTGAAGAGTTTCTGTTGAGAAATCAGCTGTCAGCCTTATGGGGGTTCCCTTATAGGTCACTGCTTGTTTCTCTCTTGCAGCCCTTAATATTTTCTTTGTCCTTGACATTTACCGTTTTAATTATGATGTGTCTTGGAGTGGGTCTCTTTGGGTACCTCTTATTTGGAACCCTCTGTGCTTTCTGAACTTGTGTGGCTTTCTCCTTTGCATCCTAGGGAAGTTTTCTATCATTATTTCCTCCACCAAGTTCTCTATCCCTTGCTCTCTTTCCTCCCCCTCTGGCACTCCTACAGTGTGAATGTTGTTTTGCTTCATGTTGTCCCAAAGCTCCCTTAGACTGTCCTCATGCTTTTTAAGTGTTTTTTTCTTTTTGCTGCTCTGATTGTGTGATTTTTTTCTACCTTGTCTTCTAAGTCACTTATTCTATCCTTTGTTTCATTGAGCCTGCTTTTAATTCCTTCCAGTGCATTCTTGATATCAGATACAGCATTCTTTATCTCTGTCTGAGTTTTCTTTATGGTATGTATCTTTTTTTCATGTTTTCACTAAGGTCCTCGATCTTATCATCTAGTGTCTTCCTAAGTTCCTTGAACATCTTTATAATCAATACTCTGAACTCCGTTTCTGATAACTTGATTAACTCCATCTCATCAAAGTATTTTTCTGGAGATTTTTCCTGTTCTTTAATTTGGGGGTTGTTTCTTTAATTTGGGGGTTGTTTCTTTGTCTCCCCATTTTGGTAGGTCTTAGTGTTTGTATCTATATATTAGATATATTTGCTGTCTCCCAGTCTTGTGGGATGGGATTTTGTTTTCTGGGTCCAGTGGAGCCCAGAGGTGTGTTTTACTTATACTTCTGAGCTCTTTTCTCTAGGCATGTCCCTCTTGTGGGTGTCCCATTTGTACTTTCTTTATGTTATCCTGTTGTGGTTGGGTCTAGATTGTCCTTGATCAGTCCTCCTCTCAGGTTGGCTAACTGTGTCTCAGCCTCAACCTCATTGTGGCAAGGCAGGACAATACACAACTAAACTTCCTGGAAACAAGAAGTATCTTACAAAATATCTTGACAGTCACGATGAAAACAACCCACATGAAAATAGAACTGGGAGAGTGAAGGAAGAACACACACACACAAAAGTGTTTTAAAAAAAGAAAGAGAGAAAGAAAAGTAACTCTTAGATGCATATTGCTGTTAATACTGGTGAAAATTTAGAAAATAATAATAAACTAAAATGTAAAAAATAGAGAAGCTACTGGGAGATAACCGAAGCAGAGAAAAGATTCTGAAAGAAGGGCCAGCAAAAAATTAAGGGAGAGAATAGGAATAGGATAGTAGTTGAAAATGAGAAAACAAAAATACCATAAAGAGGATAAGAGAAACCAACAATTGAACAAAAAGACAGGAAAACAGGAGGGAGGATAACAAAAGAATGAAAGAAAAGTAGAAAAAGAAAAAGAAAAACTTATGCCAATGGATCAAGAGGAAAGAGAGAGATAAAGCACAAGCAGGAAGGGAGTCCAGTAAGAGATTTGGGGGAAACTATAGAGGAAAGCAGTAAACTTGGTTATAATGATAAAGTCCCAGTCGTTAAGCAGGGATATCAGGAAAGTCTCGATAGTAGAAGCAAGGATAAAACAAAACAAAGCAAATAACCAAAACAAAACTAAAAACAAGCTAAGCAAGACAGATTCTTTTATTAAAAATGAGAAAAAAATTTAGTTAAAAACTTTTAAAAAAATTAAAAAAAATTTATTATAAAATTTAAAAAAGAAGAAAAAACAAATTTTCTCTCCTTGCTCTTTTTCCTCAGGAAAAAAAGAGAAAAAAATAAACAAACCCACAAACAAAAAACAAACAAACAAAAAACAAAAAACAAACTGAAACAAAACAAAAAAAAAAAACAGAAGAAAAAAAGATAGTCAATCAGGTGGGTTTCTTCTGGGCAGCTTATGCTGTCTGAAGGTCATGGTTTTTTGTGCTGATTTCCATTCTCCTGGGAGGTGCTTGTGTATCAGCCAATGTGAGGAGCCGTCTAGGTTTGGCTCTGGTGTCCTTAGGTAGATGGTTGATCTGAGGCTCTCCGTGGGCCACCTCCTCTTGTCAGCTATTTTGCAACCTTGTATTTGCCTGGTCTTACCCCAGAGTCTTCTGTAGTCTTTAGGGTGCAGGGTGGCTAGTGTAGCTCAGGGTGTCACTCCCCTTAGAGGTGTCGCTGTCAGGTGCTCACTCTGCGGTAGTTATTCTCTGCTCCACTGCCAGCAGCTCAGTCCCTACCCTGTCCTCTGATTCTAGTTCCCCAGGCTCTGGCCTGCTGCAGGTTCAGATTGATTTCAGCCTATTGCCTTTTCTGTATGGGCCATTTCAGCAGCCTGGGCTCAGTGGGTCTGATTAAGAACACATTCTGGTGAGCCCTTTGCCTGCCCGGCCCCCCGCAGGGGTTTCAGCATTTCCTCCAGCTCCCAAACAACAGTCCCTGAGAGTCTTGTTCTTATAAAGTCCTCCTGTGAGCTGCTCTCCTTCCCCCTCAGGACTGTGCCCTGCGGGGTGTTTGGGGCCTCAGTGAGTGGGACCCGCCCCTTTCCTGTTGGGGGCGGTGCTCCCGGCTGCAGGAGAGGCCGGTGGGCTCCGCCCTCCCTGCCCAGCTCTGGTTGGCTGGTCGAACCAGGCCCGCCCCTCAAACCGTCTACTGTGCAGACCCCAACCCCAGCCTCCCCTGGTCTGTCCCCCAGAGCATGTTGGGAAGGTGGGAGCCAGCTCCAGCATCAGACTCAAAAACACACAAAGCAACACACAGGCAGAGAGGCCACCCTGCAAGGTCCCGCCGCCCACGCACCAAGGCCCCCAGGGGGGGGGGGGGGGGGGCAACCCAAAGTCAGCTCCACACAGCTCCCTGCACGGCTGGTGGTGGCTTCATGCACCACCATGGGGCCCCTCAGGGCTGGTCACAGATCCCACCCTCTCCTAACTGGGAGCTCAGGGCGGGAGGGCTCTTCCCCTCCCCTGCGCCCCACAAATTCAGCGCTTTCTGGGGCTCAACACAGTGCTCCACAGGGAGGCAGGGGGTCCCCGTGTGTGGCCGCTCAGCGCAGTCCTCTGGTCTCTTACCACTCGGGTGCCACAGACCTTGGGACCTTCCCTGTGGTCGGCACCCGCGCATCAGACACCAGTCGCAGCAGCCACTAGAGGCTTTGTTTCGCTAGGAATGCGCCGGCCGCCATCAGAGGCTCTGTTTCCTAGGAAGGCGCCGGCCGCCATTAGAGGCTGTTTCCTAGGAAGGCGCCGGCCGCCATCAGAGGCTCTGTTTCCTAGGAAGGCGCCATTCCCTCCGGGACTCACCCCTCCCTGGGCCCCTCTGCCCTGTGCTCGGGGCGCCCCTTCCCCTCTCTGCTCCGGGTGCGGGGTCCCCACTTTGGAGGCCATCCACACTCCCGAGGGGAGGGGGCTTTGCAGCCTCCAGGCCTCCGGGCTCAGAGCCCAGCACAGGCTTCAGGGGGCTCCCCCTTCCTGCGCCCCCCTCTTACCGGACTCCGTGATGTGTCTTCAGTGCTCCCCACTCGCACTCCGTCCACTCAGGTATGTGTCTCTGGCTTTCCAAGCTGGCTGCGTAGGATTTTAGGAGGAAATCGAGTCCGTGGCTGGGAGCGGGGCCTCTGCTGCTTCTCCCAGCGCCTGCCGCCAGCTTCCCCTCCCCTCTGTAGATGCCTTTTATCAAATTGATAAAGGGCATCGTACTTTGTATTTTTATCATGAAGAGGTGTTGAAATTTGTCAAATCTTTTTTCTGTATCTATTGAAATGATCGTTTACATTTCGTCATTTGTTCTGATGATCCGGTGTACTATATTAATATTTTTCCAGATGTTAAAGCTATTTAGGTTTGGGAACAACTGGCATAAAAGTCCCCCCCCTTTTTTTCATGGTGTGTAGCTCTTTTTTGTTGCTGGATTCAGTTGAGTAGTATTTGGTTGAGTATTTTTGTGTCTACATACACAAAAGATTTTTTTTTCTTGTGATATTGTTGTCTGGTTTTGGTATCAGGTTATTGGCCTCGTAGAATGAGTTGAGAGTATTCTCTTAACTTGCATTTTTTTGCAAGAGTTTGCTTGTAAGGAATTGATATTTTTCTGCAAATTTTTGTTAGAATTCAATAAGTAAAGCTTTCTGGGCCTGTTTTTTGTCTTTGTGATAGAATTCTAACTTGATCTCATTACCTGTTATAGTTCAAATCTTCCATTATCTTTCAGTCAGTTTGGTAGTCTATATC
Source organism: Miniopterus natalensis (assembly GCF_054644295.1). Classification (NCBI taxonomy): domain Eukaryota; kingdom Metazoa; phylum Chordata; class Mammalia; order Chiroptera; family Miniopteridae; genus Miniopterus; species Miniopterus natalensis. The sequence continues at coordinate 64,148,742 of NC_142088.1, forward strand.
TTTTGAGATAATTTAATTTTTAAAAAAATATAATTTTTGCAAGTTATACTTGTTTCACTGAGGATTAGGGCCACTAGGCTCCACATACTAGCATTTGGGAAGTGGATTTCTTGGCATTTCCTATTTGTGTACATATGAATCAGTGACACTCTCTGAACTCTCTCTGAAAAGCATTGTCATATAATTTATACAAGAAATATGAGCACAAATAGCTAAATCTCAATTTAAATAATAATTCTTTTAGGGAGATGACTAATGTCTTTATGAAGTGAGGCAGAATTTTGAAGTATAATTTACTACAACCGTTAAATGAATGCTCAAAGACTATATAACTGCTCATTATAACTATAAACTTATAATGGACTTAGCTGTAAATTAAATAATTTGGTTATACTTTTAAAATTTTATCTAAAATCGAAAAAATTGTGTCTATGACTACACTGTTCTAAAATCACAGTGAAGAAATTATTTAATAAATATAGTATTCGGGGGATGCAAGGCTGATATAACATCCGCAAATCAATAAACGTGATACATCACATAAACAAAATGAAGGACAGAAATCATATGATCATATCAATAGATGCAGAAAAAACATTCGACAAAATCCAGCACCCATTTCTGATAAAAATTCTCAGCAAAGTGGGAATAGAGGGATCATACCTGAACATAATAAAGGCCATATGTGACAGACCTACAGCCAACATCATACTCAATGGGCAAAAACTAAAACCATTTCCCTTAAAAACAGGAACAAGACAGGAGTGTCCACTTTCACCACTCTTATTCAACATAGTTCTGGAAGTCCTCGCCACAGCCATCAGACAGGAAGAAAACATAAAAGGCATCCAAATTGGAAAGGAGGAAGTAAAACTGTCGTTATTTGCAGATGACATGATATTGTACATAATATTTATAATATTCTAGAAAAGGCAAAACTATGGAGACAGTAAAGTTATCAGTATTTGCTAACAGTGAGTGAAAAGAAAGGGATGAATAGGTGGAGCACAGAGCCTTTTCAGGGTAATGAAATTACCCTCTATGATATGTAATGGTAGATACATGTCATTATTCATTTATCAAACCCACAGAATATACAACACAAAGAGTGAAGCTTAATGTAGACTCTGGGCTTTGGGTTATAATGATGTGTCAGTGTAGGTTCCTTGACTGAAACAAATGTACCGTTCTTGCGTGCCATTTTGATAGTGGGAAGGCTGCTTTGAGGCAGGTGATATATGGGAAATCTCTGTTACCTTCCCTCAACTTTGCTCTAAATCTAAAACTGCTCTAAAAAATAAAGTCTACTAAGAAGAAATATTTGATATACTTATACAGTTATTCTGGAGCAAATTATATGTATAATACACACATACATTTCCATTAGAGAATAATGCTGGAACATGGCTTTTTAATTTGTTATTTCCAATAATTAGATTTAGTACAGTTCTATTCATTCAGTGGTCGTTTAGAATGCTTTTCTATTCAGATTAATAGACTCTATAACAAAGCATTCCTTCTGCTACTGTTGCTGCTGTATATATCTCTTATATGGGCATTCGTTTATTCTGTTGTAATTAGTAATGACTTTTCTGAGACACCAGTGATGGTGTAGCTGTGATCATAAAAAGATTCCAGAAAGGACAATGAATCTCAGGGACAAGAGTAAAAGCAGCTTGGTTTAAACATCTTTCTCCTAGTAGAGAATCTCTTTTTATTGACAAATGTGGGAAATCAAAGTTTGATTTTATTAATGGAAATGCTGTCTTCTTAAAATGGGAGTTAAATATCCCTCTGGTGTGTGTGGCAAGTATTTGAGACGGAGCTTGAAACCATGAACTTGAAACTCAATTTCTTGGCATCTGTTGTACTTGAAGATTTTCTGGGGGGAAAAGAGTTCTTAAATATTATTTTATATACTTACATCAACTCAGGAATCATGGGATAGAATACAAATCTGGCATGGAATTTAAAGATAAAATTATACTTCAAAATATGCTAAAAACCATGGTGGAAAATTTGAGAACCACTGTCATGGTCATCATCAAAAGGATTTTTGAATGCTAATTTCTTTATCTTTGAAAACCAATTTTCATTTATGTTCACCTAGCTTGCTTCTCTTCCCAGATATTTTATGGAGATTCCACTTGAACATAATGGAATCCTAAAAAGTTATTACTATATAGCCAAATATTAGATTTTTACATTCAGGTCACAGATGGGTATCAGAAATGGTTCCAATGTACTGGGAAAATACGCTCCATCGAAAAGAGAAGTTTCAGGGTGCCCACGAACTGCTTATTTAAGGCCACTTAGATATTAAAGTGTCTTTGCATATTTACAGTCACACTTTGGGGAGATTGAGCAATTTAGTACAGGCATTCCTCTTGTGTTTGTGCCATTTTCCTTTTATGTGAAATAATAGAGGCACATAAAGTGCAGAATTTAAAGTCAGGCTCACGTCACAATACCAATAATTTACAAGACTGAGATTGATAAACGAGGTGACCTCGCAAGCTTTAGCCTTTGTGGGTGTAAGTCTTCCAACTGGTAAAATGCAGATTACTCTGTTAGAAGATAGGAAACAGCTGTCTGGTGTCCATGCTTTGTTTAATAAGCTGCCTTACACTGGAAAGCCATCTACTTACTGAAAGCCATCATAACATATTTGGCATAGATAAATGTGGTTTTTGAATGCATAATAATAATATCAGGATAACTCATTATGCTTTAAAACACATATAAAACGTCAGCATGGAGTGGCTGATATTTTATACATCTGTTTATAGTTGGATTCTTTCCTCATGATCTTAGAGGATTCTCCTTGTTTCATTGTACTCACCCTAACTGATATATGTAGTTTGCTAGATTTCAAGAAGGTTAATTTTTTAAAAAAATATATCTTTATTGATTTCAGAGAGAGGAAGGAAGAGGGAGAGAGAGAGAGAAACATCAGTGATGAGAGAGTCACTGATCGGCTGCCTCCTGCACGCCCCTGACTGGGGATCGAGCCTGCAACCTGGGCATGTGCCCTGACTGGGAATCGAACCGTGATCTACTGGATCCTAGATCAATGCTCAACCACTGAGCCATGCCCAGCCGGGCAAGAAGGTTAATTTTTGTTGTTAAAGACAATCAATCGCTGGTAACTGATTCTTATCCCTAGTCGGTTACTATCAGATGGGTCATCAAGGCCGAGGATGGACATGCAAAACAGCATTCTGTTATTATGACCCAAAGTATTATATAGATTAGTACTATGTTAAAAAATATATATATACACATATACATACATAAGTACTCAGGACTTTTTTAAATCCTAGCAGTAACAATGTATTGTCAGCTCTTTATATCACAACTGGTGTTCAAAATGTAAATGAGCCATGATAATAATTAGGTTGTTAAAGAGAAAGACTAAATGACATGGAACAGTCAACCTGCCCTCTGTCCCGGAAATTGTATCCTTTTAGACGAGTGTTGCATTTGTAATGTCACATAGTCCTTAATACTGAAAAATGTGGTCATTTGCTGAGTTAGATGCTTTATACACTTCTAGAGCTACTTGCTTTCTGAAGTTCCTCTCTGTCCCAGTGCTAACATATGCTAGCTGACTCAGATCACTTTCAAGCTACTACTGTTTCCATTTAATTAGAGACTTACAAAACTTTCTGAGATGAAAGAGACTTTAGAGATTATCTAATACAACCTGGTCATTTTTCACATATGATAAAGAAGATTGTTCCCCAAAAAGCCAACATGAAGGTAGACTGCACAGAAACAGAGAACTATCTAAAAAATTCTAACTGTGCTGGCCCAAGCTGTCTGAGTTTTCCCAGATTGGAGAGTGAGTGAGGCTTCATTTCACATGATCAGTATTCCTAGAATCTGTCCACCCCAGGTGATGTCAAGCAGAGCAGGGACATCCCAGTAGGAAGTTTCCCCTGCTGAGAGCACTGCCCACACTGCAAGGTCATAAGCAATATTGTTGTTTTCAGCCACTGTGTTTGGGGATGGTTTTTTAGTCAGCCTTAGAAACTGGCACAAAAGCCAAGAATATTGAAGTGACTGACTTTCCCAAAGATGCACAGCTGTGACAAAGCTGGAGATAAATAATAGTAGTGTTTTGATTCTGAGTTTAATGCTTTTTCTAATCCACCGCATTTCCTTTTTTCCCTAATAAATTTGGATGTGTTGTCATATTTTCTTTAATTTTTTATGAAGCTATTTGAAAGAAAATACTAGTGCTTTGATTCCCCCCTCTTATTGCTACCATAGATTCATTGTTGTTATGAACATAGCTTTACCTTGAAAGTAAAGGCCAAAACACCACCCTTTAATCTATTGCATAAAATGACTTCATTTTGCCTGCTGATGGCAAAAACCTGACTAAAAGGCTCTAACAAATAATCAAAAATGCACAACCTGTGATCATGTGCATCTGGTGAGACAGTAAGTGCTCAAATTCAGAAAAAAAACATGGCTCTCCTGTGTGCATTTGTGAAATCAGACTCATCACAATAAAATACAGAATTAATCATAAGTTAACCTTGTGGAGCATAACTTGCATTATTTCCAGATTATTATCAGTGCTCTGAGCACTGGAATTTTTCAACTGTGATTCAAGCTAAATTGGTTTTAATAATTTCAGTCTAGGTGACTAACATAATAAAATAATAAGGGAAAAAGCCTACATATTTACTTGCTTAGCAAAACTATAATTTAATCTAATATTAGATAAAATTATTTATTTATTAGATAAGTAAGCTTTATTACTAACATCTTGACTTAGAAGTTAATTCTTTTAATTTCTTGTTTTAGCTTTTTTTTTTTTTAAGAAAGTCAACCATCTTAATGTATTGCTATTTTTGGTAACTATAAATAGGGAGAAAGTTAAAATTAGAGCTTATATGTAGGGGAATTAGAGAAGTGCTGAAGAGTCTCTCCTGTTTGAAAATTTCTTTAACCATTAGAACAGAAAAACACCATTATCTCCAGAAGGCTCCTTCAAGAGTTTATCTATTAAATGTATCATGAATGTATATTAACACAAGACTGGACAACTTTCCTTACAACAATCCTATGAGATAGGCTTTATTCTTATTTTAAGGATTTGTAACTCAGGCTCAGAGAGGTTAAATACCTTGTTAGAAGTCACATATCTGATAGACTGTAGTGCCACAGTACATAAAAGTTTTATACTGTCTCTTAAATTCAATTCTCTTTTCATCTTACCATATTCCCTCTGCTAAACAGTGTAGTTTATTAATTATGTCATTGTTTTTTCCCCCTTCTGATTCTTTTCTTTTTTAGTTTTTCAAAATATTACAGATGTCCTCTTTTTTCCCCATTCACCCCTTCCACCCTGTCTCCCCCCCCCATTCACCCCTTCCACCCTGTCTCCCCCCCCCCAGTCCCTTCCCACACTATTGTCTGGGTCCATGGGTTGTGCATGTGTATATATATGTGTATATATATGTATATATATGTATATATATATGTATATATTTATTTAAATATATATTTAAACTCTTTAATTAATCTCTCCCCACCCACCCCCAACTTCCCTCTGAGATTCATCAGTCTGATCCATGCTTCCATGTCACTGAATCTAGTTTGTTCGTCAGTTTATTAAGTTCTTTAGATTCCACATATAAGTGAGATCATGTGATGTTTGTCTTTCTCAGCCTGGCTTATTTCACTTAGCATAATATTCTTGAGGTCCTTCCATACTGTCCCAAAGGGTACGAGATTCTTCTTCTTTACAGCTGCATAGTATTCCATGGTGTAAATACCCTAGAGCCTTTTTATTCACTCATCTACTGATGGGCACTTGGGCTGTTTCCAGATCTTAGCTATTGTAAATTGGGCTGCTATGAACATAGGGGTGAATAGATTCTTTCTGATTAGTGTTTCAGGAATTACGTCATTCTTTATGTCTGATGAGACAAGTTATAAATTAAATATACAGTTATTGTGAAGAAATGAAACACAGATTTTCATGCTAAGGACAGAAAAATGTCTCTTATCTTGTGTGAGAGGTGGAGGGACAGGGCAGTGAAGCATCTGGATGAAGAAAAAAAAGTTTATGAAATGGAGCAAATTTTGTAACAGACAAAAATAAGAAAGAAAAAAGAGAGTGAACTCTCAAAGTGCAATGTATTAAAAACACAAAAAACAAACAAAAACAAAGCATAACTTGCCCCGGTCAGTGTGGCTCAGTTGACCGGAATGTCCTCATGTGCAATGGAATGTACCAGGTTTGGCTCCCAGTCAGGGCACACACCTAGGTTGCAGGTTTGATCCCCCGATTGAGGCGTGTATGAGAGGCAACCAATTGATGTATCTCTCTCACATCAATGTTTCTCTCTCTCTCTTTTGCTCCCTTCCTCCCTCTCTAAAAAAAATCAATAAAAAAGAAACCAAAAAAACATAAGTTTTATCTATTTTGCAAATTGTTCTAAGGATAGTAACAATTTTAAGGAAATAAATGAATGCTTATTATTAATTTGATAGAAGAAAGCCATCTTATACTGATTTTTTAAAAGTTAAAAAATTGCTTGTTCACCCAGCCGGGCGTGGCTCAGTGGTTGAGCATTGACCTGGGATCCAGACGATTGGGGTTCGATTCCAGGTCAGGGCACATGCCCGGGTTCTGGGCACCATCCCCAGTCGGGGGTGTGCAGGAGGCAGCTGATCAATGACTCTCTCATCATTGATGTTTCTATCTCTCTCTTTCCCTTCCTCTCTCTGAAATCAATAAAGATGTATTTTAAAAAAATTGCTTGTTCAAATTATATAGATTCTTCCACTGTTGAAAATACAACAGAAAAATAAAAATTTGTATTTCTTTTAAAGAATTTGAGTAATAAAAATTGACCAATTAGGCTTAGTTGTCTTTAAATTTAGTAGGGTTGCTTTCAAATAGTTGATCTTCAATTCATTAAAATAACTTCACATATTTTTCTCTGACATTTCAGCCATCTTTTAATATGCTGCTGTGAAGAGAATACCATGGCATAAACATGAAATTTTGGGGGGTTACAAACTGTTATGTGAATCTTAACTTCCAAGAATTGGAATTCCAAAAAGTAAGCAGCGTATGAGCATCCAATTACTTTTTTCTCCTACCAGGCTAATTTCCTCTTTAGTTTTTAAAGTAATTATATATTTGCTTTTATTCTTTTTAAGCAGTAAATATAGTTGTGAACCACATAATGACTTTTCGATCAGTAATGGGCCACACCTACAATGCTTGTCCCATAAAATTATAACGGAGGTGAAAACTCCCTACCCCCTAGTGACCTTGTGCCTCATAAGGTTGCAGCCCAGTGCAGTCCTCACTCGTTTGTGGTGGTGCTGGTGCAGACAAACCTGCTCTGCGGCCACTGCCAGTCACATAAAAGTATAGAACATACAATTATGTACAGTACATAGTAGTTGATAATATACAGCTACGCTACTGGTTTATGTATTTACTATTCTATACTTTCTTCATGTTATTTTAGAGTGTACTAGACTCATTAAAAACGTTTGCTGTAAACCTGTATGTTGTGTTACTCTGGCAGCAGCCTCGTGCATCTTGTTTTTACTGAGTCTCTTGATTGCATTGTTTTTTCTTCTGCTTGATTTAGTCTTGCGTTGTTTTGTACAGTAACATGCCCAAAAGCAGCAATCTATACCATGTGGCCTAGGTGTGTAGTAGGCTATACCATCCAGATTTGTGTACGTACACTCTATTATTGCGTTTACACAATGACAAAATCACCTAATGATGCACTTCTCAGAACTTACCCTGTTGTTAAGTGGAGCGTTAACTGCAGTTAGAAATCCAGTCTTATTACTGTGTTGCATTCTTAGCGATTAGCCAGTGTCATTGGCTCAACCACCTTGAGCACCTACTTTATGCCAAACACTGTTCTACATACTAAAGTTGTAGCAGGAACAAAACTGACAGTATCTGTTCTCATGGAGCTTATTCCTGTTTGGAAAACCAGATAACAAACTCATCCGCCCACCAATATGATTTCATATCTGATAGTGATAAGTGCTAAGAAGGAAAAGCAGTTTAAGGAGTGCGATTCGAAGCGTCTGCTATTTTAGTTTCTGAGATTGGAGAAAAGTTCTTTGAGAAGTGAACTTTAGCCAACGCTTGAATAAGGGAAAAGCGGATCTCTCACGGATGCATTGGAAGGAGCATGGTAGGCCTTAGGATGGATGGAAGTGTGTTGAATTAGTGAGGAGGCCAGTGGGGCTGTAGCCCTGTGATCCCTACTGACTCCAAAGTGAGTTCCCTGACATTTGGGTAGAACTTGACATGTTCTACTTTCTAGGCTGTGAGAGGGACATGGCTACAAGAATCCAATCTTTTATTTTCTCTCCTTTCCAAATAGAGTTGGGGGCTTTAACTACTATTATCTTTAACATAAATTGCCCTTCAGATCACATGGGAATTTCCCAGTAAATTCGATATGTTTTTAGTCATATTCTGCCATTATTTTGCCTGATTTTTGAATAGAATAACACCATAAAACAGTTAATGCACATGTACTATATGCCAGAAGCTTTTAAATATTTTAAGTGTATTAACTCCTTTAACTCTCATCAGAACCTCATGAGGAGGTACCATTATTATCTATGTTTAACTGAGGCACAAGAGAGGTTAAGGAAGTTGTTTGAAAAGATGTTGCTGCTAGTGGGAAATTTAGAATTCTATTTAGAATTTGAATGCATGAAATCTGGATCCAAAGCATAGGCTCTCAACCTCTGCACTCTTCTATTGAAAATAAAACCTGTAAACTGTGGAGGTAAAGTTGATAATTTAATAATACTTCAGGCATCTTAATGTGTTCAATAGTTTAAAAATTTTACTTTTCCTTCACACAGTGAAAATTGCTCACCACCATTTGCATTGCAAAAGTAGTTGCTACCTCAACAAGAAAATGAGCAGTGGAATTTTAAAGACTAGAATAAAACCTCCAGAGCTTTTTTTTTTATTTACTTTAGCACAATGAATGAATTAGTAAGTATGCAGTTTCTAATTTTGTAAGAATATATCCAGAGTAATAAAGCATTCTGCAACTTAGGAGACCAAAAAAGAAAAGAAAAATTGCTTTGCAATCAGGCTTCGTTCTGAAAGAAAATTTGGAGACTCATCAAGGTATTCTGAAAAGTAATTAACCTGTTAGCATTTGGAGGAAAAGCTCGATTCACATAGTTCAGAGCAGTGTTTCTCAGAGTGGGTTTGAGAACAATCTGAATCAAAATTATTTTGAGTCTTTTTAAGAATGCAATTTCATAACCCACTTTTGATGGAAAATATAGGCATATTTGATCAACTATATGAATCTGCACTTTTTTTCCAAGTTTTCTTATGTTGTTTCCTTAAGGACTACAGCCAAGGATGAGCCACCTATCTGGCTGGCTTTGATCACTAAGAGTAGCTTGGGAGATACAAATTATATTCAGTACACTGACATATTTTGTTGTTCATGAAATTGCAGCTCACTCTAAAGTGAATATTAAGAATTAGTTCATTAATTTAAAAGTGTTAAATGCATATGCAAACATAAGGTAATTAGGCAAACCATGTTTTAGGATTTAGTTCTTCTAATTTAAATTAGTAATAGAAATGTTTAATACTAAAAATAGAAAAAAGTCATATTTGCCTCATCCTAAATTAGTTTACTTGTATTCTATTTCTCAAACTCCCCTAGTCAACAAGGTTGTTAATACTACAGACACCTCTATTGCCTTTAAAATAGAATTTAGAGTCATGGTGCAGATTTTCTTACCAGTGGTTTTCCAGCCATGTTAAATAACTAGTAGATAGCTGGGGCTGATCATTTTACTATATAATTGTGAAATTCTGTGTGAAGTTATGTTGTGAAATAAAGTCCATATTTATTACTGTACATTTTAAGAAAAATGTTATAATTGCATTACTCAATATTTTCAGTGGCAAAAATCATTCATAATGGACACAAAGCATACAGAATTCTGTTTTATGATGCCATTTAGAAAAGGCTCTTGGATTCTACTATAATTAAAATAATCTAGTAGTAACATAATTGTTCCTTCCTCATCATGTATTTCTTGAATACCAAGATTTGGGACATATCTTAACATACATTTAGTTATACCTAACTACTATTTATTAAACAATGACTTTTAAAGACATGCAATTCTTTAACATTTGGAATAATACAAAAAATGATAGATTTTTAAAATTAGAGAATTCTTGATTACAAGGGATTAAAATGAGAAAAGTACATGAAGCATTTGGTCATATTTATTATCCTTGATAGGAGAGGCTGTAGTTTGACAAATGAGTCTTGAAATATCTGTGTGCCCTGGAAATGTGAAACAGCCATTGCATTTTTTCTAGTAGGCTTACATATGGGGGGTTTTCTTACATCTTGAAGAATGGCAATCATTGAATATACTGTTAATTGCTAATACAGATACAACTTCTTGCTTCTGTTTATAAATCTTTTGTAATCCGGAGTTATCTTCAGCATCATTTATACTATGTAAATTATTAAAAATTCCCTGAGATGCATATGGAATCAGTTATGGCTGAATTGCGTCCCCCCAAACTTATGTGTTGAAGTCATGACACCCAGTATCTCAGAATGTGACTTTATGGAGATAGAGTCTTTAAAGAGGTAATTAAGATAAAATGAGGTCATACGGGTAGGCCCTAATCCAATAAAATTGATGTACTTATAAAAAGAGGAAATTAGGACACAGACAGCATGCACATAAGAAAGACCACGTGAAGACAAAGGGAGAGGACAACCATCTACATGCTAAAGAGGGAGACATCAGAATGAAATCAACCCTGCTGACATCTCAGTCTTAGACTTCTGACCTCCAGAACTGTGAAAAAATAAGTTCCTGTTGTTTAAACCATCCAATATGTAGTATTTGTTATGGACCCCAGCAAGCTAATACAATGCTCAAATATATTATGTAACAAATATTCACTAAAGCTATTTAAAATGTCTATCCTATTAGAGAGGAGACTTGAGAAGCATGATAAGAAATTCAGTATCTGGAATTAATCATCTGTTTAAGATGAAATGTTTAAATTCAATTCCATCTCCTTTTCCCCAAGGAGGTGAATGGAAATGAAAATTCTTTTTTTTATAGACAACTTCTGAATTTATCACTCCACACAGAACCTACTATTTGTTCTTATTTCAGGTTTTGGTGATCTGATTTCACCTGCTGGTGTTTCATTGTACCTATTTTAGCATTTTCTGCCTCTTTTTGGTGCCCAAATACCTCAGACAGTTATTTCAAAATTAAACTATAAATCTTTGTATTCCTTGCTCTTTTGACATTCCTGCTTGCAAATCCCCAAAATCTCTGTAAAGCCTACAATCTTCTTTTATCTCCACCCCACCTACACTTTATATGTAAACCTTCAACCCATCCTGCAAACTTGCAGAAGATACCTTTGGACCTTAGCTTATTGAGAATACTAGGCCAGTGTTAAAAACTCAAATGACTACAGGGGCCAAAGAACTTTTGTGTGTAATTGAAATCATTAGGGAGAGAGGGAGGCCTAGTGGGGATTCACTGTGACATACTTTGAGTAACCTAGTGGAGACAGATGATAGTTAACCACACATCATTTCTGTAATGCAGTATTTGTAGCCCTGAGTTGCCAGTTCTGTTTCTTTTTTGTTTTATTTTGTTTTTGTTTTTTCTAAGAGGAGCAAGTAACATTATAGAATATAATACTGTAGACCAAATAAAACACATTTATTTTGTGACCAGTTTGAGTTCTTTGATATAGGACAATAGGCATGAACTTCTGTACTTTTTCTCATTCACATTTCAAAATAATCAGAGCTTAGGCATGCATGAGCTTGATAGGGGAAAATGTCTATGAGTAAAAAAAGAGATTGAGACCGATGAGATTAGGAGATGTTGGATTGCCATATAGGGCCTACCCCTGTGGAGGAGAAAAGGAAGGAAGTTTGCATAGGAAAAGTTTTAGACTGAGGTGCAATTCTAAGAAAGTTTTAGGAAGGATGATAGGGAGTTATTGATCCAAAACTACCATTCAGGGGAGTTATGCATTTCACAGGAATGGGTCTACTTCAGTGTGCATGTCATATTCGGGCCACAGAGATCTCTCTCTCTACAGGCTTGGGAAACAGCTCCTCTGTAGTTCCTGTAAACCTCTCTTTCTATGGGGAAATTTGGAAGAGGGAGGTTAGTAGCACTCACTACAGATCTCACAGCTGCAGTTGAACTCAGGCCACAACTGATATTCATCTTCTTTCTCTTCAGCTCTCCATTCTAATTGCTCTTCATTTTCAGCTATCATGTTGGCAGGTCTAGGTGCTTATCTGATGGTGTGACTTAAACATTAATTTCTCAAGGATCTGAATTATATTTCCATTCCCACACCCAGATGTCCTGGCCACTGACTACTGCCTCAGAATCTATATACATGAGTGTGAGGCTACTTCTTCATTTACACAGTGTGAATTATCAGGTACACTGCTCACAACTCTGCCCATGGAGAACATTTTATTTTCCCTCCCCACTCATTTTAGGGGCTACTCTTAAGTATGGATATAGTTCATGTTTACTTACACCCATCTATTGAGATGAATGATCCTTAAAACAAACTGGGGATATTTTTCCTCCACATTCAGCTGCTTGATTGGTACCTCCACATGACCACAGATATGAGAACTAACTTCAGGACGGGCAGTTTCAGATTCATGGTCACTTGGAACCTCAGAGTCAAGCATTCTGTTTCTTTTAGGGGTGTTTCAGGAGCCAACACTCTTAGGAACATCTATGCAGATCTCCTTATTTTTTATTTCAGGATCCAAGGTCTTAACAACCAGATTTCTGATTTCAGAATGGCAGGCTTGGCTTTGCTAATCATTTTAACAGCTCTGGAACTTTGCAGTCTAAGTATTAGATCTTCTGTTTGCTGCTCAACTGTCTGCTCCACTGCTCCTTTATAATCTCCCAAACCTGACTCACACATTCAGTCTTAACTGCTTGTTAACTGCTCTCGGTGTTTTGTAATTTCTCTGCAGCGTGTCATTACAGTGTAGCAGTTACCAGTCAACTCTCCTGTCTTTGTAATCAGTTTTTCTTCCATAGTTTTCAAATGCATGAAACCAGCAAGGACATTGTTTCTTCAAAAGATTTTTTTTCCTCAGCTTAGTTTTCATGATATTTTTAGCAACTGAACACCAGGCTCCAAGACTTGTCCATGCCCCAATATAATATCCTCTTTGCCTATTGTGTGAAGAGTGAGCCAGACCCAGGGCCCCACTTTACCATTTTTTTTTTTTTTTTAGATTGCTCCTGTCACCACTTGTGCTAACTTGGGTCCTCTGGGAAACAAAATGAAGACAGTATTAAATATGTAAAAGTCTTACTGAACAGTGCACCTGTGGGAAAAAATGAGGAGAGTCATCAGACTGTGATGCAGATATGACCCCTATAAAAGATAAAGGGAAGGAGGTTTTGGTAGGAGAAGTCTTAGACTGTGGTGTAGTTTTAATAAAGTTTCAGCAAGGCTGGTGGGGAGCCGGAGTCACCTGTTAAGGCAAAGTTGTACATCAGAGTCTTTCACGTGGTGCAAGAATGACCTGCCATAGTATTTTGGCCTCACACAGTCCCTAGCTGAAAGTGGCCTTGACACAAACATGGTGGTAGATTGAAAACAGACCCCCTGGAACTGCCTGTCAGTTATGCATCTGAAACTAGAGATCCAAAAGGACTGCTTTTAGTATTGAGGGGTTTCCTGGGACACTGGTCTGTTAGTTCTAAGCCCAGGAGAGTCCTAGGAAAACAAAGATGGTTGATCACCATTCCAGCTATCATTATCGAATAAAATATTAAACTCTCAGCCCTAAAAGCCACATTTTCATAATGACAAACGGGGTGTTTTACACAAATATCCACCTTTCCAACCTGATTGCCGACTCTGCTCAGTGATTCCCTCATGTTCCAGTGGGCAGCATGTCCCCACAATCTCAGAGCACCTTCCAGGTATAGTTTCCCGAGTAGATGTCGTCATTCCCTTCTCTGGTTTTTCACTACAATTTCAGCATATTTCATCGAGTTTACTTCCTAATTTGTAGTTACTTATGCACATTTTTGTTGTTGTTGTTGTGAGGATATTTCTCCATTGATTTTTAGAGAGAGTGGAAGGGAGGGAGAGAGAGAGAAACATCGATGTGAGAGAGACATCTATGGGTTGCCTCCCCCATGAGCCGAGGTCCAGGCTGGGGATTGAACCTGCAATCTATGTATGTGCCCTTGACCAGGAATCAAACTCATGACCCTTTGGTGCTAGCGCAGACACGCTAATCACTGTGCCACATTAGTTAGGGCACTTATGTACATTTCTTCATTACCTTTCTGAATTTCATTTTTTGAAAGAGCAGAATTCAAACCTTATTTATGTTTATACTTCCCCTATAATTAAAAATGATCCTTCAAAGTAACATATACTTAACTGAGCTTGTTTTGGATTTGTCTGCCTGTTGAGTTGGCACCCAACAGTTCCATCGTGTATTATTGTTTATTGAGTTTTCTACTATATTGTAATTTTTTTAAGGTTAGGCGAATGTATTTCTAGGGTCCTGCATCCCAAAGGCATATTTGTGTTTCAGGATGAAATTTTTTAAAGAAGCCAAATTACTATTTAAAAATAATCATGGATTGTTCAAGCAAATATTTATATATTTTGATTTTTTTTATATTTAAATATAAGTTGCCTATAGTAAAATGCTCAGATATTGTGTGCTTTCCGTTCACTGTTGATGAATGAATAACAAGACTTGAAATATTTCTCTCATTTCAGCAAGTTCTCTCCTGCTCTTACCCAGTAATGCCTATCCTCAGAAGCAATCAATGTCTGATTTTTATCACCATAGGGTAGTTTTGTTATTCTAGAATTTTATGTAAATGGAATCACACAATATATGTTCTTTTGTATCTGATTTCTTTCACTTCACACAGTATTTCTGAGATCCATCATATTGTAGCATGTGTTTCTAGTGTGTTCATTTTTATTGTAAGTAAGGTCCAGTAGGGTGAACATATTACAGCTTGTTTATTATTCCATTGATCAATGGCTGTGTGTATTTCTAATTATGGTTTTTATGAACAAAGGTTTAGACTTTCTTTTACACAGCTTTTTGTGCACATAGTTTTCATTGTTTAACATGATCTAATTATCAAATTTTATACATTAGGGTAAAATAAAAGCAATAAAATAAGACATATATCATAGGGTTTGTATGATACAATTCTCCATATATGTGTCTTTAATAGTCCTTTTTTTAATGACAATTTGAAGTCCAAAAGATGACAGAATGCCCACTGATTTACTTAGTAGATTTCCTGAAACACTAGAGTTTCCTTTTTGTAGACCCCTATCCAACTATCTCCTAGTCTGTCACTGATTTTCCTTTTAAGATCTAAGAGGCTAAGAGCTCTAAGTAATATAGCAGGAGGAAAGGATACACACACACACACACACACACACACACACACAACATACATGTAAAGAGAAAATTTTTGTATCCCTACTTTGATATTTGAAAACATTTCAAGTTAGCTACTTCAGAACAAGTCTTTGTCTTTGATCTACCCTGCTTAAGATGTTCTATCACACACTTCCTAAAACTATTTCATTTGTATTCTCACTGAATCAAATTTCTGTTTTTTATTGAATTTATTAGGGTGATATTGATTAATAAAATAAGCTTCAGATGTAGAATTCAATAATACATCATCTGTATATTATATTGTGTGTTTACCACCTAATGTCAAGTCTTCTTCCATCACCATTTCTTAAGAAGTCTTATTATTATTTTTTTAATCTCTCTGGAATGTATTACATTCTTTTAAAGTGTCTGAGCCTACCTTATTATTTTTTTTAAATTATATTACATTTCTCTTAATTTACCTAATAATGCAAACTAATAGGATCTTTCTAATTTTTTCCACTTTATTATGGTTTTCTAATATAATCTTTAACCTGGCATCAGCATGAACATAGTCTAACTGAGGTGAAAAATCACCCCTGGCCTGAGCTGCTTTAAGAGTCTATATTTTTAGTAGGTCCATTCCAGATTCTACTGAGTCAAAGAATATGATTATTTTTAATATGTACCCTCTAATTTTTTTGTTTCCAGTTGTGTGGGTTTATTTGTTTGTTTGTTTGTTTTTTACTATTTCTTGACTGCAAAAATGGAAACTTGTGATTCATATAGTATCATTCAGGTAGCATTTTGCTGAAATTGTCAAAGTTTCTTAGTTTTTTGCATGGGTATGGTACTGTCATTCAAGTAAATTATGTTAAAGTGAGAGATTTTTGATATATTTTCTTGTCATAAAAGCTTGTAAATATGATTAGGAATGACAATTAAAGTGAGGACTTTTCAGTCTCGTGGAACATTTTTTTTAAACTTTTCCCATGAAAACTTTCAAATATATATATGTAGAGAGAAAAATATAATGAACCCTATACCCATCACCTGTTCCCGTTCATGGCCAGTTTGTTTCATCAAATTCACACAATTCTAGGACATTATATGACTTCATTATAGAACTGTGGTAAACAATATGAGATACATACTTTATTTTTTTGTGTGTAGCTTGTCAAACATTGTTATAATTTTAAATATTCAAATTTTAAAAAATGCTTTGACTTAGGAGTTTAACTTATGGAATCACAGTTTTGCCATAGGAGAGAATGTATAATTTCATAAACAGGATACTAAATGTATATTTGTTCTTTAGCTGAATCAGTAATCAGCTAAAATATCACTACATTATGAAATTATTTCTTATATTCTCAGAAAATTATTTTTTATCTTTTGCTCTAGATATTACTCAGCTTGTTTTTATTTTTTTACTATTTGCTTGATTCTATTTGTATTATTGTTAATTGAATATCAATATTCAATTACATGCATGGAAAGCTGGAGATAGACACTGTGAATACAAGATGCATGAAAACTAGTTTTAATCTACTGGGAAGGAAGATACTTAAAAAATAATCTGGAATACTTCACATTAAGTACAACTGTAGAGATAAGCACAAGTTATTATGAGAGTAATAAGGAGGATAGTGAACTAGACTGAGAGAGTCAAAAGGCTTCCTGGAGAAGGGATGAATGAATCTTAATGTCTGAATAGTAGTTTCCTGGGTAACAAGGTACAGAAGAAATTACATGAGAAAGGCATAGAGATGAGAAACGTTGTGATGGGTTTGTGTACAGGAGTGAGGGTAACTACAAACAGGGTCATCTGCAAATAGTGTGTTACTTCTTCTTTTCCAATTTGGGTGCCTTTTATTTCTTTATCTTCTCTGATTGCTGTGGCTAGGATTCCAATACTGTGTTAAATAGAAGTGGTGATAGTGGGCATCCTTATCTTGTTCCTGATCTTAGAGGGAAGGCTTTCAGTTTTTTACCGCTAAGCACATATTAGCTGTTGATTTGTCATATGTAGCCTTTGTTATGTTGAGGTGGTTAGTTTCTGTACCCTCCTTGTTGAAAGTTTGTATTCTAACAAGATGTTGAATATTGTCAAGTGCATTTTATGCATCTACTGAGATGATCATATAATTTTATTTTTCATTTTGTTAATGTGATGTATCACATTGATTGATTTATGGTTGTAAAACTATCCTTGCATCCCTGAGATAAATTCCCCTTGATCACTGTGTATAGTCCTTTTAATGTACTACCAAATCTGATTTGCTAATATTTTGTTGAAAATTTTTGCAACTGTTCCTTAAGGATATAGGCCTGTATTTTTATTTTTTATTTTTTTGTAATGTCTTTGGTTTTGGTATCAGGATAATGGTGGCTTATAGAATGAGTTGAAAGCATTAATTCCTCTTTGATTTTTTTGAAGTAGTTTAAGAAGGTTAGGCATTAATTCTTCTTTAAATGTTTGACAGTATTCACCTGTGAAGCCATCTGGGCTGGACTTTTATTTATTGGGAGTCATTTTTATTACTGTTTCAATTTCATTGCTAGTAATTGGTCTGTTTAGATTTTCTGTTTCTTCTTGATTTAGTCATGGAAGGTTATGTGCTTCTAGAAATTTATGCATTTATTCTAGATTGTCAAATATGCTGGTATATAATTTTTCATAGTATTTTTCATGATTTTTTGTATTTCTGTGGTGTTGGTTATAAATTCTCCTTTTTCATTATGACTTTATTTATTTAGGTTTTCTCTCTTGATGAGTTTGGCTAAAGGTTTGTCAATTTTGTTTAGTTTTTCAAATAACTAACTCTTAGCTTTATTGATCTTTTCTATTATTTTTAATTTTTTAATTTTGTTCATTTTCACTCTGATCTTTATTACTTCTTTCTTCTTGTTTACTTAAGTTTAGTTTGTTCTTCTTTTCCTGGTTCCTTTAAATGTACTGTTAGACTGTGTATTTGGAATTTTTCTTCTTTCTTGAGGTAGGCCTGTATAGCCAAGAACTTTTCTCTTACAACTACTTTTGCTGCATCCCATTTTCAGTTTCTCAAGGTAGTTTTTGATTTTCTGTTTGATTTCCTGTTGATCCATTGGTTGTTTAGTAGCATGTTGTTTAGTCTCCACATATTTGTTGTATTTTTCTTTTTTCAGTTTTCTTCTTGCGGCTGCTTTCTAATTTCATGCTATTGTGGTTAAAAAAAAGATGCTTGATATGATTTTAATCTACTTAATTTATTGGAGCTTGTTTGTGGCCTAATATGTGATCTATCTCAAGAATATTCCATGAGCACTTGAAAAAATGTGTTCTCTGCAGTTTTGGGATTAAATATTTTAAAATGTCTATTAAGATTATCTGGTCTAATGTTACATATAAGGCCATTATTTTCTGTCTAGATGATCTATCCATTGATGCAAGTGGGGTATTAAAATTACTACTATTATTGTATTACAGTGAATTTCTTCTTATATGTTCATTAATATTTACTTTGTATATTTAGGCGCTCCTCTGCTGGGTGTTTAGATATTTATGGCATGCAAAATTTTAACTTTTGAATAGCAAGAATGCATATAGTCAGGCTTGATCATTGGTTCACTGAGTTTTGAAGCTATACAGTCCAAACTGTTGCACTTGATCTTATGAGACTAACCAAGAAGAGAATATAGAGCCTTTGATGTATTTTCAATACAGGTTGAGGAAAAACTGCAGCTTTTTTATAGAATGATAAGTATATGGCTGCTAAATGTTTATAAGAGCTTTGGGTGTTGATTTTCTGGGAAGTTTGAAGGGGACTTCTTGGTCATTTTGTTTCCCCTACAATATACACGGCCCTCAATAAAAAAATATTAATTTATGTAATTTTAATTTTTAGCAGAATTTGTTCAGGAAAAAAATCACTGAGGTGTTCCCCCCCCCCCCCCAAAAGACTAAGCAGAGCACAATTATATACTGATTTATTATCACAATATCTATGATTCAATCATAATAAAATAAAATTATATTATTTTCAAACTAGAAAATAATCATAAATTTTGTAGGTGTCTATCTGTCACTTGCAAATTAAATGATATGTATAGACATTTAATGACCATTGAGGACATACATTTTGATTTTTTAATAGTTACTAATAACATTTTTATCTCCCCCAAAATATTTTTGACCTGCCATTAAGTACAATAAACACTAATAATTTTAAGTACTTTTTAGAGCAAATTATCTGTGTAACTTTTAATATGAAGCTTAATGTTGCCTTGCCGAAAGTATGTGATTCCACTGTGCAGCCAAATCTGATAACTTTTAATATAACAAATTCATAGACAGTGACTTTGAAATATATAGCAATGTCTGATTATTTATTTTCAAGATATTTTCTACTCCTTTTATTATTTCCTTGGGTGAGGTTAATTAAAATTAGATTTTTCTTCTTTTGCAAAGGAACTACCAAAATATTTCCTCTTTTGTTTTAAATTTATAAAGACGATACCCTGTCAAGCTAAAACCATGCTAAAACTTCAAAGACACATAGAAATACCAAACTTATCAGTTTGTGTAGTCTTCATTTTGATATGTCATAAACTTTTTATTTTTTATTTTAATAGTTTATACTTTATTATATTTATTTTGTAATAAGCATTAAGTGCTTTAGCAAACATTGACTTATCTAATCCTTGTAACAACTCTCTTGTTCCCAGTTTACATATTGGGAAACTGAACAGAAATATTAAATCACTTGCTCTTGTACTAGATCTGTTAAATAGTAGAACTGACAGTTTTAACTCAGAAAATCAGAACACAGGGTCTAAGCCTTTGGTTATTTATGCTACATTCCTCTCTTCAGTAGACTTTTTAAGTAAGTTATTTTTTCACCAGGGTTAACGATGAAAAAGAAAATCCAAACATATTTGCTGGAAAAACCTCTGTGTTTAAGGTGTGTACTCCATCTTTGTCCGATTTACTCATTTGAGGCATCACATAGAAATCAGGCATTTGAGGAACACAATTTCTGTCTTTTCCCCATTCAAAAATAAAATACAGCGGCAGTGTTTTCTGGAACAGGTTGATGGCTTCCTGAAGAAATGTCTGAGTAGATGTCTCCTGAAGATACTCCTATTCAGCATGCTGTCTCAGTCTTACAGCTTAGTTTTGGAAGTTCAAAACAGAATAAATTAAAACAATGTCTCCTTGCAGCTGCTATCAGTCGTCTTCTAATCTGAAGAAGATGAGAGTATGACAGCACATTTTTGTTCTCATGTTACCTGAACGTCAAAATTAGGCACATAAGGACTGTGAGAACTAACTTAATGAATATGAAAAACTGCGCAGTGTAATCGCTTTGAAAAGGGGAGAGAACACTGAATGCTCAAGAAAATGGGAAAGATTCTTTTTGTTACCCTAAGAGGAAATAGCTCAAATCTTGAAAATGGAATTGCTTTAATAAAAAGTATGTTTAATGCAGATTTCATTCAGAACACAAAAGCTAGACAGGCATATATTTCTTATTTGATAAAAGAGTAATTTAAAAGAGTATGTACATTATCCAAGGTTTCATAACAGTATGCCTTAAGGGGATTAAGATATCTAAAACCTTTGAAGTCTACAGATTTGATTTTATTTACTCACAGAGATGGAGTTCTTAGTGATTTTTTGCTCTAAGAAAATTGCCCATTAGTGTTTGTATTGATTTGCCCTTCTCAAAATGAAAGAAACAAATGTAGCTCATTAGCATTTTAATATCGAATCCCTTTTAATATGGAATTTTGAGAACTTGGGTCTTTATTAACCTCCAAAATGTTTGAAGAAATGCTTTCAAAGTTGGGAAAGAATAGAGAACGCGTTACATTTCTACCTGTACCCAGGCATCTGGTAAATTCCGAACTAGCTGTCATTGTGGTTTTTGCTACCACTTTTCCGGAAATGATCTTGTTGATGGTCCCTCCTGTTAGGAAGATGACCGCATTTATTAAATTGGTTCTTTACCCGAACTGGATTGCCATGAACTACACTGTACATCTCTCCTAATCCAAATGCTACAAAGTCTTCACGGGTCAGCCAAAGCCTGCCTTCTTTACTGAGGCCTTACCTGACGACTTGAATGGACTCCTTTCCTCTCCATTTCTATAACTTTCATGGTCTGCTCCAGAGGTTTCAACTGGTGTGTCATGGCACAGAGTGTGCCCTAAATGGGGCATGATTGGAAAGTAGCTGCTGTGCAAGTAGTACTAAACTTATCTTTTTTATTGCACAACCTACTAGTTTAAAAAGATTCCACTTAAATGCATGTGTTTATTATTTTATTAATAAATTATTTACTTATAAAGAATGTATTATTACTACCTTAAATACTATGATTTAATACATTGCAAAATATACACCCAAAATGGAATCTTAAAGCACAAGGAAGGGAAAAGTGAGGAACATGATTGTAACATTATTTGCATTGCCTTGGATCACCTTGGTTCTCCCAGCCATTCCCTGCAGTGTGTACCTATACTCAACTTTGATGTCACTTGTCTATAACATTTGACTTGATGTGTTAAATATATATATATATATCAACTTGTTCTAAAAATTATTTTATGTAGATCCCAAAAAGGCAGGAATTGCAATGAGATTAACAATTTAGATGGTGGAAATGAGTGCTAAGGGAAAAATTAAGGGAAATAAAATAACATCAGTCTGGAGCTAAAATGCACATTGTAAAATTCTGTATTTTTGCTAGAATTTGGCAGTAAATTTATATGCCATTTAACTAATTTAGTTACTAAAATTTAACTAATTACCTTGCAAAAAGAATACATTTTAACTAATAACCAGTGCAGAAAAATATGATTCATTTCAGGACTCACAATATCTCTATAATTTTTAAAAAATCCAGTGAAGAAACATACCTGTGGCATCCGGTACACCTGTAGTTTATTAAAAGCCAGCTTACTGTAAGTGGACACACATCAGAGAAAAGTAACCTCGTGGGCTGCCTTGTGATTTGCCTTGATTCCGGCATGGATGAGAGAACAGTGGTTTCTAACAGATCTGGGATCAAAGGATATCAGAATCAACTGAACAATTTTTTTCCAAATTATTTTTTTCAAGTTAAAGGCCTCTCCCAACTAGAGGAGGAAAGAATCCCCAAATCTGATATTCTGAAGACTATGTCATGCTCTCCTCTCCCCCTTCTTTCCTTAAAATCCCTTTAGTAGTGAACCGCTAATATCAATGAGATTGTAATGGGGGTGAAGGTGGGATGTGGTGGGATGGGAGTAGTATTTTATAATTAAAATCATAAGACAAGACCTTGCTAAATAGCAAGTGTTGTTCTTCCTATCTGTACCACTGATGAATTAACTAGTAATTCTCAACTTGCACATGACCCCCAGACTAAGCAATTTAAAATCTGACATGTTTAGGGTTTTATTTTTAGTTTAGTTTTTGGTTTTTTTTATACTTTACCAGGCAATTCTATTGGGCAGCCATTTGAGGATTACTGAACTTCAACCTCTGTAAAGACAGACATGTTGCTGAGTCTGGGGACAGTGGTTAGAGAGGGTGTCTTTTTTGAGTAATCAGAAAAGGGAGGGAATGATACATTGAGATGAGAGGATAGATACTGAGAGGGGAGGATAGGACCTGGGGACAGGTGTGAGGCTGGAGTAGGTTATAAAGCTGCCACTTGAAAAAGCACCCATGGTGGATATGTCCAGAGTACCTTTTAGATTAAGGATATCTAACTTTGAGTTTGAAGTTTTGACATAATAGTAAATTTCCCTGTTCCATGCTTCCATAAGTCCTGTGGCATTGTTTGTGTTTCATGTTTGTATATTGTTTGTATTTCGTTTCTGCCTGTGAACATGGGTGGGAGAATGAGGGTGGATTAGGCAAAAGGACTGAATTGGGTATCTGAGGGGTAAAACATTGCATGGAGATGCATGATGATTGGAAAATGCAGGAGTGCCATGGGAAAGTTTCTTCCAAAAAATCAGAGAAGGTGATTTTTGAAAGAGCAAAAGATGGGGTTTGGATTAGAAGTAGTTGTCACATCTGTCAAAGTTTTAGAATAAAAACCAGTTTGGAAACCATTACCTTAGCTAAGCTAGAGGGATTAATGAATTACAGGCCCTTAAGGCAGCCTTTGTAAATGTAGAAACAATTATATTTCTGGGCCTGTCAAGGTCACAGCTGATAAATGACAAAAGAAAGCATGGAGAAGGCTTATATTTATAACCTAAAAAGAAGGAAGGTGTCTGCAAGCAGCTCATCTCAAAGTGGTATTTAATAATTAAGGTCTAAATAAAAGTTGGTGTTTGGGGGGTTTAGGGGGAGGGACATGGTTCTTTCTAATCCCAACAATCAAAGTGAAAGTGAGCTTCTGTATAAGCATCAGTACCAGGAGTTTATATGGACTGCATACGGTCTAGCCTTATTTATATAACAACAAAAGCTAAAATAAAAAACAGCAATAAAATCCTAGCAGCTTTCTCTATGAGTTAGTAGAGCACACTAATTGGCAGTAGTTGAATAGCCATAAATAAAATATCTTTAGAACCTAGGCCTGAAGTTAGTTTATCAAGAAATTGGAACACACTTCATATAGAATTTCCCTTAACGTGTACTTTTGGGACTGAGCTAATTGCCTTTATTTTTAAAGCATGAGGTAGAGAGAGTATAATGGTCCAATAGATGGAGACAAAAAATTTGATAGATAAATTAACCTATCAAAATTTGTAAATTTTCGTACTCACAATTTGGAGTTGTCCAGTAATTTTTTGTATATATAAGTTCTAAGAAAGTTTTACCAGAGCCTGTTACTAAGGATTTTTGTTTTCTACAAAATTTATATAATTTTCTTAGTTCATAAACCTGGGCAAAGTAAGTCTCCTAAATATCAGTATTGGAAAATGCAGGAGTGATATGAGAAAGTCTAATAAGCATTCTCCATGCTTTTTATTATCATTTGTCAGTTGTGACCTTAACAGACAGTCCCAGAAATATAATTGTTTCTACGTTTACAAATATCAGATTCTGAGCTTCCATGTCTTTATTGACCAAATTATTATCTTGGGAACTAAGTATTACAATGTATCCTTATTACTAGATCTAATGTCCAAAGTAAGATCTTTCCAGAAAGATTTGTTTATGCCAGAGGTTTTTTTTTGTTTTTAAAGATAAAATAAACCCTGACTGATGTGGCTCAGTTGGTTGGGTGATCTTTCTGTGCACCAAAGGTTGTTTTTAGATACCTGGTCAGAGCACATGCCCAGGTTGTGGGCTTGATCCTGGGTGGCAGGGCGTGCAGGAGGCAGCTGATCGATGTTTCACTCTCATGGATTCTATCTTTCTCTCCCTCTCTCTTCCTCTCTAAAAATCAATAACAATGTTTTAAAAAATAAAGGTAAAATAAAATTTATAGTGAGATGTCTGTTTAATAAATTGTGGGTATAACTTCTAATTTTTATAGTCTCACCAACCATACTAATAAAATTTTTGCTCTGCACTAGTCTTTTTGACACTAGATCTTGGATCCAAACTGCATCTACGTTTAGACTTCACATAATACAACTGGTTTTAAATTAGCAGAGTATATTAATAAAAGATAAGAAAAACCTCTTTCAGGCACTAGTCCAAAATTAAGCTATATATTTTAGAATACTTCGGTTTATCTTACCCTTCTCATATCCCTCATATTCCCTGTTAAATAATTTTACAGATGGGTAAGGCTATACCAATGACAAACCAGAGTATGATCCTGCCCCGCCTCCCTCCATGCGTCCCTCTCTCCCTTCCTTTCTTCTTCCTCCCTCCCTGTTTCCGTCTCTCTCTTTCATTTTCTTTATAGCTCTGTTTAATCCAATAGTCAATAATTCCAAAATTCCTTTTATCTATCTTCATAATTTTTGCCTTAGCCACGTAGCACTTGCCCTTATTTGCATAATGATTGTAACAACAATGATAATAGGAGCCAGGAAGGTTTACCCTCTTTTAATGTTCTCAGGAGTTAAGGTTGGATATAATTGCTTTTACCAAAGTAGCAGTTGTTTTTCTTATATTTATTTTTACTCCCAGAATCCCAGACACACTAACCGACTAAAGCTTGGCATTGTGTGATAAATGCTCTAAGATACAGTGTTTTAGAAATATATTATAGTATTCATTAAAGACCTGTAAAAAATCACACAGCAGTATTTTAGGACTTTTACTTCTCAGACCTACTCCAATCTGGTCAAGAAAGAAAACAAAAATCCTAGTTATTGGGGAGGAAGCAAAAATAATAAGCTCACTTTTACTGTTTAATAATAGCACATTCTAAAGACGTGACTTAGTGGAAGCCAGTCATTTGTCCCTTATTTGCCAAAGTAAACACTATCAACCAAGGTAGATAAGTATGTGGTAGTTCCTAAAACAGATTTTTTTGCCTGCACTAACACTGCAAGTATCTGTACTAGAAAGGTTTTCATTTGTACTCCAAGGTCTTCATAATTGGATCAGCTAGATATAAAAGGAATGGTGGAGTTCAACAATAGTTGTAGAAAGCCTATATCGTAGATTCTTAATAGGAGAAAATTATTTAAGATAGCTACTGTATTAAAAGATACTTTAGCCCTAGCCCATTTGGCTCAGTGGTTAGAGCACTGGCCTGAAGACCAAAGGGTTCTGTGTTCAGTTCTGGCCAAGGACATGTACATCGTTTGCAGGCTCAATCCCGGACGCACGAGTAGGAGGTGACCAACCAGTGTGTCTCTCTCTCACATCGATGCTTCCCCCCCCCCCTCCACTCTCTCTGAAAAACAATGGAAAAAATATCCTCGGGTGGGGATTTAAAAAAAAGAAAAGAAACTCTACCTAATAAGGCTAATCTATGACTCAGCAATTCTACCTCCAGGTCTAAAGGACATGGGCAAGAAGGTTCATAAACTCATTCACAGAGCCAGAAATTAGACACAAACTGAATGTCTGAAATAGGGAAATAGTTTATGGTATTTTTACACCAGAGGCAAGCAAAGTACATGCAATGAAAAAGGTGAATTTGAAAATCATAATTCTGAATGAAAATAGACCAAAGAGTATATTCTGAATGATACCATTTATAGAAAATTTAAAAAAACTAAATATGCTGAGAGATGTCAGGAGAGGAGTTGCCCACTGGGCTGCCCACAGTGACCTATATCTTAATCTGGGTGGTGGTTACATGGTTGTGTTCTATAAAAAAAAGTTAATCAAGCTGTACACTTAAGATTTTTGCACTTAAGTATGCATAAATTATAAATTATGAGGGGTCATAAAAAGTGAAACAATTTGCCTCAGAGGGAAGTCTTCGTGGTATATAAAAAGCATATGTTTAATACAGCTTAACACACTTGTTACTGGCTTGAATGAAAATAGAAAACCTACTTATTAAATGTGTGGATATCACAAAAAAGATTCATTGGATAAAATATGATACTTTAAAATGTCAACAGTTAGGACCCCTGAACAAATTTAGCAAGCTGGCATTTAATAGGATAAACATAAAGTTCTACAGTTAAAAAAAACACGTGGCTGCTCTCCTTGTCCAGTGTGGCTCAGGGGTGGAGTGTTGGCCTGTATACAGAAAGGTGGAGGGCAGGATTCCCGCTTAAGGACACGTGCCTGGGTTGCAGGTTTGTTCTCCTGCCCAATCTCTCCCTCCCTCTCTCTTTCTCCCCCTCTCTCCCTCCCTTCCACTCTCTCTAAAAAAATAATAATAATAAATCAATGGAAAAGATATCCATAGGTGAAGGTTAACTAACTAACTAAACTGTGGCTTAATAGAAGCATGGTAACCTAATACATTATATTTTGCCTGGTTGTTTTTTCATGTCTGTATGATGTTTTCTGACTCAGCATGTAAATTTAAGCTAAGAAACATGATTTTGAATTTTCTAGGACCCAGAAGCTCAAGAGAGCTCAGAGTCCAGTGTGCTCACAACAGGTGATCAATAAGTGCTGGTTAGTTAATAAGAAAATAGTTACCCAAGGATGGAAGTCCTTTAAGAGACTTGTATTCTTTGTTTCCTATTTTCAGACACAATCTGCACAACCTAGCCTCTGTAGATGGTTATCTCTTCGGCTAAACTCAAAAAGTTTAACTTTTCTCAGTGTTAAAGGCCTTGTTTTACAGACAAATATGACATGTGGCTTTTCTTTTAATTCTGACTGTAATTACAATGCACAATAGCTGGCCACCAATTTCTCTAGTTATCCTTGAAAAGGGCTACCAATTATTCTATTTGTATTATATTTTTGGAGAGCTAATTATAATTATTACCTTAAATTACAAATTCTTTTTTCTAATCCTGTAATTATATAATACATTACTGATAATCATATATCTTAAGATAGTTATATTTGATTTAACACCAGATATCAACTCCATGAGTACAGGGACTCTATGTCATATTCATTATCATCCCCCTATGCCCATAATAATGCTTAGCATGCACTAAATATTCTATAAGTATCTGCTAAATTGGGATAACTAAAGTTAAAAAATATATTTTGGAGTGTCAGGACATATTATGGCCATCTTTCTTCCCTTTCTTTATCTTCATATGAATTTCCGTTTTTCAATCTTTAGAGTTTGTTGTAAAATTTTACCATCTTTCACCCTAATTTTATTACTAATTAAAACATTCTTGCCCTGGCCAGTGTGACTCAGTTGGTTGGGCATTGTCCCATGCACCAAAAGGTTGCCGGTTGGATTCCTGGTCAGGGCACATGCCCAAGTTTCAGGTTCCATCCCCAGTTGGGGCGAGTGCGGGAGGCAACCAATCGATGTTTTTTACATTGATATTCTCTCTCTCTCCCTCTCCTTTCCTCTCTCTCTCTCAAAATTAATAAAAATGTTTTCAAAACACATTCTTGATCTATGTTTATTTTACAGGTATTTTCATATATTAGAAAACCTATTAGTATATTAGTGAACTATTCCATTGAGAGTGTGTAGATGTGCCATATATGTGTAAAAAAACTAATAAAGAAAGAGTATTTTGATATGAATGTGTGATTTAATTCTTTCATTCTCTTGGTCCTGCTCAATGCATCACCACTATATTAATTTGCTCACACATTTCCCAAATGTTGCTAATGAAAGAACACAAGGAAACTTCAGTTCCTCAGTGCCATGATCTAGTGGGCTTGACCATTTAGAGAGAGACTCAGCTTTACAAATTAATCTAACAATTACGAAGTGAATATTCATGAAGTGTGTATACTGCACATGTGACTGTGTTGGCAAAGTTGGGTCAATTGCAGCACCTACTTATGAAATACCTCACAGTCTGTTTCTAAGGAGAAATGAAAAGATGCGGTTTCAGCTCAATACGGTAAGGAAAGTATATACAAGATGCAGCCGTATATGTGAGAAAGAATGCTTCCTGGTTATATGGAATAAAAACATGCAGGGATGGCAAAGCTGTTAGAGAGGGACACAAAAACGAGAGTCACGTGTAAAATAGTGTCCTTTTTCTAATACTTATAAAGATTGTTGTAAATATCTTCTCTGAACTGCAAAAATACTTGTCCATATATAAAAAATACTTATATTCTGCTCATTCTATAGTATTTTGAACGGTTAGCCAGTTTTTATATGTGCATACCTTCTGTTGTTTAATGAGCTTATACAGTTTCTTACGGCAAGGGCTGTGTCTTCCTTGTATCCGCTCCCAGTCAGACTTCATACAGCATGTAACATTTATTCATTCATTCACCAAATGTTTACTTAAAGCTTACTATGTGCCAGGCACTATTCTGTCTGCAAGGAATAAAGCAGTGAGCAAAATAAGGTCCTAGCCCTCAAAGAGATTATAGTCCTGAGTTTAGTAGCAAGACAGATACTAAACAAAAACACCAATAACTCTGTAATGTGTCTGCAATAACAGATGCTATACAATGGAGAAAAAGTAGATTTGGTAAGGGAGATAGAAAATAGCAAGGGAATAATTTTATGGAGTAGTCGGAGAAAGTTTCAGTAAGAAGGGCAATATTTAAGCTAAGACAGAGCTGTGCAGATATGGGAGTGGGGCGCATTCCAGACATAAGGGAAAGTAATGTAAAGAACCTTAGACTGGACTGGACGGCATTTGGCTTGTTTCAGGAAGAGGAAAGTCTGTGTTATTAGAGAAGGGTGAGTCCTCGATGGGGAGAGTGGAAGAATAACAGGTGAGAGAGTTGAAGGATGTGGGCAGATCATGGATGTCACAGGAAGGAACTTTAATTTCACCTTTTAATGAGATGGGTAATATTAGAGAATTTGAGTGGAGGGGAGAGAAATGATCTTATTTATTTTTCTAAAAGGGTAACAGTGGCCTCTACGTGGAGAAAAGACTCATGAGGAAATGGGAGTGCTGAGACAGAAGTGAAAGCTGGGCAGTAAGTTAGGAGGCTATTGCAGTAGCTCAGGCAAGAGGTGATAGGGCTTGCATTACATTATAGAGAGTAGAGAGTGTGAGAGATGGTTGGAAGATGGATATGATTTGAAAGAACAATAAAAAGAGCCAAAATATCTGGTAATAGATTGAGTGTGAGAGCATTTGGTTATGGATTAGATGTGAAGTATGAGAAACCATGATTAAGAACAATATGAACTTTTTAGCCTGTGAGACAAAGAATGGAGTTGTCTCCCACAGCGTGGGAAGTTGCCATTGGAAGACTGGGAGAGAAGCCTGTTTCAGACAGAAACCCAGAATTTGCCTTTTGTATATCAAAATCCCCTTTTTTACATACAAGTGGAAATACAAAGTAGGCTGTTGGAAATATGGGGTTAATATTTGGACTTGGGTTATATTGCTTAATAGTTATGCAAAAATAATATATTTTTTATATTTTATAATTTAATATTATTTTTGTTGATTGAGTCACTCTTTCAATAATGAAAACATGTTAACTGATACTTTCACAAAAAAGGAAAAATCAAACAACTCCTTGCTTTCCAGATATATATTTGAAAATAGTATCTTTTTTTGCTTCAAACAATTGGGCATCTCATGTAACCATTGTTGAGGACAGGGGATACTTGGAATCGTTCCTCAAATAGGTAAAAAAAAAAAAAAGACTATAATTTATTTGGAACAGACAGAATCCCAAAACTTACTGATAAATGGTTTATTATACTAATTTCATTTCCATAGTCTGTCACTGTGCCAGAGGAAAATTATATTGGTCTTAAAGTATTTGTTCTTCAAATGGCTACATAGGTCACAACACAAACACTTACTTAGTTGATGGCAAATTTATTATTTAATGATTTGTCCCCAGTGTGTTTCTGGTGGCTGTATTTAAAATCATTGGACTATAATTGCTACTTTATACATATGCATGCACATATATATCATTTATAACCTTTAGATATATTTTTCAATCAAATATTAAAAAACATTGTTATTTAAAAATTCTATGATTACATAGAGCCATTCTTCAAGTATTTGAAAGACTAATAGTACAATGAGAGCTTGAAAAATAATCTAAGAGGTTTGCAGTTGACATTAGCTAAACTAGTACCTCAGAAGGACTAATTGGGTGAGAAGGCATTTTTAAGGTTTTATACATTTTGTATGACCTCATACTTAAAACACCCTTGATATAGTTGAAATGCCTTTATGTTTCTTTGTATTCTTTCTCTACTTTAAGACTTTGTTGAGTTGATTATCTCCTGTAGTATTATTTTTATATTTAGAAGTCTCAGACACAGGTATAGATGTAAAGAGAAAAAGTGTTATCCAAAATAACATGGTGGGATATCAAGATGGACAGTTCCTGGTGGATAATATACGTATTTACTGAGTTAAAGTAAATAAAGAAATGAAGAAAAAATAATAAAAGATGGAATAGGTCATTTCCACATATATTTCAAAAATATTTAAAAAAAACACATTTGACTAGGTTCTTTCACATTGTTTTAATATCTTTCTTACTATTTATTTGTACTAGTAAATTATCCTGAAGAATACATACACATTAGCACAGCCAGGATATTAACTCCCCAACTACTGATGCAATGTGATCCTAACATGTACATTGATACTTTTTATAGTGTGTTTGTGTATTTTTCTCTCTCTCTATCTTACCCATAGAAAATGACACCATCTACTGGACAGACATGGGCTTCAATAAAATTAGCCGAGCTAAAAGAGATCAGACTTGGAAAGAAGATATCATTACCAATGGCTTGGGAAGAGTGGAAGGGATAGCTATTGACTGGATTGCTGGTATAACCCATGGCTTTTTCTGTTTTTGTGTCACAACTACTTTTAAGGGCTCAATCTGCTTCATAAAAATTCTGAGTGACTCATAACAATTTTTTTTTTTTTACTTCTAGCCACAGGGGTAAATAAGTCTTTTTTACTTTTGGCTTCATTCTTTCTAATGCTTTTGAGCCATCCGATAAGTGTTTTTTTAATGTAGAAGCAGATTATGTGGTGTTAACTTTGCCCAAATCTCCTGCGACTTCCATGAAGCAGGTAAACAGAAGTGTTAGTTTTCTTTTGCCTGAAGTCTGTAGAAAGTTAAAATAGGTTCCTTCTCCAGGTGAGAGAAGTTTCAACTTATTTTTAACACATAAATGTATCAGTATATGGTTTGAACTACAGATGTATGAGATTTAGGAAGTATTTGCCTATTAGCTTATTGACAACTTTATGCTGAGGAAATGTGCACATTAAAAATACAGGAAGTAAATGATTTCTTGAGAGTTACATGGATGCTCAGAAGGTTAATAATTAGCCATGATTAATAAATAGTTTTCTTTCTCACAACTATATCATAAACGCATCTGTATTTCTCCTAGGTAACATATATTGGACAGATCATGGTTTCAACTTAATTGAAGTTTCAAGACTCAATGGCTCATTCCGTTATGTAATTATTTCCCAAGGCCTGGATCAACCAAGATCTATAGCTGTGCACCCAGAGAAAGGGTAATTTTAAATTTACATATATGCTTTGAGTTTAAGTGAGTTTTCTTAAGTTTCATGAAAAAACAACCAGACTTCCACATTAATATTTATTTTTAGTTATAATGTTGGGGGAAAAACCACCTCAGAAATATCTTACCTAAGCAGAAGAAAAAGTTTCTTTTCACTCGGTCATGTATATTTTAGTACATATTTGATGGAGATCCATTTGCTATGCAGTTCTCTAATGTGTGTGTAAATCCAAATGAGTATACCAACATGTTTCTAGATGCTCAGTTTAAAGTTCTGCCCTAGAACTCTTTAAATAATAGGTACTGAATTACTTGCTGAGTGAATAAAATATCCATTCCGTAGCCAACCTCATTCCTTACTATTTCTAAAGCTTCAATTTCCATTTCATGCTAAGATTGCCAGATCAGCACGTTCATCCTGAGCCTTTTTATTTTTGCCTTTAGTTACAGATAAGTATGTTTGTCTTTGGACATTTGCATTTGGATGTTTTATGGACACAATAACTGTACATATTAAAAAATTGCAATGAATGCAGTTCTGCCAACAAGTTTTGCTGATTTTCATTCTTCTAATTATTATCAATCTACCAATCTCCATCTTTACAGCCTCCACATTAATTAAATTTGTTCTTACTTTATACATATATCACTGCAATTGATCTCCTAACCTCACAAAAGACTAGACTGACTTTTTTCTTTCAGTATAAATCTACTTAAAACCTTTCAAGGGATTCCCATTGATATTTGTGCAAAGTCCAGAATTTCTGTTGCAATCCTTCTTAACCAGCCCCTGCGTAAATATTCAGGTTCCATCTCTTGCTGTTGTCTCTTTGCTATCTCAGCCAATCTCCTTTGGACCTCTTGTTCAAATATTTTCAAATATATCACATAGTCTTCCGCTTCTAGCCTTTGAACAGCCTCTTCCCATTACCTGCAATGTTTTTCTTCCTATCTTTACCTTGCTAAATGCTATTTATCCTTCCTCGGTTTCTCAAATAGATTTGATTGTTCTGTTACACGACACCAAAACACAAGTGCTTTCATTTTTACACATTCTGTACACTAATATATGCTTGCTTATTTATATTTATTTGCTTAGTAGCTCTACTTTTCTCTGAACTGGATAATGTCCCTCTTCTTCACTATGACTCTATGAGAGAAGAACCATGTGCGCTTGGTTTATTTCTCTCTGCCCAGAGTCTAGTACAGTGGCTGGTAAAGACTAATTGTTGACCATTCACTGTTTTCCTCTGAAACAGTAATAGAGAATTAGTTTTATTATGAAACCTCATCTTACTGTGTCTCTCGCGTTGCTGGTATGACTTGACTTAGAGTATTATTGTTGTTGTTGTTGTTGTTTTTTAAGAGTAGATAGTTTATGATTGAATCGAACTTCTGTGCCTTTTGGAGTGGAAAGAAAAGGGAAGCTATGGTATCCATCCAAGGTGCATTAGCTGGCCCAGTGTAAGGAAACCTGACTTAGAATTAAGTAAATTTATGTGAAATGTCAAGTTAATTCTCATGAAAATCTACAGCCTTTCCTATTTGTTAAATGTTACATGTACTTTTTCCAGTTTTACCCCTTGCTTCATTTTCTTGACAAATGCTATAAAGTTAAGTCATAACATTAGGATAGCCACAAAGGAAACAAGGTTAATGCAGGAGAGAAAAATGGTGCCAACAAATTTGACACACTTTAAGCTAAAACTAAGATTACAATATAAAAATTGAAAAAAACTATATTGGTTAGGAATGCTCTTGGTTGCAAAGAACATAATACTTAATTAAAGTGTGTTAACTGTAGGAGCTTCTCTTTCTACCTTTCTCAACTACCATTTATCTTTCCTAAGGTATATTTTGCCTTACACTTGATGGTATGGCTGCATTGATACAATGTGCTTGATCGGTCATCAGGGAGTATGTCCACATTTAAGGATGGAGAAGGGGGAGAAGACAAAGAACCTTTTCCTTGCTAACCTGTGTTGTTTTATCTGGGAAGGGAAAGATCTTGGTGTTAAGCCCGTCTTCCTTTTTTAACCTGAAATAGGTTGCATGCCCAATCTTAGACCAATAAATAGCCAAAAGGAAGAGATTATCTTGACATTCTTAAACAAGTTATAGGCCAAATAGTATACACTGGATATTGGGGAAAATACTTGCACACGCACACACACACACACACAATCAAAACCCAAAAACCACCTCAGTTTATGTTACTAGGGAAGATATTGAGAGGATGGATTATAAAGAGACAATACAAGGAAGAAGAAAACCAATTCTCTTAATTGTTCTAGGTAGTAGTCATCCCAGCTCCCTCCCCCTTTTTAGTTGTTTTCTCTTGGACACCTTAATGTTGGAGTAAAGCCAGGGCTCAGTCCTCGATGTTCTTCTCTTCTGGATTTGGTGGTCTCGTTCCACCTAAATCTTCAAGATTCTAACATATATATACCCAGACCAGACCTCACTCCTAAGCTCTAGATTTTTATGTTCAGCTGCTTATTCAACATACTCATTTAGAAAGTTACAGTTGATTTTAATTCTCCAAACGATTACAACAGTCTTTGATTCCACATGCTCTTCTTACAATGAAAGTAAAACACTTTTTGGTTGGGCCCATGACGATTACGGAAGTGCTACTGTGTAATTTCTGATGCTGTATCATAAAAGAAGATAAAACTTCTTCCTGGTTGTCTTGGGATGCTCTTAGGGGGCAGCCACTCTGCTCTGAAGAAGCCAACCAGCTCCATGAAGAGGCCACACGTAGGCATTCAAACCAACAACCTTAACAAAGGTCCCAGCTGACAGCTAGCACCAACAGCTAGGCATGTTGAGTGAATGGGCCTTCAAATGATTTCAGTCCCAAGCCATATGTAACCCTAGCTTTGTCTTCATGGTTGATGTGAAGGAGAGATGAGTTCATGCAGAGTTCTGACCAAATTTCAAATTCATAAACAAATAATCTAGTGTTGTTTTTGAAGCCTCTAAATTTGAGTTTGTCAAGGAGTAATAGATAACTAGAACAAGATCCATCAAAAGTCTTAACAGGTCTAAAATTAAACTGAATCATTTTTCTGTAATTATGACTTTTCCATTAGTTGATGCTAGTCCTATTATTTCAGTTGCTTAAGCTAAAACACTTGGCATCATCTTTGGTGACTCTCTTACATACTCTATCAGTATACCAGGAATTCTGTTACTTTTGGCTTCAAAATACACTCATACTCTACCAACTTCTCACAATTTTTATTGCTACCACCCTGACCTGAGTTGCTATACCTCTTGCCAACATTTCTGAATTTTAGGGTAGCATCTTCTACCCTTGTAGCCCTAAAGTATGTTTTTCATGTAGCGGCCCATTGATTCTTTTGGGTTTAAGTAGCTGTCACTTCTTTGCTCAAAATTTACCAGTGGGCCCCTTTTTACTTTGTTTAAAAGCTCACAACAAACCCAGAGTGGCATTATTTTCTCGATTTAACAGAAAGGAAACTGAGTCAGCAATTTTAAATATGTTACTCTGTCATCAAGTTGATATGTGGGAATATTAGGTTTTGCTAAACTCCAAATATTATGTGTGTATATATGTGTATGTTACATGTTGCATATATACATAAATCATGTTGTGTTAAGTATTCTAGAAATTAATTTAAAAACCAAGCATATAGGAAAATAGTTTTAACAATTTCAGAATAAAATTATAATGAAAATTTAAAGGTTAGAACTGTAAGTGAAAAGAGAATAAACAATAATAAGAATAAGCGTGGAGAAAAATTAGAAGAGAAGGTTTATAAAAGCATTTTGAGTTGGGTCTGACTTCCCCCTGTGCAGCCTCCAGCCTGCTGTGATGGACGCCTGCCACTCCACATTGAGACTGGGAAGAGTGGGTGTCACTTTGTTTAATTTCAAGAATAAAACACATAACTCAGTTAAATGTGTCCACATCACACCTGTAAACTTGAAAATAAAAATATTCTCTTCCAATGTGACAGTATTTTAAAAACCTCTTTATATTATAATTCACAATCAAGCCATAAATTGTTGTAGCCTCAATAGAGAAAATTTTATCAATTGCTTGACTGTGAATAATTATTCTAGTGGTAGAAATAGGTATAATTTGAATGCTGTGAAATCCCATATATACACAGAAAGTGGATCTGTTTCTAATAAAAAATTTCTTTCCTTCATATTTGTAGTAAGTCCAATACTTCATTTGATTTGTAGAGCGCCTCTGCGCCTGACCTGGTATAGATTCATGCAGTTCAATTTAACAGGCCTCTTGACATTACTTTTCAATCTGTAATTTTCTTTTATATTTCTTATTGAAACCTAGTAGACATCCTCAAGTTGTTATTCCAGAACTTTTTTTCCTTAAGTGTCTTTTATATCTCTACAGCCATCTTAGCACAAACTATACCTACTGCTCCCTATGATGACTGAGAACCTCAGGCAAAGGAACCCACATACACTTCACTTTTTGTCAGTTTGTTCAATGAACACTTATTGAGCACTATGCACTGTGAAACAGGTCATGTCAGTACATCTTCATTTCCTCCTCTGACTTCAATTCAGAACGTTTTGACAAAACAGGACTACTTACTGTGTGAAAGACAGTGGTGGACACTGTGAAGTATGATGCTATAAATAAGATGTTGTTTCAGTTCATGATGAGGTGTGTGTTTTTTTTGTTTAAACTTGCAGTTTAAACACACACAAAATTTTAGTTAAAGAATAGTCTCATATTGTAAATAAGACTCATTTTCAGGCATAAAAAGGCTAGATCAATATAACTCTTAGCTTAAATCTTATATCTAAATCTCATGTTAAAGTAATAATTTCCATAAGACCATTATAAACTTAAACTGAGATTTAAAAGAGATAGCGTATAATGAGAGGAGATAATAAAAGTGAGGGGAGTAGCAGCAATAGGGGTGATTACTACAGGCTTTATGGAGGAGAATTGAAGGAGAGAATTTTCTGAGATGGAATGGGAATATATTGGCAAAACAAAGGGCATTAGAAGAGCATAAGTACATGATGTATGTGTAGGAAAGAGAAGGTGATACAGCTGGAAGATAAAAGTTGGTGCCATAAAATAGGCGATAAGGTCTGTCATATTTAACATCACTACCATGGTGACAACTTCTTCAGTTTATTTATCAAGTGAAATCTAAACTGGTCCTGGGCAATCTCTCCTAAACCTCCCCTCTGGCCCCAAGCAACCCACATAAGTAGAGATCAGAAGTATGATGAGAGTTTATGGAAGTTGTAGCATTCTTCCTTTTTAAAAAAATATGTCTTTATTGATTTCAGATAGAGAGATAGAAACATCAATGATGAGAGAGTCACTGATCAGCTGCCTCCTACACGCCCCCAACAGGGGATGGAGTCCACAACCAGGGCATTGTCCACAACCATTGCCCTGACCAGGAATCAACCACCTGTATCATAGGTCCATGCTCAACCGCTGAGCCATGTCCGGCCTGGCTGTAGCATTATTTAAGTAAGAAATTTTTAAAAATGCTTATTCATTATTCCAGTCAGAGTGTTATGGAGGAGTGAGGAGGGTTCTTTCTCTGCCTTCAAGCCAAGTAATGGAGAGAGATAAAAGCAAATAGTTAAGGAGAAGAATAAAATAAATAAGAACAGTAAGTAAAAAAAAAAATTAAATGTGTCACTCTATTACTGCAGGTTCTCAGGCCAGGAGGAGTGGGCTCAAAGTTGGAGCGAGGGAAGGAAAGTTTAAAATAAATATGAGATTTAAGATCGGATTTAGAAAAATATGGTCTTTTATGTTTGAAAATTAATCTTAATAATGTGATTCTGTTCTGTTAACTAAAATTGATTTGGAAGTCCTGGATTCTTCCTGAGATAGCAAATTCTGAAGATGAGATATTGAAGAGAGCATAAATGGAATCAGGGGTTGAATAAATATACAGTCCTTTCCTACTTATTCCAACAGACTCTGCAATAAACCATGGTAGTGGAAGAGATTACCCAAGAAAGAATGCAGAAAACATAAGTTAAGGACACAAATGAAGGATGTTTACAGTTAGGGGGTGAATTGATTGGGGACAGGGAAGAAAATCAACAATAAGGGAAATGAGTGAGAGAGAGAGAGAGAGAGAGAGAGGGAGAAATAGCCATTTCAAGTCTGCAGAAAATAACTGTATCATAGAAGTCAAGGGAAGAGAGTTTTAGGAACAAGACTGTGTCAGCAATGGAGAGTTTAGGAGGAATAAAAACAAAGAACAGAGCATGCGGCTGATGATTGGGGCACTGTTGTTCATTTCAGGAGATTGGGGGAGCTTGCAGATTTAGACTACAGTTACCAAAACCTGGACAATATATTTCTCCCTGTACATTATCTACATGTTTACTGACTTGAGTTCAGTGGGGTGTGGTGAGGAGGGATAGGCTTAAAAATGACCAGTCTATATAAGTTTTTCAAACATTGATTTTCAGGTAACATTACATAGACATTTAAATGTCAAAATTCATATAATAAGAATAAAGTATAGCATTTTAATATTCTATTTGAAGTTAAAACATGACAGGTGGTATTGCCAAGGGAAAAGGTGAACCATAATAAAAGAGAAGGTACGCTGAGAAGATTGTAGGGTATGGAGAAAGCTTTTCTTAGTGTGGGCGTCAGGGGTACTGCAAATATTCACAGGCAGAGGGGAAGAAACTGGCAAAAAGGTAGAGGGAGAAAATGCACACGAGGAGGAAACAAAGTCCAGGGCGGGAAGGAGGAACCTTGGTGAGGAAGAAGCAGTAAGAGGGGTCAGGAGGAGCAGAGGGCAGAAAAGAGCCAAGGTTTGCATCCAGCATCAGGTATCCCAGCCACTGTGGATACTGGAGGTAGAGCAATTTCACTGGTAGTTGGGCAGTTTGTGGCCCTGTTGATGTAAGGCAGGGGCCAAGGAGAGAGGTAGGTTTGTGCCCTTGCTTCTGTGGGGCAGAGGCAGAGGAGAGGCAGATGTAGGTTCCTGGGACAATTAAAGACAAGGAGCCGTGGGCTGGGGTGTCCACAGGGTCGTCACCGTGAGTCATAACGTGGGTCAGCAGGGCAGGGAGAGGTCAGCAAAGTTGCCAGCGTTGCAAAGCAATTAAATAGATTGGGTGGTTGACTGTGAAGCGGTGATGATGTGGGGGTCCGAGAAAATGCTTGTGCGAGTTCCTGCCGTGAATGTTGTGAAACAAGTGAATATAATCTCAGAGAAAGTTGTCTTTCTTCACTAAAATTTACTTCACTTTTATTCTGGAAACAATGGCATCTATTTCCTCAAGCAAGTCACAGACAACTATTCTTTTCAAATCTATCCCCTTTAACTTGTTTCTTTCAACGAAGTCTTTCCCATTGCTTTTAAATAGGCTCCAATTCTTCTTATTTGAAAAAGAAAAGAGAAAAAACTACTTACCCATGTCTTATTTCTCCACATATGTTAATTTAGAATAGAGACTAGAGAGCTACCACCATTGAATTTCTGAAATGGGTTTTCAGCTTCTGTTCTTTCCAGCATTTCTAAATTTATTTATCAATAGCCAAAGCCAAAGGTTGTCCCCCCCACCCCCCCAGGTTTCACACCACTTGCCTTCTCCTTGATGCTTTTAAATTAATTACCCACTCCAGTGTTTACTTCCTCAGTTACCTTCTCTCACTCTTGCTTTTCTAGGTCTCTCTGACCTCTTGTCGACCTGCCCTCTAAGCGTTGTATATCTCCTCTGCTTATTTTTCTCATTGTTTGAGGTTTTGAATGCCATTGCCTCTCTTGCTATATGTATCTTTTAAATTTATTTTCATGTTTTTACACTTCAATCACTGTATTGCATTCCTTTGCTAACCATGGCGTCTCTTTTTATGTTATCATGGTTCTTTTGATCTGACAATACTGAAACTTACCTTAGATTTTCTGTAGTTTCTCACATCTATTTCCATCTGGCACTAAATGCTGTTATTTTGAAACTGGACAAAATGGGTCTGGACTACATGTCGCTACTTCAACCAGTTAAGCAGAGACAAGGTTGAATCATATTTAAGCATGTATTCCATTATTGCCGGCAAAATGGGAGAGCAGAGGGGTTCATCCACGTAAAATCTGCTCTGCCCTTCCCTTATTACTTGGCTGGTTATATAGGACTGCATGCGGGGGGGGGGGGGGGGATAGGGGGCGGGGGGCGGGGGTGACTGCAGGGCCTATGGCCCCTGTGTCTCCTTCCAGGATCTTGAAGTCTGATAACAAGATTGCTAATTTTCAGTGGTGTTAAAACTTAGTTGTGCCAGTTCCTGAGACCTGAGAATAGTCAGCATTCCTGAGGCAAACTCCCAGAGAGGGGCTGGGCTCCAGGCACAGCAACCAAATCAAAGTGCATCCTGTCCTTTGTCTCTTCTCAAAATGCATTTTCTTTTCTGAGCAGTGGACCCATCCAGAACCCAGGGTGTCTCATCTTTTTACAGCTCTGTGTTTCTTTTTGCCGAATATCGTCCAGTTTCCTAGGGTCTGTAGAAAAACTCCTTATCTATCTTTAGTAAGTTGAATAATCATTAAACATCTATGGTCCTATTCCTATTAGGTGCCCTCCCCTCTTTCACAATCACGGTTAACAGAGTATGATCAACATCTGTGCCCCCAACAATTTCTTCTCTCCAGATGTCTTAGATTTTACATTTATCTCTGTTACAACTGTGAGCTCAGCACTGACTTAGCTGGAGGATCTCAGCAAATATTTTTGATTTCTTGAGTCCCTGAAACAAGATTTACTTTTCACCCCACAAAATGAGAAACTTTGACTGTGTAGCAATATTTTAAATATTATTTACCTCTATACCCTCATTCCTTAAAAACACTTCTTAAGTATTAAATAAATCACAGGGATTGATATTTTTCAGGATTCATAGCTAAGAATCAATACATCTTTTAAAATATTAAGCTTGTTTTCAGGAAGTGTTTACTCCTGCTAGAAAATATTAATGATATATTTCTCCCTGTACATTATCTACATGGTTACTGACTTGAGTTCAGCGGGGTGTGGTGAGGGGGGGATAGGCTTAATAATGACCAGTCTATATAGGTTTTTTAAACATTGATTTTCAGGTAACATTACGTAGACATTTAAATGTCAAAATTCATATAATAAGAATAAAGTATAGCATTTTAATATTCTATTTGAAGTTAAAACATGACAGGTGGTATTGCCAAGGGAAAAGGCAAACCATAATAAAGTAAATTAACTGAATCCAAGATATAAATGTGCCTTGAAAGTGGACACAGCTTTAGCTCTGTGGTTAGAGCCTCAGCGTGTGGACTGAAGGGTCCCGGGTTGCAGGCTTGATCCCCTGCTCCAGGCAGGGCTCATGCAGGAGGCAACCAATCAATGTGTCTCTTTCACATTGATGTTTTTCTCTCTCTCTCTCCCTTCCACTCTCTCTGAAAAACAATTGAAAAAAATATCCTCTGGTGAGGATTAAAAAAACAAAAAGAAAGTGGAAGTGAAGACTGTTTTTGAACAACGGAAACTTGAAGTCTTCTAAAATGCAGCCAAATGAAAACTAGAAAGCATATATGAATTTAATTCAGATTTAAAAATTAGTTTCTCTCCTCCATTGACTTTTTTTTTTTTTTTTTTGGTAAGCCATCACTTTCTTGTAAAAAAATTGAAATGTAATAATTTTTTATACTAAAAAGTCATTTTCTACTTACAACAACAACAAAATGAAGTATAAGAAGTCACAGTATGATACTGAAAAAGTCGAATACCTTTCCATGGAATATGATCTCTAAGTGAAGCACAAATGCTCTCTAATTTTGTTTTCTTCTGAGGCACCAGGATGTACATTGCCTTTCCTCATTTAACTTTAAATTCCTATGACTATAAACATATTGCTAAAGAGTATTTCTCTCCAATGCAAAGATTCAGCTTGATGATGGATCTCTTGTCCAAGTACTTGTTGTCAAATGGTCTTTGATTGGTTGTATATGTATATGCTTTTAGAGTACGCTCAACAATATACAGAAAGTCTTGAAAGACAGTTTAACATTCATTGAGCTAGC
The DNA here is from genome assembly GCF_054644295.1 of Miniopterus natalensis. Lineage (NCBI taxonomy): Eukaryota > Metazoa > Chordata > Mammalia > Chiroptera > Miniopteridae > Miniopterus > Miniopterus natalensis. Next base: position 64,191,216 of record NC_142088.1, read on the forward strand.
AAGAGTATAGTATAGTTTAACACCGTTTTCTATAGTTTATTTTGCATCTTATGTCAAGGCAACACATGTAAAAATGAAATGCAATTAAATTTAATTTACAATAGAAAAATAGTGGATCTGGGTGCTAGTGCAATAATATTAAGATACCGTGATGCCCAGGTAATTTAGGAATACCACAGCCATGCCCTAGATCACAGCCACTTCTCTCTCCATGTTTCTGAGCAAGACATACAAAATTGTGAAGACAGAGGAAAGAAGAGAGTCACACTATTTTCCATCAGGAATTTTCTCAAAAATTCTACTGCAGGCACCTACCTTTCTTTCAAAGCTAGTTAAGTCTCACTCATCGAGTCTTTTCCCATATGCTGCATCTTCTTTCCACAAACACAAATCTTAGATTTTCTCTCTCCCTCTTAAAGTCAGAAATGATCAAGATACTCTGAGCTGTCATTGCAGCTGTGTGGCTGTTGCTGAGAATGGCCAGCAAAGTCAGGCCAGCTCCCACTGCACCAGGGAGCCCCTGGCCCAGACCAACAAGGCCACGTTGAATGAAAACCAAAGAGCCACACGCAAATATAACAGCTTTCCCCAATTTCTCAAGGGATCTGACCCATTAAAGATGCAGTAAAGAGTAAAGAGAATTATGAAAGATAGCTTTCGTTATTTACCTATAGAAATCACCTCAGTCTGTTTTAATGCAGAATACCCAGCCTATGTTAGGACTGAAATATATGATAGGTTGGAGGTCATGAAAAATATTAAAGATTTCTGTGTAATATTTAAAAAATTCTAAATAAGCTCATGAGCACTAGGAGTCTGGGCTCTCAGAGTCTAGGTGTGAAATATTTCAGAGGAAAATTTATATATTATAGGTAAACATCAAATATTATATATTGAAAATATAAAAAATTAATAAAAGATAAACCATTCACTCAAGAAAACAACTTTTAAACATGTAAACAGTAAAATAATACAATATATGTACATGTACATATATATTTATGAATTATTTAAAATGAGAAGATGGGCAGTGAGGCAGGGCACAAATACATAAATAAAATAAGGAATTAAGTATAGTATAGGGTGATAAGCCTAATGTGCTATGGGATTACAGGTGTCAAAGAAACTTTTCTTTGTGAAGAATTTTTCTCTGTACTTCTCCAGTGTTGCCTGAGCAACACTATTTTTTTTTGTTTGCTTTACATAAAAAACAATTGTTTTATATAGTTACTTTCTATCACAAAATAGTGAATCAAGAAGGAATCTTATGTAAAACTTAAGGAAAACAAACACCAGAATAACAACTGTAAAACAAATAATTTACAAATAATTTAAGTTTAAACAGAAAGAGAGAACAACTCAGATGCCCTGTATCTTTATTTTGGTTCAAAAGAAAAGTTTCTTTCTGGAGCTGTTTGTAGGAGTGACAACTTCTCTTATCATAGCACTTCTACATTTTCATTGTTGAAGTCTTTATTTTAATGACTTCCAGAGATATACAACTACCAAATTTACTTCTGTTAGCATTTTTTTTCCAGGTAATTCTTTATGTACCCCTTTGCCTCTGTCATTAAACAGTGAGCTACATGAGGGTCACTAAGTCCCATTTATTTCATATCATCACCACCTAGCACATAATAGGTACTTAATATTGGGTGCCCCCCCAAAATATATACACACACTTTGAATAATTATCAAGGGAGTGTTTATTAAAATACACTTCATTTTCAAAACTGAGCTATCAGCTGTTAAAGTGTGTAGACTTTTTTGGGGGATGCCCTGTGTTTGTTGAATGAGTACATGACTGAAATGAAAGAATATATTTGAGAATCTTCCACCAAAGTACCAACAACAATAACAACAAAAAGGAAAAGTACTGTCTCTAGACTCTCTTCTCTTTAGCAAAGTGTTCTGCTCTCTGTGGTTGAGTTCTTTGTATATTGCAGGAGCCTCTGTGCAATAACACATTCAGGATTTGAAAGTGTTTTGGGATTAGCATGTAATACTTTCTCAAAACAAAATGGCACATACAAGGAAAAAAAGGAAATATAAAGAAGCTCTCACAGAAACAGAGAAGGTTCTGCATCATACCAGTCTTCATAGGGGGTGAAGGAAAATCAATTCATGTGTTCGTAAAATGTATTGAAACATTTACAATATTATATTATTTTGCTTGTGCCCTAAAGATGGAGAGGTTGACATGTTGGTCTACAAGGTATTCAATTAGTGTAAGTTTTAAGTGGATCTAGTGAAACTGCTAAGACATTGAAAATCACAGGCAAGTTTTATCAAAAAGCTGATGCTCACATACAGTCTGGCTGCTATTGCTAATCTGTAGAGCTTTTGTTTTGTTTTGTTTGTGTTACTTTTTGAAAATATATTAACACATGGTTAACCCCCAGTCTAGCAGAGGACAGGATGACATTCTTGGTTTTCTTCCTCACGAAGCAACTGTCTACATAAGGGAATTACGATCTTTTTTTGTGCCAGCATGTACATTTTTAGTTATCTCAGGTTTTCTCTAATGTATCTGATAACATTTCTAAATCATGCCCTCTTAGAGAAGGAATAGGAATGGGAAGAAATGGCAAGTTTATTGTAAAAATTGCAACCTGGATCTGTCTCCAGGGAAACAGTTTAGCAGCCTATAAAGAGAATCTTATATTCAAAGAAAATAATTGATTCAAATTAGTTGGTTTTCACTCTTGTTTATATACGTAAAATATAAGAACCACATTTAATGCTATTTTTTAAACTTTATTTATTTATTTATTTATTTATTTATTTATTTATTTATTTATTTATTATTTATTTATCTATTTATTTATTTATTTATTTATGTCTGTTTTTATTTTTAGCTAATACTCACCTGAGGATATTTTTAGATATTTTTTTCATTGATTTTTAGAGAGCTTGGAAGTAGGGTTGGGGAGGAGAGCAAGAAAGAGGAAACATCGATGTGAGAGAAACACATGGATTGGTTGCCTCTCGAATGTGCCCCATCGGGGCTGGGGAACGAACCTGTAACCCAAGAACATGCCCTTGACGGGGAGTTGAACCTGTTACCCTTCAACGCACAGGCCGACGCTCCAACCACTGGACCACAACAGCCAGGGCTATTCATATTTTTAATTTACTTTTTTTTTAAACTTTTATTAATTTATTTTAAAAATTGTTTTAGAGAGAGAGGGAAACATCAATTTGTTGGTCCACTTATTTACGCACTCATTGGTTGATCTTTGCATGTGCCCTGACCAGGGACTGAACCCACAACCTCGCTCTAACCAGCTGAGCTCCTCAGCCAGGGCATCTTTTAACAATTTAGGTGTTTTCATACTTTCTTTTCTTGCCTTACACTTCTTTACCTCCCCCCCTCCCCCACCAGAGTCGGAACTTTGTTCTCACATAGCCTTATTTCGCACAAAATAGCTTATTTGAAATTATTCAAGGACACTTATAATGCCTTGAATATATGTTTTTCAGTTTGAATATAACTAATTATGACATAAAAATGATTTGTTTTCCTTTTTAAGTGAACTGATGTGTGAACTAATTCTGACACCAATATAATTGTTGTATGATAAATTCAATAAACTTTTGGAGACCAGAAAGTGTATGCTAGGCCTTTGGGAGCAACTCCAGTGCAACCAAATGCAGTCTTTTACTTGTCCAAATGTCAGTAATTAATTGGAAATTAACTCATGCTATGTATCCATTGCACTTTCTCTGCCAAGAACTTCTGTGTCTAATGAAGACAATAGGGATATTTGTGTTATGATGATTTCTCATAGTATTTCTATAATCTTTCAAAGGACTTTTGAATGTTCTTTTTTAAATTTTGCATATTTTAATTCTGTACATAAGGAAATTTTCAGTTTGGGACAAATTATTATCCAGAGAAAATTCAATGATATCACATAGTAACTGATTTTGATAATTTTGAGAATTTCAGGGCTAGATTTACCAAGCTAGTGCTCTAAAGGCAATTTTGTTGGCTATATTATACAATCCAACAAAGTTTACAACAAAATTTGGACTAAAATAGGGAAAACATCAATATATAATACCATCATTGATGTTAATTTCCATGAGTCTCAAAAACCAAAGATAAGGATTTTTTTCATTTCTTCCCATTGCCAAAGATCACACTTTGATACGAAGACTCTATGTTCATTAAAAATATCTCAAGTGTGTTTATGTAAATTACTCTCTTAAATTATTCATGTTTCTCCCTGCAGTTTTTTACACTTAGAGAGTGTTCTTTCTCTAAATTTAGTTTATAATCCCCAAAGGCTCTCATAGTGTTAATTCTATTCAATCCTTTATTTTTAATTTCAGTTTATGGAGCAAAAAAATAACTTTTTGTCTGACATTTATCAAATGTTGCTTAATTTTGGTCAGTGTACAATCTTTTATTAAGCTGATAAATGATTTAGCCATAAAAGTGATTCTTGCAGTCAGATTTGGCTTCATATATTATGATAGTTTATCAAATCACTACTGAAAGTTTGAGTAAAATCTGTATTCAAGATAATTTTATTTTGAACAATTTTTAACCTTATTAATTTATCATTATAAATTGCCATTTATCCAAGCCCTCTACATGGATATATTGCCAATTTTAAATGAATAGGGACTACTTGGGAAAAAAGAGAAAGACTTGTTCCTCAATACTAATGGCTTTTTCATATTTTGTTTTTTTGTTTTTAAGTGTGGAGATCTTTGTTATACTTTTTATACCTAAAGAAGAATAGAATTTGATAAAAGATTATTATACTGTTGGTGACACAACATATCATAGAGAGGATAGTACGGGCCTGTAAAACCCAAGTGCTGTTCCTGGCATGGACCCTTATCAGCTGTGTGACTGGGGATTGTTAACATCCTGAGCTGCAATTTGTATAGCTCTGAAAATTAGGGTTAAATAAGTTAAATAGATGAATCAGCCTGCTTACTCAAAATAATATTTTTATTACTCATTTAGCTCATTTGAAAGCAGAATATTAAATAAAAGGCTTATTATACATATTCCCTTCTATATTGGGACTTTTTAGTATGTGAAAATAGATGACAAGAATTAGATTGAATAGGTAATCACATGCCTATCCTGGCTTCCAAATGCCTCCTTCACAGTATAACAGTACCTGACATTTTAACACGATGACTGGCTAGTCATCTTAAGAGCATTGTTAATGTTAAAATTTGCCTTTAGAATGTTAAGTGGAACAACACATTTGACCTTCCATTTAAATAGTTATTTTATTTTTATTTTTTTAATATAATGAGTCTCCCTTAAACTTTTAAAAATCTTAATTTTAATACAAGTAGAGATATTTTTATGTCTGCTTCATCCTAGATTTAACAAGTAAAATATTAGTTGAATTTCTTGCTATAAAATTTTCCCTTTCTGATTTTTAGACTTTGTAAATAAGAATGAAACTATCTTGCCCTGCTGGGCATAGCTAAGCAGTTGAGCATCGACCTAGGATCCAGGAGAATCCGGTTCAGTTCCCAGTTAGGGCACATGCCCGGGTTGCGGGCTCGATCCCCAGCAAGGGGCGTGCAGGAGGCAGCTGATCAATGACTCTCTCATTACTGATGTTTTTATTTCTCTCCCTCTCTCTTCCTCTCTCTGATATCAATAAAGATATATTAAAAAAAATGAATGAAACTGTCTTTAAAATCTATATGCTTGGGATTCTAGCCATACCTCTTTTTTGTCTGGTTATAAAATTCCAACATATTTATTTTATACAGAATTTTCTGGAAAAAAATCAACTTTTAAAATAAGTCAAAACAATACACATAAAGAGAATACATATATGTTCATATTGTTTGTCTTTTTCCATAGATTAATAATTACTGCATTTAGTGGATATAAATATGAATGTAGCCTTTGATTTTTCTACATGAAATCTCATTTTCTTCTGTTGTAGATGAAATGTCATATATATGTATTCAAATATGAACATAATACACTCCCATTTTTACCTGAATTAATAGTTGCCATATTTTTCTCAACTTTAATTATTGCTAGTATCTAACAGCTGTATAAAAACTTCAGTTGACATAATTTCAAAAGGATGGATCTTTTTTATCTGAAAGCATGAATTTCTGTATTGTAATATAAATATTGTATTTGATGAATGACTGAGTAAAGAAAACATTGATTATATACCTTGTGTTTTCCTACATTTTATTTTTTGACATTGTTTTATTGCAACATGCTTTGGATTTTCTTTCTATATTTTATTTTTTTCCACATTACATTTTGTATTATAAAATTGCTAAAATAGAAATGCCTGCTTTTGTATAAATCTATGTTTTAAGATGGCTTCACAATATAATTTTAAAAATTTAAATTAGAATAATTACACTTATCAGTGGACAGAATTGAAAGTTATGATGCATTCATATATTTTTTCATAAATTAAATGTTTACCTACAACTAATTTTTATTTTAATAAATATTCCATTTACCTAGTGCTATAGGTGTAATAGTAAATAAAAAAGAGAAAAGTTCATTGGCTTCATTGAGCTGATGGTGGCAAAAAAATTAATAAAAATAATACGAAAGAAATACAAGTTTAAATTTGCCATTCTCATCCATGTTATAAAGCAGATTACATGGTGCTATAATCAGAACACTGAAGTTTTCTTAAAGGAAATGATATTTGAGATATGAAAAAGAGCAAATTAGGCAAGCAGGTTGCAAAGAGAATTTCAGATAGAGGGTGGCATGGACCAAAGGCATTTTGGTAGGATTTTGAATTCATCTGCACACATTCTATGAATGGCTACAAAATTTTCATAATAAAAATATTTAGTAGCAATCAAAAGCACATGTATATTGATTTCTGGAATGTATTATTTTTGATTTTCTAGTATGAATGTTACTGTTATTTTTAATATGTCTTTTTGTGTTTATCTGCATATTAATATAAATCAACAATTTAATTTCAGCTACTTGTTCTGGACTGAATGGGGACAGATGCCGTGCATTGGAAAGGCTCGCTTAGATGGCTCAGGGAAGGTGGTCCTCGTAAGCATGGGAATCGCATGGCCTAATGGCATCTCTATTGACTATGAGGTCTGTTGGATTTCCTTTCTTAAATATTTAGAGTGTATTAACTTCCAACTTAATTTAGTCTTCTCTTAGTTTTCTCTCATTTTCTTAATAAAACAATCAAACACAGATTGTAATTTTACTTTTCAACTGATCTTTAGGAAAATAAATTGTATTGGTGTGATGCTCGTACAGACAAAATCGAAAGAATCGACCTTGAGACTGGAGGGAGTCGCGAGGTGGTGCTGTCAGGGAGCAATGTGGATATGTTTTCAGTTGCAGTCTTTGGGGCTTACATCTACTGGTCTGACAGGTAATTTATTTTTTCAAGAGTGTTTGAGTCTGAAAATGTTATTTCAGTGCCTGTTAGTTGCTTTACCCTTGTAGGATTAGTCATTCCTTAGCAAGGTCATGAAAAGGATCTCATGAAACCATGCAGTTTTCACAGGAAAAGCTGGCACTCTTTCTATCCGTTTCAATGTCACAGTCTAAAAGTTGTTTTTTTCCCTTTTTGCTGGGGTGTTATTTTGAGCATAAATAGCTGGCTTGATTTGAAGTAAAGAGCAATGATCACGTATGTTCATCTTCTTGGCAGAGCACACGCCAACGGGTCCATCAGAAGGGGCCACAAAAATGATGCCACAGAAACCATAACCATGAGAACGGGTCTTGGAGTCAACCTGAAAGAGGTTAAGGTCTTTAACCGAGTAAGAGAGAAAGGTCAGCATTCTCATATAATAAATACATTTTATGCTATTTCTTTCTCTTATTTGTTTTTAACATTTATCAGACTAGGTAAGGGATTAATTATTATTTGAGTTCAAATCATCAAAACTCTTTTTTGGGGAGGTCTAATTTCTCATAAAAGCCATGTAGTAGCCTAATGAAATAAATATATGTTAGTTCATATGTACATGTATATGAACAGATTATATGCCTGACATGTCCAGTATAGTTGGGGCTAAGTAATAAAAAAAACTTGACAGGTACACATAGTCAATAAAAAATACAAAGCATAATTGGGACATTAGAAAGTAAAAAACAGCCAAAGTGTTTGTTTTTTATTATATTTTAATCTATAAAGCAATTATGACTCCAGAAGTTTGCTGTTAGTGTGAAATATGTCCAAAGTTATCACTTCTTTAAGGTGTATATTTTGAAACTGATATGACAGTGATTTGGATATTTTTTTAAAAATTGCCTCCATTAAAATGTCTGTTTTTATGTTCATTAAAATAAATTGCATTTCATTTTCTTGACATCAAAGGAAGGTATAGCAATTTTGGAGAAGATGATGGATTCGTAGGGAAGAATTAGTCTGATTGAGAAATTTTACTAACAGATTACATTCTCACTCAAACCTGGAGTAAAAAATGTATTCCCAATATTCTGAGGATGTTAGGCACATTGGAGCCATAAATTCCTTTGATATCTTACATACTTCGCAGACACAGAGCATAAAGTAGTGCATGTTTTTTGTGAATTCAGTTCATGTTTTGAATGAATCTGTTACTTACGCCAAAGATTAGAGTACATGTAACTTATTATATTCTCAGTGTTAAATTTAAAAAAAGAGTTATATACTTAACTAGCTGATTAGGGAAAATTTTAAATTCTTCTATTGAATGGTGAGGGGAGCAGAAAGATGTGATCTTTGAAATAAGAAGTCAAAGATTTTAAAATTGTGTGATTAAAAAACGCAGTACTGTATAGTGTGATTTTTTTTTGATGCCCAGTCTAAAAATTAAGAATAAAACACCAGAATATTCAATATTAATTATTCAATATTTGTATTAGAAAAATACATTTGTTAAACAAACAAACAAATAAAAAACATTAATATGTGTTTGTGTGTATGAGTGTTATCCTTTTTTCATCCATAGGGACCAATGTTTGTGCCAAGGACAATGGTGGATGTCAGCAACTTTGTCTTTATAGAGGAAATTCCCGGAGAACTTGTGCTTGTGCCCATGGATATTTGGCCAAGGATGGAGTTTCTTGCCTAAGACATGAAGGCTATTTGCTGTATTCAGGGAGAACAATATTAAAAAGTATACATCTTTCTGATGAAACCAATTTAAATTCACCAATAAGGCCATATGAGAATCCACATTATTTCAAGAATGTCATAGCCTTGGCTTTTGACTATAATCAAAAAAGAAGAGGTACCAACCGAATCTTTTACAGTGATGCACACTTTGGAAATATACAGCTTATTAAAGACAACTGGGAAGACAGACAAGTAATTGTTGAAAGTAAGTACAAGAATTTATTTTTAAATACTTTGATGGAAATGAATATAATTTCAATTAGTAGAGATATTTGAGTTGTAATTCCAGGTAGCAATTACATTTTCCTAAAGTTTATATTCAAGAATGAATGCAACTGAACTATCCAATTACCCAAAAGTCAAAGAAGCAATTAACTGCTAGTATATACTGCATATATATTATGATTATTAGTTTCTAATCATAGAACTCTCAATATATTCTTTCATAATGTTTATTATAAATAAGTGTGTTAAAATCCATGGAAAATCATTTTCAGTACAAAATTTACTAATTTTATTTCAGAGGGTAAAATTATATCTTTAAGAATATCTGTTTAATTATATTCAGTGTTTTCTCAAAAAGATCTTTTTGTATATATGTGTATATATATAGTATATATGTACAGTCCTAATGGGAAAATGTTATTAAAGAAATAATTTAATATTTTAAGATATTTTAAATATTTACTCAAGCATAATATTGTGTGGATTGCCCATATAATATAGAGAGATCTCTTTCCTGTCCTCCAGCTTTTCTGAAGACGATCTTCATATTCTTTCTACATAATCTCTCATTTTTCTTTCTTTATGGGATTTCTATATATTCCCTATTTTTCCAGTTTCACTATACTAGGGTCAATCAACTTTGTTACTTTGTAGATTGCAAAATACTTTACAAATTTATTGTAAAGTGTTCAAATAATATGGATTTAAAAATGAAAATTCTGCCTCATCAGTGCAACATTGATTCCAGTTACTTCTTCATAATCGATGGCAATTATGCCTCCAGAATTTTCTTTATGTGTGTGTGTATTATTTGCAATTAGAAAAATAGAATAATTTTATGTGCATAATTCAGCTGCTTTTTCCCCACTTACAATATATCTTGAAAAGTTTTAATTTCAGTACATAAGGCTGTCTCTTCTTCTTTTGAAAGCCTGTTCCTAATTCTATGCTAAGGTTACAGTAATTTATGTAACCGCTTCTAATTGGTAAACATTTAGGCTGTTTCTGGTGCCTCATCATTACCTACAATGTCACAATGAACATTTGCACATATAAGTATGTTTATTCACACATGTAATGTATTTTAGCATAGAATCCTGGGAATAGAATTGCAAAGTCACTGTTTATTTTTTATAGTTGAATGAATCTCTAAAAAGACTATATCATTTTATGTTTTCATCAATTGTCTATAAAAAGGCCTATTTTCCCATAATTTTGCCAACAATGATTTTTTAATGTTTATCTTAGGACTATCTAATACATAAAAAAGTTAGCGTATATTAATATACATTTACCTGGTAAGTAGTGAGTTTCACCATCGAATTGTATGTTTACTCATATAAAAATAGATATTTTAGAGCAAGCTTTATACAGTACATCCTGTGCTGTATCTGCCACTATTCAATGTTTTCTTTCAACATTTAATATCTTTCACAATCCTTTTTGCTTTTTCAAATTCTACTGAGCCTTTCTAAATGAGTTCAATATATTTTTAAAATATACATTCTTGCTTTTTTATTCTCTAGGTTGTCATATTTATGGATGATTTCATATATGTGCATGTTCAGAATTTAAATTGCACTAGCAACACAAATTGAGGGACACAGTGGTGGCGTCCTATCTTTTTCTCCTGTTTCTGGTTTATGGACAGGGACCTTTGTCACATATCCAGCTTGATAATTTCAATAAATTATAAGATATAATTCTCATATTTGTGTTCAAATCCAAAAATGTAATTAATAGTTTCATAACACTTTTAGAAATTTTCCAATACTATTGTGGCAATGCCTTGCTTTTAAATTATATTTCATTGGAAGTGTCTTTTTCTTTTCCTTTAAATTGGCTAGTTCCATATCCTTTTGTGAGTGCCTAAAAATACATTTGATTTTGTTAATTTTTCTTTTTTGCTATTTCAAAGGTAAAAAAAGTCGCCTTTTAAAATGTATTTATTTTTTATTTGTCTGGTATTATCATACAGACATTGATTCTCAAAATGTAAAAATTTTGGCTATTCAATTTTTCAGATTTTACAAAATAAGGAAATGACTTTTAGTTTTCATACATTTTCAGGGGTGGGGAACTTTTTTTCTGCCAAGGGCCATTTGGATATTTATAACATCATTCACGGGTCATACAAAATTATCAACTTAAAAATTAGCTATGAAAAATGCTCCTAGATTTATTGAATTTTGAGTCCCACCTGTGGCTGCCTTGGCAGGGCCAGAGCAAATGATTTCACTGGGTGTATAGGGCCCTTGGGCCTGACATTCCCCACCTGTGAGCTATAGCAATGTTCAGATTACCTATTTAGATAATTGCAACTATTGGAAAGTTATAATGGAGCATTGTTTTGTTAGATATTGAAATTACTAAGATAAGAAAAAGATAAAATAAGAGATGCAATTTGTGCATAGGAAGTCAGCAAGTAGTGAGGCAAGGGGTAATTTTTATGGAAGAGAGAGCGTAACATGGTCATTGATTATGGAGAGCAGAATCTTGAGTGAGTTGTGATTAGTATGAAGGAAAAAAGACATGGAAACTCCCCTCATTCAGTTATAAGTTGTAAAGTAGTGGTGAATATGGTTTCCATAAATTCAAAATTTCTTAGTGTATTGGAATCTCTTGAAGAAGATGGTCTATTGCAGGGCTGGGGAGGAAATAAATTTTACTCTACCCGCTTAAGTTTTGGTCAGTGAAATTTGAATTAAACTGACGAATAATAGCTTAAGAGGAGAAAAGACATTCATATTTTTTTAATTTTAATTTTACATGTACATGGAGGCCTTCATAGAAAAGAAGTGAAGACTCAGAGAAACAATCCCAGATGCTTGCTTATATGCAATTTTAACAAAGGATGATAAATTGCAGAGGCACAGACAAACAAAAGGAAGGAGTTTGGGCTTCTAGAAGCAGCATATTGTGGGAAAGTAAATATATTGGGAAACTAATGGAAGGTAAGGGTTACTTTGCTGATGTAGGGGTGAGTTCCTAGTGGGGACTTGAGCCCTGAGCTAAGAGTGTTCTTGACTTCATGTAAAAAAGAATTCAAGATGCAAGCCAGGCAAGAGGTTAAAGTGGGAAAGCAGGATTGGTCGAGTAGAGGGGATAAGCAAGAAAGGCCACTCCAGAGACAGAGTAGGGGCCTCTCCTCACAGGAGGAGGAAGGGAGACCCCGACTATTTCTAGAGATTGAGCTTATATTAGTTTATAGTTTCTATGGAAAATTGCTGGTATGGGCAATAGGGAGTGGAAAAAATGTTGGAGTTAACTTTAACTTTTACAAGGTATATTTTGTGCCCTTGTGTTTTGCTTTTATGGCATGAGTAAAGGGTAATTATGGGTGAGTAGCTGTTAAGCAATCTTGGCAGGAATTTTCTTTGGGAGCTCTTCATAGTCTGCTTGCATCTTCAGTCAGCAGAGTTCCATGTTACGCAGCACATAGCAGCCTCCTGATTTAACTGTGTTTGACTTTAATTCATATAGTTCTCATGGTCCTCTCCTATATTAATTTAGTAAGTGTTGTTTATGGAGATTTCTTTCGGTGCTTTCTTCATCTCCGACGATAATAATTATCCTTCTCTTCCTGGTATGAAAGAGGTGACACCTTCACAAAGGGAAATTTAGGCCCTGTTTTTGGTCGATAGGGGGAGAGTAGAGCGCTTTCCCTCCATTTGCTGTTTCTCATTGCTTTTAGCTAAAAATAATCCTTACGACAAAGTGGCATATTTTGGGATGGCATATTCTGATCCCCTTCTCAGTCATGATTGTTCTAACCTCTGTTACTCCACAACATCACTCAAGACCAGATTCCTAGAGCACAGTGACATTCCTGAAAAAGAGACATTAGAATCACTGGTAGAGGCTACTTAATATGAAAAGAAGAAAAATTTGTGAGGAACATTATGTTAACAAAAAAACACATACACAATACAGTATATAGTATTGGCATAAAAACAGACACATTAATCAGTGGAATAGAATAGAGAGCCCAGAAATAAACCCATGAATATATGGCCAATTAATTTATGACCAAAGAGCCATGAATATACAGTGGGGAAAGGACAGTCTACTCAATAAATAGTGTTGGGAAAACTGGAGAGCCACATGCAAAAGAATGAAACTCAACCACCACCTTACACCATATACAAAAATTAACTCAAAGTGGATTACTTAAATGTGAGCCCTGCAACCAAAAATCTCCTAGAAGAAAACATAGACAGTAAGCTCCTTGACGTATGTCTTGGTGATGACTTTTTTTTTTATTCTGACTCCAATGGCAATGAAAACAAAAACAAAGATAAACAAGTGGGACTACATAAAACTGAAAAGGTTTTGCACAGAAAATAAAACGATCAACAAAATTAAAAAAGTGACCTACCGATTGGGAGAAAATAATTGCAAATCATATACCTGATAAAAGGTTAATATCCAAAATATATCAAGAACTCATACAACTCAATAACAAAAAAACACAAACAATTCAATTAAAAAATAGGTAGAAAATCTGAATAGACATTTTCTCCAAAGAAGGCATGCAGATGACCAACATGTAGATGAAAAGATGATCGACATCTTTAATCTTCAGAGAAATACACATCAAAACCACAATGAGCTATCACCTTATACCTCTTAGATGGCTATTATCAAAAGAGACAAGAAATTAGAAGCGTTGGCTTGGAGTGTAGGAAGGGAACGCTGTGTACTGATGATAGGCATGTAAATTCATGCAGCCACGATTGAAAACAGTAGGGATGTTCCTCAAAAATTTAAAAATAGAACTATAGTGTTATCCAGCAATTCCACTTCTGGGTATTTATCCTAAGAAAATGAGAACACTAACTTGAAAAGATGTATGCACCCCCATGTTTACTGCAGCCTTATTAACTATAGCCAAGGTGTGGAAACAGCCTAAGTGTACACTGGTGGATGAATGGGTAAAGAAATTGTATTCAGCCATTCTTTATTAAATTCAGCCATTTAATAGAGAATGAAATTCTGCCATTTGTGACAGTGCGGTACCTCCAGGGTAGTAGAAGATAAAGACAAATACTGAATGTGGAATCTAAAAACAACATTCTACTGAAGTTCTGCAAAGTCACTCTGAGATGTGTGGTTCAGGTCTGGGAGGCACAGAATTGACAAGGAGTCTTCAGTTGTCAGTATTAGAATTATTCAGACTCAAAGCTGCCCATTACTTTATATGTGTATCCGAATAGCTGACACCAGTAGGAGAAGCAGAAGGCAATGTGGGCAAATCTTAAGATTCCCGTTGCTGATCATTACAGCCTTGTTGAGACAGGAGGCTGCGCAGTTTTCCGCAGAAGTGTTCAGGCTTAGGGGGCTGGCCCAGCAGATCGTGTTACAGGGCCTGATAAGATTTCTGTTTGTAGAGTCAAAAGCTGCTGGATCATGCCCATGTGGAAGACAGTTAGGGCCAATGTTTACTATAAAACTTAAACTTCACTAAGAACTCTATGGAGAGCTCTATAATTGTTATAGTTCGTGAGTCTGATTAAGAATGGAAAGAAGACACATCTGGTGTGGCTCTGCGGTTGAGCATCAACCTAGGATCCAGGAGATGGCCGTTCGATTCCCCATCAGGGCACATGCCCGGGTTGCGGGCTCGATCCCCAGTGGGGGCGTGTGGGAGGCAGCTGATCAAGGACTCTCTCATCATTGATGCTTCTCTCTCTCTCTGACCCTTCCTCTCCCTGAAATCAATAAAGACATATATTTAAAAAAACAGAAAGGAGACAGAGAGTGATTCAGATATGAATTAAGTTCCCAATAGGTAAGTGAGGATCATAAGATGACTAATCCCTGATCAGAGCCATTTATGTCAGTATTAAACGTCAGTTTAAAGTTAATTGAATATAGATATACTGTGTGTATATATATATACACTTATTTATTTATTTATTTATTTATTTATTTATTTATTTATTTATTTTTAATCCCTAGTCTAGAAGTTGAGAGTTTAGTTTGTATCAATTAGCTTTATTTTCATAATAAAGCATCCCAGAATTCAATGTCTTAAAACAACAACTGCTTATTTATCCCACTGTTGTATGGGGTAGCTCGGGGGTTCTTCTGGTCTGTGTCAGCTCCTCAGATCTCTAGCCAGCTAGCAGACCAGATGGTAGCTGGTTTTGAAGGATGGCCTCCCTCACGTGTCTGCCAGCCCATGTTCTGAGTTACTGGGCCTCATATCTCTCATTACGCAACAGGTTGTCTTGGCATGGTCTCAGGCTTCCAAGGAAGAGTCGGCCCCAATATGAAAACATTTTACAAGCCATTTTTACTAATGTCTCTTTGGCTAAGGCAAATCACATGGCCAAGTCCAGATTTAAGGAATGAAGGAATAGACTCACATTGATGGGAGGGCCTGCAAAAGGGCTGCACACATTCATGAAGTGGAAGAAGTTTCAATTTCTGTAACCAACACTTTTATAAGTGATCATTAGCTTATATCTCCAACCTCCTATAATGCTTCTTGATAACCAGTAGTGAGCTATGACAATCATATCTGGCTTTACACATGAGCTATATATGTCAATCTCTATTTGATGGTGAAGAAATAAAATGAGATAGGAATTTTCTAGTAGGGAAAAGATATGACAAAACCATGGATATGTTAGTGGATTTAATGGCACTGAATTGATTCTGTCACCATCAAGAGTATAAACTTTTTCAGATTTAGTTCAAATAATGCTAACTTTTTTTAACAAGTCCCTCATGGTTAGCTGCTATTAAGCCACTTTAATTGCCTAACATTTTTATGTAATCAGTGTGAATGAAAAATGTTGTGTGTTTTTTGTTTCTTTGTATCTTTTGTAGTTTTGAGTTGAATGGGGAAGTTGTAAATGACAACTAAGGAAAAAAGTCTGTGATGTACTGTTGGAAGAGGCATTTTTCACAGGAAGTAATAAAAGAAAGTATACACATTAGAACCTCCCTTTCCTTTTGAGAGATTTATGGCATAGTTCAGCAGATGAAATCAATGTACTGTGAATTATAAATAGGCCTATGAGGGTCAGGATGATGAATTCAAAATTCTTAAGAAAACAGTAGAGCACCTGTTGAAATAGGCAAGGACACAGTGAATCCAAGTTTCCTCTTGAAGGATAGTTATAATTTGTAGCAGTGAAATTGCCTGTTATTGTTTGAAGGGGCAAGATATTTCAATTTCATGTACCTGCTAAAATGTGCTCAGTTTTTTAGGTTTCTGATGCAAGAATACATAACATTATATGTGTGTGTGTGTGTGTGTGTGTGTGTGTGTGTGTGTGTGTGTGTGTATGCTGTGTATATATTTTAATACCTAGTCTAGAAGTTTATAAGAAATCAAGATGTATTATCTGCATATTCAACTTGCTATTCTGAGCTATTTAGTATAATATATGTAGTTAAAAATTCTGACAGAGAGGGCGGGTAGAAAGTGAGTGGGAGGGAGAGAGGGAGATACGGAGGGGGTGGGGGAAGAATGTCAAAAGAATTTACTCTAAAACAAACTATTATGTAATATACTTCTTGGGGCAGTTTTTTCCTTAATAGAATTTTAATTATACAGCTTTAAAAGTGGCATAAATAAAGATAAGTAAGTAGATTATATTTCAAAAATGTTTACCGTTAGCCTTCTTTGCAACACCTACTATAACATAGTATGCTGCTTAGACTGTCATTCTTGCAGAATAACATTCTCAAAATATTTCATGTTATGTTCAAATTAATGTTAGCTGCTGCAAGGCTCATTAACTCTTTTAGATTTCTACAAAGTAGAATTTGCAGTGTGTAGTTCGATGTTTACTGACATGCTGATAAATCTAAGTGTTAACCAATATACTATATGCCATGGTTCCCCTCCATTTCCTTTGGCAATTTAAACCTGACGGTCTTCCTTCTTCCTTTCTTTCCCTTTCATACAATCTTTCCTGATGAGGACAGAAGTATTATTGATGTTTTCATGCACTTATCAATCTTCTCACAATTTTCAATAACGCTTTGACTCTATTGTGCTGTTTTCACCTTCCACTAAAGCTTGGCAATAGCCTGGATCTGATCACTCCTTAGCACTGCTCTACCTACAGCCCTTGAACCTCCTGTTCCTTCCCTTTAAACACAGTCTCGGTTACCTTGCATCTAGCATGATCTATCAGTCTGTTTTTTCTTTACCTGCATTATAACTCTCCTACACTTCTCACTTCAATCTTCAGTTAGTTCTGTTCACCACACTTTCTTTTTTTAAACCAAACCTGGACCAAGAAATAAGCCATTTAATGTTGCCCTGATCACCTTCCTATATGATCACATACTCCTCCCTGTAATTTCTGTTTCTGACTATAAAGGGAGTTGCTGCAGCAGCTTTCTCCCTGTACTCATGGGCGTATTTTCACTTTTGGAGAATGCCATCATTGTGATAATTCATACCGGGACATTTAATATTTCTTATTATTCTAAATTCAAACTTTCCAGTTTATCTCTTTACTAATGGAATAGCGTGAAATCTCTAGACATTTACTGAAAATTTCCTTTAATATTCTTTATGTCAATTCTTTTTAAAAAAATCTTTATTGTTGATAGTATTACAGGTGTCCCACATTTTCCCCCATTGCCCACCTCCACCCAGCTTCTGTCCCACCCCAGACCTTCACCACACTATTGTCTGTGTCCATGGGTTATGTATATATGCATTTAAGTTCTTTGATTAATCTCTGCCTTCCCCTTCCTCCACCCTTCCCTGTGAGATTCGTCAATCTGGTCCATGTTTCCACGTCTCTTGACCTATTTTGTTCATCTATTTTCTTCATTAGATTTCACATATAAGTGAAATTATGTGATATTTGTCTTTCTCTAACTGGCTTATTTTGCTTAGCATAATACTCTCCAGGTCCCTCCTTGTTGTCTCAAAGGGTAAGAGATTCTTCTTTTCATAGCTGCGTAGTATTCCGTGGTATGAATGTCCCACAGCTTTTTTATCCGCTCATCTACTGATGGGCACTTGGGCTGCTTCCAGATCTTAGCTATTGTAAACTGTGCTGCTATGAACATCGGGGTGCATATATTCTTTCTGAATGATGTCAATTCTTAATGAATATGCCAGTCATTTCCCCACTTAAAAATCAGAACCCCTCCTATTTTCATTGTTAGTAAAATCATAATTTTCCTGTTAATCACAAATTATTATTATTTAACTTCTGTGTTCCTGTATCCCCTGAATCATTTATTCACTAGGTACTTTTCTTATACATGTCACCATAATAGGCCATGTTTTCATTCCTTTGTTACTGAATAACTGTTAATCTTCTACTTGTGTTTCTTTTTCCTGACTTGAGTTCAATAGTTTCTTTCTGTTATGCACAACGTTCTCATTGAGTTACTTCCTAAAACACTAATCGACTCTCCTTTTCTGCATCTAAAATTGTAACTCATTTATGTCTCCAGGTTTTGTGCGATCACAATTTAATTGATCCATCTCACTACAAATCTCTCTCCTATGTAAAATTCACCTTTTCCACTAGTCCAGCTCACACCCTGTTTGTCTTCAGAATGTATCATATTCTTGCCTGAAATGCCACATCTTTATTTATGCTGCTAAACTGAAATGGAAGAAGTTTTATGGCCTTTTAACTGGTCTGTATTTGGGGAACTTAATAATTCAGTTCCAATTTTTTCATACCATGAAGGGATGAGGGCTTTTGTCATAGAACTGCAGCCCACGGTGATCTTCTTTTAAAAAACACCAGGACTATGTGTGTTTCACGTCTTTATCACTTCCTTAGTTACTGCTATATGTTTTTCTTTTGTTTCATTTTTGTCTGTATGATCTCTCCAAGGAAATACCATGTTCTTCTAGGAAGGCTCCATTGCATATACTCCTATACCCCTTCTAATCTAAAATAGAGCCCTTCATTTAGTAGAAAATAAAACTAACTGGCTATATTGTGAATTTGCTGTGTGTTCGCCATATATTTAGATGATTAGAAGACTTGTTCTACTGCTTCATTTGCAAAGTAAAAGCAATTTTTTGACTTCTACTGCTACCCTGGTTGGACTGTTGTGATTCTTAGGAGGAGGGAATACAGAGATTTAAGCTTCTGTGAGAAACCAGGAGAGGCAGTGTAGAATATTGGTTAACAGCAGGAATTCTAGGGCCAGGAAACCTAGCTGGATTCAGTCCATCTCCTCCCTCACTGTTCACCACTTACAAGCTGTGTTCTTAGGCCAATCACTCACCTTTCCTTGCCTCAGTTTCCTCTTATAGGAACATGTTTTCATTCCTTTATGACTGAAAAATTACTAATCTTCTACTTGCTTTCCTTTTTTCTGCCTTGAGTTTAGTATAAATCTCAGAGGATTGATGAAATCCAATGAGTTAGTGTTTTTTAGAACAGTGCCTAGAACTTAGTGAACACTCAGCATAAACCATTATGAGTTTTTGCCTTCATTTTCCTTAATCGACTCATTTTCTTTAAAGCTACATCACTATAAACTAGTAGAATCTGGCCAGCATGCAAAATGTCCTCTATAATATACAAACATTTTGAAGAACAGGTGTGACTTTCTCTGTATTTTACTCTAGATAAAGTAAGCAGAGGATCCCTAAGTAGAGAGACCTCTGTGGGTAAAGAGGGCTTAGGGCTCTGCAGTTCTTCAGTCATCTCTCAGTGTTTATTGAACATTCACACTCTATCAATATGTGTTCAGGACACTGTAGGAGCTTTTTCTTGGGATTACATGACTACAAGAAGGTACCAGTAATATATTAATAAAATATGCTTATATGAGTAGCAAAAAAAGTGGGGTTGGAGATGAAAAAACAATAGGAAATGATATATTCAAGATGACAGAATTAAGTTCTATTGTTAGAAGCATTTCATTTTCCAGATATCTAAATACCCTCCGTCTTCCGTCTTTGGCACTTTGAGAACTGCTGATGGATCATTTGGTTGAGTGCCCACATGGGAACAAGACTAAATTAAAACTGAAAAAAAAGTTTTGGTAAATATGGGTATGTGTCTGATGTACAAGAATACCTGTACCATGTCATAAAGCACATTTTAATAAGTTTCCTTTGCCCTTTTGAACCTTCACTGTAATGTGGCTTAGCAACCTATATGTGTAGAGTGGGGGCTAAGAACAGAACTTATCGTTAATCCATAGTCTGAAATGGCGAAACCTTTGTAAAGCATAAAGTTCTATGTTTTTGCTATATTGACAAAACCCTGGGATTTGAATGGGAAAGGCATGGCGAGATGAATTGGCAAGGTAGGCCATCTGATGGGAACCTGTATGTTTAGTATGACAGGGGTACTTGAGTCTGGGACAGCTAGTGTCTGTGAAAATTCTGCCAGTTGTACCTGTTTGTTAGGTGGATAATATGAGAAAATGAGATTAGTTTAGTCACCTTTCAAAAGACAGCTACAATAACCTTCCTACTCTGCATTGTTAGTAGAGAATAAACAGAATTCATTGAGATAAATATTTGTTTCAGAATTAATAAAAACAGAAGCATAATTTCCCAAGTAATTTTTCACCAGGATGGCATGAGCCATGTATTTATACCTAGAAGCCATATTCAGTAATTGATTAAAAACCTCTTATGTAGCACTAGACACTTATTTATAACTTATTTTGTAAGCCCCATAACATTTTCCTCACTTTTTGATTTACCTCCATTACTATTATTAAAATATATTCATAATACACGAGAGCAATTTAGAAAGTAGTAAAATTTCAGATTAATATTTGTATGTAACACCTTACATAACACAGTCAGTTATTCTAAAGTTATATTAGTGACAAATGGGTTGTTTAAACTACAGGAAGAGTCAAGCAATGCATAAGTTTCCTGCAGACTCTGATGCAGGGCTTTCTTGCTATGTAACTTGCATATACGAACTACACAGACTGAGAGAGAAAGGCGGATAAGTCTGCTATCTGAAATGTATAAATGCATTAAACCATTCTATTCAGATTAAGTGTTTACTCTGCTAAACAATTGCAGTATTTGAGTAGACCATTCTCTCTCTTGTTTCTATGTAAATATTAAATGTGCTGTTTCACTTGTTTAATTTGTGTTCACACTTCAGGTTTCAGTTTAGCTCTTCCTAAACACTCACATGGTACACACACACACACACACACACACACACACACACACTCATCGCAAGCCAGAGATTAGCCTCTCTTCCACAGTTTCCACAAACAATTTGCAACTAGCTTTATTCTAATATTGTTAATTTTTAATTGAAATACCCCCTTGCCTTTGTTGTATGAGAGGTATAAAAACACACTAAGCCTTATCCATCAGTTGATCTCCAGTCCAGCCTATTGTCAGCCCTCAGGGCGCTGTGTTGACTGCTGTTGCCAATGCCAGTCTGAACCGTGGCTGCCGAGTTGCTGGGACTTAGAAAGCAATCAGGAAATACTCACCAAAGGAGTGAATTATAGGCTCGCTGAAAATCAAAATACTTGCCCTCATGGAATTTACAAAGTAGTAGGGAAGATTTTGTAGCAGAAACAACTACAAGTTAGTATGACACAAGGGTGGTATGAGTGTAAACAGGATTTTGCAGGCACTCAGAGTAAAATGGAACATTTTTCAGCCAGGGTGATTGAACGAGCTTGGAGCAGATGGCCAGAATTGCCATTTTGTTTAATTATAGTCGTGTGAATCATGTTACCAAAAAAATCATATACTAAGTCTCCATTACTAAATTTATTTTGATTTTGTTGCCTTAAATTCAAGTACAATTTCAAATATAGAATTTCAAGTAGAAAAAAATTTAAAAATACATAATAAATATATACATGCATTTGAAACCAAATATTTTAATACTTTAGGCCACAAAAAGTTTGATTTTATTCTTCAGTTTTCATGTACATTGTTTAGTCCATTAGAAACTTGTGAGTTGCACCCTAGCCAGGTTGGCTGTGTGGTTAGAGCATCAGCCTGCAGGCTGAAGGGTCTCAGGTTGGATTCCAGGCAAGGGCACGTACCTCGGTTGTGGGCTCGGTCCTCAGCCTTGGTTGGGGCCCATGCAGGAGGAAACCAATCTCTCTCTCTCTCTCTCCCCCCCTTCCACTCTCTCTGAAAAGCAATGGAAAAAATATCCTATGGGGAAGATTGAAAAAACAACAACTGAACAACTTGTGAGTTGCTATTCTTTATAATGCACTATGCTTCCTGATAAAGACCAGAAAGTGAATCCAGCACAGGTCCTACCTTTAAGATCGTGTCACTTTATATAGTAAGAGAGAACATGACGAATTCATAAGTAACTATAAAATAAGGCAGAATATAATTAATGTCCTAAGGGAGCTACGAAGCATGTGCTCTGAGAGAACGGAAAATTCACTTGCAGTTTTGAGAGTCGAGCAAAGACATAAAGTTAGAACTGAACTATCTGTGCTGAAGAGAGTACAGAGGTTTGTGTAACGGGGAGATTTATGTGCTACAGGGAAAAGGGATCACAGGGATTCTGAAAGGTATTGAAACATAGGTTATGCAGTTTTCAAATGTTTCCAATAGACCAAACAAGCATGGAGCAGAGGAATTATATGTGAAGGACGGTGTCAAGGCCAAGGTAATCATAGTTAAACCCATATTTATATATAGTTCGAGTTTTTAACGAAATAGATTTACGACACTGTACTTTCTTCATGCATTTATTCAATTAACATGATTGCCTGCCTGCCCTGTGTCAGGCAGAGTGATAACAGCAAGGCGAGTGTTGTGGCCACACTGTGCAGGAAGCAGCTGCTATCCAGGATCACGGCCTGCCAGGGCACCTCCCTTTCAGGAACACTATCCCTAATTCCTCATTTTAAACACACCGGTGACCTCAGAATACAAATCTCTGCTGAAAATATAATAATAAGTATGTTCTGGCTGATGTACTTGTACAAGGCACTTTTAAGAAATGTTTTGCCTTAACCCAAGGGAAAACAATTTGGAGGTTTGACACTTTCGGGAGAGTATTGCCAGCTTTATTAGAGACTTTGTTGCTGGCAGAGGGTAATTCTCCAATGGCAAATCTTGAAGTTGCTTTTTGGTATTTTTTCACTTCCGCATTGCAGAACCAAATTCCTTGATAAAATGCTCAGGAGACACTTTCTTAATGACAGAAAAATTCAACTTTTTAGGAAAACTTGTTTAAATTGTTCCAGTCTTAAACCCAAGATTCTGCAGTAAAGTGTATTATGAGTTCTTTTCTGAACATGAGACTGTTATATAAATATCTTCCTTACCATCTTTTTACTTAAGCAATAACAAGAATCGTAATAAAATATTAGTCCTATGCCAAGTGACATTATCAAGCCCTGAGATGTTTCTATGTTCTCTTACTTTTTTTGGTTTATAAACTGAAATAAATAAGATAAAGGATTTCAGTACCGGTCAAGAGTTAACACGCACTTTCTTCACAGATCACACATCAAAAGTTGAGACTGTTTCCCCTGCTCCCCCCACACATGCCCCTGTATTCTGGGATGCAATTATTTATTTGTGTGTGCTTGTGTAAAATAATGGATAATACTAAAAGTTTTTACTCTACCGAAGTGATCCTTTGGAATAAATTTAGTTTACCACTAGCGTATAAAGTGGGATTCTTCAAGACATAAGGAAAAATATACTTGCACAAGATAGATTGCCAGCCAGCAGGATAGTGGAAAATTAATGGTTTCTGGTTGGTTACCTAAAAAAAAAATCCAAAAAACCTTTTTTAAAAAACTCTTCTTTGAAAGAGAACTCCTCAAGGGACTTTCTGTGAATGTTGGTTTTAGCCTCCTGTTGTCTACAGGTTATACAGCTTCTTTTTTCAGCCAGGAATTTGCCATCAAATATACATCGCCTACATGTAAGATTGTTTTCTCAGGGAGGGCAGTGTGTGGCCTTTAAATTGAAATATATTTTTGTTTAGTTCTCATGAGACTCTGCAATGGAGGCACATTTTAAATATGGTGATGAAAGAAAATGGGCAGAAGTAGCCACTGAAGTATGCCATGGGAAAAGCGGGAAATCGTTGCCTTACATTTATGAAAGTGTTTAATTATTTATTAGAAGTTTTACTTGGTGGAATAGTAATTTTGTCACAGTTATAAATGTGCTTGCTTGCTTATTTCCTTAGAGTCTCGGTTAGTGAAAAATGGTGGACCAGGTATAAATATGAATCCATTTCACAATATGAATTCTAAAACTATTTTACTTTAGAGTAGTTTCTTCTAAAATGGTTAAATATAAATGAATCTTCAGTTATCATATTTTCATGCTCTTTTAGGTGTCAGGGGAGAAAGAAATATTTGACAACTTAGTTCAACTTTCTTTGAGTAAAAAGAATGTTCAGATGGAGCATTTGCATTTCAGCAAAGTCAGATGATGCCGTCCCATGACATTCCCTTAGAATAATAAGCGTAAACAAGCCTCCCTGTTGCTCCCCTGTACTGCGATGGTAGTTAAAATCATTGGCCGGATCCTGATTCCCAAGCTCTAATCTCCGTAGCAAAGATGCAAAGTATTGAGTCTTATCAAACATCAGGCTAGATTTGGTTGTTTAAATCTAAAAGTGATTAGTTTTGAAGTGTGCATTTGCTCTATGGAAACTACAGTGAAATGAAACAACAAAGCATGGTTTCATTTTAATGTATCACGGAGATTAATCTTTTTTAAAAATGGGCATTCTGGATATCAAAATTTAAAGTCACTACACAGTGATATGATATTGGTTTATCAGGGAAATATATCACGTAGCATTTGACAACTTAAAATTTAAGGATTTTGTAATATATTCCAGCTTAAACATAGAGATAAACAATATTATGTTACTGAGCAAACTATGGGTTCATCTCTTTCTCAGTAATGCATCCTTATATTATGATAAAGTCAGTTTCTCTTATTTAAATAAGGTCCTAAAATGAGAGGAATAAGTTTAGCCTTTTGCATTATTACATATCATCAGGAAGATGCCGTAAAATATGCAAAAAATGCTTTGCTATTTTCTTAAAAGTAGGCATTCTTTTATCTTTATTTGCTTTTTTTTTTATTTTTCTTTCTTCCTTTCCTTTTTTATTACTTTTTTTTTTTTTTTTTAATTTGTAGAGAATAAAGAGGGAAACTCCTGAATGACTAATTATTTTCGATGTGTGACTATTTTCTACTAGATGGTATTCAGTCTTGAGGAATTTGGGAATCTCTTAATTTTCTTATTTTGGATGGTTGGCAAGCTAGCAAATCTTCCTTGCCAAAACAGAAGTTATTCAGGGTCTGTTTTCAGACATTAAGAACCATTTTCACTTCCAGAAAATTTCTCATGTTACCCATAACCCCCCCCTTTTAAGTGTAATACTGTGTGACAGTTCTGGCTATATGAGATGTTTGAAACCTGGCATGAGTCACTGGAGTAGTACAGTTTTTCTAAATGTCACTGTGGTGAATACTCCGTGAGGGTGATGATGACCAGTACATTTCCAACAAGGTCTGTGTGAAATGACCTGTAATTTACCCTAAAAGATTTTTTTGTTTTTTTCAGTATCTTAGTAGGAGCTTTTGTGGATTTTTAGCCAATTTCAAGAAGTCAAATGCCAAAAACACAAATCGATTCTTGGCAGATAACATATAATTTTGTATATTGCATGACATTTAACATGTCATTAAGTTAAAATGAATATATTTTCTCCTCTCATGCTCTAAAGGATACATGGTATTTTGCTTAAAATTTCTTTCATAAACTAAATCATATACATTTAACTCAACAGGTCATTATTAAAAATTACTACCCTCTAACTTTTCTGTTATCAATACTTTTTTTAAAAATTTTTATTTTTGTTTAAAATATTACAGATGTCCCTTTTTCTCCCCAATGACCCGTTCCACCCCGTCCCATCCCCCTCCCCAGTCCTTCTCCCCACCATTGTCCGTGTCCTTGGGTTGTGCAGATCTGCATATAAATTCTTTGGTTACTCTCTCCCCCTCCAACCACCCACCCTCTTCCATCAATACATTTTTACTTAAAAGCATCTGCAGACTCCTCACTGAAATAATTAGCTTTTGATCATTTTCTCTATGTGCAAGAATTTGTAAATTTCTCTCAGTAGGAATGGAGTTACCTCTGAGAACTAATATTTTAAACCTAAGGTTATATTTCACAAATTTTACCTGAAAACAGATACTCAGTGCCAAAGACAAATATAGATGACTACTGGGAATATTGTGAAGTTTTTAGAATCTTTTTTGTTCAATTCTATTTGTGCAGAAAATTACATCCATTCCAATAAAAATGACATTCTTTCACTGCTGAAATTCTACTTTTATTAATATCAACAGGGAATAAGATAAATTCTAGGACTTTTGCCAATACCTCAAATTAACTCTTTGTTCTGTGCAATTCCAAAAAATTTATCTGCACCTAATTCTATCCCATGTTGATGAAATTTATTTGCTGGATTTCTCTTTATTTTTAATTTTCTTACATTATTACCCTCTTTCATCCCAAGAAAACCCATGTTAATTCCAGACATGTATCCTTAAGTATTTTTCCTTAATTTTTATAACAACTTACGTATTATATAAACACCTGCACTTATACAAAGATGGTTAGACAAATAATAACTGTGGATAATTTTGTTCTCCCATATTTATAATCTCATTTTCTCTGTCAAAAAATCATCTTATAAATATAGTCAAATGAACTAATATCTATTCCCTTTAATAGCCAAGTAGTATTATATATTTTCTATGTGCCATATTTTATTCATTCTCTTGTTGATTACTAATCACCCTGGTTCTTGTTTATTGTTGTTTTCTCTATTCTAAATTGTACTAAAATAAACATTTTTATTGTGTTGCTTTATTCTAGTCAGTAGAGTTATATTCAAGTTTTTAAGACAATATTAAGGAATAAATGATAAAAGAGAGAATTCAGATAATGACCTGGGTTACTTATGTGGACTGTTTCAATTAAGTATATATTCTGGAATCTATTTCTTATATACTTTTAGTATTATATAACTTAGAATATTGAATTTTTATGTTATTACATTTGGGACAGTTTAAATCAAAGAAATGTCTCATTGTGTATCAAATGAAGCATAATATGCATTTAAAATATGTATGAAATAAGGTAATATGATAACACTTATTTCCAATCTAAGATTTTAATAGATAGTGGAAACTTATCAGAGAAGAATTAGCTCAGAACTCTCTAGATTGCTTGCTCATAAGATTTATTCCAGTAGACAACATTTTTTTAATGTATTAAAGTATTTATTTTTAGTATAGTTTCTTTTGTATTTTTAATTGAAATTTTTATGAAGCTGTAAAATATAACATAGAGTGTTCCTATGAACTTTTTCTTTTTAAATTATAGTTGACATTCAATATTACTTTATTTTAGTTTTTGGTATACAACGTAGTGATCAGACAATTACATATTTTACAAAGTGATCATCTGCAATAACTCTACTGCCCACCTGGCACCATACATAGTTATTACAATACCATTGGCTATAATTTCTATGATGTACTTTACATCCCTGTCACTATTTTATAACTACCAATTTGTACTTCTTTTTTTTTTTTTTAATATGTCTTTATTTATTTCAGAGAGAGAAAGGGAGAGAGAGAAATATCAATGATAAAAGACTCACTGATCGGCTGCCTCCTGCACACCCCCTACTGCAGATTGAGCCCACAACCTGGGTATTTGTCCTGACTGGGAATCGAACCGTGATCTCCTGGATCCTAGGTCAATGCTCAACTGCTGATCCGTGCCCACTGAGCCAATTTGTACTTTTTACTTCCTTCACCTTTTTTTATTGATTAATTTTTTTTAAAGAGAGAGAGAAAAGAAGGGGGAGAGAGAAAAGAGAGAGTGAAACATCAATTTGTTATTCCCCTTATTTATGCATTCATTGGTTGATTCTTATATGTGCCAGGGATTGAAACTATAACCTTGAAGTATGGGAACAATGCTCTAACCAACTGATCTGCTTGGCTACTGCTCCTTCACTTTTTCACCCAAGCCCCCAAACACCCTCTGATCTGGTAACCCTCAGTTTGTTCTCTGTATCTATGAATCTGTGTCTGTTTTGTTTTATTTATTTTGTTCTTTAGATTCCACATATAAGTGAAATCATATGGTATTTGTCTTTGTCTGACTTAATCTATTTAGCATAATACCCTCTAGGTCCATCCATGTGCCACAAATGGTAAAATTTCATTCTTTATGTCCTAGTAATATTCCATTTTATATGTACCACACCTTCTTTATCCAGTTGTCAATTGATGGGCACTTAGGTTGATTCCATATCTTGGCTATTGTAAAGAAACTCCTAGAAGAAACCATGGGCAGTACAATCTCTGGCATTGCTTTTAGTAATATTTTTATGATATATCTCCTTGGGCAAGGGAAACAAAGGAAATAAATAAATGGGACTACATCAAACTAAAAAGTTTTTGCACAACAAATGAAATAATCAACAAATAGAAAAGACAACCTACTGACTGGGAGAACATATTTGCCAATAATACATCTGATAAGGGCTTAATATTCAAAATTTATAAAGAACTCATATAACTCAACACCAAAAACCAAACAAACAATCCAATTTAAGTATTGGCACAAAACCTGCTTGGACACTTTTGCAAATAGGATATACAGATGGCCAATAGATATATGAAAAGATGCTCAATGTCCCTAATCATCAGAGAAATGCAAACTAAAATCACAATGAGATATCACCTCACATCAGTTCGAATGGCTACTATCAATAAATCAACAAACAAGTGCTGGAGAGGATGTGGAGAAAGGAATTCCTAGTGCACTGTTGGTGTGATTGCAAATTGGTGCAGCCACTGTGGAAAACAGTATGGAGATTCCTCAAAAAGTGGAACACAGAACTACCTTACAACCCAGCAACTCCACTCCTGGGTATAAAGAAATCCAAAGCACTAATTCAAAAGGATATACGTACCCCTGTGTTCATTCCAGTGGACAATTTTTAAACTAACTTTGTGTTCTGTACTCATAGTCTTTAAACACTAATAATGTTAACTATATCCTTTATAGGCATCCAGTGCTTTAATTGCAACGTCTTTGTACCAAGCGGAGGGATCTGCTTCCTGTTCTTTATTTCGTACTTTCCAGTATGTTTGTTAATGCCATTCTATGCCTAGTGACTATACGATTGAATTGCTAAGATGAGACACATTTAGATAGACACTTGAGAAGGTAACTAAATTGTTGATATTTATTCACCTTTAAAATGTCTTAATGATTGCTACATGATTTCAATATTTTCTGTACAAGACTATGCATAATTGATTAAATTAACTTTGCTTTCTGATAGTGAGAAGGGACAAGAATCAGTGGGTTTCATATCAAGAGACTTAGGAGATAACAAAACATGATGAGAAAACAGAAGTATGACATGACTAACAAATCAGAATTAAAAACAGCACCATTTATCTACTTGTTTTAAATGCAACTGAAAGGAGAGAAAAAAATAAATGGATAAAGCAAAAAAATTCAGAAATAAACAAAACAAAAACAAAGAGAAACAGTGATGAGAAATATCAAGAAATTTGGAAGACAGCAAATGGAAATTTCAGTGAAAGCCCTAACAAATTAAAGGAAATTCCAATTAAACATGGTCATAGTGAAAGGTAGGAACAGGAAGTGAGCTCACTCACCCTGAAGAACCTATGAGAATCTCTGGACTTGGGGGCTCTGATTTTCCAGAAGTAAGGTAACAGCGCTGAAAACAAAATATTTGAATGTTCCAAGTCTATCCTGTTTAATTTCTCTACACCTGGTGTTGACTATGGGCTCAGGTAGAACACAAGTGATTTGGCTCCAGAAAAACTAATTGGCCTTAGAGTTTAGATCTCAAGATACGGCTGTTTGAGATTCCTGTTGGAAATGTCTGAGCACCTTGTGTGAAACACATACTTGACACAAAGCCTCTAACCAGCTTTTTAATAACTCACACTTGAAAGTAAATTGACAGCCAAAGATCACTAGATATTTGAGGAAAGTGTCAAATGTGAAAGGGAGAAACCAAGGCCAACAGACAGACTAAAAATTAGCTATAGAAAATGAATAAACAGAAAATGGTAGAAACTTGTAAAAATGTAACTAAGATATTCCAAGAAGATAGTCATAAAAAAATTAAGCAAACAAAAAAGAGCAGTTGGAAGTCAAATACATGAGAGCAATTAAAAATTTTTCAATTGAACATTTGGAAAATAAAATTGTGAAAACGGTTATAAAGTTGAATGAAAAACAGATAGGTAGAAGTTAGGAGAAAAATAAAATCCAATATATGACAAAAAAGTGATAAAATATGTAAAGATTTTGAGGTCTAAAGAACATGATTCTCCATATGTAAAATCTCAGTGTTCTGCATTTTTGATGAAAACAAACCAAATTCTGCATAAGAAGGAAAAGCTCATGAGCTTATATAAAGAGGAAAAAAAATGATTACGTGTTGAGGGACAAGAATCAGAATGAGTACTCCTTTCAAAATCTGGAGAAAAAATCAATTTCAAATTAGAATTTTGTACTTGACCAAATAATTGATTTATGTAAAGACATTTTCAGACATGCTTGATCACCATGAAGCTATAGAGAAAAATGTACATTTATTCAGAGAAGGGAATAAGAGAAGACATGGTCTTCAAGATAGAAGAGAATCTCATATAACCCATAAGACCAACCAAAAGCTTGTCGCCATATAAAACGTGTTCATCAGGCACCCTTCCCTGATCCAGGTCAAAGGAAGAGTCCAGGGGCTATGAAAGACGCCACTTCAGAGGAAAAAATGGTTTTGATAGATTGTATGGTGTGTGAGCATCTCTAATATAATTTTATGTTAACTGGTATACCATTTATAAACCATTAAAGACAAGTGCATAGGAAAATGAGGTAAATATAAAAAGAGACTGTCTTTTTAACTACAAGAAAAAAAATACAGGAAGGAAACACAATCACAGTACATACTTGTCTCTGCAATGAACAACATAATTGGCATTTAACATATTGAAAGTATAGAGGTATAAGTATGTACCCAAACAGAAATTGTCTAAAATTACTAAAAAAAGTCAGTGAGGTGCCACATTATTTACAATGATGAAGACTAACCCCAGAATAAATTACTTTAAATGTTGAAAATAAATCTGTCTTTGCAGAGGAGCAGTTTGTTTATTTGTATGTTTTCAGGGAAGGGTATGGTACATTTATGAATGGTTGTTATTTAGAGACTTCTAATAAGTCATACTTTTTGAAAACACCTTTGAACATTTATCACATTGATAAATTAAGCATTAGTTTACATAATGACAGATAATAAGGTATATATTTTCCAAAATTTTCTTGAAAACTGAAATAGTAATTATTAACAAATGCGAAATATTAGACATTTGACATATTTAAAAGTTGAGAAGAAATTAGAAATCAACTTGTTCCAAAAAAATTTTTATATGCTTATTAACTTTTATTTTTCACCTGTCCCTCATCCAGTGACCTCATCTCTAGTCTCTTAACCCAAAGTTTTGTTGTTTTGTTTTTAAGTTAATCATGAATTTTGACATTATTTTTGCATTACATCTCATTGTTTTATGTGTCTCTGCGTTGTCTTCCCACTGAGATTTCAGATTTCTTGTTTCATGTCTCATCCCACATTAAAGGCCGTATTCACTCTGTTTGCATCGTTGACTATTTCCCATTTCTTATGCGGCACAGATCTATCGTTGAATATAAGTCCACTGAAGCTAGAACTTGTGATTTTTATAGTACATAGAATTTCCTGAGTATCAGGGGAACTTGGAAACTATTAAAAATTAACAAACCCCAATATACTTCAAACATTAATCTGGCTCCACATCACTGAAAACAGACCTTTAGTAGCTTTTCACTCCATTACCCATAGTTGAGTAGAACCATTATTCAGCAGAGAGCAACAAGCTAAAAATCGATTAAAGCTACAATGCTTATGTAAACAGGGTAGCATCATGCTGTATATCTAAATCCCTTGAACATAGATCTACTACTCATAAAGAATCTATTAGGTGACAGGCTTCTCATAATATAAAGTGGGATCTTCTAGTCAAAACAAACCCATTATTCTAGAACGTTTCATGCCCATTGAAAATAGATTTATAACATATAAAGAGTGCCTTATTAAATAGGTTTTCTGTTCGCTAAAAAACAGATTTACAATTCAGGAACAACCCATTGCCTAACATATTTTCAACTCACTGAAACAGATTTACTACTCAGAAACAACCCATTATCTAACACTGTTTCCAGTTCACGAAAAACAGATTTATAACTCAGACATAGCCCATTATCTAACACAGTTCCAGCTCACTGAATATTGATTTAGAATTCATAATCAGCCCATTATCTGACAAGTTTTCAGCTCACTGAACAGATTTGCAAATCATAAACAACCTATTATCTACCACATTTTCAGCTCACTGAAAGTAGATTTATAGTGTATAAACAATCCATTATCTCACATGTTCCAGTTCACTGAAGGTGGATACAGGACTCACCAAGAACCCCAAGGAGCCAAGGTTCTACATTGGCTATAAAATAAACAAACAAACAAACAAATAAATAAATAAATACTCTCTATTTAATGTACTTATATCATATATCTTGAGATTTAATCTTTATTATAGTCAAACTTCAAATTTTATGTAAAATAACTGGTGACTTTAAAGGTGTGTTGACCATATGTCCATATGTTTTGTGTATTTTTTAAACATTTGTGTGTTTATGAAAATCCAGAATCTAAAATACTACTACTAAAATGACTAATTTTACAGACATGTTGCATTTTTATAACCTTAACTTCTAAAGGTTATTTTTAAAGTCTATTACAGTATGTATAGGCAATAAAATGCATTAAAATTTTTTGAATTGTCAATATACTGAATTTTATTAGAAGTTGTTAGAAACAAATACATTTTTAAAACAGATAAACTTCCTTTGGATACAACTTTTACATCAAATGTGTTTACTGTAAAGTTAATTTATTTTTGTGTTATCAGTGTGAAGAGACCATATTTTTATTCTGAAATATCCAGAAACTAAACATTTCAGTCTTTCCCTTTATTATTACTATTTTACTCAGTGTTAACCAACTCAAACTTATGAAACCACGATGAAAACAGTGTCATTTCCAATGCTGGGAGCTTAAATATAAAATACTAAATGTTACATAATTTTAAATACATGTTAACTTACGAATGTATTATGTTACAAATAGTGAAATAATGAAGAGGGAAGTACAGTTACTCCCACGGACCCGGTCATCAGTCAGCTAACACCAGCATATGGCCAATTTTGCTTCATCTATTCCACCTCCTCCCTCCCGCACTATACCATTTGATTATTTTGAAACAAATTCCAGATGGCATATTGTTTCATCATTAACTATTTCAACACACATCAGTAAGAGATACAGACCTTTGTTTCTAACATAATGAAAATAATATCATGTTAAAGTCAAATAACCTCTTAATATCTATAATTTTATATCAAGCTTACTGATTATCTCATATATGTATTTCTATGATTGGTTTGTCCAGGGAAAGTCTGGCATCAAATATGTTTCCTGAGCAGTCAATTTTTATGCTATCATTGTGAAAATATCATATATAACTTTCTCTTCTCTCTTTTTCCAATGCTATCCTATAGTTTACCCATATTTGTTGGGTGGGAGAATTATTCAGTGTATTACATAAAATGTTATATGGAATAATAATACGGTCATAGCCTTTTCTTTTCTTTTTTGGTCCTCTCAGGAGTTGATTGATTTGAGAGAGAGAGAGAGAGAGAGAGAGAGAGAGAGAGAGAGAGAAAGATCAATTGGTTCCCTCCCTTATGTGCCCCGACCAGGATCGAACCTGTGACCTAATTTTGTGCCCTGACCGGAACTGAACCCCAGACTTTTTGGCGTATGGGAGGGCGCTCCAACCAGCTGAGTTGGCTCGCAAGGGCAGTTGTGGCATTTTCAAGGCAGGAGTGGTTAGACCATTTCCTTGTCCTCAGAAATTAATAATGCCCTTATTTTCACGGTTCTCATTCCCACTGAACTAAGAAACGAAGTCTTATTATAGGATTTTCAGGAAAGACACAACACTCAGAATAGAATAGTCAGTTAATAAATGGACCAAGTTAGGTAAGTAGCAGGAAATTTTCCTGAGATTTGCGCTGGTCCTATATGAATAATGAGTTTCTGGGCCCCTCTCACCCTTTCTTCATCAGTAGGTCAAGTGTAATGATTCTCGGTGTATGGAAAAATCATGTTTTCTACCATGTTGCATATGTCCCTGTATCATGGAGTCATTTCCTCTTATTGTAAATTTAAAACAAAAATTAAGTAAATCTTTTATATGCTTATTTTTTTCAAGATACATAATGTCTTTTTTAACCAAAGGGATGTATATGTATTTTCTGTGAAAAGACTGTACATATATAAAATGTTGGAATGGGTGCCTACCAGCCCATACTACATTTCACAGAATAACATATCTTGTCATGTATCGAAACCATAAAAGACTTTCAACTTAGAATATAGGAAGAGAGAAAAAAATAAGCCCAGTTCTAATTTAAACTGACAGTTTTGTGATATATTACCTACATTTTAACTCTTATTTCTGAATATATTATTGTCAGTTTTTGTTTCTGATCTATCTCTGTTTCTTCAACGGTGCATGCTTTGTGGTTTTGTTGGCAATATTGCTTTTTAAGTTTAATTTTCCCCAGCTTTACTGAGGTATAATTGACATACAGCATTGTGTAAGTTGATTTGATACATATTTATATTACAAAATAATTACCATTATAGCTTTGCTAACACCCGCATGCCATCACATAATTACTTTTTCTGTGTGTGTGGTAAAAGCATTTGAGATCTACTCTCTTAGCAACTTTCAAGTGTATAGCACAGTACTATTAACTATAATCACCATGCTGTACACTTGATCCCTAGAACTCTTCGTCTTGAAAATGGAAGGTTATAACTTTTGATCAATATCTATGTCCCCTACACCCAGGTATTTTCTTAGCATCTACTTACGAAAACAAAACAAAGCAAAGATTACACAACCTTTTCTCTTTATTTTTCATAAATTTTCTCATTATAATTGATTGTTTAAAATTCACAAAAATCCCAAAGTGAAACCAGTAAGCTTTATTTTTAATGAATCAGACAAATGATCCAAGGAGATTACACACCACACACAAACACAGACACATTTTATGCAGGAAGAGAAATCAAAGTTGTGCACAAAAGTACAATACTGGCAAAAAGCAATAGCTTCTAGCAAAGCAAATATTAGAGAGGGGAATGAGCAGCAGAGAGAATTTGAATGATGTGATGATAAAGGTAATTTTTTAAAAGAAAATTTTGCCATAACCCTTGCAAAAAATTTGTCTTCCTTTAGAAATTTTCTAGCACAATCCCTTTTATTAACAAGAATGTAGTGTGGTTTTTCTAGTCATTCACTACAGGTTGTAAAGGCAGTGTCCTTAAACAGTGCCTAAAAAATGTGCAGTCATGGTTTTGTTAGAATTAGTACATCTCTTTTAATTAAACAAAAAACGTGAGGTTTCCATATCTCAACAAACAAAAAAAGTGAGGTTATATACTCTCACAAAATCTGCCAAGATGTTTTAACATTACAAGATCTGCTGGCAGATTTCCATTTTCAACAGTGGGTCTGCACTTTTTTTTGACAGTGACAAGAACAATTCTAAAATCACTGGGGGGTAAGGGAAAGAAAAAGCACAGTTAATTCTCTATTTGTGGTCTGACACAAGTGACTCATGGTCCCAGAATTATAGTATGACATTTATTGAGTCCCCCATGTGACAGGTGAGATATATAAAACAATTTAAACTTGTCCCTTTAAGAATTAAACTACAAAAGAGGGACATTTATATCTTGTTTATTCTCTTAGTCAAGATACATCAAGTGCTTTTGTAAGTCAGTTACTTCTCTGGTCTCTCATGGAACATAAATAAAATACAGTCTCTGTCCAGGAGTGTTTTTTCCTTCCCCTAGGAATAATTGGTCTAGAAGGGCATCACTCCTTTAAACAAATTTATGAATAAATGAAACAATAAGTCATGCACAAAGGACAGAATAATTTACTTAGCTGGCAGGACTGGGGTAGAGATGACTGAGAAGCAGGTCGGTAGAAACATGAAGAGAAATTACTACTCATAAGACTAAAAATATAGGGTGAGAAAAACAATAAAAGTTTGTGAAGGCTTGAAAGACCTTTTTTTTTTCCATCTAAGGTTAAGGTCAGAACAAACAGATATAAAAGCAGGAGTCAGAAGTCAGACCACAGAGGTCAGAATCAAGCGCTCTCTCTCTCTCTCTCTCTCTCTCTCTCTCTCTCTCTCTCTCTCTCTCTCTCTCTCTCTCTCCCTCTCCCTCTCCCTCTCCCTCTCCCTCTCCCTCTCCCTCCCCCCCTCCCTCTGTCTCTCTTCCTTTCTCTCTTATCTAATGAAGCTACTTGGATAATATAGCTTTAGAGCTCTTGCCCTTTAAGTATGGCATTTTAATATTTGTTAATAGATTTATTAAAACAAGGGCTTACTTCTTAGAGGTACAAATTGAAACTACTGATAAAATGATTATGTCTTGGAGTGTCTTCAAAGTAATCCAGGGGTGCACTGAACGTGGGAAAATGGGAGTTTTATAGACGAAGCAAGATTGGCCATATGTTGGTACTAGTTGAAACTAATAAATGGGCCTTTGAGGGTTCATCGTAATACTCTCTTTATTCTGTGTTTACTTGAAAACTCCCATAGGAAAAAGTTATAAATATAATATACTCATAAGGTAACATTTTTAAAATATACAATCTTTGTTATTTTTAATATGTTACTTCCAGCTCTGGTCTTTGAATTTCCTGTGGAAGGGCTATATCATTTAGTGTTTATCGCAGTGAATTAAAAGCAAAGTTCAACTTCATCATACTAAATTGAACATAATGATTCCATGCAATATTTGAATTAGCAGTAAAATTGAGAAAAGGGGAATAAGCTTTTTAAAATGTCTGTTTAGATGACTTTAGAGTTATAAGGGGGCCTTTACTACTATGTCAAAGACTAAAAAGTAAAGGCCAGTTTTCCCCAATATTAGGGAAGTGATTTTTTTTTTTTTATAGACAGCGTATAAAAAGTAAATATAATGCAAGGAATGAAAAGATCTCATCAACCAGGCCAGTAGGTATTCAGACATAAAATAAGTGAGCTGACTAGGATTGATGTGTATGTAACAGAGTGTTAGTTTTAATTGTACAAAATAAATAACTTTGTTATGAACATTTTAAAAATATGGCTTGGATTATAGAGGTTTTGGAGGAATATTTTTTTCTGAAAAAATATAAGAACCTAGAAAATTATTAGATCAAGGTAATCTAAAATTTATTTACTGGAAATGTAGAAGATAAAACAGATCATTACCATTAGGGTAAATGAACACAGAATTTGAAAACTACAACTATATTTTTAAACTATGGAAATAACTTAAATAAACCTTATTTTACTGATGAACCAAGAAATTCTTAATTGAGCATCTATTGCATTTTTGAGCATATTTCAAAGGCGGCTGGAATTGTTAAGAGACAGGAGATAGTTGATATATGTAATTCAGTTGAATTTAAGAACCTGTAAAAGTTTCTGTTATTTAATCATAGACTACCCTGACCATTTATGAAACCTTGGGTAGAATTTATTTAATGATATCATTTGACAGTAATGATTGTACTTACTGGTGTTTGGGAAAGAGCAATGTCCTAACAGTAGCGTTCCACATGGTAGTCTAGTAACAAGTGTTAACAACACAGAGCGCAGATGTTTCTTTCTTTATGATAGTGAAAGGCCCTTTGCAATACCTTGCAGATGTCAAACAAATCCACTGTTCCATAGCATTTCTTCTTGTCTCTTATGAGTAAGCATAATTTATCTTAAACACAAATCGAAAAGTGAAGTAAACCTGGGAACTTCCATTTATAACCTCAGTCTATGTGAGGGGAGAAAACAATCATCTGAATTAGTGATAAAAACCATCTGTTCTCAAAGGAAAATGCTTCACAATGATGAGTAAGAATAATATTGAGCATTTTGAAAACATGCAGAGAAAAATTATAATGGAAGACTTTATTTTTAAAAAACATGTCAAATCCATTTATTCATCTAATCTAATCTATTTTCAAAGCTTTTTTCCCCCCTTCTTTCTTTCTCTGCTCAAGATCTGGTTCTGATTTATTCTTTGTTTTAAATTTTATTATTATATTTTTATTTTTATTTTTTGTTCAAAATATAACAGATGTCCCTTTTTCTCCCCAATGACCCATTCCACCCCATCCCATCCCCCTCCCCAGTCCCTCTCCCCACCATTGTCCATGTCCTTAGGTTGTGCATATATGCATATAAGTTCTTGGGTTACTCTCTCCCTTTCCACCCACCCACCCTCCTCCATCCCTCTGACATTTGTCAGTCTGATTCATGCTTCTATGTCATTGAATCTATTCTGTTCATCAGTTTATTAAGTTCTTCAGATTCCACATATAAATGAGATCATGTGATATTTTTCTTTCTCTGCCAGGCATATTTCGCTTAGCATAATATTCTCCAGGTCCATCCATACTGTCCCAAATGGTACAAGGTCCTTCTTTTTTACAGCTGTATAGTATTCTGTGGTGTAAATGTGCCACAGCTTTTTATCCACTCATCTACTGATGGGCGCTTGGGCTGTTTCTAGATCTTAGCTATTGTAAACTGTGCTGCTATAAACATCAGAGTACATATATTCTTTCTGATTAGTGCTTTGGAATTTTTAGGGTATATTCTTAGAAGTGGGATCACTGGGTCAAAAGGCAGCTCCATTTTTAATTTTTTGAGAACCCTCCATACTGTTTTCCATAGTGGCTGCACCAGTCTGCATTCCCACCAGCAGTGCACTAGGGTTCCCCTTTCTTCACACCCTCGCCAACAGGAGTATATTGTTGATTTGTTGATGGAGCCATTCTTACAGATGGGAAGTGATACCTCACTGTGGTTTTAATTTGCATCTCTCTGATGATTAGCGATGTTGAACATTTTCTCATATGTCTCTTGGCCATCTGTGTGTCCTCTTTGGAGAAGTGCCTATTCAGGTCCTTTGCCCATTTCTTAATTGGGTTGTTTGTCTTCCTCTTGCTGAGTAGTGTGAGTTCTTTGTACACTTTGGAAATTAGCCCCTTATCAGATTCATCCTTGGCTAATATTTTTTCCCAGACCGTGGGGTTCCTTTGTATTTTGAGGCTGTTTTCTTTTGCTGTGCAGAAGCTTTTTATTTTGATGTAGTCCCATTTGTTTATTTTTCCTTTTGTTTCTCTTGCCCTAGGAGATGTATCAGTGAAAAGTCCACTACGTGGGATGTCTGTGACTTTACTGCCTATGTTTTCTTCCAGGATTTTTATGGTTTCGTGACTTACATTTAAGTCTTTTATCTATTTTGAGTTTTATTTTTGTGTGTGGTGAAAGTTGGTGGTCTAGTTTCATTTTTCTGCATGTATCTGTCCAATTTTCCCAGCGCCATTTATTGAAGAGACTGTCTTTACTCCATTGGATACTCTTGCCTCCTTTGTCAAATATTAACTGACCATAACAGCGTGGGTCTATTTCTGTGATCTCTCTTCTGTTTCACTGATCTATATGTCTGTTGTACAAACACTAGGCTGTTTTGATTACAATGCCTTTGTAATACAGTTTGATATCTGTGAAAGTGGCCCCTCTCACTCTGTTCTTTATCAAGATGGCTGCAGCTATTCAGGGTCTTTTTTGGTTCCATATAAATTTTCAAGATGTTTGTTCTAGGTCTGTGAAATATGCTGTTGGTATTTTAATTGGAATTGCATTGAATTTATAAATTGCTTTGGGTAGTATGGACATTTTAATGATGTTAATTCTTCCAATCCATGAGCATGGCATATTCTTCCATTTGTTTCTATCTATTGACTTTTAAACTTTTTGCTACCATATTTTAATTTCCTAAAGCTATTCTTGGAATATTCCTTATAGTATTTTGTTTTATCATTTCATGTTGTATTTCTGCGTTCTCTGTTTTCTTCATTACTTTTCAATATATTTGGGGGATCTTCTCTTCTTCTCTTCTCTTCTCTTCTCTTCTCTTCTCTTCTCTTCTCTTCTCTTCTCTTCTCTTCTCTTCTCTTCTCTTCTCTTCTCTTCTCTTCTCTTCTCCTCTCTTCTCCTCTCTTCTCCTCTCTTCTCCTCTCTTCTCCTCTCTTCTCCTCTCTTCTCCTCTCTTCTCCTCTCTTCTCCTCTCTTCTCCTCTCTTCTCCTCTCTTCTCCTCTCTTCTCCTCTCTTCTCCTCTCTTCTCCTCTCTTCTCCTCTCTTCTCCTCTCTTCTCCTCTCTTCTCCTCTCTTCTCCTCTCTTCTCCTCTCTTCTCCTCTCTTCTCCTCTCTTCTCTCCTCTCTTCTCCTCTCCTCTCCTCTCCTCTCCTCTCCTCTCCTCTCCTCTCCTCTCCTCTCCTCTCCTCTCCTCTCCTCTCCTCTCCTCTCCTCTCCTCTCCCCTCCCCTCCCTTCCCCTCCCCTCCCCTCCCCTCCCCTTTTTCTTTTCTTCTTTTTTTCTTTATTTTCTTTCTTTTTTTGCCTGGGCCTTTGTTATTTGAGGTTTTCCTCAAATATGTGATGTGTTAGCTGTCCATTGATAGCCTCAGTGGGATGTCACTGCTCAGGATATTTTCTTTTCCTTAATTCTCCTCTTCTTTTTGGGGTTTTCACCGTCAACTATGATTGGTGTTTCAAAATGCATATTTTCTCTGGATCAAC
Organism: Miniopterus natalensis; assembly: GCF_054644295.1. NCBI lineage: Eukaryota > Metazoa > Chordata > Mammalia > Chiroptera > Miniopteridae > Miniopterus > Miniopterus natalensis. The sequence continues at coordinate 64,232,418 of NC_142088.1, forward strand.
TTCTCCACAGTATACCTCTCATATTCTGTCAGCATATATTAAGGGCTTAGACTTTCAAACAATCCTTCTGGTTTTGGAACTGTCCATACCCTGCCATCAGTGATACCTGGAGCCTCTAATTCCTGGGAATTGAGAAAAAAATGATAGATACTTAGCACTCATCTCTCTCAAGTCTGCAACTTTTGCATCACTAGTACATCAAAATGCCAACTTCAAATTATTGTTGGCATCTTTGCTATAACTTCACTTTCCAAATATGTGTGTGTGTAAATGTGTGTATGCATTTTAATATATTTACTTTCATTTATGTGGAGTCTGGAAGGATGGGATAAATGTTGTATTTGGTCTTTCATGTTTAACTAGAAATATTTTCAGCTTGTTCCCCTCCATGTTCACATGCAATTAGCATGCATGCTCATCTGTGAATTTATAAGTTTCTACTAACATGAAACACATAAATAGCCAGTTATGTTTATACATAAATACCCATTCTATATACAAATTCATCTTTGTTTTGCTAAAAGTGATCTCCCAAATTTATTGTGAAAATTGGTATCCAGTTCATGCTTACATGTACAGTTACCTCTGAGACGACCTAATGGTGAATGCTAATATTGCAGCACAGATTCCTAGACTTTAATTCAATGATTAGTTTTGTTAGTGTAATGGCAAGATTGCCATTTATTATTTATCATATATAACTGTAAGAGTATATCGTTAAAATTTAAAATATAGCACAAGTTTTCATTAATAAAATGTAAGTATATACATTATTTATAATGAAAGTTAATGACACTTAAACAATTCTCTACAAACAAATTTTTAGAATCAATTATTTTGATGGTACCTTGTCTGATGTCTGCATCTATTAATAACTAACTAACTAAATAAATATACATGTTAGATGTTTACTCAAGCCTAGTGTCAAATTGGATAAACATTCTTGTACCCTCATATTTTTTCTACCATTTTATTAGCATATACTCAAGTCATTATATATCTTTGTAAAGTATAACTTTTATGACTACATTGCACTTTATCAAATGAACCCATATCGTAATTTCTCTAACCATTACATAATAATTGGCATGTCAGGGGTTTCCAACTTTTAAAGGTATGAATAATGGCCCAGCTGGGTGTGACTCAGCTGCTGAGCATTGGCCTAGGATCCAGGGGATCGAGGTTTGATTCCGGGTCAGGGCACATGCCCGGGTTGCGGACTTGATTCCTAGTTGGGTACATGCAGGAGACAGCCAATCAATGACTCTCTCATCATTAATGTTTCCATCTCTCTCTCTCCCTCTTCCTTCTACTCTGAAATCAATATGGGTACTTTTTTTTTTTTTTTTTAAAGTATGAATGCTGGTCTTTCCTTACTATGGATGACTAATGGAGCAATACTATTTTGGGTGGATGCTAACAAAAAATAAGTAGCATCCAACATTCCCTTCCAACCTTATCCAACAACCTAAAAGTTTTAAATTCCTTTTATTGAGGAATTTAAATCAAGAGTTTTGGTATCCATTTAAAATCTTTATTTTCAAGAATAGTTTTTGACACTTCTCAAACATCGTAGCACAATCAACAATTTTTAAAACACGTTTATCTGGTTTCAGTAACCTCCAAAATAGTTTAACCTCCCTGTTTCCTTACATCACCTAACTAATCAGGTGGATTCATGCGTTTTTTTAATGGACTGATGTGTCTTCAACTAAATATTTTAAAATAGTACTTGAACAGTTTATTTCTGTTGCTGTGTTTGTGATACTATTGCTAAGTTTCTTTTGTACATGAAAGGAAACCTGCCTGATTCTATTTTTGTTGTTTTTTAATCATTTTCTCCTAAATCTCTGTTTTATAACACTCCAGTATTTTCTAAAATTTGGTGGTATAAAGGTGTGTAATGTTAGTGTCAATTTTATTTCTTTGTCCTATATATTTTTCTTTTCCACACTGTCAAAAAATTCTCCACGTCTGTGTACACAGACTGTCCTACAAATTTAATGCGATTCCAACACTGTCTGCCTGGAGATAACATCAGATCCCACAGATTAAGGGCTCAGTCCAACAATATTGCCTCCACTTCAGATGCCAGTCACAGTCCCTGTTCTTGTTTGTATACTTCTAACCAACCGGCTATATATTAAATGTTCCTATGCCGCCTCCTCCAATTGAATTAATTTGTTAGAGCAGCTTGCAGAACTCAGAGAAACATTTACTTATATTTACTAGCTTAATAGAAAGGAAATTATAAAGGATACAGATGGGTAATCAGAGGAAGGGGTTGCCTAGGTTGGGGTCTGGATGGGCCCCCAATGCAGGACCTTCTGTCCCCATAGAACTGGAGTCTGCCACCCTCCCAGCACGTCGATGCATTCACCAACCCAGATGCTCCTCATTTTAGGGTTTTTACTTTTTTTATTTTTTAGCCATTGTTTTTTATAGAACTTAATCTTCAGCTCCTTTCCTCCCTTTTCCCTTTCCACAGGTCAGTGGGAAGGTCTGAAAGTCCCAGCTCTTTCTTTAATCACTTGATTTTTCTGGTTACCAGCCCCATCCCAAGGCTGTGCAGGGGCTCCACCTGAGGTCATCTCATTGGCATAAACTCAGGTGTGCTCAAAAGTGGCTCCTTATGAGTAATAAAAACACTTTTATACTGTGTTTGATCAAAATGAAATGAGTAATGCTATGATGTGTCCTTTTGAGAATCAAAAATTAACACAAAGCCATAATAATGGCTCATAATTTTATAGTAATAATTTTATCTGTCAAAGTAAGGAGACAGTAAAAATGACAAGACTTTTACACATGTGTATATAATCAATATCCTCTTATGAGAATTTAATTGGCTGCTCATATAACCAAATGTGGGTGCTCTGTGCACTGGCACTCAGTTCTGTGACTGTTGCTATCTTTTTAAGCTCTGATGCTTTTGAAATAAGTAATAGCAGAACATCAAACAGCTGGGGAATCAGCATGCAGAGAGAAAAAGAGCAGTGCTGCAAAATGAATTTACAAATGTTACTAGAGGAACAGAAAGAAAATTACTGAGAAGTCCAAGATGCAATGTACTCTACTCAGTATTAGCTATCTGAAAAATGTATAGAAACTGTTCCACTAAATATAACCTATTTGAAAAATATTTACAAACTGTTCAACATTATTTTGGACATACATCTCCCACCTCCCATCTCCTGTCTTTCTCCCTATTTTCTCTGACACATAAGATAATATCATTGAGTAAACATGATTCATACCCTCTGGATTTTCTAGATTTGAAAAATGTAACACACTGTTTTATATCCTAATATGCTCAACATCTGTGAATAGTGCACATTGAAATGGTGACCATGTACATAAAATACTCAGGAGCGTTCAAAATCATCTTAAAACATTTTTACAGCAAAAATGGAATCTAAAATAAAAATAGATCTTTAGTATATATTCTAGAACAACGTATATATAAATTGTGGGTTAAAAAAAAATAGTAGCTATGCCCTGACTAGGCAGGGACTAGTTTAGCTCCTTCTCCATGTGAGATACACTGAGGGTGGATTTTTATCACTTTCCTTCTCACCAGTTTCTGATGATTCAGGTTTCTCTCCTACATTTTAATCCACATGTCATCCTGACCCTATCTTTATTTACATTGGGACCTAAATGTATCTTGGGACATTGAAGTTATATGCGCACGTAGGAAGTTCAGAGGGAGCTTATCGAAATCTCAGGACACACAGTCCTCGTCTGGCTGGTGATGATAATGCTTGGGCGGCAGGCAGCAGGCTGAGCTGAACAGGTGAATAGCTCAGGGATACTCACTCGAGTGTTAAGGGAAGATCTGCAGGCTTAGGCCCGATTTCAAATAGCTCTTTGGTATTGACAAGAAATGGCAACGAAGATGGTTGGGGGAGATTCCCAATGCTGACTCTCTGGATCATCCTGTGGACAAACCTCATCTCCAGCCTCAGAAGCCTCTATGAAGGTCTAGGTCACTCACCTTCTTTTACCGGAATCAAGGATACTTATAGGAACATCTAGGGAGTTCGGGAAATCTATTTAACCTTTAATTCTCTTCCAAATCTATTGTCTGACATACATTTAATTTGTCACATTATTTGTCCTTGATTCTTAAATGCATTTTATTTTTTCAAATAAGCCCAAGTTATTCAGTATTTTAGGTTTGGCTTTTAGAAATATTATTTCTAATCTAAGCTTCAAAGCGTGTTTTTAAAAGCAAAAACTAAGCATTAATCATTTTTCATTGCATATACTGAATAAAAACATTATTCTATATGCAGCCATATGCATGCCGTTGACAAACAAAGAGGAGTAAAAACATATTTTGTTCATAACCTCGCTGCATAGTTACTGTGCTTGTCCTGGAGATTTAATGCAGAGCAAGGCACTGACGATCCCTCCCTCACAGGGCCCACAGTCTAGTAGAACAAAGGGCATGGTGTAGGATTTTTAAAACAGTTTTTCAAAATCCCTAAACTATTCAGAGAGAGATAGAATAATGTTACCACAAAGTCATTAGGTCCAGCCATGATATTTATCATAGGAGTTAATTGAGCTTAATGACTATCTTGGAAAATTTGGAAAGCTTTGGTCCAGTAAGCTCATCCCTTGACATCCAGAAGCTAAGAGGGTTTTATTCTATCCCAGAGACATAGAGGGACACCTAAAAGCAAAACTTTTTATTCTGGATATCTGTCAATTTAGACTTTTTGCCATGATAAGAAGTTTTACTCATTGCCATTGCTTATTAAAGAATAAAGCTTTGGATGAACTGGTGAAATCTTGGGAAGGCTAGTTTCCTTCCATATCAGTCATTGTTCTAGGGTGTAAGGGCCACAAAAGTCTGCCAAAGTCTTTGCTACTTAGACTGCATAGTTTTAATGTCAATTTGACTACAATTTTATGGATAGCATAGATGACAAATTATAATTTTGTCTTTTCTGTGGAGTTTTACAGAGAAAAGTGTAAAACTTTGACATTAAAATGGTTCAAATTTGACATTAAAACTGCCTTGGTAAGTGAGGGTGCATGACTATGTATTACATTAACAAAGGAGTACATGGGGCACAGATTCTACCCATAACGTGGCTGATAATTCATGGTCAGCAGGAATAAAAGTGTTTTAAGAACAGTTTTTCCTTAATTCCTTATTTAATTTATTCATTCAACAAAAACTGCTAAATGCCTATAATGCGTCATGCTCTCTTATGGGACCCAGGAATAAAGCAATGGTAACTCCCACTGAATTAAGTATATTCATCAAATGTTATACATTTTTTTTAAGCAAAAGAAAACTGAACAAGGAACAGGCTATGCTAGACGCAGATGATGCTATTTTAAACAGGTGGTCAGTGAAGTGTTCTTTAAGGATGTAGCACTTGAGTAGAAGGCTCTCAGTTAGGAAGAGAGCTGAGGAATGAGTGTTCCAGAAAGAGGGACAGCAAGTACACGCCCCTGAGCTGCAAGCATGCCTGATACATCAAGAAAAGCAAGGCCAGTGTGGCTGGAGAGGGTCAGCAAGGGGGACACGGGCATTGATAAGGTCAGAATGGTAACTAGGGGCTGGCCATCTTGGTTCTTGCCACCATAGTAAGGGCTGTGTATTTATTGTAAGTAAAATTGGTAGCTGCTCTAGGATTTGGGGCAGAAGTGTGAAATAACCTGACCTTGTTTTAGAAGGATTACTCTGCTTCCTGCATGGAGAAGACAAAGAAAGAAAGGAAAGGAAAACCATTTAGAACTACACAGTTCAGGGTGTCACTTTGCATAAACTTAGAAATGCAGGAATAACTGTGCAGATGCTGAAATAGGAAAGCATCTTACTTCAGGTCGGCCTATCAGAATGAAGCTCATGCGATGTCAATGCCATTTAAATGAAGCAGCATAATTATTCATGCGAAGTGAACCTAGGATTTGTATTAGAGCAGAAGGTCCAGAGCAAGGTGCCTTAGGATCCTGCAGTATCTCAAGAGTGTTCCACAGTGGCAACAAACGAAAACAAACAGAAAACCTTTTAAAATCAATAATCATTGAAATTACAAACCATAATACTTTCCCAAAAATGTTTTGGACAACAATAAGAAATAGCCAAAAGATATTTCAAGTTATTCTTTATTGGGGAAAATATTTAGATACTGAGTACCTGATTAAAAAATTTATATATTAAAAAGATAAATATATTTTATTTTTAAATATATGTAATTTATTCCACTTGTGTATACCATTTATGTCAGTTCTCAAGCCTAGTAGCCAGTTAAAACTAAAAAGCTATCATACTAAAGCCAGTGTGGCAGTCAGTTATGTCCATTCATTCATTTATCAAACATACCTGTCTTCAGGGGGGGAAAAAATCATATACCTGCTACCTTTGAAATATAGTGCTAGGTACTAGTAACATCACATTTCATCCTGAGAGAGTTTCATCTTTTCGTATGTCATCATGAGTCATTCTCCATTGCAGATACCACCCACGAAATCATTGTTCATAGGGTTTAAACCCAGCCTCATCACTGAACTACTTGACCTAGGTTCATCATGCTTAAATTGGAGATAAGAATTTCACCCACTCAATAGTGGTTGTGAAGATGACATAAGTTAGAACATGCCTCTCCAGAAATGCTAGTCCATGCTTATAACTTCTTGGCATATCACAGTGCTTTTTACATAGTTAAAATGATTCCTAACACATCCTGCCTCATCTTATAGTCAGAGTTCTGTTGTATCTACATTAAAACATGATCCATAATAATAAAGTGACAGGAAAAAAAAAAAGCTTACTGTTGATGAGGAATTCAAGAAGATCCACTACTAACTCTGAGATATTGCCATTCTAATGTGTGACAAACTTTTTTAGAATTTTTTTAAAATTATAAACTCATGCTCTAATTACATCACTATATGGTGCAATTGTATTTTATTGCATTTATGACTTTTTGTCTTGAAGAATAATGCCAGATTCTGATGTTTTGGTCACACACAATCGGGGATTAATTTCAGAAGTTTGGTGTTAGAAGACTTTTGTAACCCACATCTTCAGTATGGTCAAATTGTTCTGGATCTCTGATTTATTTCTTTAATTGGGTTTTTAAAGGGTCCTAGTATAAAAAGTGTTGAGGCAATTTAAGCTTTTAATAAAATGCCTCCTGGGCCATGCCATGCAACAGCTAAAGGGTGGAGGAAAGGCAGCGATACCATCCCTGACATCTTTATGAGGCAGCAGCAGGAATTGGTGTTCAGAAATATCTACCTACAGCAGTGGCACCTGGTACCAGATCCAGACTAAGTTTACACTGAGCAAGAGCACTGAAATGGTAAACAAGAAATTAAGGAATGAATTTGAACTCTAAAATAACCTTCATGAAGAACCAAAAATACTTTTGGGCCAAAGATATAGCTTGTAAGCTATTTGACTTATTAAACAGCTTATGTTGCTTTCTAATGTCTGGAAATACATATTAGATGCATCCCCCAAAAAACAATTTCTAAGCACATTCAAGCACAGAATCAGAAGTTACAAGTTCCCCAAGGCCTCCTTTGGACATGGGCCATAAAAAGAAGACTTGAAGTTATTGAAATGAACATTATGTTGACATATGAGCAGCTAAGGATTTCCTATCAGTCTGGGGCCCTCATCCATTCTCTAGTTAACACCAGCTTGTCCTCTGCTTTCTTTCCGTAGCATCATTCCTTTGTATCTGTTGCCAAAATTACTGTCCTAAAAATCTGCCTGTGGGATTATCTGTGGTCACTCTAATATCCACTTGGTGTTTCTAACTTGTATAGGAACTCTGCAACTTTGCAGCTGTTTCTGAGAAACATAATACAAAATTTTACATTTTGATCCAAAGCCATTAATGAAATAAGCCATTCATGAGCCACATCCAAAGTTGAGTTCTTTTTTTCTTCACGGTATTGTGGGTCTGCTCATTTCTCAGACCATCTCCTCAACCAAGTGGCTTTGGGTTTCAGCAAACAATATCATAGCCATGTTGAGCCTTTCCCACCAAATTAATAAAATACTGTTCCTCCAAGACACTCAGGGGAAGTAGACTGTGTCTGTGGCTAATGCATTTATTTTTCAGACTTCAAGGAACTTTAGCTTCTTAATCTGAATCTCATTAGAAATTATGTCTAATTCAATGTATAGTTAATACTTTTTCCAGCTACTTTGACTTTCTTTAGAGAATTTTATGTACAAGACCATTATTAGAAATGATGGAGGAGAATGTGGTGTATTTTTAAAATAAATAAACATCATATAGTGGCACACACACACACACACACACACACACACACACACACACACACACACACACCATGGCTCCTAAAGAGTAGGCATTGGGATTCATATTGTGAATTTATTACCAACAGCATTACTTGAAGATAGAAAACATTAACACATCCATAATGAGTAATTAAATGCATGAATACATTTTTATCTTTAAAGGAATGATATAATGGAAATCATATTTTTATTTCCCACAGTGATCTTCAAATTATTTTGGCCATGCTTTATGCAGCACATAGAAAATTGTTTCTATGAATGCATTGGCTGATGAATGTCTACTGACCTGGAATTCATGTTTATTATTGAATTAACTGTATAATGCATGCCCTGCTACTATACATAATCTACTAAAGGCATTGATTCTTCCATGCTAAGGGTTCAAAGAGCTTTATTCAAAAATCAATATTGATTTTTGCAGGTGCAATCTGGAGGAAATGTCTTGATTGCAAAAAACTATTTTTCAAAGTGGCTCACAAAGCTCCTATTTTCATCTAACATATTGGCTGCAATAATCTTAGCTCAGTACCAGTTATTTTCAGAACATTGGCTGCCAGAGATAGTTGCTTCAAACAGTGGGTCTGCATTTATCTCAGTTTTGTTTAAAATACCTGTGGACTGGAAATTTATTTATGCTTTCAACACCCCTCAAAGAAATACCTAGGCAGGAAAGATAGTGTGGATTACTAAGAATGACCTAAAATAGATTCATGGAGAGGATTAACCGAGATTTGCAAGATGGATGGTGCTCCACTTGTCATTTCATGAGCAAATACAGGGGTGGCTTTTATTAAATTACTAATCAGGTATCTTAACTGTCTTCTCTTAGATATATGTGTATTTTCCAGACAACAGAAAGTATGAAACTCATCTTTCTTTACTTGTTTGCACCACAGCCTTCATAATGACTAATACTTGCACAACAAAGGTCTCATCTATTATAATAAAGGCATGGAATAGAATATATAATGGAGAATATAAGACTCAGACTACAGATGGGCAAGTGGGCCGTTCTAACCAATGGGCACAGTGACTTCTGAGAATGTCTTTATAATAAAGTTCAGTTAGCTCAGCTCTAAACTTATTACAAAAAAATTCCAGGAAAAGAATTGCGCTTCTTGTTTATCTAAATTACACAAAAATAAAAGAGAGTAATAAATGAATGTGAATAATGGTGATGATGATGATAATGATAATGTAATAATAAATGTTTTAAACTCTGAGCTCCAGCACAGTGGAATTGCTAGTAAATGGCCCTGCAGTTCCAAGCCAATGTCAATTGATAAATTTTTGATTTGTAAAGTGCAGGGGAGTTGGGTGCATGAACAGGCTGCAGAGTTCAGAAATAAATTCTGGGTGACAAAGTCTATATATTCTGTTTGCCTTGAGTTAGACTGAAGACTTAAACCTTGTAGATACCAATATCTCTCATGAAATTTGGCACAACTTCTCCTGGGGTTTAGAACATTTAGAGTTGTAACAAAAATTTATCTCTTCTTCACATTAATCAACATTAGTAGTGGGTTTAATTATAGCTAAGTTCAGTAGGCTGACAATTGCAGTTATAGCACCAATTAAGCTTTTAGAGTCATAGGGCTTAGCCAAGTGCTGGACATTTGCTGGTTTTTTAAACATTTTTAAGAATATTTGAACATCAGAGTTTTTAAGAAAAAAAGCAAGTATAGTTTTAGGTGAAAATAAAACCATAGGTTCTCCATAGTGGCATAACATATTAAAATTGTATATAAATTTGGACTTTCTTAGATGATTCTTTGGACCTTGGCCGAGCAGTATGCTTTTCATATCATTGCCTTGATAAATATTTGTTCAATTTCTATGTAGTGTAGTCTATAGGAAAAACAATAAGCCTTTGTTTCTTCTTTTAAACAAAATTGATTTCAAGTTTTACTTAACTATTCTAGTCTTGATTTTCCTTAAGGAGATCAGTTTTTCTACTCAAAGATTTCTTTTATTCAGTTTTATTTGAATGAGTTATTGTAAACTGTAGACATTTTAAATAAGTCAATACTTATAAGCAAACTGTAAGAGCTAAAATTGCAAAATTCAAATTATCAAAGGTTATTGATATGTAGACCTCTCTAGCCATGGAATATGTCTAAATATGTGCTATTTGAAAGCTAGAAAGCGAAGAAGCCAGAGTAGAAATTGAGCAGAGTTTAAACATTAGATCAGTGACATTGGGTCTAATGCCCTGTTTCCACCTTTTATGACACATGTTCTAAGGCCATTATATATATATCTATATATCTATATAGGTGTGTATTTGTGTGTGTGTATATATATATATATGGTCCTATTGTGAAACCTTCTCCATGTCTCATTTATCCATTTCTGATTCATGAGGATTTGGTTACCGATGCATTAAAATCAGAAGGAAAGCATTTTGAAATACTTTCGAAGATGTAGTTAGTAACTGATGATAGTTTAAGTGTAGGTAGTGGTTAACATGCTCTTAGAATGAAGGTGCACTTTTAAAAAATGATTCTCTTTTAGGGGGATTATCAAATACAGAGCTGATTAGGCAATCAAACTCTGCTCTAGTTTCCGAGCAAAATGTTAGCCACTCTGCCACTCATCCTTTCTTTTATTACCCCTCATTATTGCCTCTCTAGATTCTTTCTTTCTGTTCCGAATGATTTCCTGCCTTACGGCCATCTAAGGAGCATAGTGGAAGGGTAAAGAATTAATTAAAGTTCTAATGGTGCAATTAGGAGTAAGTGTGAACTGCGAACGCATTTCCTCAGATGTTTTATAGCCTGTGAGACACGGTCTTCCCCTCCGCCTGCAAACACTGCCCACCTGTTATCTGTGGCCATCACACTGCCAGGCAGGCTGGCGGGGAGCAGGCTGGTCCCTGGCGATTGGACCGCCGAAGCCATTGACAGGCAGTTTCCACAAAGGTAAACTGCGAAGCTAAATGAGATGGTAAATAGAAACTCGGGCAGGTGTTTAATGGAGAAATACTATTGAAGCTACCCAGAAGTTGTAAAAATAAATGTATTGTTTATGCATATTTTTATGGCATTCAGTTTGTTTCGGTGTTTGAAGACAGTAACTTTAAGACCAATATTCTATGTCATGCATTTGTAATTTCTGTACGAGCTCAAAACTGGAGTCAAGAAACATATTGCACTCACTAAAGAAAGTGTGTCTTAAAAAAAAGTTTGTTGGTGCTAAACCAGTCTCGGTTTAAAATGCAAACGTGGGTGGTGAGGCTTTACACTAAATAGATGCTTTCTCTTAAACTCGATGAGGCAAATAAGCTCAGAGAGAAAATAAGTTAACTTGGAAGGGAAAGCATGAATTAGCAGATTTCATTGAACTAAGGCTGCTTGTTGCTATAAAGTCGTACAAGATTCCTTCTCAGTGGCGAATAACTTGAATTTCTAATATGACTTCTTCAATTATTGATTTGTTGCTTGTCTGTTCAGTAAGAAAGTCAGATGAAGATCAGATGGCAGTATTTATAGGCCACATCTCACCGGTAGGATGTCATCCGTCTTTGTTAAGTTCGGTAAAAGTGATAGATGGCGCTTGGCAGTGTAATGATGTGATCACTCTACCAGCGCCTCTTTAAATCATAAGCTGTTGCTTTCTGTTGTGTAGATATTTAATCAGCTATACACCCCATTACTGATTTAATTCAGAATGTCAGTGGCAGGTGAATAATGTATTTGTATATTGATACCACGTTGTATTAATGCTCCCTTCATGTAAGTGTGCTATTCATTTGAAAATCATAAGCTGATGCTTCATGGGTAGAATAAATTTAACTGAGATGTTAGGCATCAAACTCCTTCAGTGTTTTAATTCAGCGTGTCGGTGAAAAAAATGTTCCTTTATATCTCTGTTTGTGCTTGCGTGACTTAATGGATTATTTACAATATCGGTACTTTCTATGAGTGGTAAAAAATTTATAAATATCCTATTTATATACACTTAAACTGCCAAATTACAATAGAAGAGTGAAAATTTGAGAAAATAATTCCAGAGTAACAAGTTTTAATACAGAAAATGTCCAAAGTTCATCAACATACATATTTTTTTTTCTTCCATTTAATTTGCTGTTAATTTGAGAGTGTTGGATGATTTTTATACATACAAGAATCTGGTTCACAATTATCTAAACTGTTTGTAAGGGATAAATAAGTTGAATAACTACTATTTATATTTCACATTTATTTTCTTAAAATATTCTTCGTATCTTATAACAGAAATATTTATAATTAAAAGTTTATTTTTTCTTAGGAAAACTTGGTAGCATAACTACCTTTTGAAGACCTTTGCACTAACTTTATAGATTCTCACGTTGATTCCAACTTTTTGAAACTTAGAATAAACATTCCATAAAAACTTAAACACATTTTTCAATGAAGTTTAATAATTCTACATAATTAAGTGAAGGGATCTAAAAAATATATATTAGCAGACTAATACATACTTTCTGTTAACATTATTTTATTCTAGACATTTAAGCAAAGTGGATAATTATAACATTTCCCGAAAGATCTCCAAGCCTTCTGGCAGCTTCCCATGTGTAGGAAGTATGCGGTACAATTGAGCTGTTGTGCATAAGCAATACTGGCTGACAAACAAATTTTGCCTTAATCCTTTGAATGTTACAGCCTTCATCCTCATGTCCTTCCTTCTTAACCAACTCCACAGATGTCATTTTTTATGATGCCACATTCAGATTGGCTTGGGAGGGACAAACAGTCCTGCACTATTAATGGGACGGGCTAACTTCCTGTCTATCAAATGCATCGTCTCAGAAGAGTACACAACATTTTAAATATAATGCTGACCCTTAATTCTTAGAGTGAACATCCTGTAGTGACTCTTAGATTTCTGAAATCAAAGTGGAAGAAAGGGGGAAAGTCAAAAGGGGAAAAAGAAAAAGAAAAAATATGCTTTCTTCTGATAGGTTTTAAACTTAAACAAGAAATTTATGATGTCAAAAAATGCCTACATTGATGATTTCGAACTTATACTGCAATCTTCTGATAGATTTTAACATACACAAATAATTTATGATATTAAAAAATGCCTACATTTATGGCATAGAGTGCTTAATTAACCAATCTATCAATCCATTATATTCGTTTATTTGATATTATTTTTGTCATAAGCACCATTCTTATTTTCATTTATTTCAAAGGTTTAAATATGTCCTTCATTTTCTCTGTGGAGCTTCTGTTATCTTTAAAGTGCAGAAAAATTGAATATTATTTTACTTAGAATGTATTGAAAACTTCTGAGTTGGCATAATAATGCCGACACTTGTTTCTGGAATATTTCTTTCTAACAAACCATAAACTTTACATAGAAATAACATTATTTATCTTCATGTCTTACATAGAGCGGTTAAGGAACTACTAATTATTAATGCCATTTTATAAATGAGAAACAAGATACATTCCTGGTCACTCAGTCAGGAAATAACACTGATTGGATTAAAATTGCTTTTCAGTCTTTGCTCAGGACCTTGACAGCCCTGAGGTTCACGTAGTTTTCAGTGCCACAGATTTTTAGCCATTCCATTCTTTTTTATCACCATCTTTGCCATTTCTGTGATTAATTAATTTTTTGCAAAAAAGAATACTCTATATGTGGGTATATACGTGGGTATGCATATATTCATATACGTAGATATGTCTATATATGCACACATATATATAATACACATACACACACTATCAGATTCTAAATCATTGTCAATAAAAGCTTTTGAGCTATGAAAACAATCCATGCTGCAGTTATAGTAAAATATTCAATTTTCAGATACTTGAGAAGTGGCTTATTGAAAATACAGGAATCAAAGAAGTGATGTATAGGGAATACAGGAATCTACAATTGGTCTTTTATGCCCATTTCCATCAGACTAGTTTTTAGGTGTTTTTAGATAACACTTTACAAAGAGAAAATAATAATTTCCTCACCCACATCGCCATGTTTTTCGATTTTCATTTTGTTAAGATGTTTAAGTTCTACCGCCCAACTCTAACCCAAAATTATGACTGCTGTTTCAGTCCTGTTTGAGGGGACTGTTTTCTCACCACCTCACCTCCTTCCAGTCTCTCCCCTTTCTCCAAGCTGGTCAACAAAGAAACACACTGTTACAAAGTTGTTTTGGAAAGTGACTGCTTTGGGCAGTAGAGGGTTTCCTTTCATTATGCTCCCTAAATTACTCTGTCTTGAATATGAACAGATTTTCTGTTCTTTTTAGTTATTCTCTTTTGTTTTTCTAACTTGTTCAGGCATGGCACAAAAAATAATTTTCCCTTTTTCTTCTACAAAGCCCATCTCTGTTCTTTCAAAAGCCTTGACATTTTAATACATATTGCATCTTCCATGTATGCAAATAAATAAATAAAAACATTAAAAAATATGTAGTTTTACATTTTGTACCATCTTTTTTTATTTTTCAGAAATTTCATATTTGTGGCTGTTAGTCTTAGATCTTTCTATGAAACCCTCTTTCTATGGAACTCACATTTATTTATTTTTATTTTTTCTGTCTTTTTACTTATCTTTTGAAACCAATTATCTTTATTTTTTAAACCCCTTTTTCTCAAGTAATATACACATACATTCAATAAACTTTTGAACATAAATATTTTCATATCTCTTTCTCCTATTTATTATCACTGAATAATAAATAATGACAACGCTGATAACTTAATTTTAAAGCTAATGTATGCTTTCAGAATGAAACTTCAAATATACTAGAAATATTTTTCTTAACACCAAAAGTGTTTTTAAAAGGTTAAAAGGCAACAACTAGAGTTTAGTTTAGCTCACAGAATTTCCTAGGTCTCCAGGGCACTTTTATTCTACTCTACATATCTATGTATATTTGTTTTATTGTCATATCTAAAGATCAAAAGAAAGTCCTGAACAATATAAAAATTCTTCCAATTTAAGAATGATTTTGGAGGGCCAGGTGATTAACTAAGGAAACATAAATACAAATCTAAGGGATACTGGATTATTAAAGAGGGAAGTTTTAAAAGTTTCATAAAAGATAATTATAATTGTTTTCTTGATAATATATGTTAACTATTATAATTTATCTGAGTATAAGGCCTTTTACTGCTTTTAAAAATATTTATTTTATTTTTTAATTACATTGACATACAATATTATATTATTTTCAGGTGCATAACATAGCAATTAGATGTTTAGTTAATTAGTTATTTTAAATATGTTTTTATTGATCTCAGAGAGAGGAAGAGAGAGGGAGAGAGACAGAAACATCAATGATGAGAGAGTCATTGATTGGCTGCCTCCTGCACGCCCCCAGCTGGGGATCAATCCTGCAACCTGGGCATGTGCCCTGACCGGGAATCGAACCACCAGCTCCTGGATCATATAGATCGATGCTCAACCGCTGAGCCATGTTGGCCAGGCAGCAGTTAGATATTTATTTAAGTTGAGAATTGATCACCTCCATAAGTCTAGTACCCATCTGACACCATTCAAAATTATTGACTTTAGCCCAGCAGACCGTGGCTCAGCGGTTGAGCATCGACCTGGGATCCAGGAGATAGGGGTTCAATTCCCTGTCAGGGCACATGCCTGGGTTGTGGCCTCAATCAATGACTCTCTCATCATTGATGTTTCTGTCTCTCTCTCTCCCTCTCCTGTCTTCTCTCTGAAATCAATAAAGATATATTTAAAAAAACAAAAAGTTATTGACTTTATTCCCTATGCTGCATTTTACATCTTCATCCCTGTTTTTATAACCAGCAATGTGCACATCTTAATCCCTTCCCCTTTTTGACCCATCCCACCCACCCTCTCCCATCTGGCAATCATCAAAATATTTTCTTTATCTATGAGTTTCGTGTGTTCACTCATTTTGCTGTTAGATTCCGCATATAAGTGAAATCGTATGGTAGTTGTTTCTCTTTGTCCGACTTCTTCCTCTTTGCATGTAATCCTCTAGGTCCATCTGTGTTGTCACAAATAAGATTTTATTCTGTTGTATGGCTAAGTAATATTCCATTGTATATGTGGACCCCGTATTCTTTATCCATTTGTCTATTGATGGACACTTAGGTTGCTTCCATACCTTGGGTATTGTAAATAATGCTGCAATAAACAAAACTATGCATGTGCTTTTCAAATATATGTTTTGGGTGTTTTTAACTAAATACCCAGAAGTGGAAATGCCGGCTCCTTTTTTTAATGTTTTTTTATCATCTTTGTTTAAAAGTCTATTTTGTCTGATATAAGTATTGCTATCCCAGCTATTTTGTTGTTTGCACTTGCATGAAATATCTTTTTCCATTCTTTTATTTTCAGTCTTTGTGGGTCATTAAAATTTGAAATGGGTTTCTCATAGACAGTATATATATGGGTCTTATTTTCTTATCTGTTCACCCACCCTATGTCTTTTGTGGTCTAAAGAATGCCACCGAGTGTGTTGGTTCTGGGGCCTCTTAGGAGAGGCTCTGGTACATGCCACTGTCAGCCTTTCTGTGCCCTGCCCAAGGCCACATGGAATGAGCTACAAATTATCTGCGAGTGGTTGTCGCTTGTGCTGGGCTTGGAGGTGCCTAGGAAATGCTACGCTGCCAACCAAGGCCACTGCCACTAGTACCAAGCTTGGGGCTGCTTAGCAAGAAGTATGGTGCATGCCAAGGCCAGCCTTTACTTATTGGGATTTGTGAACTTTTGAGAGTTTTCAGGAAAGTCCCCAGCACCAGCTGAGATTGGCTGTATGGAAAAGCCACTGGAAGCAGCTTGGGTGGCCCAGCAAGTTTGGTTTGGTAGGGCCTCAGGGAATCACCAGGGTAGGACGAACAGTGTTAACCATGTTGATGGAGATTCAGACTTGGAGCTCACCTGTGCCTGCAGACTGGGTGTGGGGAGGCCTCAGCGAAGGAACAATGGTGTCCACCTGTACTTCTGTCTGGGAGAAAGCTGCCCCCTAGCCCTCCCCCTAAAGTCAGAACATTCAGTTCCTCCTAGTTTGTCCCTAGCACTTTTCAAGATGTTGCTCAGAGCCAGTGAATGCCAGTGGGCAAATCCGTGGGTGAGCTCCTTAAGAGAACCCCTGGAACTTCAGCAGCCCTCCATTTCACTCAGCTACGGTCCTCGCTGGTTTTCACAGCCAGAAGTCATGGGGACTTCTCTTCCCAGCACTGGACCCCTGGGCTAGGAAGAGTGTTATAGGATGGGGACCCCTTGTTTCTCAGGAGGAACTTCTGCAGCTGATATACCCTCCCATGTCTGAACCACCGCATGTGCATGTGGGGCCTGCCCTTTCTGTCCCTCTGCCCTTCCTCACTGTTTCAGTGTGACTTCTGTATATCCTTAGTTATAGGAGTGCTTTCAGCTAGGCTTCAGGTGGTTCTCAGTGATGGTTGTTCTGTAGTTTAGTTATAATTTTGATGTGGTCAAGGGAGGAGGTGAGCACAGCGCTTACCTACTCCACCGTCTTGACCAGAAGTCTTTGCTCTTTACCTCTTTTTAAACTGTCTGATAAGGCAGTGCACTGCTGATTACCTGAACATGTAGACTTATGTGAAATTGTATTTTTCCCTGGAGCACTTTAAGTTCGCTGAAAAACTTGAAATCGGGGAAGAGAAAAGAAGATCAGAAAGAAGATCTAACATTAAATCCCCATGCTATTAAAAACAGTCTGAGAGAGAGATATTGACTTCACTAGATCAAGTTGACAACCTGATTTTTCTTTTTATAATAGCTCTATGTATAACTAAATTTGTTGCCAAGTACCTTCTTACTAACTTAATAAAATTCTCCTGAAATTTCTATTTTGTCATTATTTCCTTTTACATGAAATGCAGGCATCTGTGCGGTATCCTTCAGAGGCCTGTACAGCCGGAGATGCTCACATTCTGCCTTTCAGATCTGAGTCTGAGAAACGAAACAGGCAATACTTGTGCAGTCAGACCAAAGTAGCCGAACAATAACCATGCAAAAGCTTTAGTTCTTAGATTAAATAATGCGAACTCTTAAAATAGTGCCAAGCACATAGTAAGTCCTCAGCAAGTTAGATATCTTATAAGCTTATAATTTTATAGGCTCTCTGACCTCTGAGTTCAGCTTCATTAAATTGTGACATAGGTGAGAGTTAGTACATGGGTATCCTCAATACGCACATTATAAATTGTAACTGTTATTGTTACTTGAATGTGATAGATGGAAAGCAGTGTTGCTATTTTATTTAATTTCCACAGTTATTTCATCGGACAAATGCTTTTCAGGACTAGTAATCATTGGAAAATGAAAGAAATCAAAGAAAAGTACATAATACACATGAGCCACTAGTATAAACGGAGGGTAAAATTGTCGACTGTTTCATAAACCGTTGATGATGAAATTCTGGATCCTAAAAACTTTAATGTAGCTTGTTAAAATAATTTTCTGCCAAAAAAATGTTAAGATAATAATCAGTTAAGTAAAAATTGGCATTAATGCTATCTCTTAATAATGTATATACCTGTATCAAATGAACTGTCTTAGAAAATCAGCATACACCTTTTTTTTTTTTAATATATCTTTATTGATTTCAGAGAGAGGAAAGGAGAGGGAGAGAGAGAGATAGAAACATCAATGATGAGAGAGGGTCATTGATTGGCTGCCTCCTGCACGCCCCCAACTGGGGACCCAGCCCTCAACCCGGGCATGTGCCCTGACCGGGAATCGAACCCTGATCGCCTGGATCCTAGGTCGACGCTCGACCGCTGAGCCACGCCCGGCCGGGTAGCATACACATTTTGAAACCATGTCAAATCGGTTTTTGAATGGGCCATAATAATATGTCCTTAGATTTCACTTGTGCAGTCCCTGGTATTGATTCTTTGAACGCACTGATAGTTTAGAAACAGGATTTGGGGAATAAAGAATGACCTTTAAGGAATGAGTACTGTCAGACTAACAACTCTAGGTTGAACAAAGGAGATTATTTAAATCGACAGTGTTGGAGCATGAAACAGTCTTCTGTTAACATTTAAAATTAGATATATCGTGATTGATATCTTAAGTTCTACTTCAGTAACATATTTTTTTTAAGTTTCACATATTTTGTTTTTGGCCGTGCAAAGTCCGAATGGAGGCTGCTGATTCACCAGAACAGATTTTACTCCTTGATTCAAAGATACGGGCGGCTTCTAATCGTCTCTGCCATACCAAGTGGTTTCCAGGGGCATTGTGGCAGGGCAAGAGGCAGCACAGAGAACTTACCCTGCTGGTCTCTAGTTAAAAATGATGCACATCTCTTCCATTTATTACCTCTTTGCCAGAATTAACCACATTGACGAAGCCAATTAAGTTATAAGTAGCTCAGGAACAGTGAGGGCATGAATATATGCCATGCACAAGTGGCCGTGTTAGTATACGTAAGAAAAAATTTAAATGGGTGAACATATCATAAGACATGAGAAAAACAGAGTAACACATTATTATTATTTTTTTAAATCCTCTCCCAAGGATAGTTTTCCCATTGCTTGTTTGCTTTTCAGAGAGAGTGGAAGGTGGGAGAGAGACGGAGAGAGAAACATCGATATGAGAGATACATTGATGGGTTGCCTCTGCACGCTCCCCGACCTGGGCTGGGGATTGACCTGCATCTGAGCTACCTGCCCTTGACTGGAATCGAACCCAAGACCCTTCAGTACGCAGGCTGACACTCTAACCACTGGGTCAAACCAGCTAGAGCAAAAGTAACCATTTTCTTAAGCATTTCTGTCCCAAACCATTGTTTACATTGTTTCCCTCCAAAAGGGTTTATGTTTTAAGGATATCAGAGCATATTACTGACTTTTGATAATATGAAGTGAAAAAAATTGCCCAAGGAAATGTTTTTATTAGTACCATTATCATTTAATTTTGTGGTGAGTGATTTTAAAATAATAATATGGTTATTTTTAGTAAATTTCTTAGTAAAGAGGAAACTTAAAAATTAGATATCCTCCTATCCACCCCATTAAATTTTTCTACACTTAATTTAAAAATTAACTGTTGAGCATTTCATTTGGAAATGCAACAGACCTGAGACACACTTACTACTTATCGTCACTAGGTTCCAGAGATACAAAAATGACTACAACAATAGAGAACCTAGTTTTGTATTCTGGGTGGTCAACCTCAGTAAGACAGTGCTTGTGCAGATAACTCAGGGGTGTTTGAGGAGATTGCAACATGGCTGGGGAAATAGATATAAAACTAATTGTAATGGAGTTTAGTAAGGATGAAAATAGAAGTAAAGACAAAATACTATTGTATATGGAAAAATGGGAGGTATGAGAGAAGAGCTTAAAATGAGGAAGGCATTTTGAGAGGTATTTTTTTTTTATGAGAATATTTTTTTCAAGATAAGTGAAATTTCAGTGCTTGAAGGAGTGCAAGAAGGGCATTACAGTAAACCCTCAATTTTTCGGACTTCTATTTAACACACTGCCACCCAGGAACCTGACTTTGACCTGGAATCAGACTCAAGACCCGTTAGTCTGCCGGCCAACACTCTCACCACTGAGCCAAACTGTCCAGGGCATGTTTCAGTTTTTAATGTAGGGGAGGGCGGTGCATGAAATCATTGTGCTGAGCGTCTGTGGTTTTTGTAGATCAAGCTCGGTAGAGCATAGGGTTCGAGGGCCCGGGCTAGGAGAGCATCTTTGTCAGGCTTCATGATACCGGTACTGATAGTTGGAGTCCTGGGCCATCTTACATTCACTAAGTGTCCTGGGGAATGCTCAGAAATAGGAGGAGGGAATAGTAATAGAACTATGGAGAGAGGCAAGGCTGTTTATAACCATAAAAACTGAGTAAGGAGAGAATTATGGGAAGAAGAGAAAAAGAATGAGACATTTTGAAGAGTGGCATGTAAATCACGATGACACAGCTGAGATTTGTCAGGAAGAGCAAAAGGCCATTGTGCAGAAGTCAGCACCGTAGCTGCTTTTGACTGAACTCAGTTAAGAAGGCCCTTGTCCATTCTAGGACGGGAATCATAAGAGCCTCACAAGCTGCATGTGTGTGTTCTGTCCAATTACTTTTATGTGCCACATTTATTATTTAGCTAAACATGCACAATTGACAAATGAACAGGAAATACTTTTTCTCAAAGTTACTAATTTATCACCAGAGAATAGCTCATAAACTAGATATAATGGTGCATTACCCATGTGACACTTGTGCTATTTCTGGATTCCCAAAGCCTTCATTTCTGTGCCTCTCTCAAAACTGTTTTTGAACCTTTCTCACCTTTTCTTCTTCTGCATGAAAAATTTGTTGTAGGTGGCGGAAACAGCACCAGGGGCTGACCGGTGGATTCAGCAACCTTGGTACTTGAGTTCTGGCTAGGAAAGAGTTCAGACCCTAAACTCAAACTGTGAGAGAACATTTATTTATAAAATCACAGAGACGGAAGGCAAAGGAAGGGGCTTAGGATCTTGGGAGTGAGTAAGGTAACGGTAAAGAGCCTGGGAATTTGGAAGGTGGGGGAAAGGGGAAGGGAAGGGTGTGTTCCTGGGAAGTAGAGTGAGCTGGGTCCTCCATTATGAGGGTTTTAAGGGTGGAGATTTTAGGGGAGATCCAGGGGAAGATCTTAATAGAATATTTAGCAGCTTTCCAGATGTGTCCTTTCAGAGTTGTGGTCTCCATTGATTGATTGGTTGGTTGGCACCAGAGTGGGGGTGGGTGGTGGGGTGGGTGGTGGGGTGGGTGAGGTGGGGGGCATTATTCAATGCAGCTGGTCCTGAGGTCAGGCATGGGGTCATTTGTCTGGTCTTGCTGCCTTTTGGGCCTAGAGCTGAAATATAAGTGAAGCCTAGATGTTATCTCTAGGCAGGAAAGGTCAGGGGTTCAAAACCCCACTTGACCAGCAGCATACTAGGGAAGGAAAGGTCGCCCTGGGGGCAAGGTCTCACCCTATAATTGTTCTTTGCTTTCTCCTCTGTGGATATTCTGTACCTAGCCCATTGTCCTTGCTCTACTTAGATCTGTCTAACTGCTTACCGCAAAATGCCCACATTTTATGGCCCATTAAAAATAATAGAATGCAATAATACATAAAGCATTAATCACTAATAATGAGTTATCCTTTGGAGAGCATTATTTACAAAAAAAAGAAGTAGCCCAGCTGAGTGGCTCAGTTGGTTGAGCATAGTCCTGTGCACCAAACGGTTGCCAGTTTGATTCCTGGACAGGGCACATACCTGGGGTTTGGGTTCAGTCCCTGGTTGGGGCACGTACTGAAGGTAACCAATCAGTGTTTCTTTCTCTCCCTCTCTCTCTCTCTCTCTGTTCCTTCCTCTCTCTAAGCACGTCCTTGGGTAAGGATTTAAAAAAAGTATTTAATCAAAGAACACCTGGAGTCGGCCTTAAACCAAGGGAACGCATATTGAAGGGAACGCGTATTGAATAAAGACCTTGAGAAACTTTGTACACTTGAGTTTTAGTTTTGGACAAGGACTTTCCAGTTTCTCTCATACTAAGAAAGCATTATCTGTACAAGTGAACTGCTATTGAGATTGCTTTGCATTGTATGAAATGATTGAGGGAAATGATGGATCTTATCCAGACACCTGGAAATGTGCAGAGATACTTCGTTCTCAAGAATGTTCTGGTTCATGGCTTTTACCTGAATATTTACCTCACATTCTCACAAAGGAACAAATCTTAGATTCCAAGTCACTTTCTAATTATATTACAAAGAAAGACTGTACATACTAGGTCTCCTAGCTTTTTCCTGGAGGAGGAATGATGACATACCTGAGGGTTTTGATACCTTGAAATTCATGTTTTTCCTGGCAACCCTGAGCACACCAATCTTAGCTTAATCTTGGTCAAATTACTATTCATCTCCAGTTACTCCTGAAAGAATGACACAATTATAATTACCCATATGCTCAATATTTTTATCGCTTATATTTCTTTGCTTTCCCTTAGTGGTGATACATGACAGAAGGATTTGTTGAGACAGGTCTGGGTCCATTTAATTTTCAGCTTAGTCTAGGATGTAGGCTAAAACTCAGATCTTTAATGTTTTTAAACCTGAAGCACACACACAATGAAAGAGGTTAAGAAAAAAAAAAACAAAACACTGTTAGTTTAAATTGTGTCAATCTGTTTCAGTGCTCCCTTAGGGCAAACTGTTCCTTTGTTCAGGGAAAACCAAGTAAATAGGCCAGTTTTGTTACTGTTACGCAATGTAAAGCAAGGACTCTGTTCTAACATGGAAATATTTGAGATACTCTCGTTTCAGGGAATTAAAACTGCTTTAGGGATGATAGTAAAAGCTTGCCTTTGTTAAAGATAAATTGCATGTCTGCAAAGAGTTACATTTGGGGGGAAAAGTGTTTTAGTAAGATAATGAAGACAAAAGAGAGAGTAGAGTTATTAGGGGGTGAGGGCCTCAAATTAAGGGACCCACTTTAAAAACACACACATGTTTTTATTGATTTCAGAGAGAGGAAGGGAAACGGGGAGAGATAGAAACATCAATAATAAAACAGTCACTGAGCAGCTGCCTCCTGCCCGCCCCCTGCTGGGGATCGAGCTGCAACCCGGGCCTGTGCCCTGACCGGGAATCGAACCTCGATCTCCGGATACTAGGTCGATGCTCAGCCGCTGAGCCAGGCCAGCCAAGCAGGATCTGTTACGGGGGAGACAACGAGGAGACCTCAGTTCTTGTCTTCTTGAGGGAAAGATTTTGATCAAGAGACAAAGTGTAAGAAAATAAAGCAAAGATTTATTGTCTGCAGCAAAAATATACCTAGGATGTTGAAACAAGGGAGGGGCACACAAGAGGTAACAGGAGAGCCTCGGCTGGGCTGCTTTGACTCACTGGGAAGTCAGACAGAGAGAAGGGTTCAGGTTGGGGGGCCTTGGAGACAGGTTCAGAGGGCAAGCCTGGGACGAGCAGCCGCTGCCCATTGCTCCCCTGGTTACAAGTCCCCTGGGGTCCCCTCGGAGGGGAGAAGGAAAGGGCACTGATGTGCTTCCCTGGGGGAGGGAGGAGTACACGCTGGGACAGTCATTGTCAGGGTTTTATAGGCTGGTGTTTAAACCCTGATCAACAGAATACTCCTCAGTAATAGAATATTCATCGGTGTGGCTGGCAAATGGCACTAATTGGATTTGTGTTATATGTCCTCCTGAATAGGGTCATTTAAGCTGTCTACCCTCTGGCTGGGGAAAGGAAATAATACAAATCATTTACTCTTTTTAATTTTTTTTTAAATTTAAATTTTATTTTTGTTCAAAACATTACAGATGTCCCTTTTTCTCCCCAGTGACCCTTTCCACCCCGCCCCATCCCCCTGCCCGGTCCCTCTCCCCACCATTGTCCGTGTCCTTGGGTTGTGCATATCTGCATATAAATTCTTTGGTTACTCTCTCCCTCCACCCTCCCGCCCTCCTCCATCACAAACCATTTACTCTTAAGTGTCCTTGGTTTAAGGAAGATAGGATTTACTAGGTGGCTGCAAACTGCTGTTTAACAGTCTGTCTCAGTTTCCCCATTCTGCTTGTCTTGGGGTTTTCCTACTTTCACTGTTATAACAGATCCACCTTCTTAAAAGGTGTCTTCATTTCCATTCTTTATCTACTAGAAGAGTCAAATTCAGGCCGTTAAGAGTCATGCGATTTTTTAGATGTGTTCATTCATGAGAACTGGCATCATTAGTAGAGACTTAGATTGGTATCTTTTTTCCATTAAATATCTAATCCGTTGCTTTTGTACATAATAAAACTATGAATTTTTTTTTACTTATGTAGTTATTGCCTGCCATCTTACTGAAGCCTTAATAGTTTTCAGTGGATTCTCCATGTTTTCCAGGTGTTTAATTACTTTTTTTTTCAGTAAAGTTGCTCCTTGTTTAAATTTTTAGACTATAATTTAATTTGTTTAGTTTTCAGTAAATTAGATTGGTGAAAAAAACATGTTGAGCTCTTTAACAGTTCCAACATTTAAGACCATAAAGATACAGAGCAAAGTGTACAGGTAAAAGTTACTGCTGTGGTTTAGAGTTGTCACTCTAAATATTTGGCAGTGTATACTTGACCTTCCTTCATCTGAATGGATATCAGATTATTCAGATCATACCCTGGCCCCATACCCTCTACTGTATATTCTGGTATGTGATTTGTTAATGTCCTTAAATAATCTAAGGAAATAAAATTGAAAACCTATATCTGAAAGTTGTTTTATTTTATTTATTTTATTTTTAATCTTCACTCGAGGATATGCTTATTGATTTTAGAGAGAGGGGGAGGGGGAGAGAGAGACAGAGAGAGAGAAACATTAATGTGAGAGAGAACATCAGTTGGTTGTGTATCCTATGTGCTATGGCCAGGAATCAAACCCTAGACCTAGGTATGTGCCCTGACTGGGAATCAAACCCTCAGCCTTTTGATGTACAGGACAATGCTCCAACCAATTTAACCACAACAGCCAGGACCTAAAAATTATTTTAGATAACCATCTTATTTTTTTATTAATGTCAAAAAAATGACTCTAAGTCTTCAAGTCAGAGAGGTGGTGTCTAATTTATGGGAAACAATGTACCTTGAAATGTATTGCAATCCATTCACCGGTTAAGTAGTTATAGTTAGAAAAGGGAAAATAGAGATCCATTTAATCATTTCTAAAGCATTTTGCTAAGGTAGACTCAAGAGAAGATAATAGATATTTAAATTTCCTCCAATATCTCTATAGGCTACTAATTAAACCATTTCCAAATACCTTAAAATATTTTTATACATATATGTTCCCCCCAAAATGTATACACACTTTAACAGCTCATAACTCACATAATTTTCACTCTTTTTCAGGTTTAACTGATTTGAAATAATCCGTGAAGCCAGATTAAGCTTTGAAAAAAGAAAATTTATCCTAAAGTACCATAAGACTTTTTTTTTTTTTTAATGGGGAATACATAAAACATAAGGTTTACAGTAGAAAACCAACATTATATAAATTGAGGGCACACAAATACCCAACAAAATGATTCTTGATGTTTGTGATTCCATTGCTTCACATTATCAGCAGTGCCTGGACCACAACAGTCATCAGTTTTAAAACAAGCATTGAAAAAAAAATTCATTTCTGTAGATTTTTTAAATTTTGAAAATGAACTCTGTGTTAATAAACACAGACTTTATAATCATTCAAAAGGTACATACATTTTTGGGGACACCCTGTGTATATACACACACATACACACACACACACACACACACACACACACACCCAGAAAGTCTCTTTTGGACTCACAACAAATAACCCTGTTACTAAACTTGTAATAAAAATATCCATATTTACCAAATTAGAACTAAATTTTCCAATTTATTGATGTCTATGTTCACATTATTTTATGTTTCCTTTAAGACAGCTCCCGGTCTCCTTTAATAATTTACATAACATATAATCTATGGATTTAAAGTGCACAGTTCAATGTTTTTTTGGTAAATTTAGTTGTATCATTACCATCAATTAGAGAATATTTTCATTACTACTCCACCCCCTCAAAAAAGCCCCATACCAATTAGTAGCCACTTCTTATTTTTCCCCATGCTCCCTAACCACTGAGAACCACCAATCTACTTTCTGTCTTTAAAGATTTCCCTATTATGAACATTTCATGTAAAGGGAATTATAGATTAAGTCGTCTTATGTGACTGGCTCCTTCACCAAGTATAATAGTTTCAAGATTCATCCATATTTTAGCCTACATCAGAGCTTCCTTCTTTTTTACTGCTGGATGATGTTCCATTATGCAGATGTGCAGTGCCAACTTTTATTCAACTCTCATCAGTTGATTGACATTTGGGCCATTTCTGCTTTTAGCTATTATGAGTAAAGCTGCAATGCACATTTGTGTACATTTGGATATATAATTGTATTCTCTTGGGTATAGACCTAGCAGTGGCATTGCTAGGTCATATGGTAATTATATGTTTGACATTTTGAAAATCTGTCCACCTCGTCTCCAAAGCAGCTGAGTCATTTTACATTTCTACCAGCAATGTATGAGGGTTCTAATTTCTCCATATCTTTTTCAAAATTTGTTATTATCATTTTTTTATTAAAGTCATTATATTGGGTGTGAAGTATGATTGCAATTTGCATTTCTCTGATAGCGAATAATATTGAGCATTTTTCATGCTCTTATCAGGCATTTGTATACCTCATTGGAGAAATAACTTCAATTCTTTTTTTTTTTTTTTTTTTAATATATCTTTATTGATTTCAGAGAGAGGAAAGGAGAGGGAGAGAGAGATATAGAAACATCAGTGATGAGAGAGTCATTGATCAAGCCACAACCCGGGCATGTGACCTGACCGGGAATCGGACCCCGATGGCCTGGATCCTAGGTCGACGCTCAACCGCTGAGCCACGCCCGGCCGGGCATAACTTCAATTCTTATGCTCACTTTTTCCTTGGGTTATGTGTTACTTTACTGTTGAGTTGTGAGAGCTATATATATTCTAGATCCAAGCCCATTACCACATTAATGATTTAGAAATATTTTCTCCCATTCTGTGGATTAGCTTTTTACTTTCTTGGTGGTGTCTTTTGAATCACAAAAGTTTTTAATTTCTATGAAGTGCAACTTATTATTTATTGTTATTTTGCTTTTGGTGTCATGATGAAGAAGGCTGTGCCTAACCCAAGTTTACGAAGATTTAGTCTTGTATTTTATTCTAAGAGTTTCATAATTTGCCTTCGACATTGAGGTCTAAATATGCATTTTGAGTGTGTGTGTGTTTATCATATGAGGAAAGGACCCAGTATTATTCTTTAGCATGTGAGTATATAATTGTTGCAAACCATTTGTTGAGAAGATTAATATTCCCCATGGAATTTTTCTTGTACTCTTGTCAAAAATCAACTCACCATAAACATATGGTTTATTTCTGGACTATCATTTCTCTTCCACTTGATCTATATGTCTGTCCTTATTATATTACCTCACTGTCTTGATTGCTGTAATTTTGTAGTAAGTTTAGTATCAAGAAATGTGAGTCTAACTTCTCTCCGCCAATACTGTTTCAGCTATTTTTGCTCTCTTTCATTTCCATATGCATTTTGAGGTTAGTTATCAATTTCTGGGAAAAAGCCAGCTGGGATTTTGGTAGTGATTATATTGAATATATATTACCTATTTGGAAACTATTGCTGTCTTAGCAATAGTAAGCCTTTCAATTCATGAACATGGGTTATCTTTCTATTTTTAAATCTTTAATTTGTTAATGATATTGTTTTCAGTGTACAGATTACATTTTTTCTTAAAATATTTCTAATTTTATTTCCCTGCTTTGTATTTTTAATTCTTTTAAATGCTATTATAAATGGAATTGTCTTCTGAATTTTATTTTTGTTCATTGAAATGAACAAAATACAACTGAATTTTGTATGTTGCTTCTCTACCTTGCAATCTAGCTGGAGTTTTTATAATTCTAATAGTTTTATTGTGAATTACTTAATATTTTGTATATATAAGGACATGTCATCTGCCAGTAGAGATTGTTTTACTTTTTGCAAGGTGGATGATTTTTTTTCTTTCTTTCTTTCTTTCTTTCTTTCTTTCTTTCTTTCTTTCTTTCTTTCTTTCTTTCTTTCTTTCTTTCTTTCTTTCTTTCTTTCTTTCTTTCTTTCTTCTTTCTTCCTTCCTTCCTTTCTTTCTTTCTTTCTTTCTTTCTTTCTTTCTTTCTTTCTTTCTTTCTTTCTTTCTTTCTTTCTTTCTTTCTTTCTTTCTTTCTTTCTTCCTTTCTTTCTTCTTTTCTTTCTTCCTTTCTTTTCTTCCTTTCTTTCTTCCTTTCTTTCTTTCTTTCTTTCTTTCTTTCTTTCTTTCTTTCTTTCTTTCTTTCTTTCTTTCTTTCTTTCTTTCTTTCTTTCTTTCTTTCTTCTTTTTCTTCTTTTTTCTTTTTTTCCCAATTTTCCTGACTAAATCTTCAATACAATGTTGTATAGAAGGGTACTAGTAGGCATTCTTGTCTTGTTCCTGGTTATAGGAGAATCTCTCATTTATTCACCACTAAGTGTGATATAAGCCATGGGTTTTTCATAGATTCCTTTATCAATTTGGGCAAATTGCCTTCTATTTCTAGTTTGTTGAGATTTTTATGACGAATTTGGGCATAAGAAAGGTTTATATATCAAATAAACTTTTAATTCAACCATGTAAAGTATAGGCTCATTGCAATGGGGGTGACTGAACACAAGAAGAGCTGTAGATTATCTGACCCTAGAAAGAAAGTTACAAGAAGATTTTTAGAGGAAGGTAGAATTTAGGCAAAATTTAAGTAATGTTTTATTAGGCTTAAAGTTAAGCATAGCCATGTGTACTCTGTGTAGACTTTCAACATTGGGTCTAGACTTTGGAATGGACCCAGAATCCCATTTCTCTAGAAACTACAAAGTTAAGACAGATGTGGAATGTTGCATCCAGAAACTTTTTATTTTAAGCTCTGTACTGATCATCAAACAGGAAGCTTTCTTCTACTTCTTGGCTTTAGAAAAGAAGCCAGTGAGTAGGGATCAGTACACTTTCAACAAGGGAGGCCATTGTGATGCTTTACAGTTGTAGCATATCCTTGAGTTAAATATTATTTCCTGTTAACTTTGCAGTAGGATTTATATGTGACTGTTTTTCCAACCAATTGAATGTCAATGTTTTGTGCATGTGGCTCCCTCCGAAGCCCATCCTTCACTGCCCCTTCCATTCCATAAACTCTTATCCTGCCTTTAGAACACCACACAGGCAGGAAGGAGCTGGTGCTCCTGCTTCGCGCTAAGAGCTCTGCTGAGTAGCCGTCCGAGTAGTGGTCAGTGTCAATGTGCAGACCAGTAGGATCAATTTGTCCACCCTTGGCTGTGAAAACTAGAATTCAGCAAATTAGGTTTAGCAGTGGTTTTGAGTTATTAGCCTGCCTCGTATCATTTGATGATCTGACTTCTTTTCACTTCTATCAAAGCGCATTAGTACCTCATCCATGCTTAGCCAAACCCAATTACCTGATTAAAGTGGGGTGGCTGGGAGGGAAGGGGCCTCTTTTACTTTGAAAGTGTATGAAGCGAGAAGGTGGTATTTTTACTGTGATCCATTGCACATATGCAGCTGCTGAATTAGCACTGTTAGAGGGGTTTTTAAATTATGTCTATTCTATATCCTTGAGTTCCAATAATGTTTAACTCTGTATTGATTTAGTCTGTTCAATATTTTAGGACTGGTTGACCAGATAGTTAGGTATTTTACTTTATTTTCAAACTACATGACTATCTGCCAGAAATAGCAATACAAAGTTCTTACTGTACTCGTTCAACAGATTCAGGGACCTTAATGTTCACGGGCACACACACATGTCACTTGACCAAACATTATATTAAATCACCACAAAATGGATATAGCTATCCTACGTTATCTCAAGTAAAATATTTTTTATGATTTTTAAAATTTGATATAGGTTTTTAATTGGTGATTTGTTAATGACAAATACAATGATAAGGAATAAGATATTTTTTTGAGAAAGAAGTATGTTACAGAAATATTTTTAAATGTAGTGCCAGAAAAAAAATAAATAAATAAATAAAATAAATGTAGTGCCAGATTATGATTATGCTGTCAGGCTGTCGTCTATTGCAAAAATAAAATAAAATAAATTGTACCTGGACAGTGGGGTGTATTCTGTACTCGAGTAACCCTGGAACTATGTCAACCATAGAAAAGGACCATCTGCTTCATCTCAATACTGATACCGAGTGGTTTCTTCCTGATTTGTAGGAAAAAGTTGCCATGAAGAACATCTGTCAAAGTCAGTTCAAGAGAAAGATACAGAGTGAGGATGGATTAATGATTCTGATTTGCTTGGATTTTTTTAAAAGCTCTGCTGTTTCTCATTCTATCTGTGAATTATGAAGGACTGTAATGCTGCTTATACTACTAATACAGTTCATCATTTCTTAAGTGATTTGATAATGCAAAAAAACCCGTGGAATGGATGATTTATTTTTTAATAACTGAAACACCTTTGGCCATTGCCAACCTCCAACCTACTCACCTCAAATAAGAACACATTATGATTCAGACAAAAAGAGCTTAAAAGGTTTTTTTTTTTATGATTGTATAATTTTTTTTTTTATAATCTCTGGCTTAAGTTTCCAGTCTAATCACCCACATTATTTATTATAAACTGTTTTGTTGATTGTATGAGAGGAGACTGCTCATGGTAAATTAATGGTTATATAATTCACCCAGAGTCAGACAATTTAAAACTAATGAATCATTTGTTTGGGTCCAGCTTGGTGTAGATCGAGAATAGTCCCAGGTGCTGTAAACCCATCTCTGTATGGTGGTATAAAGAATATAAGCTCTGGAATGAGATGAATCTGCATTAGAAATGTTGCTTTAACACTATCAGTTCTGTGACCATAGGTTTCAGTTTCCTTCTTAGGAAAAGAGGAAAATAAAACCACCTTCACAGAATAGATAAAGTAAAGTGATGCATGCAAAGCAATGAACACAGTTTCTAGCAGAAAGACAAGGCTCAATAAATGGTTGTTATTAATTTTTATTAGTGGATTTTTTTCTATTGAGTGTAGAAAAAAGGGAATAATGACAACAATTTAGTCTCATTAAATAAATTTAGTTCAAATGGCTTTAATATTGTTTTTCTTTTCCACTAAATTCTGTCGAACACCAAACTAAATATTTACCCATTTTAAACCTGAGAACAAACCTTTTCATCTACCTGTTTTCAGAAGAGCTGAATTGTTAGGTTCCTTGAGAGAAAAACAACAGAGCCTCTGCCTGTTAAATGTTAATTTCTTAGTAAAACTGCAAAGCTATACACATTTTTTCCTCAAATTTAACATGCTAAGAGTAATAAATCTGAGGGAAACAGATAACATGAAGGAAAAAGTATAATAATTTGTTTATAATTAAACATGTACTCAAGCACCTTTACAGAAAATAAAATAGCTACCCTGTGTTGTCTTAGAGATTAGGAACACAATTTTAAGAAATAATTACTCTTGCTTTTCACATTGTCATTTTTATGTATTCGAATCTATGTACTACCATTTATCTTTCTCCAACAACTTTTAAAGCATGCCTTAGCCGACAACTAATTTCATTTCCTTTCTTTTGTAAATTTTTAAAAAAATATTTTTATTGATTTCGGAGAGAGGAAGAGAGAGGGAGAGAGAGATAGAAACATCAATGATGACAGAATCATCAATCAGCTGCCTCCTGCATGCCCCCCACTGGGGATGGAGCCTGCAACCCTGACATGTGCCCTAACCGGGAATTGAACCGCCACCTCCAGGTTCATAGGTTGACGCTGAACCACTGAGCCAAGCCAGCCAGGCTAATTTCATTCTCTTTTGTTTTTATATCATATTATTTGGATAGAATCAAAGAACTTCCTGCATTAATTTATTAAAACATTCTCTATCACTGTCTGATAGTTGCAAAGGTGCAGTTAGATTTCGGCTTCTTAATACTATTGCAATTTTTGATATGTCTGCTTTTTCTTGACATCTCCAGGGATAAGATCAAGAGGAAACTCATTATGATTAAAACTGAATGGTGTCTCTGCCATATGATTTTCAAAAGTGTCTCTAAATTGTTGCAACTGGATATTTTTTGAAAATTAATATTTAACATACAAAAATAGAAGGCAGCTACCATTTTCCTAAATAAATGGCAATTATTTAACTGATTTTTTTAATGAGAAGGTTCAGGTTTTTTTAAATTAAATTAATTAATTAATTAATTTATTTATTTATTTATTAATGTTTCTTTATCTTTATTGTTGAGACCATTTACAGATGTCCCTGTTTTAACCCCACTGATCCCCTCTACCCCACATCCACCCCACCCCCAGGCCTTCCCCAGACCAGTGTCTGTGTCCATGGGCTATGCCCATAAACATAGAAGTTCCCTGATTAATCTTTCCCCACCCACACCCTCCTCCTTGCCTTCCCTCTGAGATTCCTCAGTTTGTTTCAAGCTTCTATATTATTGAATCCACTTTGTTCATCAGTTTATTTTGTTTATTGTATTCCACATATAAGTGAGATCATGTGGTACTTTTCTTTCTCTGACTGGATTATTTCTCTTAGCATAATACTCTCCAGTTCCCTCCATGCTGCGCCAAAGGCCAAAAGGTCCTTCCTCTTCACAGCCGCATAGTATTCCATGGTGTAAATGTGCCACAGCTTTTTATCCACTCATCTACTGATGGGCACTTGGGCTGTTTCCAAATCTTAGCTATTATAAATTGTGCTGCTATAAACATAGGGGTGCATAAGTTCTTTGCGATTGGTGTTTGGGGTTCCTTAGGATATATTCCCAGAAAAACTGAATGAGAAGATTCAGTTTTTAATGACATGTTTTTACAAAAACTATTCCCATGAGCAGTTCACAGCTCAGTTTTGCTGTGTGTAACCAGCTATCAATATAACTATCACATTATTGTATTTTTATTTTGAAGAGGTTGTGAAAAACTTATTAATACAACAGCATATAGATAAACATATATATTTAAATTTTTTTTTTCTGTCCAGAAGCCAAGTCTTTTGTAGATAAAAATGTAAATATTCTTCCTTCCATCAGATGTGGGTTCTGTCGAAGGACTTGCCTATCACAGAGCCTGGGACACACTGTACTGGACCAGCTCCACTACCTCATCCATCACCAGACACACAGTGGACCAGACTCGGCCTGGAGCGTTTGACCGGGAAGCTGTCATAACCATGTCAGAGGATGACCATCCACATGTGCTAGCCCTGGATGAATGCCAAAAGTAAAAAGCAGTGCATTTTTATTTCTTTATTATAAGTATAAGTCAAAGACTATCAAAGTTAGATTAAGTTTTAAATAAATTAACTTAAAAAATAAAGATTTCCTTTGAAATTCTCTTTTTAGAATTCACAAAACTAATTTTTATAGAAACAGTGTAAATGTGAATAATGAAAATCTGGGCTCTTTGAATGCCAAGTATCACCTCCATGAAAAATCCAGTCAAGCAAATTTAAGTAATCACAGGGAAACTAGAGACAATATTGTGCTGGAAATGGCATATGAAGAAGACATTAGGTCATAGCTGATTGAAATTATAAATTTGAAAAGACTATTAACATGAATTCAAAACTAAAAGGTATTTCTGTAATTTAACTTACTAATTTTAACATCTGGGGATCATTCTAATTAAAATACTGAGAAAACAAAAAACAACAAATCTTGTGTGCAGCTATATTTTCAACATTTGATACTAGACAACAGTTTAAGTAGTCCACATATGTTTAATGATATAATGTGCAGACATTTATAATAATTCTTAAAAGAATTCATAGCAAGAGAAAATTATCAGGCTATAATATAGAACAAATATAAAACAAGACAAATCAGAAAAAAAGCCATGGTGTTTTTGGATGCCATATAAAAATAATTATATGAAAACTGAAGAACAAAGCTCATGTTAAGTAGAAAAAAATATATCTATGAGATTGCATTCTCATACAATATGGTAAGATATTTGTTAACTACTAGAAAATCCTTCAAACTGAAGTGAAACAAGTGAACAAAGATCAGACCAACCTGGCTTTCTCACTGAACAGAAGTAGAAGAGCTCTTTTCAGGTGTGGTGAAGAAAAATCAAAGAATAAAAACCAGTGACATTAAACACTGTCCCTGACTACTTGAGAGAAGAAAGAGCTACATAAATTACTCAGTGTGAGAGTCACTAAAGCTGGACACTCTTATAGAGCTAGAAGTAAGTTTAGCCTTAATTCACTTAGTCAGGTACCTTCATCTTGTAAATAAAGACTCTGGAGGTTAGAAGATGAATGTTGAGAGAAGGTTGACTTCTCACAGCTCTGGTGATTTAGTTCAGATGGACACAGGCTTTCAGATGCCTGGACTACAATGCTGCATTGCCTCTAAATGATTATACATAGAAATGTTACATGCAGTCTTGCTATAAATGTGAAATATTATTTCAAATAATTTTTCTTTGTCAGTATTTATTCAGAATATTTTTTCAAATATTTAAAGCAGCCTTCCTGTCAGCCTCCCTCCCTTCCTCCTACTTTCTCTTCTTTATTTCTTTTTCCCTTCCTCCTCTCTCCCTTCCTCCTCCCTTCCTTCCTTCCTTCCTTCCTTCCTTCCTTCCTTCCTTCCTTCCTTCCTTCCTTCCTTCCTTCCTTCCTTCCTTCCTTCCTTCCTTCCTTCCCTTTCCTTCCTCTTCCATTCTGAGCAGTAGCACTTGATCTTCTAATAAATCTCAGGTACAGCCCTAAAAAAAGCAAAAGAAAAACTGTTTCAGTAAAAATAGGGCTTGTAGATTGGAGCCCTGCAGCCTCTCCACTCTTCCAGTGACCTCTAAGGGCTGCCGTGTAATCCTAGGACGTCCTTAAGGAATAGTTGGACAAACACTGATTTAAAGTATTCTATAAAATCTTTAAGTAACAAATGTTATGTTTAAGGGTTAAGATTAACCCCTGGAATTCCAGAAACAACATTGTAATTTATAGAAAAATCACACTGAGAAAGAGAAGGGAAACAATTACATAATAAAGAAATATAGGAGTTTAGTAATTTTATTTTTCTGAAACATATAAAAGGACGATGCAGAATTTAAAAAGCAAACCTGGAAGGAGAGGGTGATTTTGATTTTCACCAGTTGAAGACAAGAAATAGGGTAAGAACAATGTCTAAATGGTCATATTAAACCTGCTGAATATTACATTAATAAGTCAGAGTATTTTGCAGCTCATAGAAAATTTAAGACAACTGTTTTGAACCTGATTATAATAAATCCTGACTATGCATCAAACTCAGTTTAATCAAATTACTATTTGAGAGAATGCACAAGAAATTGTTTTTCAGGAAGAGTTTCCAGCTCTTATTTTTAAAAATGAAAAACATATACATGTAAATATAATATTCACATCGCCCGTTAATACCTAGACTTCCTTACGGATCCTAGCACATAAGAAATAATTTTGCTTCTTTTTAAATAGTTCGACATTGCTGTGTTTCTATTAATGATTTTATTGTTAATGAAAATTTTCTTTTATTTTTACAATTTTTATTTTAACTAGTTTAATGTTTTGGACCAACTGGAACGAACAGCATCCAAGTATCATGAGATCTACCCTGACTGGGAAAAATGCTCAAGTGGTGGTCAGTACAGACATACTCACTCCCAATGGACTCACCATTGACCACCGTGCAGAAAAACTGTATTTCTCAGATGGCAGCCTAGGAAAAATTGAAAGATGTGAATATGATGGATCCCAGAGACATGTAAGTTGAGAATTTCTTGATTATAAATGTAAACATGATACATTTGAAAACTATATGCTTTATTCTTGCCTATAATATGCATATGAAAGAATTTCAACCTAGGTTAATTGTTTGAATCAATCCAATTAAATAATACATTCAGTGAGAAATAAAACTGTGGATAATGTTTTGAAAACTTTCTTCAAGTGCATTTGCTGCCATAGAGACAGTTTGACTCATACGAACTTTATGCTGGAGAAACAATAACTGACTGAATTGTTAATTAATGGAATTGTTAGAGTGATTTGCATAAGCTTCATTGTTATTTATATATTTTTTGAAATGTGAAATGAAGTTGATTAGTTACCCTAGGCTAAAAGAATATTAGAAAAGAATGAAATGATCTTCTGTCTGCGTTTGGGTCCTTAAAGCAACCTATGCTTTGAAAAGAGAAAAATGGGATTCTTTCATAGTCAGTCCCATTCTCTGTCTCCTTTCTCTGGGTTCCAAAAGAAATGTTAGTGGAAGAGTCTCATGCTGCCCCTGAAGAACTCTTACAGCAGATATGTAGGGTCTGTAGAATGGTGAAAGTTCAGTGCCCTTCCCTTATCCTGTGAGGACAGCAGCCCTTAGCAACTGGGAAAACTCGAGAGTTGAGGAGAGTAAGACCTGGGTAGCTACAGCACTGGAGAAATCTACCCCAATGTCCCCACTCCAGTGCACGCCTGAAAGACAAAATGATGCCGAGGCTCTTCACTCCTCCACTCTATTTCTTTTTATTTTATTTTATTTTATTTTATTTTATTTTATTTTATTTTATTTTATTTTATTTTATTTTATTATTTTAATTTTATTTTATTTTTATTTTTTATTTTTATTTATTTATTTATTTATTTATTTATTTATTTATTTAATTTTTGTTTAAAATATTACACATGTCCCTTTTTCTCCCCAATGACCCATTCCACCTTGTCCCATCCCCTCCCCAGTCCCTCTCCCCACCATTGTCCGTGCCCTTGGGTTGTGCATATTCCACTGTATTTCTTGAAAGGCTAGATGGTAAATATTTGAAGCTTCATGGGCTGTATTTTCTCTATCACAACTACAGTGCCTTATAGTGCTAAAGCAGACATGGAGAATATATGGATAAATAGGCGTGGCAATTTTTCACAATATACAGTATATAAAGAAGCAGGTAACCAACCAATAGTCCATAGTCTCTTAATACATAATCGACACCTTTAAGCACACTGTTTAATTCAATTTAATATAGATCTATACATATATAAATATATATTATGTGTCTCGATAGGTCTATCTGGATAGATAATATATATCTATATCTATATATATATATACACACACATATTATATCATATAGGGAAATACATTTATCTTAGGGCAACTATCTAAATGTATATATACATACATATGTGTGTATATGTGTGTATATAGATAAATAGATTGTGTGTGTGTGCACGTGCGCGTGTGAGTTCTTGAAGGAGGAAGTGCATTCATTTACATTCTAGCACAGGGCCGCATTATTGTGGAGTGGCTACTGAGAGTAGTACTGACACAGGACAGCTGTAAACTTAAAGAACATTGAAATCATGGGCTCAGACCTGATGAGTTCAGTTTGTGCTAAATGCAAAAATTCTAATCAAATAATTCTATCTAAATTCTTGGTCTGTTTTTATTAATTAAAGACAGTGTGACTTTAGGCAAATTATTTAGTCTTTATAAATTTTAGTCTTCCAATATGCAGATTACCTAAATTTCAGCGTTATTATGAGGATGTAGTGTGAAAGTATGTGCCTCAGACTACAGTAAAGAGATTTTAAATGATGCTAGTGGATAATGCTTTTGAAAAGACAATTAGGTAAATCATTATACTGGGTGTGGTATTATTTTCTAGTATGTTCTCATAGAGGAAATGCTTCTATAACTCCTCATAACAACCCTATATCCACTTCAATTTAGTATCTGTATACTTGCTTTTCTCCTCTCCCCGATCTGTCCTTATATATGGCAATTATAGCTACTCTAAGTGGTCCAGTAATCAGATATCTCTAATATAAATTAAAGGATTTGTTTTGACATTAAAAAAATAAGACTAGTTAGAATTCTAACTCATTTTTCCATCCCTGTACAAAGCAGGATACTTCTGGCTGGATATGATATGTTAACAGTATTGTATTATATATTTGAATCTGCTAAGAGAGTATATTTTAAAATTTCTCACCAACTCCCAAAAAGCAAAAAACAAAAACAAACACAAAAACTCCTTGAGGTGCAGCATATATACACTTTGCAGTATATACGTTCCAAATCATTACGCTGTATACTTTAAACTTACAGTGTTATATGTCAATTATATTTTAATAAAGCTAGAAAAAATTTCTGTCCTGTAAAGATGCAAATGTCAAGCAAAGAACATTACTTTGAAGACTATGGTTTTATTCCCCGCTAGGACACTTACCAATTTTACTTCAAACTTAGAACTACATAACCCTTTTCCTCTACTTCCCCAATAAATCAGCTTTACCATCAAGAAAAAGAAATCTGGTTAGGCCCTAAAATTAGGAAATTATTTTTAAGCTTATTACATTCTTATGTGCCTCTATATTTCCCCATCTTTATCTTCATATGAATTCTAATTGAAAACAAAGGTAATATTATTGTTAATAAAATAAATAATGAATTTAATTTTTTTTTAACATTTTTGCAAAATTTTATTTAAGGACTTTATTCACAGTTTTAAAGACTCCGTGCACTATCCTTTTCATTTTTTAAGACTTCTAAGAGATACCAACCTACTAATCCTACCAGCGAACAGTCCCTGAATATGAATGGCGCTCTGGATATCGTGCTAAGCACTTTAGATTTCATTCTATTTTCATAGCATTCCTTTGTAGTAGGCATTTTTATGATGTTTTCCATGTTACTGATGAAGAAAGTGAGGCACAGAGTTTAGTTTAGTTTAGTTTAGGTTCCCAGGAGCACCGAAGCCTCACGCGTGGCAGGAGCAGGGCCCTGTCGCTGGTGGTCTCCTTGCGAGCCAGCCCTTTCCACGCTGTGCATCCTCGGAAGAGTTTTCATTTAGAAAAACAGAGCCAACTAAGCGCACAGGCGTGGCCACTTCTACAGGCCTTACGGCCAACAGTCAATTTGTTTTCTTTTATTCGCATTTCTTTAATATGTTACAATCCATATCCTTTTAATTTATAATTGAACATGAAATATGCCCAGCAGAATCTTAGCTTTCACTGATTTACTTAATGAGCTAAGTAGATTTGATCTTTTACAAAGTAGAACCCGCAGCTTGTGGGCATGATCACATTATTCTGCACGCATTACAAGACCCTTAGCGTCTGATGAGGGAGAAGACAGCATCTAGCTCTGAGTGGCACACCGCCCCTTTGTAACTGTATCTAAGAAACACACAGAACTTCTGCACACGCTTCTTCAAAGTGCACCTCACACATTCCTATTATGCTGAGACAGGTTAATCATTTCAAGGTAGACTCATCAAAGCTGTTTCAAAAGACAAAGATCAGCCCAGCTGGTGTGGCTCAGTGGTTGAGCATTGACCTAGGATCCAGGAGATCGGGGTTCGATTCCCAAGCAGGGCACATGCCCGGGTGCGGGCTCGATCCCCAGTCAGGGGCACGCAGGAGGCAGCTGATCAATGACTCTCTCATCACTGATGTTTCTCTCTCCCTCTTCCTTCCTCTCTCTGAAATCAGTAAAGATTATTTAAAAAAAAAAAATCAGCTTTTTACCCCACCATCATTGGAAGAACATTATTGCCTAAAACTATTTAATAGATATCCAATAGATGTTGGCATATCATAACACCTTTTCCATGGTCCATGTTACATAAGGATTTCTCTTTTGCTTTCAGTATTTCTTTCACCTTCATATTTTGCTCCCATTGTTTAGGTGATGCAATAGTGTGCAATTAGGAAAAAAATAAATATTTACGTATTATACATATTGGAAATTAATAATTCAATGTATGTAGTCTAATTTTATTAAAGATAGGATTACAAAATACTACAATCGGGAGTTGGAAGTTATTTAATCCTTTAAAATGATAATTTTAGTGGAATATTGAATGTAAGCTTTGTTTTGTGTATTAACTGCTTACATAAACATTACCAAGTTTGGTAAAGTCCCTATGCTCCAATCATCTGGCTTTTAATAAAGATATATCTAGATGGTTTGACTATAGAGACCTTAAGACTATAGAGACCTTAATACAGTGAAGATTTAAAGGTTGTGTAGTCTCTAGTAGCTTCTGTTTCTTTCTGTGTTTTGAAAACAAAAATCTGTACAGTTCTGCTCTAATCAAATAGATACATTTTTTAGTTAAGAAAGAAGCACATTGAATAGCTTGGAAATTCTTCTATTTTACTTGAAGACCTAGGATAAGAAAAGATGTGTTTTATAACTGTAAATAATATCTTGACAATAACACTGTTTTCATTTGTGCCTTCTCTTTCCTTTAATACCTGTGAGGTAGAACCATGTTGAGACTATTCAGCATTTTCCATTATTACACTCTACCTTAGTTTCCTAAAAATCATTATAATAAAGAAAATCAAAACTTCAGGTCAATGCAAAAAGATTTAATAGCTTATTTGCAAAATTGTCCCTTCTTCCACTCCCTTTCCAAACAAAGCAATAAAAGCCTCAAATAATATCCTTCTTCATAATCTTTTTCTTGCAAGACAGTGATTTCAATTCTGTGTAACAGATTCCATACTTGAAGCTGAATTGAGTGATGTTTTCCTTTGGTGTGGTAAGTGCAGGTCACCTGATCTCAATGAATACTGGCTTGCGGGTGTATTGTTTTTTTTGTTTTGTTTTTTTCTTGTCAAGGCTGTGAATACACCTTGGACCTCATACTGTTGAGGTCCAAGTTGAATCTAGACATTAGCACATTGAACTGATAACACTGTTCAATATAAGGTCCATTTATTAAAAA
The DNA here is from genome assembly GCF_054644295.1 of Miniopterus natalensis. Classification (NCBI taxonomy): domain Eukaryota; kingdom Metazoa; phylum Chordata; class Mammalia; order Chiroptera; family Miniopteridae; genus Miniopterus; species Miniopterus natalensis. The sequence goes on from NC_142088.1 coordinate 64,273,996, forward strand.
GCAGCCTGTGTAAAAATTTATGGTCTTGCAGAATAAGGACAGATTTAAGGATAATAGTAATCTGTTCTGACTATCACCTTTGAGTTCAAACAGAAGACATCTTTTCTGCCTCTCTGAACTCACAAGTCTACTAATTTTCACAAAATTATAGCACATTATTTGTGTTGAATAAGCTATTAATTATATTTATACCTAATAAAGGACATTTCCCCCCCTAACTTTTTGGACATATGATTTTTTAATCATAACTTGAATATTGTCATTTTTTATTTCACTGGCAGTACTTGATGAGGCAACTCGTTCTAGTTTAAAGCATTTTTTTTGAGACAAAATATATTTGTTTAATGAATTATGTTTTTAAAGCTCAATTCAGGCTTCTGAATAAACTGAAACAAATTAGCTGTTTTTTTTCACTCTCTCTCTGAGACAGTGCTTCAAATATTTGGTAAAAAATTATCTTTTTTTCAGGGTAGACAGAACCTGCTTTGATTGAGTTAATTTGCTATATACAGTACTTTTGTACAGAAAATATATAATGCAAGTATCCCATGAAATTAAGGAAATAATTTGGATCTGATTTTCCTATAAGTATCACATGGACTTAGGTGTAGAATTAACCTTTATAAAAAATCGGAAGTGTTCTCTATGTTTTTATTCCCTTTAGTAATGGTATAGTCCAAGAAAATTGCTCAGTTAGATGACCCTCTTTGGTGTAGATAGATTTGTCCATTTTAATATGAAATGCAAAGAAAGCACTAAAATAGCCGCCCCCCCCCCCATAGGTGAAGATATAACCCCTCTCTCTGTAGTACTAAGACTAAACTTCTCTTCAATCTTATGTTCTCTGACTTTATTATGTTTATTGAATAAATGTATGTCTATGGGTTCAAAGTTATCTCAGGTTTCTGTGATGGCTGTGCACAGTCTCCATTGTCAGACCATCAATTTCCACTAACACATATTCTCTGTGTTACCCAGTTTCCTATAGTTTGGTCATGATTTCACAACTAGAACATGTTATATTTGTTCCTGAATTCCATCTTTAATGTATCTGAATTTCTGAATACTTATTATACTTTCAGTTGACTAAGTAATCAATCATTTGTTTCTATAATCTGTCACTAAGATAATCATAGAATTTAGTTGACAGTGCAACTAAGAAGCTAGGTTATCTCTTATTACCTTTAGGAAAGATTAAAGATGCAATCTGATTTATGTTTAAAGATTTAAAAAGAATGTATTTCTCTTGGAAGAAAAAATACCATTTATTCTGAAAAAAATATTCTGGAAAAAAGACAAAATATTATAGAAATCTCAGAAACTCTAAAAACTTTTCTGTTATATGATAACTGTTGACAAGTGGACCACTTTTTCTAATGCCCTATTTAGGACTTTTTACTCCACATTTTTACCTTTTTAATTAACTTATATGTATGAAAGTATGACCAATATCAATTCTTAATTTGATTTGTGCCTGTCCAGTTGAATTGAAGGGTTGGAAATCAAAGAATGCTTTTTGGATCATATTTTTTCCCTAAATCCTCACAGAAGCTAAAAGCTCCTTATCTGAAAAATTCACATGTAGCCAGTTGAATCAATTCTAATTTTAAGTTGATCTTTCTGTTTGAGGCCCTTGTGTGTGTGTGTGTGTGTGTGTGTGTGTGTGTGTGTGTATTTCATATTATTCTCATTCCTCAGTCCTATTTTATTCACCTTGGGCAACCGTACAAAAGTACTTGCTATATATCCATTTGATTCACATATATATTTTCAAATAGGTAAGTGAAACAACATAATGAATTTTATTTTTACATTTTGCTGTGTGCTCTACAAGGACCTGTAGAAATGTGTAAAACAATGGGGTTAAATTTAAGAATAATATTTAGAAAGTAAAACATATAGTTATGAAAATTCTGTTAAAAATTTAAACACAATGAAATATAAGAAGAAATGTTAAACATTGTTCAACTTATAGTCAAAAAGTACTGTAATAATGGAATATAAAGGAGTAGTCAGGAAATAATTACAGAAAGGAACAGTTTGTTTGCATAGTTGTATATTATGAAACTTTTGATGAAATGGACACTGGTAGAGAACAATGACAGGAACAGAGAAATCAAATATCTTCAAGGGAGTTCACAGATTGGAAAGAAGCTAGACATCACAAAGATGAAATATTTGAGAGTGTATTTTTTTTAACGAATAGGAAGTGATTTATATTTGTTTACTGATAAAGTTTGGAGAGGTTCTTGTAAATATAGGCATTGTGAGCCCATAAACTCAGTACAATGCTATTGCTCTCCCGAAGTGTGTTTAAAGAGTTTGTCTTCATTTAAATATAGAGGAATTAAACTGTATTCAAGCACATCTTGAATCTATGGTTTAACCAGAGTTTGATAGGCTTAACTGCTGAATTACATCTTAAAGACTTTGACATGCTCATGTATATTATAAATCTTCTGAATGGAATACAAATAGTAGCTTTGCTCTTATCAGAAAACCATTTTTTAAAAATGTTGTGCCATGGGCTTTTAAGTGTAGAGATCCAAAAAATACTGATATGCTATTTACAAGTCACTTAGTTTATTATAGAAATAGTATAGAACCCATTACTAATCAGTAGATCAGGGAAATAGATCCTCTCAGGCATCAAAATAGAAAACAGAAAAAAATGTGTTTTTAAAAATATATTTTACCATTTCTATTTTACTTACTGTTAATTTATAGCTTAACAAATATATTCCTAAGCTTAATTTCTTCTGTTAAACTCAGTTTTGTTTTAATTTTCTATTTTATCTTAGAATGAGTTCATAATAAAATACAATTATATGCAATTTAAATTTGACCTCTCCTGATAAAAATATAATAAATGTCTGGATTTTTCTAATTTTAAATACTACATTAACTTGTGTGGTGGCCCTACCTAAAATTTTATTGAGGAAAGCATTCTTTGCTTAGAGTATTTGTTGAATACTCTTGAGTGATCTATGTATTAAGGGTGAAAAAAATAATTTAATTCCATTTTTATTTCTGTTCTGTATCTGTCATTTCTGTCCCAGTAGCCGAAACAATAACTAATGTTGACGGGGCTAAGACAACATGATTGTAGCCTTCCTGTCTGCAGTTACCCTGTGAGTGTTAATCATTTCTCAGAAGGAATCTGCAACCTGAGTGATGGTCTTCCAAAAGAGATGTGTTCATGTTCCCAGAGATTGCAATGGCTGATGTTTCTGACTTCTGACTTTTTTTAGAAACTTTGTCCTGATTTTTTTTTTTTTTTTCCCCAGAGTATATTCCCAGGCACAAATAGTAAATCCTAAAACTTTTCTTTAGACTGAGAAGGATGCAGGATTATCTCTCTCCTAGATAAACACACTCTGATGGCATGGATTTTTCTGAGTAACAATAGGAAAAAAAGTTTGTTTTGTGACTAGTCTAAATTATAAGTAACATCAACCACAAGGGTATTTGATATCCTATTTTTAATGGCACCAAATATTTCCTTTCTGCTTATGGAATGAGTTATTTCATTTCATAAATTAATCAAGAAATCGAGGTATCTATCTATATAATCTATATATTTCCATGCTATCACTTTTTTATAATTTTAATTATTATATAAAACATTTAGGGGCCTGAACTCTGAAACTTGCAAATAGTTTTTAATGACCAGAAAAGTGAATTTTTTGACAACATAAGTTTGAATTTACGTAGCCAAGTCAAAACCATATATTATAACTAAATAAAAGGCATTGTGGTTTCAATTTTTTAAAAGAAGTAAAACACTTGAATTTAACAATTTATTTTTTTAATTTAAAAATAAACATTAGGCCTGGCCAGTGTTGCTCAGTGGTTGAGCATTGACCCATGAACTAGAAGGTCATGGCTCGATTCCTGGTCTGGGCAAATGCCCGGGTTGTGGGCTTGATTCCCAGGAGGGGGCATGGCAGGCACAGCGGATCAATAACTCTCATCATTGATGTTTCTATCTCTCTGTCCCTTTCTCTTCCTCTCTGTGAAATCAATAAAAACATGTTTTTTTAAAAAAACATCAGCATGAGCAGTCACTAAAAGTTCATTGAATTGGAATTTTTTGCACCATTAACTGGAACAATCCAATATTACATCACAGATTAGGAAACTGAGGACCAAAAAGGCTACATTAATTTCTAATGTTCTATGTCTAATATGTAACACCAATTATAGTTCCCAACTCTCTATTAAAGCCCATGTCCCCTTTATTTATTTAAAAAAATGTAACATTCTCATTCTTATTCTAAAATAAAGTTTTATATTATATCTATTTTTATAAATTTTCAAAACTCAATTTAATACCTCAATTGTAATATAAAAAATATAAACTAATTTATAATAAAAATTGGACATATTCCATATGTAAATGCACAAAAATAAAGGAGAAAGCATATAGAATTACTCTAGTATTTTCACTTGTGCATAGAGTCATCATAAATGTGACAGCTAGGAAGGCAGGCTCATATCAGGTGTGTTATACCGGATGGTCAAATGCTGACAGTAGTGCTGTCTTTGGTGATGTGATTTTCAAAACTGGCAATAAGTTCTTGACACTGTTCTAAACAAAATAAAGACATTCCTCAATTAATGATAGAAGTTGCATTCCCTCAAAAATAGGAAGTGCATAGTAAATCTGTAAAACAATATTTTGTTCATATATATTTATATATGAATTATTTTCTAGATTTAGATAATTATAAATGGGTTTCACATTTGTGACTATCCTGTAGGACATTTGAAACTTAGGCTGTGTCTCAGATAGTTCATTATACATAACTGCCTTATGTATTTATTGCTGAACTTGTAAATTCTTGGTTTCTGACCACTGAATTTCCTAGCCAACCCCTTTCACCCCTTACTCTGCACTCAAACAAAAACTCCACAAAATTTTTCTAAAACCCAGAGATGGGAGGGGACCACTTCTACTGTGCACCAGTCATGATGTGGCTTGATTGACTTCAGCCTAAAGACATTGTAATACTGGTCTTCCACCCAAGAGAAATGAAGGTTGTGGAAATAAGGATGTGGTTGTATTGCCTACATTCTATCATCTGTAACTATAATGTTTACATGTTATGACAGAGTGAATAAAATAAAGTGCATGTAACATCATGACAATGTCAAATACAGGTGCCTGAGTGAGAGAGTAAGACAGGAGTGAAAGTAATCTGAAATTGGTGTCAGATGAAAGTGTGTTATTTTCTAACTCTGGAGATAAGAGATGTGTGATTTTCAACAATTAATTTAATATTTTTGTGGTGTTTTTGTTATTTTAGCTTTATTGTTGACACTATTACAGCTGTCCCCATTCCCCACCCCCCACTCCTTTGCCCACCTCCACCCAGCCCCCAGCACTCCTTCCCTCTGGCCATCACCACACTGTTATCTGTGTCAATGGGTCATGGATATATGCTCCTTTGAAGCTGTTACATTTTGATTTGTTGAAAATTATTTTCCACCTCTAACCGTTTATCACTCTCCCATTGGTTATGTGGAACTCAGCTACAGCTGCCTTTGGGCCCATCTTTTTATACATTATGCCTAATAAGATGGTGCCATATCTTGGTTACTTTAATCATGTGGACAGTCTTAGCATCAGACTAGAACATTCTGCTTTTTCATGTGGCAGAAATGAATAAAGTTAGGTTGTGGAGGTAGACATAAACTTGAAACCAGGATGCTCGGCATAAGTTTAATAAACTTGAGACATTTAAAAAAATCTTTCCATGCCTTAGTTTGTTTGTTTTTCTGTAAAATTGGACTAATAGTTTCTGTCTCATAGTGAGTATTTTTAGGAGTTAAAGTAACTATGACATACAATCTGGTATCCGGCAGTATTTAGTAATAAATGCGAAATCTTGTAAAACTGCCCTTAAATAATGCAGATTTAAAAATGAACCAAATAAAAATTTTATAGCTACATTTACTACACACATATATATTTGTGTGACCATGAATTATGTCAATTAGAATAAATTACAAAGCACATCATTGTCTCTTCTATAGGAATACTAACATCTAAAGAAATAGAATTTGTTTTCCATCTTTGTATCTCCCAAAGCAAATAGCCCATATCCTGTGCATTGCTGCATTCAGCAAATAGTTCCTGAAGCAATGAGTATATATAAATGAATGGATAAACTAAAAGAGAAATTATAAAATTGTTTCCTTGAATAAAATGAAAATGTAAACAGCTTTAAAAAAAGACCCAGTCAAAGCTCAGCAATTTTGAGGGCCTCAGCCAGCCATTCAGGGTAACTTTCTGAAATGTATACAATTTGACAAGATTGTTATTGCAATAGGGTTAATAGTGTTTATTTCTAACACAATCTCCTTGATTTAAATCCGCATACATTTCAGTGGTAGTTCAGCTTGGTTAGAAGCGGTCTCTCAAAAGAAAAGTGTTCCTCGAGAAGAATTATGGTCAGTACACAGGGCGCTAGTGTATTCACCCAGAAAATAATCGGTATCCTTTCGGAAAACATTTAGAATGCCAGGCGTACTGATGGATTGATTTAATATTTCTTGGAAGCTTTCAGTTTTGGGGCATCAGACAGAATTTTCAAAAGATCAGCAGCCACATGTCCCACCAGCATCATTGTAGAATCGTATACAAAGATGAAAAGAGCAGATAGGTAACAAAAGTCTTTATTTACACATGTACACATGTACACACGAACACACACAGACACACAAGTTAGCATATGTCTTCCAAATTAATTTTGCTTGAGAAGTTTCCTATTTAAATTCAGGAAATTCTGGATTTCCTTAGATGAACTTTTCTCTTCTCTGAATTCCTGATTCTTTGTATTTTTCTGTAGCTGATTTTAGTGTATTTCTTATTAGTTTCACATGCACAAAAACCAACATGAATTTAAGCTTCAGACAATATCTTGAATTTTCTTTCTGTGTTTGATTCTTAAAAACATGTAGAATGCCAGGAAATTGATTAAAATAATTAGTTACTATTTCAACTGTTTTAAAATGGTTCAACTAGCTTACAATAAAATCTCATATACAGTAAAACTGTAAATAAATAACAAAGAATAATTTTATTCCTGAGCTTCCCAGCAGCCAAGATATTAAGGACAACCTATTTATACTGTAATTTTATTTAGTTGAAGGGAACAAAACTGGTTAACAGGACAAATAGATGTTTCTATGGCCCTGATATTTAAAAAGCTATTATAACAAGATATTTTATTTATTTGAGGAATTTTGAGAACATATAAATCTAATGAAAATCAAAATGCTAAATAATTTTTACTAGCACATAATAACATCATCAAAAAATATGGTTGGCCATCAACTTATAAAATATATTTAAAATTTTTTAATTAGGTGATTAAAATATTAAAAGGACAAGTTGATATTTAAAAATAAATGAAGTTAGTAAGATACAAAAGCTGAGTTATCGCATAATTATTAAAGTAAAGAACTAATACAAAAAGTGGAGGGAAATGTAAATAATGTTAAGTAAAGGTGCGCATTGGAAGTAAAATTGAATAGTTATATACATGAAGGGAAACCCTGTCAAAAACAAGCAGTACTGCTCGGCTGGCGTGGCTCTGGTTGGTTGGATGGGCATCCCCCTGTGCACCAGGAGGCTGCCAGTTTGATTCCCAGTCAAGGGCACATCCCTGGGTGTCGGGCTTGATCCCTGGTAAGGGGAGAACAGGAGGCAGCTGATCCATGTTGAGCTCCCACATAGCTGTTGAGCTCTCCCTCTCCCCTCCTCTCTCTCTAAAAATCAATAAATATTCCTTAAGAAAAACAAACCAGCAATAACAGCAACAAAAACAAACAAACAAAAAAACAAGCAGTACTGAAGTCTCAGGTTAATATTTTCAACAAGATTCAAACAAAATCCTATGACCATCAATGGAGAAGCTGCAAATCTGTATAATCAGTAGTTACTTGCTGGAATGATAATTCCAGACATGAAGAACTAAAGTATCCAGTTGTTTATTTCCAGCATTATGAGCTGGAGCTGAGCACAGTGGGGATAAAGGGGCCAATCATACCACTTCTATTGGCAAACTCAGAGAGCTGAGCCTAAGCAACTGTCCAGACCATCTACATGTGGGGCTGCTGAATGGTAGGGACATTAAAGGCCTCGTTAGTTGAACGAAGAATAAATGTCCCAGAATAATGTTGCCTTGGGCAGGAAAAAAGAACTTACTTGTTAGTTTATCAATAGCGTATTTGAAGACGTAGAATGCTTTCTTAATACCAAATGCACATTAGGATCTCCTAGGAATTTTTTTGTAGTGCCCACCCAAGAACAATTTAAATCAGTGTTCCTGATGGAGGCATGGGATTTTAAAGCTCCCAGTTGATTTTTATGCATAGTCAAAATAGGGATTTACTATTATAAACTACGGTAACCATAAAGGAGAGTTTACATAAGTACAATCAAATATATACTAAATGAGAATATATTTTTAAAAAAATCAGTGTGGGTCTCTCAATTGATTCATAATTTGTAGGAAAGTTTGCATAGGAATCATTATAATCTTGTCTTCGTGTTTCCTAGCACTCCCCCCCCCCCGCCAATATAGGATTCTTATCATTGTTATCAGGTGGTACAGAAACACAACATTAATTTAAAGTTAATGATATTCTATGAAAAGTCACTCTACCCTTAATGCTTTTACAATCCTCTGATTGATTGAGGAAAAAGATTGAGTGTATTGCTAGGATATATTTACCAACCCTATGAACACTCCATTACTGGGGAAGGTGGAAGGGTAGAGGGAACTCAGACTACAATTTGATGGGTAATAGTATTTAATTATAGTTTGATAATATTGTTTTAGTTTCATAGTATATATTTTGAGTTGCATTCTATTATTTCTAACTGATACTGGATTTTTTATGCTAATGAGTCAATTTAAATAAAAATTCAGAATAAATGACAGTAGAAGTTGCATTCAGGTAAGGACAGAAAATGTGGGGGAAAAAATAGTCTCAGTCCAGATCTGTAAAGAAAAAAAAAAAAGAGCCTGAAACAAGAATTTATATTCTGATTTCTTATTAGTTATGCAATCCTAGTAAGCAGTAGTGAGGGAAAAGAGAAAAGACTTAAAAGGAGGAACAGAATATATGAAGAAACATGCTACAGAGCTGGCAGCTCCCTGGTATTCAGGGCACTGGATTCATCCCCTAATATCTTTTTCAGGGGGACCACAACAATCGCACTTTAGGACAGTTCAGGGCAAATAGCGGTGAGGAAAAGAGACAGATATTTCTGCTGGTTCTTTTCTCTTGGTCAGAAATTTGATTCATGGGTCATTAATTTTCCATCATCTTGGGGAGTTGTTGGAGTCTCCATGCACAGGCCTGACTCAAGGGCACTGTGCCCACATGAGTGTTCATCACATTAACTGTGGCAAAAAAAAAAAAAAATAAATAATAATAAATAATCATGAGTTTTAGAGCCAGGTGTGGCTGAGGGTACCTGAGGTGTTATGTAAGGCATGTTTAATACAACAGTATTCAAATGATTGAAGGCTGGAAAATACTGCCTTAGCAAGGACTGCTCGTTCAGGACCAGGGACAGCGACACACTGGATTTATTCGGAACCTCCAAAAATTTACAAAATTTTATACCAATACTTTGTTTGAGCTGCTCCATAAAAGGTTTTTTAAATAACATCTGCCATTTAGTGGGTGGTTTAATAGTTTATTCTGCATTTTACATAATTAACACCAAAGCAGCTATTATTATTATTATTATTTCAATTTGCCAATGAAGTAGTTGAGGTGCTGAGATTAGCTAACTTGAGGTCAGAAATCAAATCATGTTCATAAAACCCAAAGGCCCAAGTTCTTTCACCTGCAGTACATCATCTTATCATTACATGATCTTTACAAAAGTGAATGTCCTTGTATATTTCCTACCTTTTCCCCAAACCGTTTTGTCCCTAAGAAAGCATTGATATTTTTTAAATGTGTCAGTCTTATTTTGAGGACGTGTGTTGCAGAAACTTTATTCTGCATTCAGATAAACTGGAGATCATGTTAAAATGCAGAATCTGATTTAGGTCTGGTTTGGAATCAGAGATTATTCCCCAAAAGTCCCCATATTTTTAGTAGCAAGGTTGTAAATGTTGTTACTACAAAATATCTGACTGAATTATAGATGCCTGTAATATATAATACTAGTAGTAAGGCAGTCCTCAAACATTATGTGGCAGAGTTCCTTTAAATATATTAAAAATTTTAAATCCTGGAATTTCTGGCAGGGGGCATAGTGACATTGGTATGGGGGTGGATAGGGGTTGGCTATGGAGAAATGGAGAACAGGGCTTGATAACAAATACCCCTATGTTATCAAACAGGCCCAGCTTTATGAGACAGATTGAGTGAGAGAAGTAATTTTTACCTAGCTCAATAAATATTGAGTGAAAGGAAGAAAGACTTAATTATCAATGATCACTATGGAATAATGTCATAGTAAAATACTTGCCCCCATAAACTAGTGATAATTCTTGAAGTTTGAAGACAAATATATTAAAAGCTGATTTACTCAAGCTTATGTACTCCTTAGAAGTACCACTCTGTGAAAATATTAAAATACAGAAACTGCCAATTATGAAATACAAAATACATATAACTCTCTCACATTTGTATAGTTCAAGTTTATTATTATTTTGCTTATGGGGAAATAGAAGTAAAAAGAAAATGCTTAAATAAGGAAACAAATCATCATTATAAAGGAGTAATGCTTAAGACTTGTTTAATTTTTAATTCATGTGAACAAAAATAGTAAATAAAAGGTTAGAACTTTTAATCGTGTTACCTTGGTTTAAATGTCTGAAGTCATTTAGAAAATTATGCAAAAGAAGCCTTCAGTTCCAACCAGATCCTCCCACTCTGTCTTCTTATATCAAATTTAAATAAAGGAAGTAGATAAAAGCAATGATGGAAGTTCCTGTCTGTAACTCGGCTCCTGGAGGCCTCCCCTGCTGATATACTGCTGGAATAAATCACACCACCAGTGCGGTTCATTTGATTTATTGTTGCAATAGATCATGACGTGATGACTGACATAAACATGTGTCCCATAGACAGCTGGGCTGCACGATGTTTTATCTCTTTCCTCATTTTCAAGTGCTTAGTTTAGAAAGTAAGAAAGAAAGCAAATTGGCAAATACAGGAGGATATTTCAGAAGCAGCCCTCCACGCAGACTATTGGAATAATACCGTTTAAATTGAGAAGTCCCAGCACTCTTCTTGCTTCCAGTCCTTCCCAAAGGATTGTTTAAAAGATGAAACACACACACACACACACACAAACACATTAACTCATATGAATTAGGTTTCGTGAATTCAGGATCTAAGGTTTTTTTTTACTTGCATAAATACATAATGACAGACTTCACATGCATTTCTTCATTCTTTCTCTGAGCTATTATGAGCTATCATAAAAATTGAATTCCAGACATTTAAAATCAAAGTAATTACCCAATTAGCTCTTATACCCCTACTTTAAAAAGAAAAGCATTTATTCTGTCATAAGTACAATCATTTTTTAAGGATTGATGCTGAGGTGTAAGTTATCTCTTTTGGAAGCAAAATAATCAGGTGAGTAAATAATATAATTGAAATACAACTATTAGAGTAAACGTGTGTCTAAAACCAAACTGGGCTAAACCACTGTCAGTCCCCCCAGAGGTAGCCCACTTCTTGGGTCTATGTTATATGACAGACCAAAGATGTTATAATGCAGAATGCCATAAACAATTAAACGAAACAATACTCAGGGATGGTGCGATAGGAGTGTTGCAAATCTGGGGATTTGGGGGCAGGAAGTGGGACGGGTTTGTTTACTGGAGAATGAATAATCTTAGAAGCTGATCTTAGAACACAAATGGTGAAAAACACTGTTCTGAATATTTGGCCTCAAGAGTGACTTGATGCTGCTAGTCTGGTATCTTCAGGTGGCACAGTTATGTCTTATGAAACTACACTCCAAGTTTGAGTAACCACCCTCTGGAAATGAGACACTTCCTCCTCTCATAACAATGTTGGGCTGGTTGCATGCTTTCTTAGTTTCTTTCTCTGTCTAATATCTTCATAAAGAAAGTAAAAGTTTTCCCAAAGTGAGTAGGAAAGGAAGGCTTGGGAGTCAATGCATTTTCTGGAAAACTTACAGAATTAGGAATTGTGTTTTAAACATCTGAGCTAGAGTTATTAGCACAAGTGCTCAAGTGACCACAAGCATGGGTTCAGTCATTTTTCAATCCTAAGTTATAAGATGATGAAGAATTTTCCCGGGCTGCAGCATCACAGGGGGGGACCTTGGACATTTACACATCCTGCTGGTTTCTCAGAGATACTGCATTTCAGAATATCAACCGTACCGAGATCAAGTCTTGTTCGTTCTTGTGATTCCGTCTCTCATGGCCCCTTCCTGCTATGCTGAGCCTACTCTTGCATTCTTTTTAGCCTGTTTTGGGGGCTATGTTCTTCCTTTATTGTTTCCTTTTCTTTCTACTTGATATTCACACAGAATATTGAAAGTAACCAATTATGAAATACTTGGAAGTAAACATAAGATATAATTGAACATGAGAAGTTATGGCATGGTTAACATAAATGCAGTAAATCTACTGCAAAACATGCCTTACATGTATCAAAAATACAAAATCACACACACACACACACACACACACACATACACATGCACCATTAATGTACTTAATCATGTCTGTATGGACTAATCATGTCCATATGGACTACTCATGTCTGATCGATTAGGAAGACATTATAAGGCCTTATATCTGCTTATAAGGAGTTAGCATTTATTTTGGATAATATAGCTGTTAGAGTTAGAAGTGCTCTTAAAGATTATACAGACAAGTTCTATTAATTAAGAAATTAATAATTTGCTTAGAGTTGCACAGCTAGTTCTGCCTCTGTTCCTCAGAATCTACATACTTAGTTTTGGCCAGTTTTCCCTTGACAGGATCAGCAATGTTCTATGTTATGAAAACATTACAGGGCCAAATATATCATTTGCCGGTCCCTAGCTAAGCATCAGGGATAGCTAAGATGAAAAGCTGAAGGTAAAGTTACAAAGTGCAACACTATGATAATTTGCCAGAGTTATTTAGAGAAAGTTTTATTTTATTTATGTACAAGCTACTACCTAATCATCTACAAATGTTAATTTTTAAAATTATAAATCTAATGCTTCAAAATTCATTAATTGAGCAATACTGCTAATTTAAAGAATTTTTTTTCAATGACTTAAGATTTGTGTTAACATTTGGGTAATATTAAAGCCACCAGTTAGTTATCCAAACTCAGTTAAAAGAAGAAAGTTTTATTGTCTAACATGAATGCCAGAAGGTGATTTATATGCTGAATAGTTCAGAGTAGTATGTCCTTGAACAATTATAACTGCTTATTTTTTGTCATCTTCCTGGCAGCCTCCAAATTGTAATGCTTAATGATTCAACTTAAATTAACTAAAATGAATCCTTGTGGAAAAACATAATACCTGCCTGGTACAAGGGAGCTGATTATATTGCCTTCATTTACACAGAAGTTATTCATAATTCACTGACATCCTCTCATTAGTAACTTTTGCTGCTTTTTTCTTCTTCTAAGCAAATGGAAAAAAATATAGCTTTGTACAGGTGTTCATGCTATTTATGCCATATTGAGGAGAGTGGTCAAAATGCTGCAGCCAGCTCATGGAAATATCTAAATAAGACTTAAACAATTACTCAAAGGGCAAGAGCACTTTTGAGTATATATAATAGTGTTACTTCAAACAGTGTGTCTCCAAACATTTATCTTTCATATGAATTTTATGAAATAGCTTAAAATGCAGGGCAAATGACACTAAAGAAAAACAAATAATGACTTGTGGCAATATTAAATTAGAGCAGAGCATGGCATTTTATAGACTATTTGAATGATATTCTAGTCGTCTCTTATCTGTGGTGTCAGTTACCCACAGCTAACCAGAGTCTGAAAGTAGTAAGTGGAAAATTCCAGAAATAAGCAACTCGGTAAACAATTCATATGTTTTAAATTGGGTGCCATAAAGAGTAGCATGATAAGATCTCGTGCCATCTCTCTTTGTCCCTGAATGTGAGTCACCCTTTGCCCAGTCTGTCCACTCTATGTAAGCCCCTGACTGTTAGTCACTTAGCAGACTTCCGATCAGTGACTGTCACAGAATCACAGTGCTTGTGTTCTAGTAGCCCTTATCTTATTGTTATAATTTACTATTTTATTATTAGTTATTGTCGTTAACCTCTTATTGTGCCTATTTTATAAATTAAACTTTATAATACGTATGTATATGTAGAAAAAACACATAGCCTATATAAAGTTTGGTACCATCCACACTTTCAGGCATCCAATATCTGCCTGCATATAACAAGGGACTAATTTATATACTTTTAAAATTCTTAATTAAATCAACGACAGGACAAGAGATGAAAAGTGTCAGAATTTGAAATACAGATAAATGCATATTAACATGTAGAGAGTAAAGCATTGAATTTTAAAACCACTACAATAATGGTAATCATTCCCTTCATCACCACATTTTTCTTCTTTTCTATTATAAAAGATCTAATTTATAGATACATTAGTACAAAATCTATTTAAAATGTGCAACTTAATTATTTTTACTCTAATCTCTCCTTGGGCTAAATACTTTCAATTGTGGGGAGTTGTTAGACCAAAGCCTGAGTTGAAATGCTTGCTAGAAAAATCACAGGAGTAAGAACTTTCCGATTGGGTTATCATTTTAATAGTAGTGGGTTAATAAGATGGCCTTCTAACAACACACTGACTTGGAACTAGTTGATTTAGTGGTTTCATGTAGATTCTGTTGTCTTTTTTTTTTTAATTTATCTTTATTGTTGAAAGTTTTACAGATACCCCCTACTTGCCCCCACCGTTTTGCTGTGATTGAGAGATCTACCTCTCATTCTCTACCCTTTCTTCCATGGAGTGATCTTCATCAAATCCAAAAATACCCAACTTGGAACAGAAAAAGGAGTTCAGTAGATTCTATAATTTTTATTTAGATATTTAAACAAATCTAACTCAAGGCTATTTTTCTTAAATTTACAAGTTTTATGTGATTTGTGCTTCTTGTTATGTAAAACATAAAATCCTCGGATGTCATGCAAAATTCTCCATAATTTATTGGGAAATAAACACTGAGCAATAATTCTATTAGTGAAAACACTAAGACTGATTATTATAAGATTGATTATTATTTTTAACTTAAAGTTTCTTCATTTACTACTTTTTTAAAAAGTGGAAGAATTTCATTTGAAAATTTAATTCCTATAAAAGTAAATATACTGTGGCATAATTAAAACAAACAAACAAACAAATAAACAAACAAAAAATAGAAATCACCTGGCTGGCTTGGCTCAGCAGTTGAGCATCGATCTAGGATCCAGGAGATCGAGGTTTGATTCATAGTCAGGGCACATGCCCAGGTTTTGGGCTCGATCTCCAGTGGGGGGCATGCAGGAGGCAGCTGATCAATGACTCCCTCTCATCACTGATGTTCCTATTTCTCTCACCCTCTCCCTTCCTCTCTCTCTAAAATTAATAAAAAATATATTAAAAAAAACCAACCAAACAAAAAACAAAACAAAAATGAGTAATCTTTTCCCATAGAAAAGGCATGTGGTAAATTGGCATAATTTCATGATTTTTTGAATTACTTATTCAAAAAATAAATAACTTCTGAGGGTAAAAGGAATTATTGCTGCTTAGTTATAGATATAAAATAGAAGGTTCTTAAATTCTCATTTTAAGTATTTTAACATTGCATGGTTTAAATTATGCGGGGGGTCATAGTATAGGTCTTAAAAATTAAATTCAGAAAACCAAGTATCTATACAACAATTTTCTTATTAGATATAATAATTGGATTTTCACTGGAAAGGTACCTGGATCAAAGCAGGTCTGCCCCAGGACGGTCTGGAATTTGGGTTCTTGACTTTGTATAGGGAAGATTTCACAACACAAGTCCAGCTGATTTTGAGAGTAAGTTTATTAAAGCTGAGGACAGTGAAACAAAGGAGGGCTTAAGACTGTGGAGGCAAGATGATAGCAACAGGAGTGAGCCTAGACAGAGCTGCCCTGGCCCTTTGGAGACGTGAGAAAGAATCAAGTCTCGGAGAGCCTGCCTTGGCCCTTTAGAAAGCCACAGATGTAGAAGTGAGCCAAGAAGTGGGTGGACTCAGAAAACAAGTTACAGAGGCAAAAGGAGGGTCCTAGGAGACAGGTTGAGGGATGAGCTGCCACTGCCTGCTGCTCCCCTGGTTGTAAGTTTCTGGGAATCTTTAGAGCTTAGGAGAAAGAAAGCAAAGATACACACCTGAGGAAAGAATGGGGGAGGAGTGGGTGTGCTCCAGAGAGTATACACTGGGTCCATTGTCTTAAGGGTTTTTATCTGTTCTCTAAAGGTGGGAATTTTAGGGAATACCTCAGGGAAAGATCTTAATAGAATATTCATCAGCTTTTCAGGTGTGTCCTTTAATATGCTGATTCATCAAACTAACTGTATAGAGGAGTCAGTCAGGGTCATTCTCTTGTTAGTTTCACGTTCAATGAGTGTCACAGAAAAGGGACCAGGATTGAGGCAGGCCTGCCCCTGCATGGTCTGGAATGTGTAAACCATTTGCTCCCAAGTATCCTCTCAAAGATAAGACTTTGTGATTTATTATCTAGCTGTAAATTGCTCAGTCATTTAACTCCTTGTCCCAATTTTCCCATTTCACTTGCCAAAAAATTTTCCTAGCTTCTTACTCTCCTGCCTCAGTATCATTTAAGTTTGTATATAAATAATTATGATTGACTATATGTAGTCTAGCTATCATCTATCTATCATCTATCTATCTATCATCATCATCTCTCTCTATCTCTATCTATCTATCATCTATCATCTATCTATCATCTATCTATCTATCTATCTATCTATCTATCTATCTATCTATCTATCTATCATCTATCTATCGATCTATCTATCATCTATCTATCATCTATCTACCTAATCTATCATCTATCTATCATCTATCTATCATCTATCTATCTATCTATCTATCTATCTATCTATCTATCTATCTATCTATCTATCATCTATCTATCTATCTATCATCTATCTATATCTATCTATCATCTATCTATCATCATCATCTCTCTCTATCTCTATCTATCATCTATCATCTATCTATCTATCTATCTATCTATCTATCTATCTATCATCTATCTATCATCTATCTATCGATCTATCTATCATCTATCTACCTAATCTATCATCTATCTATCATCTATCTATCTATCTATCTATCTATCTATCTATCTATCTATCTATCATCTATCTATCTATCTATCATCTATCTATATCTATCTATCTATCATCTATCTATCATCATCATCTCTCTCTATCTCTATCTATCATCTATCATCTATCTATCTATCTATCTATCATCTATCTATCATCTATCTATCGATCTATCTATCATCTATCTACCTAATCTATCATCTATCTATCATCTATCTATCTATCTATCTATCTATCTATCTATCTATCTATCATCTATCTATCTATCTATCTATCTATCATCTATCTATCATCTATCTATCATCTATCTATATCTATCTATCTATCATCTATCTATATCTAACTATCATCATCTATCATCTATCTATCACCTATCTATATCTATCTATCTATCTATCTATCTATCTATCTATCTATCTATCTATCTATCTATCTATCATCTATCTAATCTATCTATCATCATCTATCTATCATCTATCTATCATCTATCTATCATCTATTTATCATCTATCTATCATCTATCTATCTAATCTATCTATATCTATCACCTATCATCTATCGATCATCTATCTATCATCATTTATCTATATCTATCTATCTATCATCTATCATCTATCTATCTATCTATCTATCTATCTATCTATCTATCATCTATCATCTATCTATCATCTGTCTATATCTATCTATCTATCTATCTATCTATCTATCTATCTATCTATCTAATCTATCATCTATCTAATCTATTTATCATCTATCTATCTAATCATATATCTATCTATCATCTATCATCTGTCTATCATCTATCTATATCTATCTATCTATCTATCTATCTATCTATCATCTATCTGTCTATCATCTATCTATCATCATCTGTCTATTTATCTGTCATCAATCATCTATCTATCTATCATCTGTGTTTATGTATATAGAAGGTATGCAATAATGAATTAAAACATTAAAATTCAGAAACTCTTTCCATTAGAATATGGAAGCAAGAGTACATTTGTCATATTTTTTCTGGATGCTTTTTTTTTTTTTTTAATCTCACTTAGAAGCTGGGGTGAGAATAATCTATTTTCCTCTTGGTACCTCAGTTTTCCCCCCTAAAAAAATGAAACCACAAAATCCTAGAGTAATACTATCTTTTTATACTGCAGGTAAGTTACATGAATGTCTTATGAAATACATGACTAGGTCTTTCAGGTAACAATGTTTCTGAAACATTTACTATGACTGGCTTTAGGTTAGGCTGCAAAGCTCAAACCTGTATGTTTTTATGCTGCAGCTCTGGTTCCATTTGAAATACTTCTTCTGCCCATTGGAATCACATCACTTTAACCAAGTGATCAGAGATCACATCACCATTAAGGCACATATCATTCTCATGTACCTTGTGATATAATACACTAAAAAGGGCAAAATATCACTATTGTAGTTTCTAAAAATTTTAACTAGATTTTGAACATTAGAAAACATTTAATTCACCCAAATTGAGGTACATTCTGAAAAACAGCAGGCCAACACTCTTCAGAAGTATCAAAATAAAGACAAGGAGAAGCTGGGGCAATCTCTCAGATTTAAGGCAAATTAAAAAATTATATGACAACTACCATAATTGCAATGTATAACCTAGGATTGGAATCTGGCCCAGAAAAAAATGAACTTTATTAGTAAAGTTGCAGGAATTTGGGAATGATCTATATACTATTAACAGTTATGTCAATCATAATTAGTATATTATTGGTAAAAGGTATAACAAAACTCTTTATACTATTTTGTAACTATTTTGTAAGACTAAAATTATTTCAAATTTAAAAGTTAAAATAATTACATAATAATGAATATGACATACTTAAAACACATGTCACAAAATAAGTATAAGAGCTATACACTGAAAACTGACAAACATTAATGACAGAATGAAAGAAGACTTAAATAATTTAAGACAGTGAGGTTTTCAACCTTCTTCATCTCATGGCACACATGAACTAATTAATAAAATTATGTGGCACACCAAAAGATGTGTATTTGTTGCCAATCTGACCAAAAAAAAAAAAAAATAGGATAATTTTGATTCATTTGCACCAGACGGCTATTGTTGTGTTGGCTGCTGTAAATAGCCAGATATTGCATGTTTTAAAAATTCTTGTGGCACATCAGTTGAAAATTGGTGATTTAAGATATACCATATTTACCAACCAGAGGATTCATTACTATGGAGATAATCAATTATTCCATAGCTTGTTTATAAATAACAATGAAATTCCTATCAAAATTCCAGCATGCGTCTGGGTGTGTGTGCAGAGAGGAAGGCGGGAAGAAGGAAAGAAACAAGGAGGGGAGAAGGAGCAGTGGAAAGGGGGGAGGGAGCAGGAAAGGGAGAGAGGGCCACTGTCAGGGCCAGATAGGTTCAGTGGAAAATCCTCTCATATAGTCAAGAAAGAAATCACATCTACACAATTTTTTGTTTTGTTGTTTTGTTTTTTTTAGAAAGCAGAGGAGGAGGAAAACTCATCATTAAAAAAGGGAAAAGACAAGCCACAGACTAGGTGAAAATCTTATTTATCAGGCAAAGGAGTTGAATCCAAAGTAAAAACAGAACAAAACAAAAACAAAAAACAAACAAACAAAAATACCTTAGGACTAAATCATAAAAAGGCAAAAAACCCAAATTAAAAAATCAACAAAAGAAGATGTTGCCCAGCCGGGCGTGGCTCAGCGGTTGATCATCGGCCTGGGATCCAGGCGATCAGGGTTTGATTCCCAGTTGGGGCACATGCCCGGGTTGTGGGCTCAATCCCCACTCGGGGGCGTGCAGGAGGCAGCCGATCAATGACTCTCTCTCATCATTGATGTTTCTATGTCTCTCTCTCCCTCTCTTTTCCTCTCTCTGAAATCAATAAAGATATATTAAAAAAAAAAAAAAAAGATGTTAATAGATATTTCTCTAACAAGATAAGACAGGTGCCCTGGAACCATGTCCTGCAAATCAAATCATACAATATATGGCCCTTTGCATGTTTCAAGGTTCATTAATGTCATAGCATGCATCAGTACTTTATTGCTTACAACAGATATTCCATTGCATATACCACATTTTATTTATCTAGTCACCAATCACTAGTTAATGGACATTTGGTTTTTTTTTTTCCTACTTTTTGGCTGTCGAGAATAGGGCTACAATGAACATTCATGTACCAATTTTAGTGTGGACGTGCTTTTATTTCTCTATACACAAGAACGGACTTGAACGATATAGAAAATACAGTTAACCATTTGAGGAGTTCGAATGCTTTCCAATGTGGCTGCACCATTTCATATTCTCAGCACTGTGCATCGGGCTCTGTTTCTCTGCATCCTGGACCAGGCTTGTTTTCTTCTGTCTTGTGTTCATAGTCATTCTAATATGAGGTAATATTTCACTGTGGTTTTGATTTGCCTTTTCCTGATGGCTCACTGCTTTATTCTTTCATTCAACAAATATCGGGTGCCGAATATGTGCCCAATGCTCTGCTGTGCTTAGGGTTCGTCACTGAACAAAAAGGGCTCAAGGAGCCTGCTCTCAGGGAGCTCCCGTTTCAGCAGAAGGCAGACACAAAGCAGTAAACCTACCAAGTACGGAGGGGGGAATTGAGTGTGACAGAGTAGAGGGGGAACTCAAGAGAAGCCTTGTTGAAAAAGTGATATTTGAGACCCTTCTTGCAGGGGTAAGCTAGTTGGCCATGGGCAAGATCATCTAAGGAAAAAGAACAACCTATGTGAAGACCTTATGTGTGCTTTTGGTATATTTGAGATACAATTAGGAGGCCATTGTGTCCAGAAGAGAAGAACAATTGAGCAAGAGTAGTAGGTGGCAATTCCAGGGAGTTAAAGGGGCCATATAGAATAGTATAGGCCATTTCAAACACTTTGAAGGATTTTGAAGACTAGATGTGCAGATACATTCACATCTGGATGTAAGAGAGATGTTACTTTTACTCACTTTGTTTTTACTTTTGTGTTATTGTTAAATTTTTGTTTTGAACTTCAACTTTATCTAATAGCCTTTATTGAATAAGATTACTTTTAAATTGGGAAAATCTCTAAAGCATGTTTTTCAATTTCAGTGATTATACACAACCAGACTTGGCTGTTCAAGGCATTTTGCAGTTCTAGAGATAAACAGCATTTAAAAAAATGTCTTGTTGCTCAGAAACTGAATGCAGTGTCTGCTTCTAAGAAAAAGGATGTGAGGTTGGGAGTTGAAAGAGGGAAGGAGTGTGTGCATAGTTATCATGATTGCTAAAAATAACTGGAATGCATTTTGAATGTAAACTATACTCCAGTGAAGTTGGTTGAAGAGATAACTATATGAATAGTAAGGAAGATGTGTATATGAAAGTACATGTAATTATGCAGTCAGACCCTATAGTAGTTTTAAACAAGTACTTATTTTTTAAATTTATGCCTTTTAATTTGGTCAGTAAAGAATTTTAGGGTTATATTACAACAAATTGATAAAAATTCAAATACATTTTAATAACTCTCCTTGCACCCATTTCATATACATTTTATAAATATTTTCACATTTATTAAAGTGGCCTTAGCATAGCCTATGGCCACATGTATAAAATTTAATAAATATAATATAGCAATACTATAATGTTACATATCATATATTATGATTTTATCTATTACACAATAATATAAATAAGTAAAAATGGTTAAGGTAATATTTTGGTTATAACCTTCAATAACAAAGATTTGATCACTTCCTCAAAGTGATATTTAACAAAGCAAATGAGATGTGGTTTTTGATTTGTTTGTTTTGGCCAGCAGTCATGAGAATGTTCTAAACAATATAAACACTCCTTTCTTCACATACACAACAAACAGAAATCTTTTGATCCAGAATTGTAAATCTTGCCACTGCTCAATGTAAATCTTTTAGTTTCAGTTTTAATACTGAAAGTGATAGGAGTTTCAGGACAGCCAGCATTCACTTTATGTGTCTTACTTAATTAAAATCACTGTTTTAAAATTTTACTTCAAAGTTAATAAGCATAATAACCTTTGTAACCCTTAGTATAACTTTTCAATTGACATGTGAGGAAAAATAAAGTGGAAGTCAAGGATTTTACCAAAGTAGGCACTAAGTATAAATTTGATGATGTGATAATCTCAGAAGTTAAAAAAGCATTAAATTTGCAAATGGAAATCTATTCTAAAAAAGGCTGGTAACTCCTCTCACATATTAGACAATCTTTTAGATGATTGCTGTGAGTGCTGTTCTTTTTAAATTTTGTTGGATACTAATGACCTTGAGACATTTTCGATTTGTTCTGCAAACTCATTTAGGCAAATTAAATATAGCTTTCTATTCTTAAATGAAATATTTCTTAGTTATAAATTGCTGATAAACCACATGAACATTTTCTCTAAGGCTAAAGCAACTGCAGTCCTGTCTTTGCAATCTGTAACATTCTGTCCTGCCTGGCCATGGCAGGGCCCAGGTTGTCATTTCTCATAATAATCAGTCACAATCTTGTCAGTAAGGCAATCAGCTGGAGTGTTTGGGAAGCCTCCTGTTTGCTTGACTTTTAAATTGTTTGATTTTACATTTAGCACCTGGGTGTTGGAAATATGTAGTTTGGCTTATGAAACTGAATATTGTTGTATTCCTTGATTAGTTCCGGTACTTCCACCAATAAAGTGGCATCAGTGAAGTTCTAAGATGAAAAAGGCGTTTGATTCATGACTAAATTCTCAACACATAATTTCAAGTCTATGTGGCATCACCCATTTAATTGTCTGTTAGTGAGGATACATGTGAGATTAAGTGACTGTGTCAAGAAGTGAATTTTCTAAATGAATATGGATTATTATTTTGAAACATGAAGCTATTTATAGGTTCAAGGTGAAAGTGTCTCAGAATTATGCCCTAATGGTGCGTTACAACATAACACAATGTAATTTACGATGACAAAGCCTTCTGTACTGTAAATAAAGATTCTGATGAGGTTTGCAAGGTGCAGTATTTGTGAACTTATGATAAAAATGTTTTAACGTGGAGATGAGAAAGTGTGATTTAGTGGATTTCACTTTTTTGTTTCACATGGAATGCTAACCAGTAAAATGAGATGTGTCAAAGCCTCATGCATAATTGTAGACTGAGTTTATGTTACTTTATCCCCCTGTCTCTGTGTTAGCAGAAGTAGAGAAGTAAACTACTGGCTTCAAAAGCCTCATAACTCAGAAGTGCACTTGAACTATGGGCGGCGCTTGGCCCGTCCTTCAGCCTGGTTCCAAGAGCTAACTCAGGGCAGCTACCAGCTCTCGAAAAGCTGCATGCATGAATTTAGAAAACTATTTGGGAACATAAACGGCACTGAAACTACACCTTTTGAGAGTCAGCAGCAACTACACACTTATTGTAACCATTTCAATTATCCGGTGGCACCAAAAGCAATGTAGGGCAAGACAAATCAGTGACAGTAAAAAGAGCATTTATTCTGTTCCCTCCCACCTTCTACTTGCTGCTACTCAACTTGATTTTACCATTTGTCTGCTCTTGTTCCCAAAACATTACAATCAGAAGTAGTAATCAGTAGGAAAGGTAGGTTGTAGAGGGTTTATCCTGTCTTGGGTGGTGCAGAAGTCCCATCAACTTACTTTTCAGTGAATGCAAAAGCATACACAATGATACCCATTTGTAAAGGGAAAAAAAAAAAAAAAAGCATATTCTTATTCTAAAGTGATGAGTAAGATTGTTTTTCCCCCTGTACTTTTTGAAGTCGATTTCCAAATCAGCAGAATTGGCAAAGCCTGGAGGCTTATTAGAAATGCAGAATCTCAGCTTCTACTCCTGACCCAGTGACTAAGAGTCTGAACTTTCACAAAATCTCCAAGTGAATTACATGTATATTAGAGTTTGAGAAATATTGCTCTACAGAACAGAAATTACTTATATACTAAATAAAAATTAAGTGATTATTCATTTTTATTTTGTTTTTGTTTTTCCTTTGCCTGTATATATTTAAGGCATACAGCATGATAGTTTGATTTACGTACAGGTGGGGCAAAAGTAGGTGTACAGTTGTTCATGTGGAAAATAATACAATAATTAATAAATAATAATACAAGAATAATCTCTGTTTTGAGTACACACAGCTGTAAACCTACATGGCTCCACCCTGTATATTTGAAAATGATTATCACAATAGGTTCAGCTAAGTTCCACCTTCCCATATAGACACAGTAAAAAGTGAAGAAAAAAAAAAATCCCTGTGACTATATTTATAATTGACAATTTGTACTTATTAATCCTTTTTATCATGTTGTAGTAATAAAGATAGCATGGCCAAAAATAAACTCAAAATGGATAAAAGACTTAAATGTAAGTCATGAAACCATAAAAATCCTGGAAGAAAACATAGGCAGTAAAATCACAGACATCCCACGTAGTGGAATTTTCACTGATACATCTCCTAGGGCAAGAGAAACAAAAGGAAAAATAAACAAATGGGACTACATCAAACTAAAAAGCTTCTGCACAGCAAAAGAAAACAGCCTCAAAATACAAAGGAACCCCATGGTCTGGGAAAACATATCTGCCAAGGATGAATCTGATAAGGGGCTAATTTCCAAAGTGTACAAAGAATTCATATTACTCAGCAAGAGGAAGGCAAACAACCCAATTAAGAAATGGGCAAAGGACCTGAATAGACACTTCTCCAAAGAGGACATACGGATGGCCAAGAGACACATGAGAAAATGCTCGACGTCACTAATCATCAGAGAGATGCAAATTAAAACCACAATGAGGTATCACTTCACACCTGTCAGAATGGCTCCATCAACAAACCAACAAACAACATGTGCTAGCGAGGGTGTGGAGAAAGGGGAACCCTAGTACACTGCTGGTGGGAATGCAGACTGGTGCAGCCACTATGGAAACAGTATGGAGGTTCCTCAAAAAATTAAAAATGGAGCTGCCTTTTGACTCAGTGATTCCACTCCTAGGAATGTATCCTAAGAATCCTGAAACACGAGTCAGAAAGAATATATGTACCCCAATGATCATAGCAGCACAGTTTACAATAGCTAAGATCTGGAAACAGCCCAAGTGCCCATTGGTAGGTGAGTGGATGAAAAAGCTGTGGGACATTCACACCATGGAATACTACGCAGCTGTAAAGAAGAGGGATCTCGTACCTTTTGGAACAGCATGGATGGGCCTGGAGAATATTATGCTGAGTGAAATAAGCCAGGCAGAGAAAGACACACATCCCATGATCTCACTTATATGTGGAATCTAAAGAACTTAGTAAACTGATGAACAGAATAGATTCAATGACATGGAAGCATGGATCAAACTGAGGAATGTCAGAGGGAAGGAAGAGGGCAGGTGGGTGGAGGGGGAGAGAGTAACCAAAGAATCTATATGCATATATGCACAACCCAAGGACACGGAAAATGGTGGGGAGAGGGAATGGAGAGGGGGAAAGGACAGGGTGGAACGGGTCATTGGGGAGAAAAAAGGACATTTGTTGTATTTTAAACAAAAAATAAAATAAATTTAAAAAAAGACAGCATTACAAATATTTTTTCATAGTTTGTGGTTTATCTTTTATTGTCATTACCAGTGTCATTTGAAAAGTAAAAGTATTATATTTTGATTAAGTTTAATCAATTAGTTTTTTTAATGGATCACACTTTTGGAGTCCTTATGCTAGGAAATCTTTGCCTAACCAAAGATTGTAAAGATTTCCCCCCCCCCCCATTTATTTTTTAGGTGTTTTATAGCTTTAGAGTTTATATTCAGGACAATAATATATTTTTAGTTAAATTTTGTATATGGATTGCAGTTCTTCTGTTCATATACATGGTCAGTTGTTGAAGTGCCATTTGTTGAAAAAATTACCCCATTTGTTTGAATAGAGTATGCACTTCCATGAAAAATTAGTTACCCAGATACATGTGGGCCTGTGTGTGAAATCTCTCTTCTGTATTAGTGATGTATTTCTCTATTGTTTCCTAAAGCCACATTGTCTTAATAGCTATGAATTTATGATGTCTTGAAATAAGGTAGTTGTTTTACTATTCTAGGTCTTTTTTTCTACATAAATTTTGGATTAGCTTGCCAATTTCTAGAAAATGTCTTAGTTGAATTAGATATAATTTATCAATTTGAGGAGAGATGACATCTTAATAATCTTCTAAACCATAAATAGGGCATGACTGAATTTATTTAGGTTTTTGTTAATTTCTCTTAATGTTTTGTAGTTTTTAGGTTCTTGTAAATATTTTTTTATATGTATTACTAGGCATTTGTTAATGGTACTATAAAATTTTTATTTTAGTTTTCAGTTATTACTACTCTATAAAAATACTTATAGCAATCTTGCATGCTGCCACTTTAAGAAATTCATTAGTTAATTCAAGCAGCTGTTTTTCTTTGACAGATTCTATTGGAATTTTTATATAGAGGATTATATCACCTACATTTAACATTTTTCCCCAAATCCGGATACATTTATTTTTGCTTTCTCTTAGAATACTGACTAGAAACTCTAGGACAATTTTGAGTAGATTCATAAGGGTGATTATTTCTCTCTTGTTTCTAGTTTTATTTCTATTCTGATTTTTTATTAGGAATGGATGTTAGATGCTCTCAAATAATTTCTCTGCCTTCATTGAGCTCTTCATATGAATTTTCCTTTTCTGGCTGTTAAAATAGTAAATTATAGTAATAGACTTTTAAAATACCAAATAAATCTATATTACTGGGATAAACCATTTTTTAAATTTTATTGATTTTTTTATTTTCTATTTCCTTGACTTCTCTTTTAATTCTTTTTTTTTTTTTCCCCAACATATTTTCTCTTAGTTTCTTAAAGTAAAAATTGAGGTCATTGGTTTGAGATTTTTTTTCATCTCTTCTTGCCATATTAGCTCAGCAGTAAATATAGTACAAATATAGAAATATAGTACACATATTAAGTAAACAAATTGTGAAAATTAAGGATAATTAAAACATTCAAAATAAACTGTAAAAAAGATTATGATAGCACACTTATTAAAATGCATTTTTGTCTGATGATTTCCATTGATTAAACCTAACTAATCTTAATCCCTTCTTTTTTGAAGCAAAAATAGATGGGGATACAAGAATATGTTTATCTTCATCTTTATATATATATGTGTGTGTGTGTGTGTGTATACATATATATATTTTAACTTATTTCAGGTGATTGTGAAATCTGGGCCAGGGACTTTCCTCAGCTTGGCTGTCTACGACAGTTACATCTTCTGGTCCGACTGGGGAAGGAGAGCCATCCTGCGTTCCAACAAGTATACAGGCGGAGATACAAAAGTTCTTCGTTCTGACATCCCACATCAGCCTATGGGCATCATAGCCGTTGCCAATGACACCAACAGCTGTAAGTTGCAGTCGAAAGCAGATTTATTTCTTAATTATATACTCTCAGAAATGTATCTATTTGCTAATTTTTCACCACCGCAGTCAAATGTATTATTCTTGTGCGAGGTCACGGCTGGAGGGGCTCATGGTGACCTTGCACTAAATTTCCCGCCTTCTAGCTTCTTTCCAAACAGAAATGTCTACCTGTATGTTTCTAGGTATTTTAGTAATATTTAGTTGGATTTTGTTTTGTTAAAGTCCCTGGGGATGGTGTTTAGGATCTGACATTTCAAAATATTGAAATTATCCAAAAGATGTAAGGCTAAACGTCTATGGTTCTTAATTTATCATCAGAGGGACAATTCACTTTTAATTATTTGTTTCTAAAATTCTATTCCATTCTCTCTCACCCCTCGTATCTTTACACAGTCAAATCAACTTGCTTTCCTGAAAATAATCCCTTGTGATAAGCAAGCTTTGCTCCTGGGCTTAATTTTGGCTTTTCGTTTTTTTTAAAACCACTGGAATACCTACTGAATTGCTGTCTGCAGTATTGGTGTGGTCTCTAGTGGTACTAGAGCATTTTATGCTCTGGCATCCTTGATAAATGTGTTCCATGGTGT
The DNA here is from genome assembly GCF_054644295.1 of Miniopterus natalensis. Classification (NCBI taxonomy): domain Eukaryota; kingdom Metazoa; phylum Chordata; class Mammalia; order Chiroptera; family Miniopteridae; genus Miniopterus; species Miniopterus natalensis. The sequence continues at coordinate 64,302,392 of NC_142088.1, forward strand.
AGTGATCCCTGTTACATATTTTTCTAATATTCTTCTCTTTCGAGATGTTTGGATTTTCACAAGTCCTGAATCTTTTTTGTTTATAAGATTTAAAATTTTTTTTTAGAGATTGAGGCAGTCTAAGAGTTTACTGTTAATCTATGTGTGACATAGAAGAGGAATTCAATATAACATGTCACCAAGAAAGCTTTCTCCTTGTAGGTGAACTCTCTCCTTGCGCTTTACTGAATGGAGGCTGCCATGACCTGTGCCTTTTAACTCCTAATGGGAGAGTGAATTGTTCCTGCAGGGGAGATCGCATATTGCTAGATGACAACAGATGTGTGAGTAAGTAAAGAGATTCCAATCGTGATATGACCAACTGCTCAAAATGGCACATGTGGACTCTGGCATTGTTTGACTATATGCATGAAGTTTTACTCTCCTCCTGTATTAAGGGCCCCGTTGGCTTATCCCTACATTCTAGAAAAAACTCAATTGAGCGTTCTACTTTGTTATAGCAATATGTGATAGATAATGTTAACCAAAACAGTGACAAATGGTGTCACATTGAGGACTGGAAGCTGGGCCAGATAGATAAATATCTGTGCACAATGATCATATGAAGACTTATGACTTTGAAAATTCAGTCAACAGTAAAATTAGTTAAAGCTGAAATAAACCAGTATACAGGCTAGTATCGTAGCCTTGTAGTAAAACCATTCGCAGTCTGTCATGATATGTAAATGAGAGAGAATGCCTCATGTGGCTTATTTGTAATCATTTCCAACCTGTTAATTAACAATGTAACATTGCAGCCTTGCATGGTGTTTATACCTCCCAAAGGCGTTGGAATCTTAATTAGTACCATTATAGTATACACTTATTAACAACTAGGTGTCAGAAACCATTTCTAAAATAAATAAGAGTTTAAGTGTTCCAATGCTGCCATGAAAAATTAGACAGCAACATAAAAAAGGTTAATTTCTCTTTAGCATTAAGACATTCTGTGTATGGAAAGATGAGAAAGAAATATTTTATTGGAAATTGGTGAACTCACTCTCAGGATGTTTCAATATTTGACATTTTCTCTCTCATTATTTATATCTTCATCTCATATCTTCATCTCATAGCTTTTCATCTTAGAAATTCAGCAGAGCTGGATGTGTCTACATTATAAAAATAAGATCAGAGGCTATATGTATTTCTCATCTTCATCTTCAGGCTTTTTTTGGTTTTTACCAGGAAGTTCGCCTTTTACCTTCTGTTTGATACAAGCCCTTTGACATCATTTTGTTTACCTTAGAAATGTCTGCACCTAATACAAGAACTTACACATATCTTCTCACTTTGCAAATTGGTGACACAACCCAAAAGGGCACCTCTCAGCCAAAAGAAGTAAAAGATTTTTATTTAAAACTGTGCCAAAACAAACGTGGGAATGATGCAATTGGTCAGGGAACTTTAAATGGAGATAGCCAATTTCAATAATTCAGGCCACAAATTCCCACATTTCTTCATCAACTATCACTTCTCTGAATGGCTTAGGCAATTGCTTAAACCCTCTCTTTCAGTTCGCCTCTGTGGTTTCAGCTGTAATGGTCTGGATCTGATGCCATCTGTAAACCTGGAGTGTTAGCCATGCATTAGAATCACTCATGTTTTTTCACAGGTCACTACAGGCCAGCAGGAAAGCAGTGCCTGTGGTCAAAACAACAAGGTTTATTTGTATACAGTGGGTGCTTGTCCTTGCTGCAAAATAGATTAGATACATCTGTCTCTACTAAGCCACCTGTTTCTCTCTGTTGATGAGAGGGCATGAATCAGACAGAAAGCTATCATTTTAAATAAGTACAGTTTTATTCACATGAACCCTGTAGAGTGGTGGTGAATTCCTCAGAGCTGACAAACCTTTATAAAAGCATCTTGTATCCTTTGGGGCATTCATATTGAAATCCTGTGGTTCAGCAAAAAGATTGGAAAGTAATTCTTGGCTACTTCTTGTCAAATTCTTCTTTGGGAAATGAGGATGTTTCTGGCATATCTTCGCCCTCATGTGAGTTAACTCAACCAGAGCAGTTCATGGGTGTTAATGTCAGTGTTGAAATGGTGAAAGCCATTTATTGGCCCCTACCTGAGGGCGAAGGAGGGAAAATCATCTGTTGTCATAACACTTGACAAAAAGTTTAGGCAATTCCATTCTACATGGCATTGCTAAACTTACCAAAACCCGTAACAGAAATAAGAACAGCAGATATAATTAGATAAAGTAATTCCTTGTAAAAGAATTAGAAGACAATAGGACCACGCTTTTGTTTCTAGAAAGACAAAGAAAATAATACTGTTTCATCAAATGAACATACCTAAACATGAATTGTGCTCATACAGTGTTTGTTTTTGCATAATAGAAACCTATTTATTGTGAATAATTTTTGTTTTTCCCCCCTCAAAGGTAATAAAAGTAAAAAATTGCATTTTCCATCATAACTGTTGTCATTGGAAATGAGATAGTAAATAGGGTTTATATAAAATAGACTAAATAAGCTGGGAATGTCAATAGACTCTCAGTAAGTGGTTGAATTTTGTTCAGTTCATGATCTAATGTGATTGTATATAGCAATGTCAATACCCTTCTTAAGGCTTGTTCCTTTAAAGTTAATAATATTTATAGATTTTTAATTCTATCTACTAACCGGTGAAGTTTAGACTGTACTAAGAAAAGGAAAAAAAAAGGAAACCATCTTTGGAGGGTGTTGCCTAAAAGGGTTCAATAAGAAGTCATACATAGAAAGATAGACAGATAGATGGATGAACAGATATTCTGTTTAACTTAGTTAAATTCTAAGATTGACAAAGAAACAAAACCCTGGAAACTTCAAAGAGTATTAGTGGCTGTTTAATTGAATATTCCTGAAATGAAGCTTAAAAATAAATTGACAGAAAATTGTAGAATTAAGCTATGTTTCCTGTATTAGTAGAGATAAATGAATTCTAATTACTTCCAACATGATTAGTGTCACTGGATTTCACCATACAATTATTCAACAAACAATGGAGTGAGTACGAGCAAGCAACACACAATACAATGAAAAAATCAGATTCCAAAGCTGGCTAGTAAATCTATTTTTAAGAATAAAACAAGTCTATTTTCCTTAAGAGAGATCTTTCTGAAACAGAGATCACATCCTGGCATTCCAAGGATGAATCCTAGCTGGTTTATTTATAATTAAGATGAAGGGAAACAATTGCTATGGTATCAAAAAACCATTTGTTGTTGCATTGTGCTCTGTGGCCGTTGGCCTGCGCTCCCAAATAGGGTAAAAAAACACATACAAATTCAGACTTTTAATTTCTAATAAAAATCTTGAGATCAAGAAGTGGGACAGTATGGCAGCTGGAGCCCATAAACATCTGGTGCCCACGTTTGTAAGTTAGCGTTGTCCGGCTCACCGCACAGAATTCTGCGCAGTTCACGAGCGTGTGCTGGTCACGTGCGGCAGGAAGGGACGGTCTGCTCCCTGGCCCACCAGGGACACAGCACGTGGTTGATGAGGGCAGTTTTAACAGTTTCAGTGCTGAATGAATGATAGAAGCTGCTACAGAGGTTTCTTCTGGAGTTAGTTGGGGAGGAAGACCAAGTCGAGATGAGATTTAAGTCCAATGAATCGAGTCAAGCATTCAAAATGAGAACTCTATGTACTGGAAAATTTCAATTACTGAAGGATATATAATAGAAAAAGAAAACACAAAAACAATCTCAGTATGTACAGAGAGCATTTAACTGGCTCTTTATAAAAGTGTATTTTTAAAATAGACTGCTAACCAAATGCATAAATATAGTCACCCACATTTAAGCCCCTTCTCCCTGTACTTGTAGTCACCAAATAATTAACAAAATATACAAATAGGCATAAAAGAAAAGCAAAGATAGGCAACTTTCAAAACATTTTTCAAAGACAAGGAAAGAGAAACAACCAAACCAAGTGTGCCTTTAATTTTTTTTTTTTTTAATGAAGAAATGCCGTAAACCATTGCCTTTTACTTAATTTTATATTAAGGTCTATCTTAGTTTATTATTATGATTAAGATGAAGGGAAACAATTGTTATGGTGTCAAAAAAAATTTGTTGATACATAAAGACCTTGACGTTTTCCCTTCAGCTAAAAATTCCTCCTGCAACATTTATTCAGAGTTTGAATGTGGAAATGGAGAGTGTATTGACTACCAGCTCACCTGTGATGGCATCCCTCATTGTAAGGATAAATCTGATGAAAAACTGCTCTACTGTGGTGAGTGTCCAATAGGTGGCTTATTCTTTTAGAGAGAAGTTTAGAATGTTTTGCTAGTTTGTTGTTTGGTTCTCTCCATTTCTTTTATATGTATGATTTTCTTGATGTCTCTGTTTAACATGTAAACCTAAGGCTTTGCCCATGTTCAGCTGGGGCACCTTATTTGCTCTCCATTACCCCTGATATTCATTAAAGAATTTCTCATGGTGCCCGGCCGGGCGTGGCTCAGCGGTTGAGCGTCGACCTAGGATCCAAGCGATCAGGGTTCGATTCCTGGTCAGGGCACATGCCTGGATTGCTGGCTCGATCAATGACTCTCTCATCATTGATGTTTCTATCTCTCTCTCTCCCTCTCCTTTCCTCTCTCTGAAATCAATAAAGATATATTTTAAAAAATAAATAAATAGAATAAGAATTTCTCATGGTTTTCCATCATGAAGGGTGAATTTAGATATGGCTGGAGCCTGTCTTTTAGGCTGTCTTGTTACTCATCTTTAGCAATGGGTTCTAGGTCATATTCCTAAAGTATAAGTCAGAAATAGCAGTTATTGGTGAATATTGCAGTTTAAATCTGGAGCAGCGGTCCATCATCAATCAATAGCATGTTGCTGAATTGATAGCAAAGCCTTGCTCTTCTTTTTCTTTTTGCCTCCAGGACTGGCCCAGGGCTAGTGTCCTTATGTGCACAACCTGATTGCTTTAGCCATGGTCCCATCATGCATGGGATTCTCCCAGCTGTGAAATGTTAAAACAAGAGGAAAGTGAAGCTTGCTAAATTCACAGGCAATTCTTTCTCACACTTTTACATTGCAGAATAACACACTCTCAGTTAAAATGATAGTCCAATGTAATTTGTCCATTATTGATCTGTAACTAAAATCTTTGGGAATTTGCCTCAAAGGACATATTTACTCAAATGGACAGCTATATCCTATCCTGTACACTATGAAAATATTAAAGCATATAAAATATAATAGTAACCATCTTACAAATTTGCATTTATTATGAGTTAGTCTGAGAATATATTTTTACGTTATTTTCATCTTGTTAGAAGTCAGCCTTATCCAGTTTGGCTCAGTGGTTAAGAAGTCAGATTCTATTCGTGCAAGCTGAGATTGGCAAATTTTTTTTAAGGGGCCAGCTATTAAGTATTTTAGTTTTTGTGGGGCATATATGCTATCTGTCATATATGCCCTGTGTTGTTGTTTGTTTTTGTTTTTTTTAAATTTTGCAATCCTTTAAAAGTTTAAAAATTACTCTTAGCTTCAGAGTCATATGAAAACAGGCTCATGGACTTCATCTGGCCTTTGGGTTATACTGTTTGATAATACCAGGTACAGATTCCAAGCTTTGAATCATACCTGAGGTTAAATCTTTGTTCCCAAACCTCCCAGTGTGTGACCAGTGTGAGCACGTGTACTTACTTGTCTATATTTTAATTTCCCACTACAAAAGAGACTTAGCTCTAATGGTGTTTGAGAACCTTAAAAAAACAAATGCATATTTACATATGCTCAGTGTAGAGCCTGGCACATAATTAGTATGCAGTAAATGGCAGCTATTACTATCCTAAGTGCTACCTTCTTCCCCAAGTCAGAAAACGGCAGGAGACTCTCATCAAGGTAAATAAAATTCAGAAGGCAGTTCTTCTTAGGAAATTCTGGTAGACAGTTTTAGAAGATCTTTGAGAGAAATTCATGGATGTTTATGTGACTTGGATTCAGTGATTCAGGAATATATGTGTTGCTACTTTTTGTTTTGTGTTATAAAATCCTTGCGAGATGCAAAGGAGATTGGAGGTAGGTGTCGGAGTGTCTTTATTGCTTTAGAGGTAGAGATTTATTTCTTGAGAATATATGCTATTTGTTTATTTCTCTGCTGACTAAACTGCCAGAAACAATAATGAGGGTATAATTTAAAGAGATCTTCATATATGAATTGCTGAAATTAAAATACTTCATCAAAGAAGCACTTACTGAGCGAACTCCTTGATAAGGCATGAATACTCTCATCCTGATCTTTGGAACTGCTCAGCACTTGCTTTATAGATCCACAGTCCACTCCCTATGAATGAGATCGATGATTTCCTTTCAGTAAATTTTTTTCTATAAGACCTTCAATTTTGTGCTTCTGTTTTTATTCATAAGAAAACAGAAGTTGTCGAAGAGGTTTCAAACCCTGCTATAATCGTCGCTGTATTCCTCATGGCAAGTTATGTGATGGTGAAGACGACTGTGGAGACAGCTCTGATGAACTGGACTGTAAAGGTAAACATCTGTCGCATCAGCCTATCCATGTTATTATGTTGTTTCTTGAACTTTTTCAAAGTTCATTCCTTAGAGCACTATGGTTTCACCCATTTGGTGTGTAACCAGTACTTACATTTATGGACCACGCTGTTGGAGGGAAGTTATTAGAGTTAATTGAAGATTATGACTCTATTCTCAGTTTCTGGTTTCAATTCCTTTGCTTACTTTAAAAATTTGCCATTTTTCACGTCTTCCATTCTACCTCCCTGTTTATTGGACATTTCTACCAAAATGTGTAATACTCAATTTACTGCTCTAAAATGTTCCTTTTTATTTCTTAATTCTCAGTTTTACACATGAGCTCATCGCTTTCTTAATGACTGGACAGGTAACCTTGGCGTTTTCCTCGATTCTTCTTCCCACCATATTTATCACTCACCTGTCCAGTCATCAGCAACTCTCCGAATTCTTTGAAATATCTTCCCTTTCAATCCACTTTGAAGCTGGATTAACAGAGCAGCCCTTTAAATAGTCTCCCTGCCTCTACTATTTCTAATGAATCCCAATATTTTTAAATGGATCATTAATTGGGCCATTTTCCAGCAATGAGAACTGGGACAGATCAGCAAGCCGGTCTGACTGTGACACAGCTCCAGCCCCAACACTGATTGTGTGACTTTGGATAAGATACTTAACCAATCTGGGCCTCCGTTTTCCAAACTGTAAGAGAAGACAGTTAAATGACTACATTAATATTAAATAAACTTAGGACAGGACTTGTCATATAGCAAATGCTGTGTAAACATTTACCTTTTTTAAAAAATACCACTGCCCTGATGAAGAAACACTACTGAAGTTTCAGTGTTTGCAGAATCAATGACATGTTTTTTTAGTCTGAGATTTAAGATCTAAAATCTAGCCCCACCCAATGTTTCCAAACTAATTTCCCTGTAAAAACATTTCCATTCATTGAACACAGATTATTGGGTAACATTTATTAAGGACTGAGACATAAAATTAGTAAGTCGTGAGCCGGTCCTCAAGGAATTCAACTCTAAGTGAAAGACAGTCATTTAAACAGATGAAGATGGACGTAAGGTGCTAAGATTGTACATATTAGAACTTTCTTTTTCCCATTGGCTTGGAAGTATCTTGAAAGTTTTTAGAAACTAGATTAAATTTAAGCTGTCTTTTAAAAAAAGAATATAAATAAATTTAAACTGTCTTAAATTATAAATACAGTGGAATGATCAAAGCAGAAGAGAATTCTGAGTAGAGATTAATATTGAAAACTGCAAGTAATTTGATATGATTAGAGCCAGGTTGCATATTAGAGCATGGTAACAACAAATGAGACAAATTAGAGGAAGAAAGCAGGTTGTGAGTGTGTTTTTTGGTGTCATGTTAAACCATGTTAAGGACAGTGAACTTTATTGTGTAGTTACCAGAATGTAGTTGAAGGTTTTAAGCAGGCCCAAAAGATTCAAATGTATGTTAAAAAAAACAAGAAAAAGTACTATGATTTTGTAAATGAAAACTGTAATACTGAGTTAGAAGAGACAAAACAGGAGACTATCATAGCAGCCAAAGCCAAAGCTAATAATAATAGGATTTTAAAAGGTAGCATAAACCATCTTCTTGGGTAATAAACATAGAGAAAGCATGGAAAAGAATAAAGGAATTTTGTGGAGTTTTTTGCCTGTTTTAAATTATTGTATGCTTTTGTTATTTTTTAAAATTTATTCCTGTGGGCCGTTTGTTTGTGTGGGACAGAGGTGAGATAGTAAGGATAGTTTTCATTCTGAGCTTGGAGCACCTGTAGACATCCAAAGGCACATAGTTAGGTATGGAACTGAAGCTCAGGTAGTAGAGTTAGACCAGATATATTGATGTTGGGCTCATTAAAGAGAGAAAGCTCAGAGAATGTATGGAGTAATCGTTGTTTTAAGGGAGTGCATCAGAATTGCCTGCTGAATTTAAAAATTAAAGACACTGATATAAAGAGAATAAGTAGGCCTCGGGACTTACAGGAGATTTTCATAAGCAATTATTTTTTTAAGAAAGTTGAATCAGTTAACATTGTAAAGTGTTACAAAGAGGTCAAGAGGGCAGACATAGACTGGAGTGCCCATTGTAATGGACAATTGGAGAAAAACCTCTTGGTTATGTTCATGAGAGTCAACTCATTGGGCAGGAAAAGCCAGGTCGCATCAGTCTTTGCCAAGGAGTAAAAGAGTATATCAGGTGAAGGAGTCTTTTTAAAGAAAAGACCCACGGTAAAGACACACTGAGAACTACATATGTCATAAGAAGTCTATGCAAAACTGAGAAAGAGGGTAGACTGTATACAAATTATTCTGTAGCCCGAAAAGGGTTGGAAAGTTACTTTGTTATCTAAGACGGTATGACCTTGGCCCAACATTTGAGTAGTTTACCATCTAAGGTTGACACTGTAGTTTAGAAAGAGCCAAGTACATTTGCAAATTAAGTCAACTATTATTTCATATTACCTATAAAATATTAAGAATGATAAAGTATCATAAAATACTGGTAGTAAGTGCAGAGAAATGGATAAGCATTTGGGAAAAAATGAGGAATGGAAACTAGGAGACCAGAAAACGGATCTGTTCTAGCAGCTATTTGGAAGCCGGAGAGGAGAATCTCATAAAGACATGAAGCTAGGAGAGAGGCAGAAATACCAAGCTAGAATATGAAGGAACTGAACAGAAAGTACAAAAAGTGGATTTTAAAACAAAATTCATAAAAAGAACCATGAGAATTTAATAAACTGGGTTTTCTTAGAAAATGATTTTTCTTTCAAAAGAAGTAAATAAATTAGTGTGTTTGGGTTTATAAAATATAGTCCCTAGTACATGGTAGGGGTTTATTAAATTCCTATGCGGATGTTTGCAGCACCAAATCTTCCAAAATATATAGATACGTTTTACTGTCCCTAACGACACCAATACCAGCTGCCAAATAACAATGAAAATCACTGTGATTTTCCTTTTTTTAGCCTAACCTCTGATTCCTGTGTTATAACTACCTCAGAGATATACCTGGGCATAGAACTACTGCATTTGTGTGTTGTTGTCAAAACTTGTGTTTTGTGATAATAATAGGAAGAAGTTATAACAATTTGATATCTTAACAGACAACAATATCAGGACATTTGAAATTAAAAATGGCCACGGGAGCTCAAGCACTATTACCTACGAGAAGTCAATAGGTTTGAGTAAATATACCAGCCCCATAAGACAAACAAATGGCTAGTTTTTGAGACAGAAAGAAACTCATCACAGTTGCACCTTTTAGATTTCATTTTTGTCTCATGTTAAGTTTGTTTGCACGGTGTCCTGTTGGGGCACATTTCACACCACAGAGGACTGACTTGCATGGGTCCATTTTCCATAAGCCAGGTTATCTTATAAAACAGTGATTCCGGTGCGTGTCCATCAAACACATGCACACCTGAGGCACCTAAATGACAATGAAAGAAGAGGAGCCCGGAAGGGCTCAGGGAGAATGGAAAAGAATTTTCTTTCCCAGCCTTGTCTCCCAGTTCCTCCTCTGTTTCTGTCATCAGTAAAACATGGGGTGCAGAGCTTTGCTGAATATATACACATACACATGTAGAGGCCACCTATTATTTAATGCAAATAGAATAAACTATAAAAAACTAAATTAGTGCAATAAAAAAAATCAATATATCCAGGGACATTTTGACAAGCTATGGAGAGGCTACCGTGGAATCATCTGTAAGTTATTTGAAGTTCTATTATCTTTGTTTGTTTAGTTTATATGTTAAATAGCATTTACTATTACTAATTTTTCCCACAAAGCAGAGAATTTATTTACAGAGTGGAACGGATGTTATAATGAATTGTGTTCGGTTTCTTCCCCTTTGGAGTAAAAGCAAAAGCAAATCAACCCCAAATCCTCGTAAATCTTTTATTACTTTCCCTTTACAGCTATTTTTTCATAACTGAGAGCTTTAGACATCAGGCTGTCTAGGGGGATTTGAGGAGTTGTTCAGAAAATTTGTCATTCTGTGTTCCTTTTCTGGCTGTGTGATAGGCTGAGCGAATACATTTGGGGAGAGTACAAGCTATCTCTCCTTTCCTCCCTGTTGAGATGAATATAAATACTGCCTTTGGGAAGTAGGTGAACTTCCTTGGGCCACCTGAACATCTTCAGGGGGACTGGAGAGCTAAATAGTTCTGAGGATACCTACAGGAGAGGAAACTGGTGTTTGTTTTTAAAAAAGTTTTAAAAAAAAAACCCCATAAAAAACTTTGAAGGTTTTACAAACAATGAGTTAAAGGGTAAGCCTGAAGAAATCATCATTCCTTCTGGGTCTGCATACACTTAGAGCCAAGCAGTAAATTAAATAAAAGATGTGGTTAGAAAGTAAACAGAAGAGATATAGCAGCACATTTAATGCCCCGTTGCAAGCTTACCTTTGCCCCCGGCTGGGCAGGAGCGCTGGAACACAAAACATTGACTTAGGTTATTCGTAAGAAGTGGCCTAAGAACCAGGGGAAGGCTGATCGGTTTTATGTCTTTCCTACCTCATTAAATATTTTAACTGACATGGAGTAAAGAAGGCAGGAAAGATAATAAAATTAAGGAAGTACGTGGGGAAAAGAATGGTTTTACTTTCTCTCTTGCTGCTACTTTTGATCCAGGCCCTCTCAGGTCTCCTTCGTGGTATCTCATTGCTATTCCGGTGTGGCTGTGGTGTTGGCACTCACATTTTGTAGGCTTATTTTTTTCTTTTTGGACTCTCTGGAGGGAAAAGCTTAGTATTTCTCACTTGGCTTATCTTTATTTGGACTCTATTTTTTTCCCCCCTCTTTCTCATTTTTTTCAGGACTTTTAGCCTGAGGAAATTTTTCAGAAAGCTTTCATACTCACTTGACAAATTAGTGATTCCAGCATCTTTCTCCCTCACAATTCACCCTAAGGGTAAAAATGGATTTCAATGCCTGACTAACCAAAACAATGTGAAATAAGAATATAGTTGAGGGAACAGAGAGGAAGGGCAGAAGAAGAGGCATTTGCTTATTTATTTAATAAAATTTCTGCAATTCCCATAGATTTTTCCCACCCCAGGACTTGCCTTCCTTGCCTACAAATGCGGGAGGTGTTAAACCCCACAACTAATTTGCCCCTGCTGCTTCTGAAATTCTGCAACCACTTAATTTGTCTAATTCCATTGCCACTTATCACTCTATTTAACTCCCTGGTGGTTCCCAAACTCTAGACCAGTCACGGACTCTGGAGAGGCAGGATTAGAGGTAAAATAACTTTCTGTTCCTCTTTGCACATCTCGCACACGCCTAGGCCTCCTTACCACGATTCGTAGCTCATTTTTGATTGGGAAAGGGGGAGGAAAATAACTCCTGTAAATTTTCTACCCTCTCCTCAGGTCTCCTGGCTTCCCACCTTGTCTATTTTTCTGTGCCTGTCTTTTAAATACTATCTCCTAACCAATCTTCTCAACCTCAGAGTTACAGTTTCTTTTCATCTCGTCAGAGTTCCTCTCCTTATTTCTTTTATCTCCCCTGAACTCCGTGCAAGATGTTCTATTGCTCCACATTTCCCTGTCCTTAAAAGTCATCATTTGCTCTTACTTCCACCTGAGAGCCCCCAACACTATTTTTGAAACTCCATTACTGTGAAATCCCTGAATCTCCAGTCCTCTCAACTGTCTGAAACGCCACCTCCATGTTCCTGAGCCATAATTTGTCTCTTGACTCCGTCTGCCACCAGACCCGCTCAGACCGACTCCCTGTCACAGACAGAAGATTGCCTGTGGAGGCTTGGAGGGAGGCGGGCACGGCGAAACAGGCTGTGATTGTCCCCACTGGGACCTTTCTGGCATCCTAAACTCTAAGCCCAAGTAGAAGATAGAACTTCAAGGGCACTGTGAGATGAATCTTTGTAGACTTGTCCAGGAATATTACCACTATATTGAATATTGCTTCACAGAAAAATGATTTTTCTCTTCTAAGTAAGGGGATTATAATGAAACTTTTGGAACACAACCTATTAATAGGAGACTGCTGATATAGCAGAGTCAGAAACAAAATGTAAACGCTTGTCAAGATTATTTTCTATCTATATTTGCCATTTACTGTTTTCATTGAAAAATATTAAATATGAAACGTTATAGAAAAGAATATAAAAAAAAAGAAAGGAATGTGAAGGAGACCTTGCTTTTTTAGACATTAAAAAAATCTATTTTTCCCTGTTTGGAACAGTATATTTATCTCCTTATAATAGCATTGTTTGTTCCACATGATATGATGTTATTTTTAATAAAGAAAACAGTGAAGCAATTATAATTGCAAATTGTAAATAAAACATTCTTTCTAATCATCCTCGAAACACAAAGAATGATAAAAATTGACGATAATTAAATATAATACGAGTGGTGCATTATGGAATATGAATGACATACAATCCCTTGAGTAAAATTTACATATTTTAAGGTAGCATTTTAACCATTTACAGTTGACATAACTCCTATTTATAATTAAATAGGCTTTTAAAAACATCAACACTAGTAAAAGTAGCCTAATCAAAGAGGCCTTCAGATTAAATGTCCACAAATCAACCTATGGCAATGTTAGTTCCGAATAAAAGTCTCACCGAAGTTGCTGGCACGCACCCAGGTCGCACGCTGCGCACCTGTTCCGGGCGCGTTGCGGGGCCGCTCTGCGGGAACGCGCGTGTCCGCAAAGCTGCAGGGGCGTCTGAATCGGGATCAGCTATTCCGCACGGAGTCTGTGTAATGAGAGCAGCCTGTGGAAACTGATTTTTATCTAGGCCTGGCCGGGACTTGGAAAGCCGTACTTTCCCAAAACAGGCGGGTAGCGCCCCACGTATGTTTCTTGACCTGAGGCGCCCACGTTTCCACGCCGAGTGCCGGCGACAGGGCCACGGAAAGGAGCCCGGCGAGCGTGACGACCGTCCCGCTCGGCACGGAAGCGGGCGCTCAGGGGCTCCTCCCTCAGGCCCCGTCTGTCTGTCTGTCCGTCTCTCTTTATCCTAGCGGGGAATGTCCCCTTCCTAGCAACCGGACTGGGATCTCTCTGTACCCCTCCCTCAGCCATTGGCTTAGTGTCAGAACTTGCGCTTTTGAGGTTGGAAGGAAAAAGAATTGTCGGCAGCATTCAAGTATCTGTGCAGGCTGGCTCCCCTGGACCGGGACCAGCGCGGCACGCAGAGCACGGGGTGTGCCCGCGGCGCCTACAGCTGCGGGAGGGGGCAGTCGCCACGCAGTGTTAGAAAAACCACAGCAGAGGGAGGAATCGCGGACAGGGCCGGGCCCACGAGGCGTTGAACTCAAGCTCGGAGGTGGGGCCCGGGGTCAGGTTCGACTTCCCAGAGTTAAAAACACACACAAATTGCATGAAATTCATTGGAACCATCCAAATGTTAACGCGAGGCGTCACTCACTGCCCCACTGATCGGAATTCCTCGTCCTCTCGTTGCAGCGCCCCCCTGCGCGGCTGCGGAGTTCCGCTGCGCCGACGGGACGTGCGTGCCGAGGGCCGCGCGGTGCAACCAGAGGGCGGACTGTGCGGACGCCTCGGACGAGAGGAGCTGCGGTGAGGCCCCGGCGTCCCCTGGGCCCTGTCCGCAGCTGATGCGTAATCAACCCCTGTTGTGTAGGATAGTTGCATACTTGTTTCTGCATTTGGGCTGGTTTTTTTTTGTCTCTGTGACCTACACAGAAGGTTGATAATGTTTGCCTGGGAGGTTTGTTTATTTTTCTGTTCGCCTCCTTACAGATAATACAGACTGCACACACTTCTATAAACTCGGAGTGAAAACCACGGGGTTCATAAGATGTAATTCCACCTCACTGTGCGTCCTGCCCACCTGGATATGCGACGGGTCCAACGACTGCGGAGACTACTCAGATGAATTAAAGTGCCCGGGTAATTCCAGAAAAACAAACAAACAAAAACAAGCTTTGCCTCGAAGATGTAGAGAGGCTAGTTGTGTAGACTTAAACTTCATTTTCATTATTAATATTCAATGGTTAAGATTAAAATTTAAATATCCTGAACATGCCACTTGATCTTTTTAAATAGATTATAAGATGATAGGTCAAGAAATCTGTTCTGTATTTGGATCAATTTCCAATTTTAGTTCACCATTAATCCTTTTAAAGTTAGTGATTAAACTTAGCATGTGTAATCTATAGTTCCCTTAGAAGCAGTCTGTACTGAGAAAGGACAATTTATAGACTAAAGAGGAGACTGTATTACTGACCGCTGGCTCTACTCAGTGTCAGGAGACAGTTTGCCTTGTGTCAGGCTGCTCGAGGCAGCCCACAGGGTCTCTGCCTAGTGGCCTATGTCGCGGTCATCATGGCTGGGTCACGGTGAGATAGACATGCTTAACCTGACTATTAACCATGTTTACCTGCATGAACTCTCATCTGCATTCTTAGGAGAATGCCTTTCATAAAAAGGTCATAGCCCTGTCTCTTTTTGACTGTTTGAAGAAACAAATTACAAAAATATAATAACACAGGAAAGAAAGGTGTTAAATGACTAAAACTGGAAGTAGATAAACGACATAGGAAACGATTAAATGTTTTCATACATCTGTTTCACTCCCCTGACCCTGCTGCCACACTCACTTTTTCCACGTTTAGTGGACATTTAATAATTTTTGAAATAATTAAAGAAATGATACGTGTGGACATTCTACATGCCACTGTACGCACACACACACACACACAATCTGCCATAAGAACTGATAGTTTTCATAGTTCATGATCTATCACTTAATTGAGCAATAGCAGAGCCTCCTTTTTTCTTCTTTTTCCAACGTGTAATGTTCTGTGGCTCCCCACAACTCTTTAACTTTCTTTTTTTTTTTTTTTTTTTTACTTTCTTTTTAATTATACAAAACTTTTAAAAAGAAATATAGAAACGTTGTTTCCGGCTCATGGAATCTGACTGTCTAGATTTTTGAAGCCCCCTTCCCCCCCTTTTTATTGAATTTATTGGGTGACACTGGTTAACAAAATTCTGTCTCAGGTGTGTGTCCACCACCCCCAGGCAAGTCTCTGTCCATCACCATTTATCTCCCCTCAACGCCCCTCAACCCCCCTTCCCACCCAGCAATCACCACACAACTGTCCCTGCCCCAGAGTTATTGGTTTTTCCTTTTTACCTTTTTTGCTCAGTTCCTCTCCCCCTCAACCAGCACCACCCCCTCCCCACCAGCTCTCAGCCTGCTCTCTGTCCGTGAGTCTGTCTCTATTTTGCTTGTTGGTTCATTTTGTTCATTAGATTCCACATATGAGTGAAGTCCTATTGTACTTGTCTAAAGCTCCACATTATTTGGATATAACCAGTTTTTCCTTTAGTATCATCTTTCTGAGTCAGATTTGATGATTATATCTTCTTAGTGTCCTCTGGTCTGTGCCAGTTTTTCTGTTTTTTGGGCAATTTTGTTGTTTGTTTCGTGAGTTTGTTTTTTGTTTTTTGTTTGTTTTCATGATCTTGACATTTTTGGAGGGAACGTCTCAGTTCTGTCTTAAGTTTTCTAGCTACTTATCCCTTCCAGTTCAAGATTATTACTGTTTTGCTTTCCACCTATATTTCAGAAGTCTAAGATTAATTATTATCTTTGACATTGCATTCTATATTTTGTCACAGTGCAAAACAAACACAAATGTGAAGAAAATTATTTTGGTTGTCCTAGTGGAAGATGCATTTTGAATACCTGGATATGTGATGGTCAGAAAGATTGTGAAGATGGACTTGATGAATTACACTGTGGTGAGGCATTGTATCTTGCTTCTGCTTTATAACGCATATTATTATTTATATATGTAGGTTCTTTTACATAGATATTTTATACAAAATATTGCTAATTGATTTAGCATCATTTAAAATTTTTATTAAATAATACAAAATGGTATAGATTAAAATAGAACATAAAAACTTAAAACAAAGAATCACCTGCCCTACTCTTTTCTTTAAACCTGTTTTTCTTAGTTAACTCCATCACTTTAAATGATATACTTATACCTTCACTTTCTGAGTTATTACCTTTAGATACTAATATATTTATTTTCTAATCTGAAAAATGAGGATTTATTTCGCCCTTTTTGTTATACTCCTCCCACCTATAATTGATTATTTATTATTATCCTAAATGTTCCCATTAATTGCGTGGCTAGCTTTAAATAGTATGCGTAAGCCTGGGTGTTATACTCCACCACCTACTTCTTCATTTCCGTGTGTGCGCATTTCATTTCCCTTGGCAAGGTAAGGGAGCACTTTTAAAATTTATTTTATAAAATATATGGCTTTTGTGATTTCCAAGCCAAAGAAATTTCCTGTAGGGAAAGAAAACATATATTTACTATTTTAATTTAATACAAAGAACATACACTGTGGTGAACAAAGTAGAGAAAAAGATTAAAAATGGATCTTCTATGAGATGTCAAATTCCCCTAAAAGTAACTGTCACCATGAAATATAAAGGTCCGTTTTATTTGATTAAGATGCTATATATCTTTACATTAGAACCCAACTTTGAACAAGATTAGCAGAGGACTTAGAAATACTTCATGTAGATTCAGAGTTTCTGAGAGGAAGCAATTACATGGTTGCTTCTTGTTTGATTTTATTTTTTTTCCAGGCTTCAGTTTTTCTAAATGTCTCTCTTTTCACAGGTCATTTTAGGTAAATTTTTAAAATAAGACACAAACTTAAACATTTTTTTCTTAGCCTCACTTGGGGTTATGTTTTATTGATTTTAGAGAGAGAGGAAGAGAGAGAGACAGACAGACAGAGACAGAGGAGTGGGGAGAGAAACATCAATAGGTTGCCTCTCGTATGAGCTCCGACTGGAGATGGAACCCCCAAGGCTTTGGAGTATGGGGACTATGCTCCAACCAACTGGGCCACCTGGCCAGGGCAAGATGCAAGCTTTTGAAAATATTTTATAAGCATCAAAATTAAAAGTTTTACTCTTACAGTAATTTATATTTTGCATACTTTAATTTGGAAGGGTTTTATTTTTGGATCTTTCATGGTGATAAAAGCATTGAGTGGAGGAATAGGCTGAGGGTGGAGAGAGAAATCCCAGACCTGACTTTGGAAGCAAATGGAGCACACCGTTACCAATGCCTAATGTGGTACTAATGTACCAGACACCCTGCCAAAAAATTTTTATGTTATTAGTCAGACTTAAGTTTTCTCAAGGGAGAGAAGCAAAACATCAAAGTGGTAAGTATGTATAGGCATGACACTGATGGCTTGTCATCAAGCTAAAACCCCCTCGGTCACCTGATTTAAAAACAAAAATATATGCTGGTGAGTCCATATTGTGACCTTGCCTAGGATGTAAAGTTTTCTCCAGTTGTTCAAAAATATGTTAAAAATTAGAAAGTATAGCTAGACCATACCTGGACTATTTATTGTATATCTCTTTATCACATGTATTTTTAAAATGATAATCTGGAATATACTTAGAGGGGAGCCACATCATAATGACTAGCTCCCAGTCAAACCTGTGAGAATTATGTTGAAGGAACAATGTTGTATAACCTGGAAACTCAGAGGGAATATGCAGCCTGTTGTCAAAATACTGTAGAGCTGATAGTGCAGAGGAGCTTGGCTTGTTCTATTGTAGGACTGTTGGCTTTAGTGAAGTCAAAAGAAGAGCATTCTCATTCTCACATCTGTCTTAAGAGGGTCTCAAAGATTTTTTCACTCTTTTGCACCTAAAACAGACATTCTTCTTTCTTTTCTAGATTCTTCTTGTTCTTGGAACCAATTTGCTTGTTCTGCACAAAAATGTATATCAAAGCTCTGGATTTGTGATGGGGAGGATGACTGCGGAGATGGGCTAGATGAAAGTGATAGCATTTGCGGTGAGCTGTTTCTTATGTGTTCTTATTCAGTTCTCAGGTGCAGGATGCATATGCTCTGTCATTTTAGAGTCCATGTAAAACTTTGTTTTCTCCTTATCTTAATGTTAAATTTGTATATACATTTCTATGTAGCTGCTTTTATTATTTTTATGGAACCTATTCTTCTATTTTTATATATACAGTTGTTATTCAATGTTTAGTTTTTTCCCCTGAATATTGACACAATGAACTTTGGAATTATTTGGGTTAAGTGATCAAATATTTTTCATGGCTCTTAATATGTATTGTTAACATGTCCTGCAAAAAATATTGAACTGATTTATATTGCAGCCACACATGTTATTTGAGTGTGTGTGGGTGTGTGTGCATTATTATAATCATTATTATTGAATTGTTTCAATGGGCAGTTAGGAAGTAGGCTATTGTATATTATTTAAAATGTACGTTATGCCCGGCCAGGCGTGGCTCAGCGGTTGAGCGTCAACCTAGGATCCAGGCGATCGGGGTTCGATTCCCGGTCAGGGCACATGCCCGGGTTGCGGGCTCCATCAGTGACTCTCTCATCATTGATGTTTCTGTCTCTCTCTCTCCCTCTCCTTTCCTCTCTCTGACATCAATAAAGATATATTTAAAAAATAAAAATGTACGTTAAAAACACACAATTCAATGTACAGGTTATTTGTTGTAGAATTGTGCACCTGAAACCTGTATAATTTTCTTAAACAGTATCACTCCAATAAACTCAATGAAAAGGAAATAAAAATAAATAAAATTTTCTATTCCTTTGTAAAGATAAATTCAGCTTTGTATAATTAGAGGTATAGTGTTAAACATCTCTATTTAACTTGCGTATGTCTACTATACAGCCAATATAATTGCTTTTAAATATTCACAATCATTTAACAAAAATGTATATGGAATTAACTGAATTTTATATGGGGTAAAAGAAGGAAGAAATGTAATTTCTATAAGCTTATTACACTTGACCAATTATAATTTACTTAATGTGTATCTGTGTGTCTGATTTGTTTCTGTATGTGTGGTTGTATCTAGAGATATATATTCTTTACTCATTACAGAAGCTATAATTCATAGCTCTTTCATCCTCATGTCAGAGAGGAAAGGACCTGACTCAGAATAAGGTACACAGACAGTTAGGTGTACTTAACACCTTTATTAAATGTCAGGAGTCTGGCCTGCTCTTCAGGTTACTACCATGGAGACAGGTAGATAAGATTTTATAATGTTCAAGCTAAACTGAAGTTCTCTGGAAATAACATAAAATTGGAGCTATCCTCTGAAAGCAGACAACTTATTTTCTTGTATTTAAGCTAACCAAAATCTACTTTTTATTTATTCAACTGAAACACCTTAGTTATATGTCAGTTAAAGGTAAATATAAAAAGATCTCTATCTGAAAGCTCTGAAAAGAAAGAGAAATCAGCAATCAAGTAGATGACTGGCCAGTGTCTTAACTACTTTGTTTTTATTTGCTATTAAATCTTTCTTTAATTTTAACAAAGAGATTAGCCACTTACAATGGTTTGAACTTGTTTCCAGTCTTTAAAATAGTATTGCTGTGGACTCTTTATTTAACCCGGCATTAAGGGCCTCCACTGATACCTGCACCCTTTCCAAGTGGGCACAAAATGGGCAAACGCCCTAAAGTCATGCAGAGCTGAATTTCCCCACGCCTGCATTTTCCAGCTCTGTGATCATGGGTACAGGTCCATTTTATTCCTTATTTCTCAAATTCCTTATGTATCAAGTGGGCACAAAACGATCTACCTTTCTGAACCTGCTGTGATTATCTAACACGACCAGTGTGCAGTGTATAAATGAGTTTGTTTCCATTCTTTTTTGTTCTGTGTCTTCGGCTTCCTCCTTTATTTTTCAGAGTCATTATTGCCATTGGCGATATTGTTATCGCTGTGCCTGTATCTATCAGCGACCTGAGAATTAAAAAAACAAAAAGCATGAAAATTGTAAAGGACACATTTACCTGTTGTCAAAACACCCAGTCAAATGAATTTAATTACAGGGTGGATTTTATATACTAACTGCCAAGCTGGTGACAGATAAAAATTACTGCTTTAGACCAAACATCAGTCATCAATACAAACCTAATATTTTAGGATTGGAAAGAAACATTTTAAATGGTTTATCTCAGTGGTTCTCAACCTCTAGTTTACAAAATATCCTTCTCAGGAGTGTGTCAAAAATGTATATTTTTAATCCCCACCTCCAACTATTCTAATGGGGGCTGTAAACACCATCTTTCTTAAGTGCTTAGCGGTTCTGACTTGAGATCTGAGGATCCTATTTTGAAATCATAGTGTAGGCCACCTCCTTCATTTGATCATTAAAAAAAGAGAAACTCAGAGAGGTTAATAAATTTGCCTGAGGTCACTCAGTGAGTCAGAGATGATGGAGCTAGGACCCGAATTCAGGTTTCTGAAATACTTAGTAAATAACATAGTAACTCTTACCAATCAAGCAGTGTATCTGATAGGAGCACAGGATGGACCTGCTGGAATTCCTCTGGCTTGTCTTCTCCTCCTTTGCGATTCATGCCCCTGAGGAAGTCAAGGTGTCTTCAGATGGCAGTGGTAACTGTGGAATGAAGCCATGAATTTTTCTTTGGCCCATTTTCTTTCCAATTGACTATGACGTTTTGGCATGCTTTTAACACAAAATCTGTTGAACACTATCAAGGGAGCCAGAAAATTAGCTGCAAAGAACCTTATGCCATTTCATAGTTTGAGATATCTTAGTAATTATGTAGTCATAACCTACATTTTATAGACAGTGAAATTCAGACACTAGTCTTCTCCAAGGTCAGACAAAATTAAATTTCTCAACAGCCAAATCAAAGCTATATCTATTATGCCTACCTTGAGAATAAATTAGGGTGATAATAAAAAAGTAGACAAGAAGCAGAATAAAATGCATTTTTAAATCTCAAGCGTAATAACAAAAAATATTATGGAAATTAGAGCACAAATTGAGAGTATAATAGTGAAAGTGACACTATGTTCTTATGGCAAGCTTGAGACGATAGATAAGAAATAATATAAAAATAATTTCTGTAGGAAGAGAATTTTATTATCAAAGGTACTAAAGACTTAATAGGTAGCAGGTAAATTCATTTTTAAATGAAAGCAACATTTATTTAACAGAGTTTTATGATTTTCTCCAGTAATAGATATCATATTAAACTTCATTCTATTAACACTTATCCTCAATCATATGAACAAATATGAATTATCTGAGGGACTTTTCAACATTCACTTGCCATCCTGCTCTCCCAACTAAAGTGTATGTCAGTGAAAGCATGTTTATGTTGGAAAAGATCACTAGGGGTTTCTGTTCTGTCACCCTACTACCCTACCCCCGTCATATCACAAACATTGCATCGAAAAGCATTTTCTGCTCATGCAACTCTGTGGCTGAAAGGATGATCCAATTAAAGCATGCTAGCTATTACTTTAAATATTTGCAAACAAATACCCTTAATCAGTCATTTTCTTCCTGGAGATATTAACATTTCCTGAATAATTCTAACAATATGATTTTTAGAATCTTTTCTATGGGCAGCTTTTGGTCATAAGAAAGTGAAATTAAAGAAAAGTTAGAGCCCAGTCCATTGGCTCAGTAGCTGAGCACTGACCCATGAACCAGGCTGTCACAGTTCGATTCTCAGTCAGGGCACGTGCCCGGGGTTGCGGGCTCGATCCCCAGGTAGGGGCTTGCAGGAGGCAGCTGATCGATGACTCTCTCCCATCACTGATGTTTCTATCTCTATCTCCCTCTCCCTTCCTCTCTCTGAAATCAATAAAAACATATTTAAAAAAAAAAAAGAAAAGTTAGATTTGAGGGTCCAATTACTAATTGACTCAACAAATGTTTTATATAAATAACAAACAAATATTCAGTATGTATAGCTATACTTGGGGCTAAGGAAACATCATGAGAAAGAATCATTTTCTAATTTTCGATGATTACCCTATGCCCATATAAGGAGAAACAAAGAGAAAGCACCTGTGACCCTTTGAATTTACAAGTCAACAAGCTTTTCTTTTTTTTTTTTTTTTTGCAGTTTGAAAAGCAATATTATTCATCTAAAGGGACATTAAGTTGATAAAGCAGAGAAAAGATAGATTCTGTTTATTAAGTGTGTAAAAGCAAAGGGAATATGCATACATTTATTCTTTTCAACAACACAAGGTGGGGATTAACGATAATGACATTAGAGGTTAAGACAAGGTGTTTAGGACTCAAAGGGCTCTTGGACTCCCAGCTCCACATGTGCACCCTGTGTGACTCGTGTATTTCTGCAAGCTTTGCAACTCCCTTTTCTGTGAAATGAGATTAATAACAGTTCTACTGTTTGCTGTTACTGAGAGTATTAAATGAGTTATTATGTTACGTGCTTAGCATATATTAAGCATAAACATTATTGTTATTATCCTGATAAATTCAGTTCTTTTAAAATTTAATTCAGTTTTTTCACGATTCTATGACATGTCCATGTTTTGCCACATTTTACAAAGAGAAAACATTATTTTCTGCCACGTAACGTTAAGAAATACGATTTTGAAATTAAGAAAGAATGCATTCTTAGAGGAAAATATGTAGATATCTGTAGGGGAAGGATAATATTTGATGATCCAAATTACTGCAGCTTCTCCCTTGTCAGCAACATTCTTCTGCGCCCCTTTTTTTTATAGGAAATGGAAACAGCGGGCCTTTGTCAGCAGACACGCAGTGACCTTGTGACATCTTTTCTTTGGGTTTCAGGAGCCGTGACCTGTGCGGCCGACATGTTCAGCTGCCAGGGCTCCCACGCCTGTGTGCCCAGACGCTGGCTGTGTGACGGGGAAAGGGACTGTCCCGACGGGAGCGACGAGCTGTCCACGGCAGGCTGTGGTAGGAACCCTTGGGGCGGCCCGTGGGGAAGGCTGCAGCAGCCCCCCGACCCCGGCTCCTGCACTGTTCACCGTTTCTCATTCCCCTCGCTCTCTCAGCCCTGAACTCACAGGCAGGGTCAGGATTAATCAGGTGGGATGTTGCCGTCATAGTAGCTCAGCGACCCCTCTGACCCCTGTTCAAAGCCTTTTAAGCGCTCCCAGTGGGATTACCCATTGACAAACCACTGTGATGACCACGATGTGTCATTTCACTTCTGAGGGAATGGGACGCCCTGATATGTGAGTAGCAGGTGTGTTCATTTCTTCTTAGCATCGTTGACCATGTCCCCCCTCCCCTACCATGGCAACTTTTAGATTGCTTATTTCAGATACCCTGTAAACGGCTTCTGTGATCCTAAATAACTACTGATCAGAAAAGGTCAGTGAGCACCTATTAGCCCAATGGATGGGGTATTAACCCTCAGGTCAGGTAAAAATATTATGGATATAGCTGAATGAAGCCCAGGGATCAGAGGAACACTTTTGGAGGTCAGATAATTTACTCAGTTTCTGACTCTAGGTCACCTCAGGAAACTCACAGGGAATTACTGACTAGTGAAAAATTAGATAAATTCCTTTGCATGATCACGGAAATGTAGAGACTATTTGAATGGAGGTTTCAAGGTCACATAGGGGATCAGCTGTACTGAGCGATTGATCAGAAACATTGCTGCGAACTCTGCTCATTACAGTGAATTCTGCCAATCATCACTCCAGTAACCTCTCTCTGGGTCTTTAAAACCGTACTTGAAGCCCAAATGTAAGTGTGTGAGTATGTGGTATGTGTGTAAGGGGAATGGTTAAAACAGAGAGGAAAAAGAAAACTTTGAGCAAGCCTGTGTGCACAGAATTCATGCTACTGCAGAATAATTCCCTTTGATCTTGAAACTGATGTGTGTGTCTGTAAAGGTCAATGGGGCCCCTGGGGGCTGCATAATAGGGATTATGCATCAATTCAGGGATCCAGATGGTCCCAGTATAGTGTTGCTATTGTAACAGTTAACACTCTGGGAGGCATATTAACACTTTGGGCCACATGGGTGCTATTAAGTAAATTATTCTAAAATACAAGTTGTACTCAAGTGATCTGAAAGTGTTAATGCTTATTTAGCCTCTGTGACTTAGTGTTTTAAAGAACAATTCATGTATTAGAATTGGCATAATTCACTTGAGTTGCATAAGCTGTCACATGGTTCAAAGTTAGAGAAGTTATTAGTAATTGAGTTTTACTTTGATTATAATAGGCAATTTCTAATGCTGGTTCTATGTGGCTTCATATTGTTTTTTAAATAAATTTGTTGAAAATAAATCATACCTGATTAAATTATGTGTGTATATGTGTGTATATATGTATGTATGTATGTATGTAGGTATATATATATATATATATATATATATATATATATAGTTTTGCCTATTCATGTCTCCATTTCAATAATTATTAAGTTGAAAGCAGAGATTTTGTTTCTTCCTGAGGTTTGGGGCAGCCTGGGGTAGGGAGCTGATAGGTATGTAAAAGAATAATTGTAATTCCTTGTGTCGAGATGCCACATATAAAAGATAATAGGTCATCACAAATAAATATTTTACAAAAAGCCCACAAACCTCATGGAAGGACTTCAAGAAAAAGTAAACACATTGTCTGAATCATAAAGGACAAAGAGAAGAGAGGGAGGAGTTCTATGTAGAGGAAGGTGCTATTAAGACACGGAAGGGAGAGATTGGAAGGCATCTAAATTTTTTCAAGTGACTATTATTTGTCCATTATTTTGGTAGGTGCTTTTATTTACATTACTGAATTCCTACAATATTTCAGTAAAGTGTTTTGGGGTATCTTCCAAAAATAATTGTCAGATAGATATTTAAAGAGCACCTAGGAATTTTGGTCCCTAAAACGAGCTGATCTACTTCGTATAACTTATTTAGTTCTTGCAATAAATGTAGCAGATAGATTTTATTATCTTTATTAAATACATAAAGAAACAGATGCACAAAGAAGGTAAATAACTTCCTCAGGAAACAAACATAAGAGGCAGAGCGACTTTTTGCAAAGCTTCTCTCTTTCCTGTATGTGATAATAACATGGTCTTTTTATTTTATTTTTAAAAATTGAGATATAATGGACATAAAACATTGTGTTAATTTTAGGTGTATAACCTGAATTGATATATGTATATTCTGTGAAATAACAACAATAAGGTAGTTAACATTCATTATATAGCAGCTTCTTGACATTGGATATATCTCAAACCTTGAGTCTTACCGTAGCATTTATTCTTTAAATGTAAGAAAAGGTAATTGAAAAAAAAATTTATATGATCCCTTCAAATCTCTATGATTCTATGCACATGATATTAAAATGTATTTCCTCTGCACAAGTTACTATCTTTTGAACATCTGTTGAAGTATTTATTTATTTATTTATTTATTTATTTATTTATTTATAGTTTATCTTTATTGTTGAAAGTATTATAGCCCATTTTAATCAACCGTTTTCCCCACTGGTTAGGGCCCTTGGTAGATAGAGTACATTTTTCATGGATCAATATTCTGAAAGGGTCGGTACTTTTGTTTCATGGGTCAATATTCCTAATTGGTTTTGGTACTTATGGTCTGGCTCATCACACCATAGATCTTAACCTATTTCAACATGCAACTCTTGAGGTCACCTAAATATTTTACTTTCTTCTTAAAACAGTAACTTTCTTGGCCCTTTGACTTTTTTTCTTTCACTTTCATTCTGAGAGTTAGCAGTTGGTGGTATTTTCAGGTTCAGTTTTCACAAATGAAGCAAGGTTTTCACCCTTGCTAGATAGAGCAAAACTTTCATGGATCAATATTCCAAAAAACCTAGACAGATTATTACATCAATTAACTATTTTTTAATCACATACGAACCTTTGAATTTCTCCTTCAGCAAACTTACAAGTGGCTAAAAGGCCTGAACTTTTGGACTCACTCTAGAACTTGAATGTATTAATACTAAAACTTTAGTATAGTAATACTAAAACATATATAGTTACATTAATACATATTCAAATATATTAACAAATGTGTATTGATATGTATTATTGATATATTTGATATATTAAATATTATTTAATTTTTTTCTGAATAACTATGATTTAGTTTGTATAACAGCGAACATTCCCCAAATGCTTAAGGAGGGAGAAGATAAAATAGGTACGCATCTAACTTTATTTTTTGTGATGTCTTCCATAGCTCCCAATAATACTTGTGATGAGAAGGCTTTTGTGTGCCGTAATGAAGTGTGCATCCCCAAGCAGTTTGTTTGTGACCATGATGACGACTGTGGAGACGGCTCTGATGAGCCCCTGCAGTGTGGTAAGTACATCTACACTCCTCTCAGAGAAGCCTCCTAGGCTAAATATTAGTCTTTTAAAATTACTCAAAGAATGTATAAATAAATAAATAAAAACAAAGATATTTATTAATATCACTAAAGGCATGTAAATTCAGTAATACACAGACACACCACATCTAACCTCTTCAAGCTCTGCAATAATTACACATTTATTTGGAAATCATACCTACTTGTAGTGTATTCTTATCAGGAACCACACCAAAAAATGTTTATAAAAATATATTTGGTTTGAAGTACTTAAAGATAACACATTGCTGTCTATCTAGTTCAGTCTTATAGCCAAATCAAATATCTGAGTGAGAGAAAAAAATGCAATTCTCAATTACCAGAATAACTGGACACTGAGCATTTTCCTTTTATCTTATTTACACAGGCAACTATTTGTTAAAAATGTAATATTGTTATGAAATGTATCTTCACTGCTTCTACATTTATCTTACCACCATGTATATATATATATTCAATACAAATACATACATAACTTGGTGTTTGATATGAATCTCTTTGAAATCACTGGATATCAGTTTTTATGATCATTTCACCATTAAGTCATAGATTCAATGTGATATTTTAAAAGTTACATCAAAACTCAAGATTTAAATCTGAAGCAGAGTTATGTCTGATTGAATATCTTTCCTTTGCTAGACAATATATTTGGTTGATGTGAAGATGAGTGAGACAGCGGTCCCACTAGAAAAAACTTACGAAAAGGAAAATCAGAAATACAGTATAGTACAATCACGTACACTGTCAGGTAGGAATTAGTGTCACAATACATAAAATTGCAGCTGAGAAAATGATTTCTGAAGCACTAAGAAGCAGATAATGTTAGTCAGTGGAAATCCTTTTTAGATGCTAGAAAGCAAGACATGGTGGTTAAATGCATGGACCCTGCAGCCAGACAGCCTGGGTGCAAATTCAGGTTCTGCCACTTACCAGCTGTATGACCTTGGAAAAGTTATTTCACCTCGCAGTATCTCAATTTCTTCAACTACAAAAAATTTATAATAGCATTGCTTAACTCTGAGGTCTGATAAGGGAATTAAATGAGTTAATATTTATAAAGTGCTTAGAGTAGTTTTGGAAAGAGCAAATTCTGTATATGTTTACAGAGACCTGCAAATTGAAATAATTGAGGAATAGCAATTAGTCTTTTGTGAGGTAAGTTGAAGCCAGAAAATTAAGTTGAAACTAAATCCTAAAAATTCTGAAATACAATGTTAGATAATTTGTATTTAATTTTTTTGTCTCTCAGTGACCAGAACACATTTTGAAACATAGGAACTGAAAGGTTAAGGGTCCGTGGTGAACCGACAGGCTAAGTAGCCATCTCAGATGGGTGAATAAAGAATAATTAAATATATTAAAAGGGGATGGGATATCCCAAGGGAAGGGCTACACAGCACTTAGCCAAAGAGTATTGGGTCCATGATGGCAGCAAAATATATTTGGGATGGTGAAACCAGGAGGAACATAGAAAAGGGAACAGGAGGCCTAAGCAGGGCTGCTTTGGCTCCCTGAGAAGTGAGAGAGAGAAAGGGACCTTGAAGACAAGTTTGCAGACCTTGGAGACAGGTTCAGGGGGGTAAGCCATTCAAAGTGATACACATCTCAATTAAGTAATCATTATTTATTAGCTTTTTATTAGAATTTTCTTTACATTTTTAAATCATAAAAATCATATTTCCTCTTTCCAAAAATAGAATAGTTCCTTAGATCTACCAGGAAGTTTGTAATAGAAATGACAGGTTTTATTATTAACAAAATTAGGAACAAATCCAATTAAAAACTTCATAACTTTCAAAATCAAAGGAATTTTACTTATAATCAGACATAGATATGGACATTAACAACTGGGATTTGAATAAAGCTTGTCAGTGCCTCTGAGAGTCAACATGTACGATAATTACAATAGTTTTTGTGCTTATTGCTCTATAATTGACTTTTATTTTTCTTATTTTAACAGTTTATTTAAACTTTGAGTGCTGATTCCCAAACATAAACATGATATTACAGCTTCTGAGAATTATCATTATAGCTCAGCATCAGTTCATCCATATGTTCTAATACTACACCTGACCAAGCTGTTCTTAAAAATAATTCTAATAGCTTTCATTTTCTTTTTCATTCTAAGGGAACCCTTTAGGATACAGACAATAGGTGAACAGAGATGGTATACTGGAGTGTTGCATTCTTGTTTTCTCACTTAGAAACAGTAACAGTACCTTGTTTCCAACTTTATTTTCTGGACTTTCATGCTACTTCCCAACCACAAATATTTCTTGCAAGTGTGACCATTGTCCCAGAGAGAAATGAGAAACATTTCCCATAGGAGGCATTGGTAACCCTATAGTTAAATAGGTATAGTGTAGATTAGAAGATGCAGTTCTCATTAATATTTGTTGCACAAATTATATAAATTAGAATGTTTATTTCTTTTTCCCTAGAATACCGACAGTGTAATGCAGAAGAATTTAGCTGTGCTGATGGACGGTGTCTTTTAAATACTCAGTGGCAGTGCGATGGAGACTTTGACTGCCCTGACCATTCTGATGAAGCACCTTTAAACCCAAAATGCAAAAGTGCAGGTACAGAAAATATATGACACTATGCTTATTCCAAAATTTGTCTTTTTTTTGTAATGGCAAAACTATGACTCTGATTTTTAGTTTAGTATGGTAGTCAGTGAAAGGAAATGCAAATAACTAAGCATTGATGTTCCTAGTGATACTGTGCAGGGTCCTAGTAATGTTTTAAAGCTAGTTTCAGAATTTAGTATGTGCCAAAAACATGAAGATTTCCTGCAATGAACCTGATGCATCCATCACCCTTTCCCCTTTAAAAATGTCACCTTTTCTTAATACATTATTTTATGTGAATAAAATTTCCCTGTCTAAACTTATTCAAAAATTCAAATAAAAGAAGCTAAGATTTACTGAAAGTCTGTATTGTTCATATTTACACAAAATAAATAAATTGCATATCATCTAAACAGAAGTATATACATAGCCAAACTTGGTCTGTTTATCACTTTACTATTCTGTACTGAATATATAGGCATATATTTTAAAATTAAAACCCAATTAAGTTTTTTCTCATGTAGTTTGCATATTATTAGGACTTATTTTATCATATTAAATAATGAGTAATGTTCAAAGCATCAGGATAAGAGTAGCTGCAAAACCTGGACTTCTTTCTGTAACTATATTTGGAGCAACTATTATTCACTAAAAATGTACTTTTTATGCCCTGACTTAAAAATGTCAATGTTATATTTCCAAGGTGGAAAAAAATTAGGAATGTCTACCTATCCTAGATTCTTAATTTTTAGTGACATTTAATTTCTCAGAGACCAGTGGCTTGAGGGAAATGTCAGACTATCATTACACTTTGAACTCATTTATCACATTATAGGTGAAGAGAAATTCTCCATTAATTTTACTATAGATGCTTATTCTTTTAAAATTGTTATTGATTTTTAGAGAGGTATATAAACATCAATGTGAGAGTGAAACATTGATTGGCTGCCTCCTCTGCGCCCCCTACTGGGGATTGAGCCCACAACCCTGGTATGTGCCCTGACTGGGAATTGAACAGACACGGGATGATACCCAGCCAATTGAGCCACAGGGGCCAAGAATATAGATGTTTATTTTGATTGTTAATTTTTGTGATAAAACAAGATACACAGTAGGTTGAGCAAAAGTGCAGCTTACTTTTGATTTTCTATGTTTTCTGTGTAAAATATTACATTGGATATAAAGCATTATATATATACATATATTTACTATAACTTTAGACAGATAAGTTATGGTATTTGTGAATGTTTTCAACAACCGTAGTATAAAAACAATGGCATGCCCTTTATATTCCATTCGTTTTATTTTCTTTTTCCAGAACAGTCATGCAACAGTTCATTTTTTATGTGCAAAAATGGCAGGTGCATTCCCAGTGGAGGTCTTTGTGACAATAAGGATGACTGTGGAGATGGCTCAGATGAGAAAAACTGCCATATAAATGAATGTTTGAGTAAGAGAGTCAGTGGATGTTCTCAAGATTGCCAGGACCTTCGGGTCGGATACAAGGTAGGTATGCATCAAAAATAGCAAATCACTGGATCCTTTAGAATTTGATTAGGCAAAGAAGAAAGAAAAATAAAAAAAGAAAGACTCAAGGACACAGACAACGGTGTGGTGACTTGATTTCCGGAGGGAAGAGGGTGGGGTGGGGTGAGGAAGTAGAAGAAACTAAGGAGGATAAATGGAGATGGAAGGAGACCTGACTCGGGATGGTAAACACGCAATACAACATACAGGTGGTGTTGTATTGTAGGATTGTATGCCTGGAGCCTGTATAATTGTATTAACCAATGTTGTCCCAATTAATTTAAAATACACACACCACACACACACACACACAGGGTGTCAATAAAAGAAAACCTTGGGGTAATGAAAACCATTTCACTCAGTATAGCTGTCAGTCGTAAAAGGCACCAAAATATTATTTAAATGGAGAGTTTCTACATATGAAAACCATAATAATAATGTGGTCTAATACTGTGAAATAGACTCAGGAAGAAGAAAACTCAAAATGTTTTTCTGTATATACTGAACATAAAGAAAAATACAGGGGAAAAACTGGAGAGATTGCTGCTATGCTAATAGCAGCATTAGATACGTACGTAGCTCTTAAGTTCCCATTTCTTCCCTCATCCTTCCTCCCCTATATATTTGAAGTTAAATGGGCTAATCATTTATTTACCACAATACTGGAGAATACAAAATTGTTCATATGAACAGAAAAAAGCAAAGCAAAAACAGCACACATGAAATATTAAGACTGAGTGCAGGTACATTAAAAAATAAATCATGCCTGATGTCCTAATTGCTTTTCGTTAGTGCCGTTTTCCTGAAGAGTGTTTCGCTGACAAAATGGATTGACAAGTAGCTTTTGAAAGCATCTGCTCTGTTCCTGTTGGACTGGAGGAAGCAAACAAACAGAATATTAAAATTAAAGTTGTGTGCTGGGTATTGATTGTGTGAGTGTGGGAAAGACTCAGAAAGAGCCATTCATTGGAAACGGGGTTTCTCACTGAGCATTAGGCCTGTACGAATCACAATCGGACGTGGCTTTTATAAACCACAGAGGGAATCTAGTGCCAATTAGGACCATTGCAGAAGTTGGGTTTTGTTCTGCTGAGTGTTGGGTTGATCAGAATGCACGTGGGGCGCTGTGCACATGTTTGGACATAGCCCTTTAAGAGGAACCTTGACAAATGGTAGCATCTTCAAATGTGTACATCCAGAGGCATAAGGGGGCTGGGAACACGACTTTGGAAGACGTTTTGCCTGGAGCAAAGGTGGCTTATTAGCTGTATTTAAATCTATGAAGGACTGAAATAGGGAGAATATTTAGCCTGAGTTGTTTCAAAGGTTGCAATTAGGAGTTAGGCGGCAGATTCTTTTCAATATAAAGAAGACTGTTCTAAGATTGGAACTCTTTTTATTGGAATGAGCTGCCTTATTCTCATCACAACAAGTGGTTCGGGGGAGCTAAATGTCTCTCTTTACAGGAGGCTAGAGAAAAAAATGTGCGTATTGTAATGATGGGTCACTTTTCCTATCAACCTTGATATTCTATGGCAAGCGAGTTCTAATGGTAAATTAAGCCAAATGACCACTTTGCCATTTTTAAAGATTTTTTAAAAATAGATATTTAGAGAGAGACAAATGGAGAGGGAGAGAAAGAGAGGAAAACAAAACATCAGGGTGCAAATGAAACCTCACTGGGCCGCCTCCTGCATACCCCCTGCCAGGTATCGAGCCGCAAACTCTGGCATGTGCCCTGACCTGGAATCAAACCAGCTACCTTTTGGTGCAGGGGAGACACCCAACCAACTGAGACACACCAGCCAGGGCCACTTTGCCGTTTTTAATCTCTGAATTTCTGGTATTATAATTAATTTAACTTCACTGATCAGGATTTTACTACATAGAGATATAATTTTAAAAACTACAATAATTATTTTCCCCTGTGTAAATATAGAGATAAAAAATGAAATTTCAAGAAAGCTACATTTATAAATATTTTTTTACCCAATATTATATTAAGAAGTGTTGGTTAAATTTACAGACTTAAAACACACATGCACTCACTTATGAACACTGTAACTAAAAGGAAACAAGACAAAGAATCCAGATAATTCTTAATGAGATGAGTATGCATCAAATAATTTTGTCAGTAAATATTTGAAATCCAATGAAGTCAAAAAAATATATTAGTTATATATGCACAATCAATATAGAAATGTTTTCTGAAAAAGAAGGAAAATGTTATAGAAATATGACAGGTAATTACTTAAAATCTTAAATCATAGGTTATAAATAATTCTTTCGTTCTGTCTGTATAATATATACTATAAGTCTATATATCTATAGAAAAAAATCCAAAATTTAAATTTCAAAGTAGATTTATTTGTGTTTATCCCATGTGAATTTAAACTCTGTCATAACAGTTTTGGTGGTAACATTTAAAAATTACAGAATATAAAATGATCACCTTTTGACATAACATTCAAAATAAGGCTGTTTTGTAAGAAGTACTTTGTACCCAGAAATACTATCCCTGGAAAACTAGGTTTGGTAGCAGTAGATATCAACCTGAAAAACATGTTAAATCATACTATTTTAATTACTTTACAAGAAACTTACACAAAAACATTTGTCTATTGGTACCTTTAAAATATCAGTATTTTTATTTTGACTTCTCTGAAAGTGAATGAAGTGAGAATTTTAGTTAAAATAGACACTATATTTAATCATTCACAAATTCTTTGCATGTGATACTTGACAGAATTGCTATGAATAATGTCCCTGAATATATACACATGTCAAAACTAATGAATAAAATAAAACATCTACTGTGGGAAACAGACAAGTATAAAAAGTTAAGGAGCTAAGATTAGAATCATAAATAAGAAATGAAACCAAAGGTTCAAAGCAAATATTTTATATCTATATTGACTGAAATTGAGTAAAAAGCCTATGTACAACCAAATGCTTATCTATTTTGTGGGGGGAGGTCAGATGATGGGTTTCTCTTTTCCAGGAAATGGAGAAAACTGTCCAATAACTTATTTCTCAGTACATTATCAGCAGAGCATGTCAAGAAATCTTCCAAATTCTGCAGTAAAATGAAAATTGCTTATGTAAGCAAAACTTAGACCTTATGGACTGTGAACAACTTACATGTTTGGCTGTAAAACACATATAATATATCTATTCAAAAGGGAGTAATAACGTTTACTAAAGCAATAATCTGTTTTGAGGGGAAGGAAAATTTACCATGTAAAAATAAATGTACTTCTGGGAGAGAAGGAAGTTTTAACGTATACATTAGAAATAAAATAATCAATATTTGTCAACTATCACTTTTAAAACTGCACAAAAATGTTCCTGAAAGTAATAGAAAAAGTTTGGGTAGCTATGTTTCTTTCTTCTAGCTATCTGATCCTGTATAAAAATTAATACAAAGCAGGGGAATTTGAAATGGTTCTTGATGAAGAGGAAAATTAATATGTCTGAGCATATGTAAATCTCAGTTTTATAAAAAGTGTCTCTTAAAATGAAGGTGAGAAATTTTTTAACTGTTATAAATCTCCCATCTTTTATTGCTGAATATGCAAATTACTATTATTTCCTTTCATTCAGTTTATGTAAATTAGGCTAGTAGAATTTCCCATAGATGTTTATTAATTATTTAGGAGCAAAAATGTTTTTGTTATAACAAGGTTACTGGATTGGGTAGTAAATTATTTTTTAAAATCTTCTTATTCAATAAACATTTTTTAAAAACTTACTGTAAATATTAAACATCCTAATTTCATTTGTTTATAGAAATGTATATTATATTCAGTAGCTTGTATCAATTTACCTTCAGGAAATTAATATTCCATAAATGTGTTTTAATCTAGGTGGTCTATTTGATATACTGGTTCTAAACGCCTGACATTAGCCATTCAAAGTGATTTTCAGAAGTCTGTTAAAATTGAGACACTGTTTAAGTTTTTTATAATATTCTTTGGGAGGGATTCAACATATTTTATGAAATTTCTTTTCATTTACTCTAAAGTTCCCTTTGAATTTAGCTCTGCTCTGTATCTGCTTATGGGTTTTCTGGCTTTCTGACCACATGATCACACGATCTAATTTCTGTTCTTCTTCAGAAACAGAAATCTTCTTGTATTCTGTCAGTTTCTCATTTTCTTTTTTAAAAAATTATTTGTTTTTTAAATGTAATATATATGGCAAAGTTTACTATCTTAACCATTTTTATGTGTACACTTCAGTAACATTAAGCATCTTATTTCCTTTTGCCGTAGTAAATCCACAATCCCTTTGCTTTCCTGCATTAGGTGGCAGGTTGAGTCTTCTTAAGGAAAGCAGTGTTGTCACAGCCTAAGATATGATGAGAACAGTTTGGATAATCAAGCTGTTGCTTTGCTGGGATTTGTTGGCTTGCTAGTGGGTGTTAGTGATTAAAAGCAAAACAACTCTTTATTTTTGCTGAGGGTTATTAGGTACATATTGCTGATACTTGTTAAAGAATAAAGTGCTAAGAACTTAAAGGAATTTAGTTTTTGTACAAGGACTTAGAAAAAGGTATTTATCTTTTGAATAGTTTCAGGTGAAATTGATGTTGCTTCCCCTCCAAGTAATGAATGCCTTTTTGTAATTAAAAAAAATAAAAATCTACCCCTCAACTAATTGTTGGCCTGACTAATAGATAAAAAGTTCTTCTGTTACTTTTACTCTTTTTTTAAAAAAGTATGTTTTTATTGATTTCAGAGAGAGGAAGGAAGAGAGAGAGAGATAGAAACATCAAAGATGAGAGAGAATCATTGGTCAGATGCCTCCTGCACATCCCTGACTGGGGACTGAGCCTGCAACCTGGGCATGTGCCCTGCCCGGGAATCAGACACTGATCTCCTTGAGCCATGCAGGCCAGGCTGTTACTTTTACTCTTAAATGATCTAAATGATGGAATGTTTGCTATGGCTAACCCTTAGATACTAGTTACTCTCAGTAACTTAGAGTTCTTTCTTAATTCACTGTCCTACTCAATACTTACAAGTTCCTTTATTCAAAGACCATTAAATAGTCTTGGTAAAGGTTAATATGATCATAACCATCTGGCCAATTATAGGTTCATTTTGTGTAATTACAATTCTCATATGCTTGCTTCTTGGCAGGGACTGAATAGAGAACTGTAAGACAGTGACCAATCACAATACCTTATTATTTCCAGGAATTCAAAGACATATATGGCATGACACTGTATTCAGAATTGACATGCCAGTTAGTAAGCATCTTATATCATCCTCAGAGGCTCATATAGAACATGATAGAGATGCTGAAGAGATACAGTGGTGCCTCGGTTTTCGAAAGTCTCTGTGGACGAGCATTTCGGGTTATAAACACTGCAAACCCCGGCAGAAATGCCTCGGTTTCCGAACATGCCTCGGAAGTCGAAAAGGCCACATGGCTTCTGCTGAGGGCAAGACCCTGAGGCCCAGCTGTCGGCTGTGGATCCCTCAGTTTTTGAACATTTCAGAATGTGAACGGGCTCCCGGAATGGGTGACATTCGAAAACGGAGGGACCACTGTATTTGATGATACAAACTGATTTAATACTGATGAAAAACTATGTGATTGTTATTTCTCCAGTCAACATCAACATATCAGATTATGGAATCAGACCAAGTTGATAAATATTAATTGGCCCTTACTATGTGTTAACAAGTTACAGACAGCCTCAACTCTCCTCCTGCTTTACCTAGGGAACTTCACCTTTGTGCCTCTAGGTTTCTCATCAGGTAACTAAGGAGAATAATACCTACATCATAGATTTCTGTAAGGCTCTGATAAAATAAAGGAATAATGTTAGTCATCTTCAAAGCTCCACATAAGGTTTAATTCTTATGGTTGTTAAAGTCTTCTGAAGAGACAATATAATGAAATAGAATAGGCATAAAAGTTGACAGTTTGGTTCTGTTTTTTTTTGCCATTCTCTGGCCACATGGCTATGGTGGTATCAGTTAACTTTTGTAACCTTCCCAACCTCAGATGATCAAATGAGGGTATTTCAGGGAATTTTTTAAACTTTAACCTTTACTTAATATTTGTAATTCTTATTAAAGTTTCACCGCTGGGTGACAGAAAGATTTGCCATTAACTGCTGTTGGTTCAATCATGCTAAAGAGAGATCTAATAAGAAGAGACAGTGGCAATGGTGTGAATGGGTTATACTTGCGCTTTTTCTTCTGCAGTGCAAATGCTGGCCTGGATTCCAGCTGAAGGATGATGGTAGAACCTGTGTAGACGTTGATGAATGCTCGATGGGCTTTCCGTGTAGCCAGCAGTGCGTCAATACATATGGGACCTATAGGTGCCTCTGTACAGATGGATATGAAGTACAACCTCATAACCCAAATGGCTGCAAATCACTTTCAGGTAAAGAATTGAACGTATCTACTGGTCCAACCTCAGTTACATGTATGGATCCTGAATTTCAGAGCCATTTCATTAAGTTCATTTCTTCTTGCTGTTTCTTAGAAATCAAAATTCTTCTCTACTTACCTGGATATGGGAATCTGTCATTCTGACTTTGTGTGTTATCCGCAAACTGCTCTGTTTGTAATGATATTGCAGTATGGTCTCGTGAATTATCAAGCGCTTTGTTTGGTTTGGTTTGGTTTTAAGGGTGCTCACAAGCAACAAGAACCATCTCTAGCGTTGCCTCCTGCTGAATCACAGGTTCTTAGGAGCAGACTTGGCCTAGCCCTAGACTCTGAAAGGGCCCATTGTGACAGTGTTCCACTCGTGTTTCCTTTTTGCCTGCGCCTTATGCTCACATGTGCCCGTCGGGGAGAACACAGGTCAATGAGAACCACAGTGATGATGGTGCCAACAACAATGTCAGCTACACAAGCTCAGTGCAGTTCCTCCAGGGATTCAGCAAATGTTATTAAACTTCTGTTTGTTCCAAATAGTGTGATTTGTCTGTAAATGAGAACATTCAATAAAACATGACCCATAACTTTAAAATATACTGTACGTTATTAGGGGAGATCATTATCACACGTATTAAAATGATACAAAGCAATATGTAATACTACTATTGAAGTGGAAACAAACGGTACTTCAGGTGTCTCTGTCACTCTGACTTTGGTCTGAAGTATCATGACCCAGATAACACTGCCGGTTTCTTTCAAATATGCATGTGGATGACAACATTTAAAACATTATGTGTTCTCTCATCTCTTTTCATGAAATAAATACCAGGGATAGGAATTTAAAAATTAATTTTATGACTCGTTAAAACTTGGTACATTATAAAAAAATAACTACTTTCAATTTTTATTTCACTTTTACTTCTTTTTGAAATATTCATTCCTGAATCAATATGTGTATTATTTGGAACCCATTGTTTTATTTGCCAAATTACCTGCTTTCTTGTCAGTACTTGCTACATCGCTCATTGAGTGACATGAATAGGAAGACATAAAATCTTCAACCAGTCAGTTTCCATCACTATAAACTTTCATATTGGACAAACTACAAGAAGGGAATAAAGACTATTAAAAGATTTTAAAAAACAGACTCATGAGGAAAGTTAAAATTAAATTGATTAATAGATAAAGATTATTATCCTGTACATCAGAAATTATTTAGGAGAAGTCCCTAGGCCGATGAAAAATTTACGTGTAGGCAATGATATTCTTGGTTTTCACCAGTTATTCTGAGAGCATAGGGTAGTTATTTAATTATCAAAAATGAAATATTTGATTGTATGAATGTTTAGGTTTACTGTAAGTTTCTAAGATAGGTTGCAGCTTATTCTTTTCAAAAATATTCATCTAAAAATCAGATTACAACAGCAGGTATTTCTACTAATATCAAATAAATTAGATACTTTAATATTCAAGGAAATTGAGGGAAAGAGAGGGTTAGCACTTAGGATTATCTTGGTTTTCTGTACTGTCTAGGTAACTGCTGCCTTTTCATTTTATTATCAACCGAAGTGCTCAGTGTGAATTTTTAAATCATTAATCTGCTAAGGGGCATTGCCTTTGAATGTATTGCTTCAGAAACTAAGTAGAGTTGAAAACCATGTATCCAAAAAGTCTAATATGTTTGCTTGTTTTGTTGTTTAGATGAAGAACCTTTTCTAATTCTTGCTGATCATCATGAGATAAGAAAAATTAGCACCGATGGCTCCAACTACACCCTTTTAAAACAGGTATGATGTTCCCACAATGATTTCATAATATTCATTATGGGTACTTCAGATATGTATAGCGCCACAGAAATACCTCACAGTTAGAATTTATGACGCACTATTCATAAGTATGAGCACATAAGTATATGAGATTACCATAAACTTTATTGTGTTTGAATTGTCCGGGTGATGCTCTGAATTTGTCACATCACACCATATCAAAGAGAGTAAAAGATGCAAGGTGTAATGAATGCAAGGGAGTAACTATCTCAGGAACAGCTAGAGTAGGGAAAGCACAAAGTTCTCTTTGAAGGCATTTCATGCATTACCCAAATTCTCTCTCCTGCCCTAGGGATTTAAAAATAAATACTTTTTATAGAACTCAAGTTTCGGTTTATAAAACCAGGAAATAAAAAGGGGTTGATGATCCCTAGCCTTTAAAATTTGGAAAAAACAAGGGAGCAAACGTGATTGTCACTTAGTTAAAAGGTGGTGAGGCACACATTTCCAGCCTTACCCTCTTTATGTCTCAGCCCATCCCAAGACCCCAGAGCATCTGGACTCCTGTTTTGATGTTTGAATTCTATTTTCAGGGTTCATTTACATATCCTATTTGATATGAAAAGATATAATTTCCACTTTATGACAAGATAGAAAGCTGTGACTTGCTCATGTCAACTTTTTTTTCTTCCAGTGTGCAGTGGAAATAGCATAAAATTAAATCATTAAAGCTAGAATGACTATTACACAGATTAGAAAAATCACATACAGTTAGTTATAGCATAGTTTTAGTTGTCAGGAGAAATAGCATCTTTGGAACTATTTAGTTTGTGTCTGTTGTGCTACAAAGTTCTCTTTGCCCCAAACTATATAATAATGGCATGCATATGTGAAAGTACTGTGTAGAATAAGTGTGCCACGACTAAAGATATTCCTTGTTCTTATAGTATATTTATAACAGCATTTGGCACAGGCAAAAAAAAGCCTTTCATGTGGTAATTTTTCAACAACACAAAAAATACTTAATTATAAGTTTTCCCACCCCAATAATGGGTTCCTCCATTGTTATTGTTAGAGTTTCATTCATTTTGCTTAAGGACTTAGTCTTATTTTAAATGTGAACTTTCCTTGGTAACTGTGATATTGATTCTTCCTAACAGAGCTGGATTTTCCAGCTTTCCTCTAAGTCACAGATTGGAAATAAAAATTTCTCTTGAAAATCCAGATTTCTAGCTACTCATTAAAAGGAAAAAAACAAACAAAAAAACGAAGGGTTATCACTGCTGGCCTCACATAGCTCAATTCTCATGTTCCAAACTGTTTAGCAGCTGCCACTTTGACATAGAGCCCATGTTTTCCAATTCCCCGTAGCACTCAGACTTGCCATGTGCTTGCCACAGGGATTCCTGGCGAATTCATGGATGTCTATAAGATTTAGACTTTCGCTCTTTTTGGTGTATCCACCAACATCCACTGGGTCACACTGTCTCTCTCTCGCTCTTTAATTCTGAGCCCTAAGGAGATTGAGTAAAATATAAAATATTTCTATGTTTTTATAAAAACTAAACAGAAATATATTTAAAATACACAAACCAGACAACTATCTCTTTTTTAAAATATGTTTTTATTGATTTTTTTTTTGAAAGACAGAAAGGGAGAGGGAGAAGGGAACATCAATGCGAGAGAGAAACAACTTGGTTGCCTTCCTGCACATTGAACCTGCAACATTTTCCTACACGGGGTGATGCTCAGCCACTGAACCACACCAGTCAGGGGAGACAACTGTTGCTTTAAGAGATGAATATCTCTAGAGGAAAAGTTCAAGTACATATAACTGTTCTAAAATGGAAAAAAAATTTGCTGGCCAAATGATTTTCTACATTATTTAACTTAGTTCCTTTTTCTTCCTGTGCAGCCTAATATTTTTTTTCTCAATTAATGTTTATTTGAACAAAATAAAATTTCTTCTTTAACATGAGAATTCAAGATTTAAATGTTAGTAATAAGGTCTATAATTATACCATGTGTTTGCAACACTTTCATGTACCTAAATCCATCCTTCCAATAACCCTTTAAGTCGGCAGGGTGGACACTATGAGGGTGGAGAGTGGGGCAAGCTGGTGGCCTCCCCCTGGGATTCAGCAGGAGAAGGTGGGGAGAGCTGGAGTTAAGGGAACTGGCACTGTCATAGGGCAACCTCCTCGAGGGAAAGCCAGGGCATTGTGCAACCTAATTAGCCAAGTTACAGAATATTGAAAATTATTTTTCTCATGAAATAAATCTCCATACCCTATCTATACCTTCAAAGTGAAGCGTGCCAGTATAGTATGGTCTTTGTGCACGTGTGTGTGTGTTTTGCCTTTAAATGATTATTGTTGTAATTAATTTATTTTTAAATTAAATTTATTGAGGTGACATTGGTTAATAAAATATGTAGGTTTTATGCTTCTGGGGTGGGGGGAAGAGATTAACCAAAGAACTTATAAGCATGTATACGTAACCCATGGACACAGACGATAGTATGATGAAGGCCTGGGGAACAGGTGAGAGGTAGAGGGGGTCAATGAGGGAAAAAGGGGGCATCTGTAGTACTTTCAACAATAAAGATAAATTTAAAAAAAAAACAACCTAACTGGTGTGGCTCAGTGGTTGATCGTTAACCCATGAACTAGGAGGTCACGGTTTGATTCCCGGTCAGAGAACATGCCCGGGATGCAGGCTCAGTCCCAGTAGGAGGTGGGCAGGAGGCAGCCAATCGATGATTCTCTCTCATCATTGATGTTTCTCTCTCTCTCTCTCCCTCTACC
This sequence comes from Miniopterus natalensis, assembly GCF_054644295.1. Lineage (NCBI taxonomy): Eukaryota > Metazoa > Chordata > Mammalia > Chiroptera > Miniopteridae > Miniopterus > Miniopterus natalensis. Next base: position 64,344,267 of record NC_142088.1, read on the forward strand.
TTCCTCTCTCTGAAATCAATAAAAATGTATTTTTTAAAAAAAGAAAGTAATGAAAAAGTATATATAGGTTTCAAGTGTATAATTCTGATACATCATTTGTATATTGTATTGTGTGTTTACCACCCAAAGTCAAATCCCCTTCTGTCACCATATTGATCCCCTTCCCTCTGGTAACCGCCCTGTAGTATGCATCTATGAGTTTTTATTTATTCATTTGTTGCTTTCAGTTTTATATCCCATATAAGTGGAGTAATTTGGTTCTTGACTTTTTCTGTCTGACTTATTTTGCTTAGCATGATATTCTCAAGATCCATCCATGTTGTCACGTGTGTGTGCGTTTTAGCATTTCTTTGTTTTAGACTGTGCTATCTTAGAAAGTTCTCTTTTTAGGATCCTCTGTTTATAAGCTCAGATGAACCAAAAATTTAACTAATATAGCAACACTTCATGAAAAACCTATTACAAGTTCAATGGCACTCTTTACCTCATTTTCCAGCCTTGTGGCTCAGGACATTTCTATTGATATCTCTTTTGTTGTTTTTTATAGCTAATATGTTATCAGAGATTGTTCTTAATGGAGCAAAGTGATTTTTTCCTCTATGCATGATTTAAGTCTGTTTCATAACCAAGCTGCTTTAATGCACGCTTTCAGATATCACTTTTTCCTGGTGGTATAATTTTAGATTACTGCCAATCGCTAGTACCTAAGTGGGGATGAGTTTCAGATAGGTTTCTTAGTGTAGTGTTTATGAAAATAAAAAGGGAGTGAGGAAGATGGGAAAGCTCATGAAGACTCTGACCACCTGTGCTTTTGGAAACCACCTGTTAATGGTGACCACTGAGAAAGGAAATAGAGACCCAGAAACCGCAGGTCAGTCTTACCTCCAGTTTTGACTATCCCCTCTTTGAAATACATTATTTCTGTCAGGGACCAAGTTTTTAACCATAACTTTGCCATAGCATTGTAGATATACTCGAGAAGGTTTAATCAATAGAAAACCATTTTTTCTCCCCTCAGAGATGTGTCTACATATGCAGAATGAGGTAGAAAATAAAAGTAATTATCTCTTCGCATTTTCTCTCAGTCAAAAGAAATGAAAAGACACCACCACTCTTGCCTTAATTATTTCAGAATGTTTTGTGTAGGTGATTAGGTAGAATGATCTACCCTAACATTTTGAGTTTTATTCCCCTTTATCATTAGTAACAATCTCAAGAAACTTTGTAGCATAAAATTATAATCGGTAGATTTATTTTTTAGCCTATGTAGTCTAAAACATGGTTATAGCTAGGCCAACTATAACTTGAATTCATACACAACATTTAGAAAATGTATTTTAATAGCATGGGTTGTAGAAACGAAAATTAATCAGGTAGCTTTCCAGTGTGTTATCCAAATCAATTCTAACAGCGCCTTTTATTCCTGTAAAATTGTATAGAGAAAAAAAACACAATTTCCTAAATTAATCATCTTGAACCAAAGGGTACAATATTCAGCTACAGAAATGAAAGAAGCAAATAGGATTTTGATGAAACCAATATTCAGCTCTGAAACCACTGGGATTGCCCTAGTTTTTAGACATTACTTTGACCGTACCCTTGGCTGTTTTACTATTCTTTGCCTGTGATTCTACAAAGAGATCATTGCACTGCTTCTGTGCAGATGAATGGCAAAGCTGTAGAGCAATGACCAGTTTGGCCAGGTAGATATGTCAGAATTCAGAGCTTCAATTTCTTTGTTTTTACAGCTTTAATTTATTATAGTGAATTTGCTAAATTTGGCATTGGATTTTTATTATATAAATTGATCATTGTAAAGAAGAGAATAATTTTGACATGATGGAATTGTGGGTAAATTTTTACTAAAGTTAGACAAGTTTCTCTCTACTTTTTCTCTATAAATCTCTCATTTATTCATCTCTATCTGAATTGCAAGCCTATCACAGAACCTTAACCCATTTACTTCGTTTGTTTGGTGAAAAAGCATTTGAACTTAAGGAATATTGTAGAATGGTAATGAATCTATTAAACCCTCTACAGAACTTGGAATATATTCAGTATCTATTTTAGAACCTTGATTAATTCTGCAGAAGCAAAGTTCTAGATATGTGCTCTTAAGTACATTTAGTTAAGGAGTCCTCCAGGTTTTAGCTTGTGAATAAATATTTAGTGAATCTTTTGAATCTGTGACTGGATATTAGTTGAAGTTTCTGTTTGATTACTTTGTTTTTAGCATTTATAGACATCATTTGATCAGTAATGTCATCACTAAGAACTATGCTTGCATTTATGTATCTGGACAGAGCGAGGAACTTACACTGAGTCTTGTTTACTTCCGTGCGCTTCTTGTTTATGACAAATGGCACACAATTCTGTGGGGTTAGGCTGTCAGGTTAACTTTACAATCTGGAGCTGAAGAAGAGATTGCTCATGTTAAGATAAATAAAAGCATACGATTTGAACCTATGATTTTACACTCTCACTACTAGAACGCAGCCCTGCCGAGAGAAGCAAAAAATCAGTATTTGCCAAAACCTTCTCTAAATTGCTTCTATACAGAGGCTGTCCTTAGTCTTGGAGATGGTTGGAAAGAAATAAAATCTGAACAGCAATAAATTAGCCTTGGCCTGTTTCTCGTAGAGCACTTTATAAATCTATTCTTATTATCTCATTCTAAATTTAGGGAATACATATGGAAACTGAACCCACATGTGGTAAATAACATCCTTCCTATCCCTTTTTCTGCAAACCAAACAAAAGCAAACAAAAGAACTTTTCTTCCTGAAGATGCTTATCCTTAACTATGGAACTAAAACTACTAATAAATGACTCCTAAAACAATCTGAGACTTAACTACAACTTTAGGGGGAAGGTTGATATGAGCAATCCTACATTAGTTTCAAAGATATAGTAAAGATCTGTGGCGCTTTGCCAAGTGTCTGCCATATCAAATTATTTTTTGATCCATAGGAATTTATATATTAATAAACTATTCAAGTCTCAAAATGAGTTAGCACAATTGAAATTCTGATCCAAGTTTTATTAGTCCATTGAGGTAGTAAATCTATAAGCTCTAACAATAGATCAGAATTAAACTAATCCCTAAGCAATCATTTGAACAATCCAACATCTCAGAAGATTCCCAGATGCTGATGTACGATTCTCAAACAAAATCAGTCAAACAGCAGAACTGCTGCAACAAAGAGCTGCAGTATCCAGAAACCCATTGGCTGAATCCCTGTTTGGTTTTGTTACCTGCTAAAAAATGCAAAACCACGACTCTGAAGTGAGGCTTTCCTTTGCACATCCACCACATGGAATAAAAAGATGTTGACTCTTCAGTTCCTCTTTGGTCAAATGCTCTCCTAAAGTTATAACTTTTAAATTCTAACATGGTACTGTTTTGCCTAAGGGGCCTCTGTAAGCATGAAAAGACCGGGGGGGGGGGGGGGGGAAGCTCATTTATCTAATTGAGACAAAAACTTTGGGAAATAATACAATTCAAAATTGTCTTTTCTGACTTTAATAAGATGGTTATCCAAGGATCATCATAAATCATCAGGGATCTTCAATTTTTCCAATTTAGATGTATGTTCTTTTCTGGTTACTCTACAGAACAGATAATAATGACATTAAATTTATATTTAATAATAACCTATAGTGAGAGTCTTTCACTTTATCATCTCAAAAGCAAATGTTTCCCCTTTATTGGCTATTTAGATAAACCATTATCTATAAACTTTCTGAAATTGTTGTAACCTTCTTGGAAAATATATATATTTTTTAATATATCTTTATTGATTTCAGAGAGAGGAAAGGAGAGGGAGAGAGAGAGATAGAAACATCAATGATGAGAGAGTCATTGATCGAGCCCACAACCTGGGCATGTGCCCTGACCGGGAATTGAACCCCTATCGCCTGGATCCCAGGTCGATGCTCAACTGCTGAGCCACGCCCGGCTGGGCTTGGAAAATACTTTCAAATAACTTACGCAACATCTTAAGTGTATAGTGTAGGAAAAATGTAAACATATGATGCTTTTAAAAGATTTGATCATATATGCTATTTGTAACAGCTATAAGTATCTAGGTACAATGGGAGATAGAGGCTCTTATAAACTGAAACATTTAAAAATAATTTATATTTAACTATTATCAAACACATTCTTTTGTATTTTTAGGGATTAAACAATGTTATTGCTATAGACTTTGATTACAGAGAAGAATTCATCTACTGGATTGATTCCAGCCGACCCAATGGCAGCCGCATAAATAGAATGTGTTTAAATGGAAGCGATGTTAAGGTAACTACATATTACAACAATGGGATTATTGGATATTTTATTAGTGTGGTTGAATTAAATAGAAAATGTTATTTGATGGTAATGGTACAACTCATAGATCATATTAGGTTGGTTTGCGTTTCACATTTTATAATGAAAATTAATATAGTTGAAATATGAAATATGAGACTTTTCATTCTTTTAGTTCATTATAATGCTATTATTTGAAACAAGGTTAAAAATCAAATTGAGTAAATAAAATTTGGATCCTTGTTTAAACCTTAGAAAATGTGATGAATGCTTTTAGCATGAATGATTTGTGCCTCAGCTTCAATTGTGTCGATTTATACAAAAGAAAAAGTTGAGTCTGAGTGTTTGTAATTAAAAAATAGTAATTATTAAATTATAGGTTAAAATTACAGCATTATTAAAATTCACCTACTCTAGATGGAAATAATTGCATGCATTTGTATAAAATCATGAATGTTCTGATTAGATAGCATCATAATTAACTACATGTCACCTTCTAGATATGAGATACTTGGCAATATTTCTGTGCTATCTCAGATTTTAAAATAAAATTATCTGCACTGTCTACATACAGTGAAATTTATTATAAAGAAGTTTAAATTCAAGTAGTTAAAACCTATTAATCACTTACACTCTTCTTAGCCATTGATTATAGTATACAGACATTTTTGTTAGAAGCAATCAATTTTGAAAATATTAATTGTCTTGAGATGTGTATATAGAATGCCAAAGCCACCAGTAGGTTGGGTTCTGGAGACTCAGTACAATTGTATTTAGTGATGGTTTATACAATGAAATATCAGTATATGATATAGAACAAAGAAGCATATAGGTTTTTTTTTGTTTTATAATTTAATTCTCTGGCAATCTATATTAAACTGTGAAAGTTGTATTACTCAAACTTCATCATATATTTTTTACAAGACATGCACAATTTAGGGTTATCTTTACATTTTTTGAAGATGCTTTAATATTTTTAAAGGACATGACTTCTCTACTGCTTTGCCAACATTGTCTCATTACTACTTTAAATTATGTCATAACATAGGTTACAAAATGCATCTTTCTTCCTTTGGGATTAGTAATTCACTGGTTTTCATTAAAATTGTCAGACATGACAATTTTCCAAATTGGAATTTGGGAGAAAGAAGAAAAGATGTCGTGCAATTCAGTATAGCAGGTTGATATTATTAATTGCTGAAGGTGTTCATGGTGTCACTTTATATATATCCTTACTATTTATGGTTATTGGGAAATATAGCTATAAAAATTCAGTAGTTTTTTTTGTCTCTAACTATATTGCTCTTGGCTTCTATACAGCCCCAAGTTTCAATTGCTTTTTTCACCCAGTCCTCAGAGCACTGAGAACTCAGAAATAGTGGCCATATAGATTGAGAATTTTGGATTATTTTATATGTGTCATATTTGTACATTAATAGCCTATTTTCTTATTATATTTGATATTGACATGGGTTAGAACTGAGCAGACAAATTGTATGAGAATATTTTTACTTCCCTTTGGTTATGTCAGTTCTCTCTTATATTTTTTTTTCCTCTCTCCTGTAGTAGACCATTGAAATAGGGCAACAGCAGTTGAGGGAGTGGTAAATGCTGTTGATATCTCCTCTAGAACCTGTTAAAGATAAATTTCAATAATTCTTTTGTCTCTGTGTGTGTGTGTGTGTGTGTGTGTGCGTGTCTTTGTTTGTGACAGAATTTTCACCCCAAATTTTAAGAGGACAAGTAAACTAATACATAAATGTGATCAATAATTATGCATCTGTCCAATAGCTGTTTTTAAATGTAACTGTTTCTTTCTTAAAACCACATGTAATTTCTGGGGACCTGATTACATATTAGGTAATTAGAAACGAGTAAGTCATTTTATTAGGGTAAGTTGTTCTGTTTTATGCTTATCTAAATTTTATTTCTATCATTTAAATAGAATTCTATTATCTCTGTAAAAATCAGGAAGCAATGCCCAGTTCTTATTCTAGGCATTTATATTGTTAACTGTTTAAATTCTTATTTTGTTAGGTAGTACATAACACAGCTGTTCCCAATGCTCTTGCTGTTGATTGGATTGGAAAAAACCTCTATTGGTCTGACACAGAAAAAAGGATCATTGAAGTATCCAAAGTCAATGGCTTATACCCCACGATACTCGTTAGCAAAAAGCTGAAGTTTCCCAGGGACCTGTCTTTAGATCCTCGAGCTGGGTTTGTAACAAACATTGAAAATCTTAAATTTAGAATTAAGATTGTGGATTGCATTGAATGTGGTAAATCCTGTTCTGCATGTTTCAACATGGAAACCAATGTAAAGTGTGAATGTGTAGAAATTTCTATTGAGAAATCAAAAATAGAAACGTGACTATCGCAGTGAAATAAAAAAATTTAAATGATGGTATTTTACAGCAAGTATATTTTAAAGTTTTAAGCAAAAGTCTTTCTAACTAATCAATAAATGCATGGTGGAAATGGATTAAACTTACATATTTCTTTAATTTTGAATGCCTTTACATCTTGGAGGAAAGGCAGATGAAGAGCCAAGTCTCCGATCACACTTCGCATGCACGTGGTAGTCACAAGTAGAGCTGACACAATTTCTGTACCACTTTAGAGCAGGAGACATAAATAATATCCATGGCTAATAAATAACAAGGTGTATTGTAGATACATTCGAAAGAAACAGCACAGTGGGAATATCAGGAAAGATTCATATTGGAGCTGTGCTGCATTTGCATTTCATTGTGAGAACGGAGAAGAGGTCATCGCAAGGATCAAGGACAGTGGGCTGGAGATTTCAGATGAGGGATGAACACACATTAAGGTGTCAGAGCTGTCTGGTGTTTGTTTGCTAAACTTCTATAGATTATGTCCATTTACTTTGAATTATGTTGTTTTGGTACGTAGAGAAGGTGTATCTTTCCATTTTTCTTTGCCCTATAATTTACAGTGATTACATGCTCCAAAATGATCCCTGTAGAAGCTTAACCTACCCACCATGCTTGTTAAAATAACAAATTTAGAGAAAAATTTGATGTTTTAAAATAGGACACTATAGTGCTCTAAATTTTCTGCCACCTAAATTAATTTCAAAGACGTTGCACCAAATCCCTGCTTTTATCATACCATATGCAACAATTAGATTTTGCTTCTTGCTAATTAATATATTGACTTTGCTTTTTTGGTCCCTTACACTTATAATTGGCAGAGTAACCATGTCATAGTATATTTTACAGCTTAATTTTAAACATTGATTTGATAAAAGCAGTACCTAATAGAGAAGCCTTGTACAGTAAATATTATCCTGTTCCCAAGGTAATGTGCAAGTGTTAACTTTTGACTATATAATTATGTAACCGTTTTGCTATCTTTTAATATATTTTTTATCATAGCCACAGAAACTTCAAAGGGGTGTCAATTCGATTTTAACTGAAACAGAGTCATAAGAGTCTGTTTCCACATGAGTTTCAAGATATAATGTCCAGCCAGATATACTAAATTTGGTTACCATCATCATTCATTCATAAGAATGTAAATCATTTAATTCCTTTTGTATTTTATCAAAAGATATTTATTTTATTGTGTCCAAACCATTGTCCTTTTCTTCAAAGTCAATGGCTGGCTTAGCTTCTCATTTTATACTATTCAAGATGCTTCGTTTTCTAAATGAAAGAAAAATTGCCTGTTGATAATAATAGTCTTGTGGGATTTCCTAGTTATAAAGCAAAAACTGTATCCTAGTCTAGTGAACACAGTTAAATCCAGTTTTGTTTTATTTCTCCCAGATCTCAGTTATTGCCTCACAACCTGAAAGCAGTCAGACGTTATCATCAACATAAACCCAACCACCAACAGTGTCAGTTTTAAAAGTGAAGTATTAAAATATTGTAGAGGTTATGAAAGACTCCGTTGATTTCCTTTTTTGATAATATTTGGATTATGATATGGATATGCCATATTGTAACCAAAGAAACAGATAAAAATTGGACCTTTTTATGAAACACTGAGAGCCACCTATTCTAACAGATAAAATTTAATGACACCTTTTTGTTCATGCTGTTTCCCCAGCTCCTCCCAGTGAGACAATAGGGCAACCTGGATTTTAGCTTTTATGAGGCGAGCTTCAGGGTGAAAATGCCATAACTGTCTTAAGTATTGTGCAACCCTGCTTCAAAAAAGGCAGCTGGAATTATAAGATTAGTTCATCAAGAGTGCAGATGTGTCTTTCTACGTCAGAGCACCATTGTGATTTGCATACATCTTGAATGTGTCAATAGTACTGACCACTGTTTCCATGAGAAGTGAGATTATTTAATTTAATTTTGTTTTATTGTATTATGGTGATGAAAATAAAATAAGAAAATAAATAAAATAAAATATACAATGAAATAGAGAAGTGAGATCCCTGTCCTGATGTTTAGTGAGGGATCCGCAAAGCTTTGAGAAAAGATAAAGATCGGGGACTAGAGTCATGAAGCACTGAACGTTCAGGCAGCAAATGTTGGTCTTTTTGTCTTTTAATAACAGTATGACATTGTCACAATGTCCATTTGGATATGCTGGTTACTAAGAGTGGAAAAGAAGGTACAAGTAGATACATCTTCCTGGTTGTTACATTTAAGTTTAGCTGAAATTCAATTATCCTAATCATTTTGTTGTCTATTTACTTTGGGAATCAATATTCTAATTTATTATAAATTTGGGGTAAAAACTACTTACATATAATATTTAAGAAAGGCATTCATGTAGTATATATATACATTTTAAAGTAGAATAGAAAATATAATTAATGTTAAAACTTTGCTGAGCATAATTTTATCTTTTTTGGATGGTTACAATGTCGTGTTATCATAATAACAAAAGACCATCACAATAGAAATTAAAGTGACTGTGTGATGTTCCTAGTTAGCAGAAAATGAATTTATCTACTCATTCATTTACTAAACTCATAGTTCTTTAGCACTTAGTGTATATCTGGCACTGTTCTAGGTAGGAGCATGAAGATAGAAGGCACACTCCCTGTCTCCAATTATTTCCCCACCCAGTGGGTAGGCAGATGAGTAAATAGAACACAATGCAATAGGGTAGAGAAGACAGAAAGTGTTAATAGCTCCACTGGGATCAGAGAAAGCTTCATAGACACGTATGGAATAAGAATTAGCCCGGTAATGAGGGGCACTGCGCAGCAGGAGGCAATTCAGGCAAAAGCCCAGGCCCTCTGGGAAAGCAGACACACACAAGAACATGGCACAGTGGGAAGAACTCATAGGGCTGGGACAAAATATTTATAAATACTTGTGGAACTTTTATACCCGTTCAATTTACAGAGTAAGAAATAGCTAGGAATATATTAAAACACAACACAGCAGCAGCAACAAACAGCAAAATCAAAGCAAGCAAAGCTTACAAGGCTTCTGGCTCGGGTAAACCGGTAAATAGAAAAATAATTTCCTCAGAATATAAGGAAGGGTGGAAAGGAGACAGATATAAGAAAGAAAAATTGTCAGTTTGTAGACCTGCTGCTATTGGGAGTTCTGATATGATAATGGTGATGAAGATAACCACCACTTCTGTAGCAGTTTCTGAATTAGAAACTATCTCAATTTTGTACTTTGTGTGCTTGTACTGTTTACTCTGGGAAAGATGATTATTTTTGCTATTACCCTGAGAGTACGGAATAGAACATTCAACCTCAAAATGCACAAGTGACTTTCTCAGGATCATTTAGGTAGTACAGCGTTAAAGTGGGGACTTAACCCAGTTTTCAAGCTTTGCTGATCTATTTTCTCTATTACATGACATTAGAGTGTCCAGTAACAAAATGATCTTGGGTCATGTTTTTCAAGAGTCATCCAGACAAGAGATAAAAAAAAAAAGAAACATATACTATACTGCTTTTCATTTTCTATTTTAACAACTAGCCTTTTTACAAAATTTTAAATATAGATAAGTATTTTTTAGAAATAAAGAAAACTACCTAAATGGTGACAATCATGCTTTATTTTTGAAGTATATTTTTATTTATTTTTCTTTCCTAATATTCTTTCTTCCTACAATGTCCTTCTGCTTTTTCTCCAGCTAGAGTAACTTTCCATTTTTCCAACAAGAGCAGGCAATATCACTTCTGTGAAACATCCTCCAATTACGCCAAAGTGGACACCACATATTGAACACATCACAATATGCAACTGTTTTATTTATTTTTCATTATTATTTATTTTTATTGATGTATAATTGGCATATGCCATATTAATTTCAGGTGTATATATGACCATTATTGGTGTATTTGCATATCAACCTAGAAAGTGAGTTCCTTTAGCATAACGGCCATGGTTTCATTTTAGTTTGCACCTAAACACAGGGATTGTTAAATTCACTGTTGAAGGAAATAATAAATGGGCAACTGCACATACACAGCACACAGGGTTATAGCTACAGGGACCTTGTACCTGTGCATATATGCACAAACCAATATATTGATATGTAAAAAACCTGCATGTTTCAAAGAAAAGTGTCATAAGGGAACTTTTGTTGTGAGGAAGTGAAAAGCATACCAGAATGAAAATTGTTTTGGATTTCTGAGGCGGACACAGAAATATTTTATTAAACAATACAGTAATATAAAAAAAACAAAGACTTTTACTACCAGTTTTTAAACCTCTATTTTCATATTTATACAAAAACACAAGGAATGAACATCAAGCATTAATGTTGTAACTCAAAATGAGAAAAAAGTTGTAGTTGGAAGAAACTTCTCTGAATTTATTCCAAAATTCAGGGGAAAAAGTAAACACTGAGAGATTTCCACTTAATTTATTTTTTAAAAATATAATGTATTATATTAAACTGTAAAAGACGTCCTTGAAAATCACAGAAGCTTGTTGTTATGGTTACAAGCAGAAATTATTTTGTATATTCACAGTTGGTAATAACTTAAAGAATAGATATTATTTGGGGCTGAGATTTTTCAAATGTAATCTTGGATAAACATTACATATTATTTAGGTGAAATTTAGAACTTTTCTTTTGATATTTTCATTGAAGCTTTAATTTTCAGCTTTAATTATTTACAACAAATTTTATACTTTGGTAATTTTTAAATGGCTGCATTTCAGATGTTAAAATCATCAGTATGTCTGGTATAGATTTATTGAGAAATTTAAAACAAACATATATTAATGAGGCTTAACTATAAAAAAGAAAATGAAATTTAGCCATCAGAAGTTAGTTACCCATAAGGAGTGAGACACAATAAATCTTGTGTTTACACAGGCTCATTCATACCTGAGTACAGTTCAACTATATTTTTCTTGAGCGCATGAGAATGTTTTCATAATATTTTTTTGGTTGACAAGTAGTTAAGTAGACTAATAATGTAATAACAGACATAAAATTCAGGTAAATCATGTGATAACATATATATAACCCAGGTCTAGTATGTAACCTATTAGGCGCATATTATTAAACCAAAAAATATATATATTAATGCATATAATGCATATCTAATGCAGATAAAATACTAATAGCTAATATTTGCTGAACACTTAGTACATGCTCATCAATGTTCCAAGTCTGTTCCCTATATTCTCTCATTTAATCTTCACTGTGAGCCTTTTGAGGATAAACTGTTCTTATACATTTTCGACATATGAGTAAGTCCCGGCTCAGGGAGGCTAACTAAGCTGTCTAGTTTCACATAACTAGTAATGGGTAATTTCTAGAATTGGAACCCAAGTAATCCGTTTCTAAATCTTGTTTGTGTAAGACTCTACATAGTGCTGCTTAAGAAAAAAAGAAAAAAAAAAACTAGCCTACAATTCTAGTGACCTGAGTCCTGTTCCAACTAGATCACTATCATAATTGACTGGAACAAAACAGATTCTTTTATAGTCTCAGTTTAGCAGTAAAATGAAGGCTTTAAGCTAGTACATTCCCTCTTTTGTGTCTCCATAGTAAAATAGTTTTATCATAATATGCTTTAATTTTTTCATTTGTTCTTATTCACTGACATATTTGAAGGCAAAAGTCATCTGTTTACCTCTGTGTTTCCGGTATATGCAATATCTGGCATGTAATATAGCCTCAGTGAATTATTGTTTCAAATTACGGTTCTCAATCTACTTGAGAATGGCGTTGGGGCTTATCAGAGCTGTTCCACCATCTGACTTACTGAGTTAGGCTCTCGGATTATGAGGCCTGAGAAGCCACATCAGTACTGTTTGGTGGGCTCGTGTGTGCATGATATGTGCTGCTCAGGTACGCACATGATAGAGAAATTGCCTAGCCCAGAAAGGGCTGCGGCCCAGGTTCCTAAAGTGTGCTTTTTGTAAAGTGCTCTAGGGAAATAAATGCTGTCACCCCAAACTATGTGATAAAAAAGGGATATCACAACTGCCTTTTAGAGAATCACTATGTTTTATAGCATATAAAAAGCTCTGAAAATCCTACAATACAAAAGATAATGCTTACTCTGTTTAACAAAGCATTTCTCAAATATATTTAATCTTATAACTTACCTTGAAACACATCAACTAACGCGAATCAGGGAAGAATTTGTGGAGAACAGAGGGGCAATGTGAATTATGGCTGAATGCAAATATCTATATAATTGAACAGGAAGGAGCAATGCAAATGATAAGATAAAACCACATAAGTGAAAATGTGGGACTTTTAATGCTCCAATTAGAGCTGACTTCACATATTTTAATAGTGGAGAGGAACTTGCAGAAGTATATTGTGCCAACTAATGGTGAGCTTAAGTGGCAAGGAGGAGATTTTCAGCCTGGAACTCTTGCTGATCTTACTGAGCGCGATGTAACCAGACATTGAACTCCACGAAATACACTCTTCCTCTGCTTGAAACCTTGGTTCAAAATGAGTAGTTAATTGAAAAATTTCAGAATACAAATAAGAACTTAGAATTACTATTATAGGGAGGTCAAACAATTTGAAATTTATAGTTGACTTAATGACTTCAAAACTACTATTAGTCACATCCAATAATTTAAATTACATTTGTTGATATCTTTTAACAGAGATAAAAACTCTTGTTAACTTTTGGGATATTTTAATTGCAAGTGCAGGCAAATGTAGAATAAACGACTAAATAGAAATATGAAGACTATCTCTAGTTAAAAGAATTTGTGCATGCTCTTTTAATGTTGCAGAAGTTATCAAAATGCTGCTCTTAAGTTTTATTTGCTTATATTTAATTCTTAAAAACATAAAATGGTTGTATAAAGCACAATCAATGTTATGTCTAACGTGCGTGAGAGAAGCTGGCATAATCATGTCACACTTATTAGGAAGACAAAATTGCTGTGTTAGTGTTCCCAAGATTCATGGGTCAGAAAGGCAAGGAGGGAGGTTCTAATTTATTTCAGTGAATTGAACAATCTTGATTTTTGTTTCTTTTTTTATTCAGCTTCTTCCTTTTATGTATCTGCCATTATCTCTAGTATACACATCAAGGTACTCCTCCATTAATTTACTTGAAAAGATCAGATTGTTTGCTTTTCTAGATGTATTTTACTGACATATGTTGGTTTTTAAAAATAAAAATATACTAAAAATAATTCAAGATTTAAAGAAATAGAACTAATTAGTTTCAGAAGAGCTTCTCATGTATTATTACTTGATGATTTCAGATTTTCAAAATATATTCCGAATAACAGGTCTACAGAAGCCTTGAGTAAAAATTCTAGTATTGCCTTCCCAGGTTTACTGGGGTATTTCCAGACTCAGGTTTGCTTTCAACTTTTGGCTCTGAGAGCTGTTTTTGAATCTCTGCTCACAAAGTTTGACATTTTGTTTAATTCGTATCAAAGATATATTTCACATTTTTATGCCATGCTTAAAGAGGACTCGATATTTTAGTTAACAAAGAAACATTGTTATTATCTTTATAACCCATTATCACCTGCCTGTATGCATATACCCCTAAAATAATTAATATAGGAATGCACATTTTCACAATGATTATTTATATTATCCCAGTGTTTGATTTTTTTTTTTCTTTTCTGAAAACTTTTATCTTTTTTCTGGTGAGTGTTTAAAATATCTGAGCACGAATATCACTGTCAGAATTTATGAGAATATTTTAAGTTTAAACTGAATATTCCAGTTTCAACCATGTATAATTTCACACCATATTATTTTAATTATACATCTTCCAAATATGAATTAATTGCAAAGGATTCTATAGGTACTAAAAAGAAAATCTGAACTCTGGGAAAACCAATTTAGTTAATAGATTTTAATTTTAGTGTTGGAATGTGAAAAGTCCATTAAAGACCCTATATCTAAGTCCAATATTGAATAATAGAGATAAGAAAATATTAAAAAAGATAAAGTGACTTTTCCTACTCTTATGATAAATAAGTAGCTTAATTTAATAGAGAGAAATTTCTAAGTAATCTCTGTACTTATACACATATATATAATATACATACATTATTTGTATTTTATGGGGTACAGTACTTATGTTTAACTCAATTACTTTTAGTACCAATGTTACCTTCTTCATTTCACTATTTATTGTCCACTGCCTAAAATATTCTACTCTAGAATTTCCAATAACATAATTTAAATCAGTGCTGTCTAGTAGAACTTTCTGTGCTGTTGTAAGTGCTCTATATTGATGCTATTGGATATAGAGCCACCAGACACATGGTTGTCAAGAACTTGAAATGTGGCTAGCATAACTGAGGAACAACGCGGTTCACTTAATCTTATATGTCTTTAGTTAATTTAAATTTAAAGAGTCACAATTATCTGCTGGCTAAGACGTTAAACAACTGCAGATTAAAGCAAATATAATGGACTCCTCTATAATTCACTTAGGATTTTTCATCATGACAAACCAAAAGAACATCATATATCTGGAATTTTTTATTCGCCAACATTATAGATGCACTTTGAAGGTTTACATCTGTTGACATTATTTATCATATATAAGTTTGTATACTAAAGAAAACATGTTTAAAATTATATGGACATTTAAAAGCATGCTATGTTACTAAAACATCATTAGAAAAGTTTGCATTGAAGTATGATTCTTAGAAGCTACAATTCAGAAAAATAACAAGAATTAATTTGGAAATAGCTGGGCAAAGAAGTGAAATATTGTGTGAGGTTTTACTTCTTAAGTGTCTGTAAACAAAATGGCTATTGATTTTCTTTCCTAGGTATTTGTATTGGATTGACTGCTGTGAGTATCCTCACATTGGCCGTGTCGGAATGGATGGAACCAATCAAAGTGTTGTCATAGAAACCAAGATTTCTAGACCTATGGCACTAACTATAGATTATGTCAACCATAGACTTTATTGGGCTGATGAAAATCACATTGAATTTAGCAACATGGATGGATCGCATAGACATAAAGGTTAGTCCCATAGCGCAAATGAATCAGTATTTTACCACTACATAAAATATTTATTTAGAAAAAAACATATATATATGTATATATATTCATTATATATACTTTCATCAAATATATTCCTTAATTTAATGTTAATTATTATATACTCTTTTATGATAATATTGGTAAATAAGAGATTAGGTAATTTCTTATTTTCTCTAATTTTACTTTTCTAAATATTTTTTATAGTAACTAGACAATATATTTATAAGTTAATAAAAACATGTATTCTAATTTAATTGAAACAGAAGAGTATTTGCTTGTAAACATAAGGCTGTTATTGCAATCTGGCAGGGTTGAATTTTCTTAAAACACTAAGTAAAAGTATAGTTCTTTAAAGACGGCAAAGCAATATTATTTAAAAGTTATTAGTTGCATTACATACATGATTAAATTTATTGTTATATAATCAACAATGGCAACAAAAATTAACAGCTTTCAAATTGGAGTAACATTCAGGAATGTTCATAATTTGAATATGAATGAATATAAAATCCTGCTGGTACTTTATTTTTCTAAATTTTATCATGCAGAGTAGATTAAGTATAAAGCAACTGAATGGAGCAACTGGGTATGAGGGAGGTAATACTAGAGTTAGAGATGAAGGAGAAGTCAGAGAAAAGATGTCTGAGGATGAGGGAGCTAAGCAGGGTATGGAGACTGACAATGAAGGAGGAATGGGGTACAGATGAGGACGAGCCGGGTGTGGTGGGGGCCACCAACAGGTCAAATGGGCACTCAAAATACGGAGGTGGCTTTTGAAAGATTAAATTTTTCCCTAGAGAAGAAAAATCAGTTTTTATTGATATTTAATAACCTATCGTCGCCTCTGCTATTAGGTGTTTGCATCTTCTAATAGCTCCTGAAGCACAGCTTTCACAGAGAGGCCCCAGAGAAGCCCTGCCCGTAGTGTGGGTTGGCTCACGGGCTGCTTTTCCTCTGCAGTGAGCAAAACCCCTGCAGAGGGCAGAGAAGGGATGCTGAGGAAGGGAAGTGAGGCCCTGAGAAGGGTGTGAGCACCGCATGAATAAATAAGCAAATAAACAAATGAATAAGTATATCTTACTGAAGTCGCACCATTTCATAATTTTGCCCAAGTCCCTCTCAGCTGATATGTCAACAAATATATCCTTTGAGCTAAACATGCCGACAGCTTTAGAAGTTCTTTCTTAAGGGTAAGAAGACCGAGGTATGACGTGTCGTTTAGTGAGTCACACGTTTAGGTGCTGGCGTTCCAATTACAGAGAGAAAGAAACTCATCAGGATGCAATTTGAGTGAAGAATGATTTAAATATCACTTTAGGATTTTAATTACAGCAAAAGTAATGTTGACAAGACGCAATCACACTTAGTGCATTCAGCAGTTAAACCTCCTCCAAAGAATCAGTAATGTAATGTTTTGCAACATTCTTAGATGATATTATCGAAAGTTTTATTGTGGCAATCAGTATTTTCCCTATGTAACCATGAACCTGTCTATTTTTAGCATCTATATACAGTGCTAGGTTGTTGTGAATGTATTACTTTGTGCTAAAATTTTACTATACAATAAAATGTAAATAATTTCTTGGCAGATATTACAGCAGCAAGTATTCGCCTGTTTTCATTTAAACCTTAGTGTTTGAGTAACAAAAACTGTAGTTAAAAATGTTGTTTGTTAGCAACTATTGATTGCTCCCCTACTCATTATTTAAAAATTATGTCAGATACGTAGGTGAAAACTACTGCTTTGAAAACCTAATACAAAATTAAATGCATGTCAATGAAGTATTCCTTAATTATAGCACTGGGGGTGACTTTGAATAGAGGGACATACACAGCAGGAGAACATGGTACCCAATCTATTAAAGAGTGAAATATTTAGCTGACAGATACGCAGGTATGATGTTAACATTTTAAAATTGGATTTTGAAAATACCTTGAGGCTTGAGGATGTGGGGCAGGAGAGTGAAAGAGCTACTGCCTTCAGAAATATTCTCTCCTGAAGGTTTTTGGAGGAAGACTGATGAAAAATTCATTAAGTGTCTTATCAGGCATCTGCCAATATCTGAACTCAAGCCGATAATTACCTGGTAGTTACTAATGAGCTACTAATTGCAGGCAGCCCAAATTATGCCAACTGCACATCTAATGAAAAAAGAGCCACTTATTTGCCATGTTTGTAAGGGAAATAGGAATTTTCTGCTCCTTGCATTTGCCCCAAAGAGACATAGAGGATGCTATTGTTTTCTAGGTGTGTATTGGAAGATAAGACGTATCAATAATAACTTGCCTATTAGTTGGGTCACTGACTTTTTTTTTTTTTTTAACTAGAGTAGTATTATTGTCCTCATTTATTCTATGTATTAAAACTGGAGCCAGAGCTCATCAAAAGAATGGGATATGCCAATCCTGACAAAGTAATTTGAGAATATGAAGGATGTATGAGAAATTTCATGATTATAGTCCTTTTTTCATAAGTCAAATTTTAATATGGGAGAAAAATTAAACTGTGAGTTGCACTTTACATTTCAGAAAGCTTTCCCCCCAGATATGTTCTGATTTAAGCCATGCATTAATTGCATTAATGAAGCATTATTTTATTGTTATTTGTCCTGCCCAAGAACATCTAAAGGTTCTGAATTCTGTTCCCTAAACAATAGATCAGGTTACCTTTGAGGTACATAGGACCTGCAATTTCCTTGAGAATTTCCATCATCTTTTTTTGCTACTTCCTCTACTCCACTTTCTTACCAAGTCCAGACACTACATTGCAAAAATTTTAAAAATGATAATAAAAAACTTTAGCTAATTTGCTTGTGTAGGAACATGAAGGTACAATCTTAGTCACATGAACCTCTCCTCAATGCCTGTGCAAACCATTCTTCTAGATTTTACTCAAATAATTCTAAAATAATATGAAATATAATAATAATAACTTAATACCATAGAATATTATGCATGCTGCTGGATCACTAAATCAGTTTATTTTAAATCAAATTTTTATTGGTTTATTTTTTTAAATTACACTGATTTCTTCTCTTTAGATCTACTCATTCGCTTATTCATTCAACAAACGTAGTGATTCTTTTTTTCTTTTCTGTGTTACAAGCTATGCTAGCCTCTGGAGTTATGCAGATGAATAGGTCCTTGTCTTTAAAGCACTGCAATCTAATGGGATAAACTGATGTGCAGGTGAAGATGTAAGTTAGGTCGGGGGTAGAGATTTATGCAAAATACTGTAAAAATGCAGGAGCAGTAAGCCTTTAGCGACTTGGGGTTCTTTGAGAAATCTGAGAGATGTAGCATGGGGATATGCAGAAATGTAGGAAGGATGTTTTTCACAGAGGGAAGAGGCATGTGCAAAGGTGTGAGTGAGTTTTGAAATGGCATGGGGTTCACACTATTTGGCTATGACTGGAAGTCCTGTAAGAGGGAGGTAATGACACTAGATGAACAAGGGCAAATTGGGGCCAGATTGTGACAGGGCTCGCATGCTAAGTAATTTGGAATTTATCCTTTAGGTCCTAGGGAGCCATTGATGGTGTTTGGTTGATGAAGTGCTATTATTAGATTTGACAACAGCATGGAAAATGAAAGACCCTGGAAGGGCAACCAATTTAGAGGCTGTTAAAATATTTTAGGAGAAAATACTTGAAGTGATTAGAGCTGTGGGAGTGGAGATAAAGCTTTATGTTCAATAGTTATCTAGCAGAATAAATAAGAGAGATCTGTAAGCTTGAAATAGTGGCCGTCGAGTTGCAAACATTAAGCGAAATGCTTATATTATTATCCACTTAGAGAGGAGAAAATAACTTTGTGTTGGTGATACTAGTTTCATATATATTTGTACATTTTTAAAAAATTACAAATACTAAGCATAACTTGGAGATTCTTCTTTAAAAGCTCTGTTTTGATAAGAGGTACATAATTTTAATAAATGGGTCAGCATAAAAGAAATTCTAAGGATGTTTAAGACTTTATATTGTATCTTTTCCTAAAGAGCATTTCAGAACACTTGAGGGTTTACCCAGAAGAAAGATTGCACATGAGTGAATCTGTCCTATTCTACTTCTCTTGGGCTATAAAACATGTCCAATGAGACTTGGAAATTTCAGAGTGTTCTTCAGATAGAAATGTTTAGTTTTTAAATTGATATATGTCTTTATAAAAAATACCAGAATGATTCTAAATATATTCTAAACAGAATGGCTCTAGATAATAATATTCTTCTTATATGTCTATATATTTGGGACTGGTTTCTTACCACTCCCAACAACCCTCTTACAGAATTTATTTTTGCTTGTTTGTTTTGATAAGAAGTAATAAACCATGGCTGGAACCATGGAAAGATTATTTTCAGACAGGAGAAAACAAATCCTTAGGATCTTAAAGAAAGCTTGAGGAACCTGAGGATGAGGGTGGGTTGAGGTAGAATCTAGTGCTAAATAGCTTTTTCACCCTGAAAAGGGTGTGCAACTTCCCTGGGTCTTATTGCCTCATCTACAGAAATGAGGATGTTGGAAAAGAAGATATCAGAGGAGAATTCTAGAATGAAAGTTCTAAGTTTGGTGGATCACACAACCCTCTCAGAAACTTTGCCAAATCCAAAAGTGTTAACATCAGGATCACCTTCAATTTAAGTCTGAGACAGGTTGGAAATAGGTAATAGTTAAATGCTTGCTCACTCAGCCTCGAGAAACATCTCAAGTTTTCAACCTAATACTCATTTATTTGAGTGTTCTTGCAAGAGCTATTAACATCTTTTACTGTTGAACACTTGTAAACTGATCAAACCAATGAGAGGAGAAAACTTATCTTCTTGTGCATTACATTGTATTAGATGCTTTGCACATAATATTTCATATTTTTTTTTTTTGGCTTTCAATGGGAGGTTTCTTAGTCTACTACTCAGGATCCAATTACTGAAACCATCCTCTTATAAACTAATAATTTTATTAGGAGACTACTCCACTCAAGAAACCCTGCTTCATGCAGCACATGCTTTTAATCATTCCATTAGGGAATACTATGCTATAAGTAACATTAAAACCATTCTGCAGCAAGGAAATAGGTTTAAAGAGATTAAGTAATTTCTCCAAAGTCAAATAACTGGTAGTCAGGAGAATCGGAATTTGAACCAATAAAAATCTAACTGGTTCCAAAGCCTACTTTCTTTTCATTCTTCATACAGCCTCCTTGTTTTTGAACAGATGATGAACATTTGTTGCCTACTTGTTATAGTTTTCTTATATTAACAGTTACAGCACAAATGCACACATACAAATAAAGGTATATCCGTGCCTGAATTTCATCAGAGTGATTTAAGTAGTGGACCATAGATAAATTGCAAAGTATAGAGAAACAAACAAAAGTGTAAGCCACCATAACAAAATTACTATAAAAAAAAGCATGAACCTCATTAAATATTTTTGTGCTTGTCTGAAGGAATGAAGAGGGCAATAATGATGCTTAAATACAGACAGCCTGCTTCAGTGGGACAGTTGGATGTTACAGTTTGCTATTCCAAATTAACTACATCTTCTGCCCATACAAAATGCTTAAATCTTATTTAGAGATTCATGTCACAGAATTTCTGAAATTTGGCCACAGTAAAGATTTTTTTGTCATTGATTTTATGCATTTCAGAAAATATTGCCTTCTCTGAATGGAATGTCTATAAAGTAGGTTACAAATATATTTTGAGAGAAATTTCAGCAATAACTTTACATATCTACCTTAACTTAAAGATTATATTTTCCACTTAATGGAAAGCAAATTAAATAGGAGATAATTGTATTTAGGCCACAGTTTCAATCTGTTTGCTTGTATCAAAGTACATAAATTCAGATTTAGTTTTCCTCACTTTCTGTTAGCTGTGCCATTGAACTTGAGGTATCTTTTAGATGTAGTTTCTTGAAAACATACCAAAAATACTGTGCAAAAAGTAATAACGAATAGTAATAACGAAAGATAATAAAAAGGTATCTTTGATCTTGAGCTTTGAAATCTATTTATTCTAGTAATTGTTTTCAGAATGCTCTGTATCACCGAATGATTTAACCTTCAGTTAAATCAGTTAGTCATGTACATATTTTATCCAGCATAATAGAAAAAGTACATTCATAACTGCTAATTTCTTTGAAGAGTAATGATTGCCTATGATTCTAAACTATAGTTCATCACTGAACTGTCTTTTATTTTGTGGACAAATTGTTTAAAATTCCATGCAATTATGTTGACTATGGCTCTTTACTTGTTTCTATATCCCTAGACCTGAAGGTCCTCATATTGAAGTGTCAGGATTGTGGTACAATTCTATTGTTTGTTTATCACTCTGGGAAACCAGGGTGTGTTGTGAGTGGACAGTTCTGTGTTTGGATTAAAAAATCCAAATCATAATTCATGCAGTTATTGTCTAAATTATGTTGGAAAAGAAATCCAGATCTCAGCATGCTACTGATGAAATAACATAAAATATATTTAAAGGGTTTTGTTCTGAGTGGGAGGAAAAAACACTTAAAAAGACAAAGGGAGTGTTTTGTACTTATATACTAAAACTAATGGTTGTTGTGTTTGGCTGTTTAGAAAAATTAAATATCTACTGAAGCCCACCAAAAAGAGTGGAGGGAATCTAATAAATGCCACCCTCTAATTTTACAGTGTTCTAGAGTGTTTCTTTCTTGGTTATATATTGCATTGTAGCAATTTTCAAAAAAAAATTTATTATTCATAGTCCATTATAAACAGTAGGCTTTACAGGCGATTTTATGTCAATGGTGTTGATGTGCTGCTGTTTACAATACAATAAAAGTTAATGGGAGGGAGCAAAATACAATTCAGTTTCAATAGAAATGTCTCTGAACCAGTAAAATAAATTGAAATTAACTGACATTTCTAAAATGTCTTAGAATTTCAGTGTCAATCATGTCTTAGTTTCGTCCCTTGAATAAGATATGCTACATTAAACTGTGTGCATGCTGAAATAGATTATTTTGCAAATGTCATATATTTTTATATACTATGTTTAAATAGTGAAATTTTAAGTATTACCCTAGTATGAGTTTTCAACATACCTTACTTATCCCCAATATGACATAGTAGGGTGTTGGTAGCTTTGGCTTTGATCCTGGTTGCTCTCCAGTTGAGACTATGCCGCACTATACTTCATTGTTTTATTCCTCGATTAGGACTTATAATCAACCAGTGATTTTCTAACATAGCTCACAGGAGTTCGTTGAGGTTGGAACTGGCCTAGAGGAGGATTTTTCTACTTAGTCTCTCACTTATCCTTACTTATCCCTGGTACTACCTAAAACACATTTGAAAACTCTTGTAATACATTACATTACATTCATCTCTCTTTTTATTCTAAAAGCACATTTAAAATTGTAGAAATGGGGGAAAACCAGATACTAAATTCATATAAATGGCTCTACTTGATATCTTTCCCCAAAGGCAAAGTGCTTTTCCACGGCTTCAGCTTTCATTAGGAGTGCCTAAAAAACACTTTCCTAATGCATATGTATATGGAACATCGTAATTCTTCTACTTAGTATTGATGGTCAGCTCTGGAAACACATTTTCAAGTGTCTGTGAAGGGCTGAATCTCCAGCAGAAAAGCCCGGAAAGTTTTAAAGCAACAGAAACCCATCTTTACCAAGTACATGAGGCAGTTGCTTTGCCAACTTCAGAGACTGGCGAGCAGTGTCATCGCTGAGAGAAGATGCTTACAGCCACAGTCTAGATTTCAAAATAAATGTACCATAATTTGCACTGTCTGCTTTATAAACCTTCACATTTAGCAACAGGAACATTCTTTTGATGTGTTGAATATTCAAATGGCCGTATTTGAATTTTATTATGAATAATTTAAAACGGTAGGTGAGAGAGGGGAAGGGATTGAGTTGTGTTAAACCAAATACCCCTCATCTATACAGAGAGAACACATTATTTGATGTGACAAGTAGAAAAGAAAGCAAGGAATACTAGAAAAGGGTGGATAAAGAAGGCCTTCAGCCTATTAATAATGGCCTTAGTCTCAGGAAGAGTCCTAAATAATTTATATATTTTGCCTTCATATATTACATCCATTTAAAGAAGTTATTTTTAACACATGTAAGTGTCCCAATGCGAGCCACTGCATTAAGGAGGAATGCACGGCTGCCGTTTGGACCTTTGTCAGTGCGAGGATTCACAAGGTCTCCTGGTTTAATGGACTCCCAGATAAGCTCAACTCTGCTCAATATTGTGACATATGCTGAGTGGGAGAACTTTATTTTTTCTCCCCTTCAAAGTCTCCTTGGTGGATGAACTTTTCAAAAGATTATGAAATATTTACTGGAAAATATGAATTTTGAACATTTCATAATAGTATTTGGAAATGTTGGCTATCCTTAGTGTTCCTGTCATTTCTGAATCCTCTTATTCATTTTGGAAACAGATTTTGGATCCAGTGGCCTGGAGTTGTATTTGCAGCACTGTCACCATTAAATGGGGTTTTATTAAAGAGCAGGCAGAAGAAATGTTCTTGGAGGCACATGTCTAAATAGAACATTTTGTAGCCTGTTGTAGATGGTTCAGAGGAAATAATTATTTAAAAATAAAAGATTCTGCAGATAATAAATGGAAGGGGATCATAATTACTGACAAAAAGAAAAAATTCTGTTGGCCCTAAGTTCATATAAAGCACACTCGTCTTTCTCTGACAGACTGTGTGTAGTTCAAGCCACCGGCTCAGCAGCCTTTCTCTGGAAATTAGTAAACTGTGGCATTCCCTTACCTACCCACTCTTCTCTGTTACTCTTCATAAACTAGAAACCATTTTTCACCTACCCACTGATCACTGTCATGAATCTTCCACTTTCCTTGGCACTCAAACCTCTTTCTTCTATCATCTAATCTTAGAATCGTTTACCAGCCTACACTTTGTTTAATCTCACCTGTTTTCAATGCTAATTGGTTTTCTTTGTTTCATTACTTCTCTTTTGGGTTTCATGCTCTACTCCTTTAATCCATGTTCTAGCTTCTAGAAAGATATCAGGAAAAACTCTAAACATCAGGGTGTCTCAGAACAGTGGATTCCTGAGCATCCTGAGCCTTGTCCCTGAAGACAGATATTTTAGTCAGGCTAAATAGTTTGCACCATACTGCCTAGGAAATGGGCTTCACTCATGGTTTTGACCAGAGAAGAAATATGTGAGATGAAAAACAATATTGGAAATCTTAATTGGAGGGCATTCTAGCTATTCTATCTTTGCCTCCTTTCCATCCTTATATCTGGAAGGCTGACTTCTGTGGACTGTGTCAACAGGCTCATTCTCCTGGCCTCAAGCTGGATTTAATCCATGGGAAGCATTAGCAGGAGATTAGACGGTGGGTGAAGGAAAAGTCAGAATATTTATTCACTCACTTTTCCCCCTGCCCGACCACAGCGCGTTCGCAGTGGCTGAGTTCCTCCAACCAATGGCCCCTGCTCTCGGCGGGTGGCTCTTTTTCTTTCTTTAATTGCAGCTTTCACCAGCTTCTGGTAACAGGTGTAGGAAAAAACAATCCGACATCCATCTCTTAGCCAGGCTCAAACCTCTGTAAGTGATTAAGAGAAAAATAATATGACCGATGATTGTACCTAAGACTGTTTAATACAGGATCATTGACTGATACAAAAGAGACTGAAAGACACTAAATGAGAAAAGTTAAAATAACCTTTCAATATTTCAGGTGTGAGGGAATATGTGCCTTTACTTGGGATAATGACACCAACAATAAAAAAGTAATGGGAGTCTTGAAGTATATTTTTTAAAAAGGTGCTAAGATTCAATGTTTTATTTGATGTGCTTATTAAATTTACTTTAAGTTTTAAGAGATTAAATTTCCAACCTTAGTAGGTCATACAGTGAGGACAGGTTGAGGTTAAGGATCATTGGATCATGCAAGTATTTATTTCTGAAAAATACCTAAATTTGTTATAATTTTTAAAAAATCAGTACTTTGTCCTGATTACACTTACTCTGTACTTATTGAATTTGGTGGTTGCAATCTATGAACTTTGTTTTGCTTTTGAAAATATTGGTTAAGTATTTAGAGTTAATTTTTAATAAATAATTATAGGTTTGTCGCATATATCATAATATTTTTAAATAACATTGGATCTTTTAGAGTATATCTTGAGAAGAAACAGGGAAAAAAATAGGGCATCAATAGTAAAATTTCTATTTAAGCACTAACCATAGGCCAAAACCATGTCGAATGTGCCATTACTCCAAAGTTATATCATACCCATAATACCAACTATGATATTTTTAACACAACAAAAATGAGTACTGGGCTATTGGTGCATTTTTTTAATCCTCAACCAAAGATATGTTTATTGATTTTTTTTAGGAAGTAATGGAGAGAGAGACACACAGAGAGAGAAACATGCATGTGAGAGAGAAACATCCATGTGAGAAAGAAGGAATCAAACCTGCAACCTTGTGTTGTACAGGACACTCCAACCAACTGAGCCACCTGACCAGGGCTATTGGTGCATTTTGTTCTTAAGTAGTTAAACTAAAATAGTCTGAAACATAAAGTTAAAATAGTTCACTCAGGAATATATTTCTTTAGCAAGATAAACCCTATCAAAAAAAAGAAAGAAGTATTGTAATCGAGTATCTCTAGCTGTGAAGCAACAGTTAAACTGAAAGCATGTTCTGCATTTCCCCCTTCTTTATTTGTCATAATTAATAGGAACCTTAGCAGAATAGCACCCAACTTGACTAAAAGGGAAAATCTCCACAAAGGAGGTTTTCTTTGATTTATATTTTGTCAAATATCAACTTTCTTCTTATAGATATAGCCTACAGGAGCCTACTGCTTGAGTGGAATGCTGGAAACAGTACAATAAATGATGCTGTTACACAGAATAGAGGCCTAACTACAGAAAGTAGCATTAAAATAGACTTTGAATATATAATAAGTACCTGTTAAACTGCAGCCCACACAATAGTTATGTTTCTTCTGGGGTTTGTATGTGTGTGTGTGTCTACTGAATACCTGTAAATGAAAGGTTTTTAAATTTTCTTTCACATTTCTTTTTGTATTAAACAAAGACAGTCTTATGTATGATAAGAGGTCATATTATTTTTCTCTTAAAAAAGAATAGCCATTATCATTTTGAGAAAACATTGACTACTTTTTTCATAAACTCATCATCTCATTATCACTAAGTTAGTTAAATGTTCTCATGCCATCACATTTCATGTATATATTTTGTCAGCTCTATTAACAGCCAAATTACATTGCAATACACCTTTCTTGCTCTTTTATTTATATATGTATGCATATATAACACATTTATATATTATATATATAATATTTGTTACAGATATGTTACATATACACAGATACCTAACACAGGCATACATATATGCATATATATCAATAAGGTACTAAAATGTAAATAAATAAAGAGACAACAAAAATAAACAATTTTATTTTTCTCAGTCTGAATCAGGAGAGTTTCTTGTACCAAATTATATGATGCTTTGTCTCAGAACAACCCATTTACTCTCAACATGAGTTGAAATTTTCAAATGTTGATGGAAAAACAAACACACATTCATTTACTATACTATCATTTAGCAGTTAGTATATAGTGATTTTTTTTTCTTCACTGAAGCTTAAGCAGATAGTTACTCTTGTGAGGAGATTTAGGTCCTAAAGAGGAAATGGAATCACACTGACAAGTTATTTGCTGACCCCCTAAATCAGTAGCACGTAACGATTTTTGATCGGTTTGCTTTCTTTTGTTCGATTTTCGTTGGCATTCGTTATGGTATTAAGGGAACTTGTCACCATCTCTTAGAGAGGAGTCCATGCAGCCACTGTAACATTAGATATATGAGACTAGGTTTCTTTTTTTTAACATAAATTGGTGTTTTTTCTTTGTTTTTTTTTTTCTGGAAGGAATACTCTGGTGGGTGTGTTTGATGCTGTTTGGGAAACAAGCATGTTCGCCACATGAGCAGGCCTGGAGTGGGACTGTAAAGCTATGACCGATAGCCTTGATCTTTGTTGCTAATATCAAACAAGGAATGGTCACTTTTGGCAAAGGGGCTTATTTTCTTCACTTTCACTTGACTTTACTACATGCTCTGCCCATTCACCTATGTGTCATCCTCCTTCTGAAATAAGAATTTAATTTCCAAACTCCATAAATTAATATTGATTATCGGCTAACAGAAGGTTTCTGTTGAGTGATCATTACAAGTTTAGAGGTAGCAAACTTGCCCAGTGCTTAAATTGTCCCATGTCTAAACATTATACACAGTGTAATTGTGATCGGGGTATTAAATAAAATGATTTTTACATAGAGCTTATGAAATTAGTCCCATTGCTTTACATACTTGTATCTGTTTGCTAAGGCTACCATAAGAATGTACCACAAACTGGGTGGCTTAAACATGGAAACATATTTTCTCACAGTTCTGGAGGCTGGAGTCCAAGTTGAAGGTGTTGGCAGGTTTGGTTTCTGCTGAGACCTCTCTCCTTGTCTTGCAGATGGCTGTCTTCTTGCTGTGTCCTCACATGGCCATTTCTCTGTATATGCACACCCCTGGTGTCTCCCTCTTATAAGGATGCCAGTCATACTGCATTAGGACCCCGCTCTTATGACCTCACTTAACCTAAGTTACTTCTTTAAAAGCCCAGTCTCCAAATTTAGTCATGATGGGGGATAGGGCTTCAACATATGCATTTTGTAGGGACACAATTTGGACTATAACTGCAGTTTCCCTAACTAGGTTGGCTTTCTTAAAAGCAATGCTAGTACTTAATGTGGCAAAGAACTGAGCAGCCAGAAAACCTGATTTAGATTCAAATACCAGTATCTTCATCAACTAGTTATTTCCCCTCTCCTCTGTTGTCAAGTTACTTAAGTTTTACTTTAAGATAACTTTCATCTGCAAAGTGAAGTCTACTATTGCACAATAGAGTCGTTGTATTAAATAAAATGAAGTGTATAAAGTGGATATCTACTGCAGGGTTTCTCAGCCTCAGAACTATAGATACCTGGGCCTGATAATGTTTTGTTGTGGAACTGGAATTACCTCTACCACTATTGAGAACCACTGACTTACTTCTTGGCACTCAAGTACTTATTAAATGTCAGCTGTAGTTAGTTTCCGAATAGTTAAAAGATGATGCTACTTTTGAGGTGCTAATAGGCAAATTCTTACAATAACCAGTTTTGTAAAAGAAGTCAGTTGAATCTCTGGTGAACTGAGAATTTTTAAAGTAATGATTAACTTTTTGGATTCATATTTAATATAATGATGCAATTACTTTTTTGCATCTAAGGAAATCTGAATTGAATGTTTCTGAGACTTTCAACTTCTGGAAATTTTTATTTTATTTTGAAAATTTCCAAATGCACATATAAGTTGAAAGATTGTTATAACGATCACCCATCACCAAGATTCACCCACTTGTTCACATTTTGCCACATTTGTTTTATCTTCCTGAAAGAATTTACACAGCCAAAGAGGGAAAGTGGGAATCATTTGTATAAATAACTCAGACATGATTTACTCTGGTAATGTTGTTCTCTTCACCTTTCTGTCCAATCCCACTTATTTTAGTGTTGGCCTCCATGTGTATAAGAGTGCACAGATAATTTAGTCTGAGTGTTTGTATCATGTGTGCACATCTGGATTTTTATTGATTTTTACACCTCTTATCTGCATAGTATCTGTTCTGAGATGGATTTCCGGTCATACCCTACATATCGGTAATAGTCAATGGCTTGAATTGTCACCTGTTTGAAGAAGTCTCATTTCATTTCTTTTATTTCTATTTTTTATCTGAGTCATAGTGAATTCTTTGATTACATTTGGCCCAACAGAATTAAAAAAACAAACCAGTAGATTTAAAATTTCTACTTCTACATAACAATATAAATTAATCCAGCATTTTGAAAATGAGGCTGTGAACCACCCTTGACTGAACCATATCATACATTTTTACAGTTTTCAGTTGCTACTGAATGGGGATTATGGCAAACACACTCAGCCGTGAAAAGCTAATTTATAAAATCTACCTATTACGTGACTTAGAATATCACTTTTCATCAATAAACATTTCCCCAGAGTTTTTAAAATTAGATCTGAAAATTAATACAGATAAATATATTGGAATGTGTGTGCAAATTGGAGAATTTCCTTTCTTTATTATTTAACCTCAAACCACCAAACAAATTTATTACATCTTATTTACCTGATAGGACCCTGGAGCCCTTGAAAGAAAAATTCATATCTGTCATGCTCAGTGTAGTGTTTTCATTTAGACCCAGTCTTACGATGAAGGGATAATTATAAAACAATTTTAACCTGCAACTAAACAATTTTATGGCTGTTAAATCTGCATAATACATTGTTATCTGTCACACTTATTTTTCTCCATCTCTATCCCATCTCATTTTGCAAGTTAAAAATACTCATACAATCTCAGTGACTAAAATGGTTTATAGTAGTCATATAGTCACTCTATGTGTAGGTAGACAGAAATTTCATCCTGCATATATAATTTAGTCAATTTAAAATTGGGAGAAAGCAGTAGTATGACCTGTAGATTTATAGATTTGAGTTAGGATCGACTGGATATATATACATATAGTTTTTAACTGTTGGATGTTATTTGTTTCTGGCGAAGCAGCCATTATTCGTGAGCAGGGTTGCATTCATTTTCCTCCCAGTGGTTTCACCAGGCTAAATCTGAGCAAAGCAAACTGCTGTGCCAGATCCTGCATTCTCTTAACCGGTAATAAAGAACCTCGCCAGCCTGACAGGTTGTCACAGCAATTATTCACGTGAAGTTCTGTAGCAGTTGTATCTGTCAGCCCATGTAGTATTGAATATTTTAACTGGCAGTCTTCCAAGACTGAACATTAATCTTACCATCTCCTATTACAGTCCCTAATCAAGATATTCCAGGGGTGATTGCACTAACATTGTTTGAAGACTACATCTACTGGACTGATGGGAAAACCAAGTCACTCAGCCGTGCCCATAAAACCTCGGGAGCAGACAGACTCTCACTGATTAACTCATGGCATGCCATCACAGATATCCAGGTGTATCATTCTTATAGACAACCTGATGGTAATTATTCTTTCCATGATTTCCATAAATGCATCAACATCTTTTAGTAACATTCCATTTTTGTTTCCTCCAAGGTTAAGTGTAAACTTATTTTTGAGAAATATTATGAGGTTTTATTATTTAGCATAATTGTATAGAAGGAATTCAGTTGATATAAAGCACCTGCTGTTAAGGGATGTGATTGGAAGCTTAATAATAGTTCAAACAGTTATTGATTTGTTGAATCATATTAAGCAGAAATGACAATAATCCATGTAGCTGGAGAAGTAGGCACTGCATTCTTGAAATTATTTACAAAATAGTTATAGGATCATTAGTTTCTGGAATGCTGGGTAAAAAGAATTATATTTAAGTAGCTCTAGGGTTGTAAAAATGAGAAATATTTTGTTTTCTTAAGCATATGTCCAGTGGGAATTGTATCAGTTGCTATGAATTAAAGTATTGATTATGTTATTTAAAACACAAAATTGGCCTAGAAAACAAAGTGACTACACTATTAGTTGTAGATCATTGTTTCATTGTTTTATTTTACATTACTATTTCTAAACATATATTTCTTCATCCAAAATGCTTCTAGTCTGTTTTTTGTTCTTTTCTGGTGGACAATTGTTTTTTCTACTAAAATGCTTGTTTTTCTGTGGAAATGCATCCTTAAAATTATTTAATGATAAAATGAATGCCATGGGACAATGAGTGGAATTTGTAACAAAATAAAACTGTGTTTAAAATCACTGTGTTCTTGATTACAAAGTTCTATTCAATTTCAAATTATGAAGCTTGAATGTCTTATTTCAAATATTATATTATATTATTGGTCTTGATTAGTCTGTTTTGTTGTTTCTTTCTCATTTGTAGTTTCCAAACATCTCTGCATGATAAATAATGGAGGCTGCAGTCATCTCTGCCTTTTAGCCCCTGGAAGGACTCATAC
The DNA here is from genome assembly GCF_054644295.1 of Miniopterus natalensis. Classification (NCBI taxonomy): domain Eukaryota; kingdom Metazoa; phylum Chordata; class Mammalia; order Chiroptera; family Miniopteridae; genus Miniopterus; species Miniopterus natalensis. The sequence continues at coordinate 64,376,059 of NC_142088.1, forward strand.
CTGTGCATGTCCCACCAACTTCTATCTTGCAGTTGATAATAGGACTTGCCTATCCAACTGCACAGCCAGTCAGGTGAGTGGAGGTCTTGAAATCAATTCATGGGATGTATGGATAAGCTGTTAGAAAGGCTTTACCTGAATTTTGTTTATTAGTTTAAAGACTTTTCAGAGCATCAATTTTTTTGTTTTGCATAACATTAGTTATCATTCCATACATCAAAGACAGAGTTACAGAGTAAGGGAAAACAATTACAATATAATGTGTCAGATCCTGAGCGGGCATAGCAGAATCATCGGGGGAAATGTGATGTCTTTTAGGAAGGCAAAGCCTTGAGGCACAGGGTTAAGGCTTAGATATGAGCAACTTAAACAAAACCCTTAGATAATCTGTTCTGTATCACCATCTCCACCTCTCTCCCATTCCTAAGAGTATGTGAGATGGAAAAGATGAATTGTGTGGAAAGGAACTTCTAGATTTTTTCAAATTAAAAAAAATTACATGACCTAAATAATTTTTTTTTGAAACTTCTTTTTCTTCAAAATATAGTTATGTGCAGTGCACATATCCTAGAATTTAAATTTTCTACTTAATGGTAGTTGCATGGATTTAATTTTTTTAAATATGTTTTTAGTTATTTATTTTTTTAGAGAGAGAGGAAGGGGGAGAGAGAGAGAGAGAGAGAAACATAGTTGGACTACTTCCTGCACACCCCCTGTTCGGGATTGAGCCTGTAACCCGGGCATGTGTCCTGACTGGGAATCAAACCAGCAACCTTTCGATGCACAGGATGAAGCTCAACCAATTGAGCCAAACCAGCCAGGGAAACATGGACTTTATTACTTCAACATGATTTTATTACTTTATTACTTTAACATGATTTTATTACTTTAAAATTTGGGCAACAGTCGTATGACACTATAAAATTTGGTTTTGTTATATATCTTGTTGAAGATAAAATTCTCAAAGAAACTGTGTATTTGTTTTTAAAAAATGACTAAATTAATTATTGGAATTCTATGTTTTGAATTAGCTGGTTTTTCAGTTCTAGCAGTGACATCATGGAAGAGACTGAATTTCTCTTAGTGTGTGCTTGTTTTTGAAATAGAGAAGCTAATACTAACTCAACCTGTCTCTCAGGCTGTGGCTGTGAGCGTCATACATTAAAGAACTGAACAAATGAAAAAAAAATTGACCTTCTCCCAGGGAGGCAGTGTGTATAGTGGTCAAGGGCACAGACTCTGAAACCAGATATCTCGTGAATGTAACCCTGACTCTACTTTAAATTGGCTGGATTACCTTGAGTTTGTTAATTAACTCCTTGGTGCCTCAGTCTTCACAGCTTTTAATCAAGAATGATAGTATTGTTGTGAAGATTAAGTTGGAAAAGTTCCTGGTACATAGTCAGTGTTGTTACCCTTGTTCTCTAGTGCACTTGGAATATACTTAAGAGGATATAAAATTGTGTGAACTGCCATCAGGAGGTTCTGGTCAAAGGCATAAACCACAGTCTCTTTCTTCTTTACCAAGTGTGTTGTTTTAATTATAATTTCCTAAGTATTTATGTAAACAAAATGTACTATTTTTTAGAGAACTGGAAATGTAAGTCACAATGAGAAGTAAATTAAGCAGCCTAGTTATTTCTCGAAGTAAAATTTAAGGGAAAGAAATCACATCTTTTAAAAGATTTTTAAGTATGACTCTTCTTAGTACTATCTAGTTTAGGCAAATTTCCAGCTAAACTTCCAGGTTATTCTGGAATAACTTCTAGCCCCTGACTCTGGAGTGGTCCACAAGCCCAACAATGTTGAGGTCCAACAATGAAGCCTTTGGTGACAGTAGAGATGACACTGCCTAAGCCACCCACACTGTGGTGAGCCAACAGGAAACAAAGCCGAAGGATGCCTGACAAACAGTGAGCATCTCAAACAGCAAAGCGGAGGGGCTAAAACATCAGCCTTGCTGTAGTCATAAAAGGAACAGAATATTTCAAATTAATATAAGAAAACCTTTACTTATGGCAATGCGATGCCCCAAATCCAATCAATTAAATGAAAATCTAAATCAATGTACAAAAGTAGTTTTCATATAATTTTCCCAATTTGGTATCAACAATGAAGCCACTAAAGTATTTATAATTTTTCAAATACCCCCAATAATGTTTTGCATGAATTTTTAGAATATTCAACAATAGAAAGAGAGAACAACAAAAAATGGGGGACCAGATATCTCTGTTTTTAACAACACTTTCTGGGGGGAAAAATGTTATTATTTGATTTGTTTCATCTTTAAGGAAAATGTTAACGAACAATAGCTAACAAAATTCGTTAGTGATTATCCCTGTCTTGTGGTTTATGTAGCCATTCTGTCTCTAATTCTTTTCTGATTTAACAGAGGGAAAAATCTCTACTGCACACTGGTGAGCAAAAAGTCAATTTGTAGAAACATAAATTTTAGTGAGGTAGACATAAAAATTAAGCAATAATCTAGGTATTTCCGAATTAAACCATTAAGCTTTCTTATACAAATGTTTCAGTTTGAATTTATTTTCCTAGGAAATTTTTATTTGTTATCGCCTAATGATTACAACCAATAAATATACCCCCTCTAAAAAATATTGTGTTTTAAAAAAATAAACTAAGCAAATCGCACAAATAAGAATTCTTTTAAGACTGAAAATGAACTCATAAAAAACTGTACAAAATCAAAATTCAACCAATTTTTGTAGCACTTCAAATATTAAATTCAAATAGTTTAAATGAGAAAGTAAAAAGTAATTGAAAAAATGGCTTTCCTTATCTTTAAGTGGAGACTTTTTCTGTGTTACCTGAACTTTACTATGTGTGGAATTCACATTTTATTCCTCTCTCTGTTTTAGTAGACGTTTATTTAGTAGCTTCTTTCTAGCTTCTTCTTGTGGGTGACAATTGCAGCCTACAATTTATTTTATAAAGATACTAGTCTTGGAGAACATTCACTGTGAAATGTTTTATATTTACATTTAGCATTACTCTTTTTTAAGTTGCTGTATTTAAGTATGAAAAATAATGAAGCTATGAACCTGAGACACAAAACAGAAGAGATCTTCCTCTGAGAGTAACAAATAAAAAGTTGACTAACATAAAATGTAACAAGTATGTTTTACCCCTGCCTTCTCTTAACTCATAACTTTTTCATATTTTATTAAAACTGAAATGGCATGCAAAACCATAGTATCATGTGTCATTGCAATAGTTTGTGTTTATTTAAATCAGGCATATTTAGTGAATTTAATCATATGTATTTTAGGTACTTTTTTCCAAATCTTGATTGGGAAGACTTTGAATATACTCAGGAGAACTGAAATCCTCTTACTAATGGACTTGGATATACTGTAATGACTGGAAATATTTAATGTTCAGGGCAATTGCTTTCAGCCTTAACCTTATATCCCCCAGATAATCACTATCCATAAAAGTAATATTTTCCCTCTGAAATTTATGAAAACCACGACAGACATGACCGGAGGCAAAGCAAATACAGAAAAATCGGTTGATCAGACCTTCCTGTGAAATAACAGTGCTCCATTGCTTCCCCTGTTGTCACTGGAAATAAGAAGAAGAAACAAGTCCACCCTCTTATTTTAAAAAAAATAATGTAAATCTATTCTGAATCAACTCCATGATATCCAGACATTTTCAGCAAAGATTAACATATAAATCTCTCTTACTTGAAGAAAGTAACAGTATTATAAAGGAACAAATCCATCTCATTAGAGAAAATTGAACTTAGGGTATATTTTTCTATGTTACAAGTGTGTCTGGCATATAACATGCTACGGTAAATGCCACCTTGCTTTTAGTAACTCACATGGGGATTGCAACAGAAACACTTCAAAAAAATTAATAAATTCTAGGAAATTAATTAATATTTTTTATTCCAGATGAATACTGTGATATGATTTTCACTGAATTTCTATTACAATACAGAAAAGAATTATAATGTAATAAATATTCTAAACTTTATTTATTGACTGGTTTTAATCATTTAAAGTGAATCTTTTGATGACTATTTCAGATGCATGTGCTTTCTGTATGGAAAGTATGATTTTTTAAAATTTCTTTTATCAAATCAGGGTAAACCTAGAACTGAATGTTGCTAAGAAAGGGATTTGTTTTGTGGTCTGAGATCACTAAGGAATAAATTGACTGAGCTTTCATGATCTCTGTGTACATTTAACTAATACTGAAGGGGAAAGTAATTCTCTCCTCTGTTTCAGAGGATGAATTTCAGTTCACATCAATATTAATCTGAAAATTTAAATTAGCAACAAGTTACTAGTATGCTAAATGGCCTATGAGTAAATACTGCCATGTAACATTTTCAACTAATTTCTCTATTGTTAGTCTTCATTTTATGGTTTATGTTTAAAGGAAGGTGTTAAAATTTTCTATTTTTATAATTAATAGGATTGTTATCTTTCTTATTATTATTTATCTATTTTAAATGGAAAAGACAGTACATCATATAAAACACATTAATAAATATGTTATTGAATACTGTTTTAAATAATCTTAAGACCAAGTTTTATTACAGCTGTTTTCTTCTGTGATTCTATATTTAAAAATATAGGTAGTCACTATAAAACCTATAGCAGCTCTATTTTTTTCCTGTTTTTAGTTATCGAAATCTCTCTTGTATCCTAAAAGTTCATGTATATTTATTAAGAAGTCTGAAAACTGAAAATACCTGTATCAATTTCAACTGCTTTAAAGAATTATTCTTACAATAGCCAAGATTTGGAAGCAGCCCAAGTGCCCATCAGTAGCTGAGTAGATAAAAAAGCTGTGGCACGTTCACACCATGGAATACTATGCAGCCGTAAAAATGAAGGGAATCGTACCTTTTGCCACAGCATGATTTTAGAAATTATTATCCTATGTGAAATAAGCCAGTCAGAGAAAGACAAGTACCATAGGATTTCATTTATGTGTGTGGAATCTAATGAACCAAATAAACTAACAAAATGGAGACAGATTCATGCATTCAGAGAACAGACTGACATCTGCTGGGGAGGGGGAAGAGAGTAGGAGCTGGATGACAAGGGTGAAGGGCTTAAGCAAAGAAAAAAAAATGACTCATGGACACAGACAACTATGGTATTTGCCAGGGGAAAGGGTGGTGGAGGCAGGTAGAAGAGGGTAAAGGGGGGATACATGGTGACAGAAGGAGACTTGTTTGGGGTGGTGAACACACAGTTCAATATACAGGTGATGTGTTACAGAATGTACACTGAAACCTGAGTAATTTTATTAACCAATGTCAGCTCAATAAATTCAATGTTTAAAAATTAAATTAATTTTTCAAAAAATGTGTGGAATAAACACATAATTAATTACAATAATTCATTATAAAAATTATATGGACTAGATATTCAGTATGAGTAAAGGCAGTAAATTTCATGTTTGGGAAATTCCGTGGACTCGCAGTGTGACGGATGGAGCTGGAAAGGACCCTCGGCTTGTCTTCAGCCCCTCATTCACTAGCTTAGGAACAGAGACTGAGATGTGAATCAAGCTGTCCTAGATTCCTGAGAAAAAACAATGCAATTAAGTTAATTTAAAGAACTAAGTTAGATCAGCTAGATACCTCTTCATGATATTTCTAATAATTTTTAGCTCTATTCAGTACTTAGCAAGCTTTTCCCATAAAGGCCAGGTAATAAATATTTCAGGCTTTGCTGGCCACACGGTGGCTGTAGCAGCTACTGAGCGCTGTTTGGAGCAAAAGCGGTGGGACAGCATGTAGGGGGCGGTGTCCCCTGCGCTCCCGAGGCCTCCGGGGCCTGTCCTGCGCAGCGGGCTTCCCGCGAGGCCATTTGGCTGCTGGCTGTTGTGCATGTAGGCCCTGTTGGGGAACTAGCTAAACCCAACACAGTTCACATTTGCACCATACCTATTCTGTATGAGTGGGCTTTCAATCCTTCTTTGTTTTTTTTTTCTTTTTGTTTTAAAGTTTCGTTGCAAAACTGATAAATGTATCCCATTCTGGTGGAAGTGTGACACCGTGGATGACTGTGGCGATGGATCTGACGAACCTGATGACTGCCGTGAGTACACTGACGAATGTGGGAATTTAGAATTTAGAGCTCCTTGAATCCCTGACATAAAAAATTGAAGCTAGATCTACAGAATCACTTTCTGATGCCTTTCCAAAATTATAATAGAGAGATTTTATATGTCTATATTTAAAAATACAACAGAAATTTGTTGCAGTGTCGTGGGTATGTGTCTGTAACTATTACATTTAGAGCGACAACATCAGCAATTTGTTAGTTTTTTTCTTTTTTTTTTTTTTTCACTTGCAGAATAACTACATTGCTCCATGTAGTGATCAGTAGAGTAACAACCAGCATGATTTTGACTTAATATATCACCAATTTGGAGGCAAAAATGGGCAAGTTTTCAAAATGTCACTCAATGACTGAAGTCTTACCATTAAGATATACACTTTTTCCACTTTTTCTGTCAGTATTAAAATACTGAAAACTTTTGAAAAGACAGATTTTTCCCAATATAATTCATTAGTTTTCTGTTAGGCAATTTAGTATGCTCTTAGTAGTTGCCTTAAAATAACTTGCAATTTATGTATGCCTTGACATCTGACTGTGATTGGCATGGTTAGGGGCTATTTTTTTTTTAAACCCTCTTTGGCAACTTTGATTTTAATGAACAATCAACCAACTTTTCCTTGATAGCCTTTACAGTTCACTCCGTGGGTCATTCCAGTACTGTCCTGTCAAGTTGAAAATGCCTGTAGCCAATCAAGATAATTCCTTCAAGATCCCAGAGGATGGTTACCATGATTTGGTTCTTGACGTTTAAGTCCAAGATTATTCTTAAGCTTGTACTACAGAAGGACAGTGCACTGTCATAGTGAAACCTAACTACTTCCTTCTGTAGATTTTCCAACACATAGTTACAGGCTTTTTCAAACTTAAAGTCACTAGATGGTTACTTAGACAAGCTGTATTCCATCGCTCATTTGAAGTTCTTTCCCATGGCTCATTTATATGTTTGAAAACAGTAAGTAATATATTGAATAAGAAGGAAAAATGTTATGAAAGTCATCACTATTCTAATATTCTTTTATGATTCTGAGAGAAACTTTGCTCTTTGATTTATTAATATTGTTTTGTTTTCATCATGAGACATAATATATAAAAAGTATTATCTGAGTGGAATAAATATAACTATTTATGCCTGTTATTCACTTTTTAAGTTATTGAATTAAAAGGAATATCAAGGTAATAAGAATTATATTGGGCACCAATTGAGATTCACTCATTTAAAGAATGCTACTAGTTTCCCCACAATAAGGTAAGCTTTCTCAAGATATAGTAAATAAAGTAAATGAAACTTATTTCTATAATTTATAGAAATAAACATGCATAAATGTGTTAATTTAGTTCTCATGTGCACATAACCTGTCCTGCTCAGATTCCCTAAAGTTTCCTCTGGGAAATACCACCATCATGACCTGCAGAGAAAGTTATTAACACCCAATGCTTTCCCTTCTAATATGTTTTCAGTTCCTAAACTCTAATTTTAAACTAGACTGAAATTTCATGTGGTAATCATATTGATATAAAAATTAACTACAAATTTAGTATAATGAGTTTTTTTCACATTTACCCACTTACAGAATGTATGGTGAACGAGCAAAACTTTAATATCTTTTGAGTGGGCCCCAAGAGACATGTGGTACCTAGGAGCCTCTGTATGCTTACCAAGAAAGCTTACCAAGTTTTACTACATGGGTGGGCAAAACTTTATTTTGAGAGACATGGTGTGGTGGAAAATGATGTACGTGAGTCTGTGGAGTGTGTAAAATTCATTTTTGAGTAGCTTTATCATCAAAATTTGGGGCTACTAAGAGATACTGACAATACCTATAAATGCCCCTCACAAGGAAGAAAGCTTGATCCCAATTTCACATATAGCAAACTTATATAATGTTTTTTACATAAATGTAGATAAGAAAGATGGATCAGTAATTCTTTGGCATCATGAGTCTGTAATTACATTTTCTATGATATTCTAATTCACTAAAGATCATTCTAGAGACAAATTTTAAAGTCAGGTAGGCTTCCCAGTTCTTTCCCAGACATAAAAGGAGGAATTTACCTCATTCTTATGAGAGGGTTGTTTTGGTAGCAAAGGAATATTACAGGAATTTTATAGGAAACAATAGGAAGTAGAGGAAATGAACATGTTTAGCACATGAGAAAATTAAGTGTAGCACAGAGTAAACATATAATGTGATTATTTAATAAATCTTATAGATTGGAAGTAAATGATGACATTTTAGAACTCACTTCTATGGAAGTCAGCATGTATTAAGAGTTATTTTTTTAAATGTTAAGGAAAATTTTAATTAATATCATAATTATAAAACATGTTATTTTCCAAAGAAAGTTTAAAGTATAAGTTGTAAACACTTGACTGATTTGAATTAATACATCATTATGAGATTATATTAATTATATTAATCTCAAAGTCAGTGATTAGTGACACACATTGGGGTCATCAGTCAAAAGATGTTTTATTGCCAGCAACGTAGTTTGTGAGAATACATCAGAGTCAGCTCTGAATTTAAATTCGAAGTCTTACACTGAAACTTGTATGCCCATGAGAATTAATTTCCTTATTTGTAAAAGTGGTTACCGTGTTGTTGAGGTGAGAAAGTCATGATGAGATTCAATTAGTACCTGTATGTAAAAGAACCTCACTCAGTGCCTACACTTAGTAGATACTCAATAAATCCTACTTCATTATTATCATTCCTTATATAAACTCAAAAATATAACAGATAAAATGAACTATTATCTGAGACTTATTTACTATAATAAAATATGTATGGTATATAAAAAATATCTACTATTTATGAGATATTGCCCTTTTATATTAATAGAATTATAGAAATGAATATAAATAAATCTGATTTATAATGAGATACTTATAGGAAGCATTTGCTTTAAGTAGCTCTGGGGAGTATGTTTTGAAGTTAGACGTTCTTCTCTTACACATAACAGAAACAAAGTGGTCAAAAAGAATTGATTTTTAAAAATGATATTGGAATAACTATTTTTTTTTTTTTTTAATTACAGTAAATTCTCTTCTGGCATTTAACCTCTCTATCATTTCTTTGAAGTGAGGGGACATTTGTATGTTTTTAAAACTGTATCTTTATATGTTGTTAATTGCTTTCTTACTGTTAGTTTATGAAATGTAATCCTGAGGCCATCTGAGCTGCTCGGAGCTTAGCTGTGCGTCTGAACCTACTGGCTATATGGGATGCAGGACATTCCCATTGTGCTCTAGGATATGTTTCATGTAATAATGTTATAAATATTTGAACGTCAGAACAGCTCCGTTTAGGAAGTCATGAGCTGAGGTTGTATTTCCATGATACCTGTCTGCTTCCTCCCCCAGCTGAATTTAAATGCCAACCAGGCCGGTTTCAGTGTGGAACAGGGCTCTGTGCCCTGCCTGCTTTCATCTGTGATGGAGAGAATGACTGTGGAGACAATTCTGATGAGCTCAACTGTGGTAGGTGATTAATTTTTTGTCCAAGGAACACAAATATAATTCTTAACTGATTATGCCCCACACCGATGTAAGCACAGACATGGGTTTCAGCACAAATACTTTTGCCTTTTTTATCTTTTAGATACACACGTCTGCCTCTCAGGTCAGTTCAAGTGCACCAAGAATCAGAAATGTATCCCCGTGAACCTGAGATGTAACGGCCAGGATGACTGTGGCGATGAGGAAGATGAAAAGGACTGTCGTAAGTCACCTCAACATGTTCAGTCTGGTCTTCTGACTCCCAACTGAAATTGGAATAAATATTGTTATTGTGCACTGTAAATTCACACAGCGTAGAAAAATATAACGGCAATTTCTCCAAATAATTCCAAATAGCTATTTACTGGGATGGATTCTTTAAGAAGCTCTATGTGAAGAATATAGAGAAAATTAAAACATGGGCAATCTTTATAGAAAAAGCTACCTGGAGATTTTGACAAACATGAAATAACATTCATTCATATTCTTAAGAGAAGCAGCAAAAACATTACAGGTGATTATGGAATTTTTTTCAGATATTAATTTTTTTGCTCATAGTAAGTACAGGTAATTTTCTTCTATTGATTAATTAGTTACTTGAAGTTAACTTCATTTTAATTAGAGATTGCTTTTCCCCCAATAAAATACATTTAACTGTATGATGAGAAATAAAATCTGGGCAAAATAACAACAAAATTATTTGTTATAAGCTGTAAATAACAATATTTTAACAAGCTAATTCAAAGAACAATAGTAAAACATTTTCCATTTTGTTCACCTCTTATTTTCATCTCCTACCAAAATTCAATTTACTTTAATTGGAATGGAAAACAATTGACATACATGTGAATAAGCAGGCAGGCTGGCAAGGAGCACACACACACACACACACACACACACACACACACAGAAGCGCTGAACGATAGAGCACCTGTCAAGTTTTGGGATCTCAACAGATATGCTGTCAGCATTACTGTCCTGCTGAAGTTTTATGTTCTTCCTCTAAAACTTTTATCAGTAAATAATGTGCAGTCATCCAGCAATTTGATTAAGATGATGAATTCAGAATAAAGTCAGTACCAGTTCTTTATGGTTAGTCATTCTAGAAGCTGATCCTTAAACCCACTAGGATTTGTGATGCTGTTTACTAAGTCCACCTCTCCCCTCAAAGACTCAATGCAACTAGAAGTTTTGGTAAATTTTGTGCTTTTTATTTTATCATTGACTAATATTTTCCAAATTTAGTATTTTTTATTTATAAAACTGCATACATATAAATTTTAAAATTTACTTATCTGAAAAAAACTATATAGAAAGGCCCTTAATTCTTTGCTTATAACATTGTTTGTAAAATTAGTTTTAAAATCTAATTTAGATGGGACTGTTCTGAAAATTCTGATTTTTATCAAATGCATCATTGGAGAAATATGCTTTTATTTATTTCTACTGAAAGAATATTAGGAATATATTATAATTAAAAGCCAAAACCCCTCATCTTCAGAGCCTTATTAATGAAAAGATGATACATTTTCAACTATTTTAAACATTTGTTTGTCTAATTGCTTTTTATATAAAGAATCCTTGTCCAAAGCTACATTTTAATAGGTGTTTTCCTCTTAAGCTGAAAACAGCTGTTCCCCAGACTATTTCCAATGTAAAACCACCAAGCATTGCATTTCCAAGCTGTGGGTGTGTGACGAGGATCCGGACTGTGCAGATGCCTCGGACGAGGCCAACTGCGGTGAGTGTTTTGCGACTGCGGATTTACCTGTTGTGTTCATGTCATCATCACCTGAGATGTCCATAGTGCAATGAATTTCAACACAATTCTGACAAAACTGAAGTTTTTCATGAGAAAGTTTGTCTCTGTGTTCACAGAGTCAACAACCTCAGCTTAGCTATTTCATAAGAAGCATGAAGGAGTAAGAAAAAGAGCAAGTATTGCTTAGTAGAAGTCACAACTATTTCTGGAAAGATAGATAAAAAAGATAGGATAAAACTATCACCTTCCTATATTACAGAATGTACCTGATACTAGCATTTAATAAGTAGAAACAATAAAACACAATTTTCATATTGTTTTAGACTTCATTTTTCTGCTTAAATTCATATGATTTCCTATTAATTCAGTGATTATTCATTCTTAAACATAGTAAAAAAAAAGAAAAAGAATGAAAGCATTTGTTCTGTTTTAATAGATAACAGCGATCACTTGTTAGCATTTGTTTCTGAAATATTAATATTTTCACTTCAAATCCTTTATTTCATTTATAACAATTATCCCTTAATTAACATTACAGAAGTGGAGAACATATTGATTTTCTTTGAAGTATTTTATGTTATACTGAAAGTGTTGACAGCGAGACAGAAGTGAAGAATAGCTGTCACGTGGAATTTATTTTATGAACAGTTATTAAACATTATTTGAGGCTATTTTGTAGGTGAATACACCAAACTCAGCATTGTTTGGGGGAAAAAATTAATCTAGTAATTGATTAGAAAAGACGAAGTTTGCCTAAGTTAAAGATAGGACTTTCAGGCTTCATAGACAAAATTGTGTTAAATACATTTGCTAGATTTGACACTGCTCTTAATTAACACTTCAGGGAGAAACAAAAGTCATAAAAAGCATATAGGTTCTCTGACATTCAATTTATGTTGAACAACACTTATGAGCTATGTGTATAATCACTGGCAATAAGGTCTTTGTATTTTTCTAATACTGTCTTCCATGGAGCTGTCTTTAGAACTTGCAACCAGTATACTTATCACAACATCATAAAACTACCACTTACCACTTGGTGGAATTGGTCTTCATAATCAGTTCACAAGGCCTCAAACTATATTCATCACCAATTTGTCCGTAACAATTATTAATAACTTTTGCTGACTAGTTTATATTACTATTTTGCTCTATTTTTTGTTTTGCTTTTGTATTTGTATCTATCAAAGGAAAGTGGAATGACATATTGGCTATCTGCATAATCTCTTGACTGGAATGTTATATCTATATTTTGTTCTTGTATTTTCTTTTCACTTTGAAGTGATTTAACTGTCCAGTAGATCATATCATACCAACTGATAATGATCATTCATCATAACAATAATGCCTAATCTTTATTTGGTGTTCACCATAGGGCTCAGGGACTGTTAAAGGCTTTATAGTGACTAGCTTACTTAATCTCTTTATTTTTCCTGTTTTATCAGTGAGGAAAAGGAGGCCCGGTGAGGGTATGGAATTTGCACAAAGCCCCACAGCTAGCAGGTGGTGGAAGTGGGACTTGAACCAGGGTTATTAGACACCAAAGCATCTGCTTTGTGTTCAGTGCTTAAATCCACTTCATTCTTGGTATATAGGGACAAACATATATATATATACACACACACACATATAGCATTAAAACATTTTAGTTCTATTTCTGTGTAGGTAAAGATTAAAATAGGTAAAATTATATATATAATTAAAAGAGAATTTATTCCACAACAGTGTTAACAAATTTAGCAAAAATACATGGCATTTCTATACTTATTTAGAACAGAAGACAGGGGAAGAAGTTGGTCTCTGGGCCCCTTCAGAAATTAGGAAAACTGCTATACTAAAATATGATGTAGAAATTTCTTTAAATTAATTGAGCGCCACCCTCAGTAAAGTTTCATAATGGAGTTAAGACAAATCGAATGGTTAACACTCCCTCCTAAGTTGAACCTGTCATTTCTAAAGGTCAAGCGTTGTAGTTTCACTCACTTTGACAAATTCTAAATGAAGTACTTTCATTTTACTTTTAATTGTGTAAATAAAAACAATGTAGGAGAGAGAAAGAATGGAATATCCTAACAAAACAGTGCACATATAACACAAACAAATTACACATGCAGTATAGGGAATTAAAATATTAAAATACTGGTGATGTATAAATATTTTAGCATTATTTAATTTTTAAATAGTCCTAAATACCATGTTTATTGAATTCAGCCCAGTATCATTTTTGAGATCTCCTGATTAATTGCAAATTTACTTGCAAATTTAACAACTAATTCAATATGTGTTAAAATTGTGTGTTAATTTTAAATAGATTTAGGTTAAATATAGTTAAAGAATTGGATAATAAATTAGTCTTGGTGAAACTTTGTATTTAAATTTTAAAAATAAAATTGACTACACAATTTTCCCATTTTATTACACTAGTTTTGAAAGAACTAAATTTATACATCTGTAAAAACTACATTTGGCACATTTAGATATAAATTCATAAATATTTTAAAAACATTTTTAGCTTTATTTCTATGTAAGTAAAAATTAAAATTTATGCTACCCTAACAGTCATGGCAATATAGTCACAACTTCATTTTGTGAGTTAACAGTTATAAAATTATTTATTTTTGCCTGAGGGTGTTTTGGCTTTCTTCATTCTATGTATGGCCAAAGAAAAGCAAGCTTTTTATGATGTAGATATACACACTTTTATTAGACCGTCGATGTTGAATGCTCTTGGAAGGCTGTTTAACTATTTATTGCAGTATTGGGCAAACATCACATTTGAATGCCTGAACAATGCTAAGTAGAATATCCCCGTTGCAGCAGCTGCAGAATCTCAATTTCAAACTTTCTTCACCTTCTGCTGGTGATTTCCATTTTAGGGGTGAAATTTGAATTTAAGGATTTGACAGATCTGTACCAGCTTCATTCCTCTGCTTTGTAATCAGTGTCGAAATGTTTCTACAATTTGACACTTATAATATCAGAACATGTCTTTTCATTATGTTCTCTCTCCCTGATTTATAGTTTAGGCTCTCAGTCCCCAGATCCCGATGAAACATTCTTTTGATCAGTTCTTCTGCCTGGGATTTGCTGGTCAACTCCTTGCTCACTCCTAAACTCTCTAAAACACTCTACTTGTTCTGCCACATCACTCCTCCCTATGGTTGCTTCCTGATTTCTTCTCCTACATCCCTTCACCTTATCTAGAATTCTGTGTCATCTAAAAGAGGCTTGCCTCGACGTTGGTTAAGTATCATTTGTTTCTTTTGAGTAGTGTTGATCTATAAAGTGTTGTTTGGCTAATTATTTTTAAATTAATGTGTTAGCTGTAATCACACTAGCTAGAGCTTGAGAGAGGAACCTGAGTTTCTTACAGTAGCTTTATACTTTCCATAGCCTGATTTTTCAAACATGACACTGAACATGTTCAAAATGAAAGATAAAATTGATTAAAGTATGTTTTTATTCTTCCTTAACTACCTGGAGAGGAAATTTGAATCATGCTACTCAAGCTATAAGAATATAAGTCAGAGATTTTTTTTTTTTTAAATCAGAGAAAGTGCATGTTAAATTATAAAATAATTAAAACATACAGACTTGTACAGAAGGTTATACAGTAAGCACCATGTACCATTTTTAATAGATTTTGACATTTGGCCTAAAAGATCTCTTTTAAGCATCCAAATCCCTGCAATAACAACCAAAGCCACCCGTATCCTTTCCCCTTTCCTTCCTCCGCCTGTCCCTAAGCCTGAAGTGGTTGCTTGTCATTCAAATGCTTGTTTAACTTTTACTATATTAGTATGTACTTATTAATGTATATTTAATAGTTTATAGTGTTTTTAATGTTCACATAAATAATGTCATATTTTTTATATTAATTTGAAGCTTAACATTTCCTGGTATTCCAGTGTATTCCTGTGAGTAACACATTTCCATACTAAAGGTTATTTCTACAAGTTACAATTACTACCCATTCATTGGCAAATAAAGCACAAATAAAGGTCATAAACTCTGTTTCTATAGACACCAAAGGGTCTCAGTTCTTTAATCATCACCATGTATGAAAATTCACTCAAAGCAGATATGACAACATTCAGAGTAAGGATTCTGTCAGTCTTACAGTCAGTACCAGGCTAAGACTTAGGATAAAGAGCCTGGAGAAGAAAGTTTTAATAATGATAGCTATAAATACAGTAAAATTGTTCATAATATTTTAATTTACTTACGTGCAAATTTAGTTATTTTCAAAATTTTTATTAACTGACAGAATAACATTTAGCAAGTGTTAGTTCCATGATTTCAAGATAATCTGTAGGGGAAATTTCTGTGTCCATATATGCAAGAACGATGATGTACTAAATTCTCTATATTGGAAAACAGGGCACAATGACACTTATTCAGTTAAGACATTTTCAAACATATGACATCACAATATCTGTTTTAGATATTTAGTGGGGTGGGGTTATATACCTTTATGGCTGGCAGGTGGGAAGGAGGTCTGGCCTCCTATCTGCACACTCCCTGGGCATGTGATGTTCTCTACGGCCAGGTTGGTCTGACCTGCATTTGTGCTGTGGAGTCAGGCAGCACTGCTTGTTGCTAGAGTGTAGGCCATTTTCTGTCAGTGCTATTTGGGTATCTGTGAGTATGTCTATGTATGTTTGTGTGAGTGTGAGTGTGAGTGTGTGTTCCAGTAAAGCCCTTGAAGGAGAGCTTATTCGTAGAAATGGGACAAGGAGATTGTTTTCTAGTTTTTCTACAAAGAAATAAATGACCTACATTTAAGTCACTTACTTGTCTTCAGTAACTTTCATGCATTGATTATCTCTCTACCAAAAGGATGTACATTATTTGCTGATGTTATTTTTTCTCTGTCTTAATAGCAGAGAAAACTGAGATTAAAAATTTTGCTGCACAAAACTAAAAAGGAGGCCACACAATGAGTCAGCAGGCATGAAAAATAGTCCAAACTTAGGATTGATCTGTAGTAAAAGCCATAAGAGGAAATGCCTTTTACCCAGTGAGGTTTATAATTGAGTTTGTCAAGAAGAGAAACTACATATTTATTTTAATAAGAACTGGGTTGGTGCGGTTAATATTTTCTTAAGAAACTGAGTCAGAAACTTATCATTCTGTGACATTTTTGTTTGAAAAACTTTATATTTGTCATATTGCTCCCCTCATCCTTTGCCAATTATATCCGATTCTCTAGAAACATAAAATAACACACACACACGCATATGCACACACATACACACACAAGCAAAAATGGTTGCAGATTTAGAGCAGTATGTGGGAAGAATTAGTGTTACATGTTGTATAAAAACAATAAGTAAGAAATGTAGAACTTTACCATTTTCCTCCTCAAGACTACCTTTAGAACACAAATATTCATGTTTGTTTTAGTTTATAAGTTTCTGTTTACATATCATTTGAGTTGGCTGTTTCTTAGAGAATATTCTACCATTTGCATTTTCAGGGGTTATTCTGTTGCTTAGCACTATGTTTATATAATTAAGCTGTATGTTAGTAAATGAAAATAAGTAGAATAAAAGATTGTAATGCTTTTTTTTTCAACACCAATACTTGGTAGTGCATCTTTGTATAGAAAATATTACTGTTTATCCTTCTAAGAAAACTTAGATTTGTGCATATGAGTTAAAACAGTTTGAGGATTCAAGTGGTATCAATTTTTTCTTATGAAAAGACTATCCATTATTAGCCATTAAAATTTCAGGACCTTATATAATAGTGAGAATAGAAGACCTATTATAGAGTTGTAACTGTGCCATTTATTAGCTTTGTGATCTTTGTATAGTGTACTGGTGTCTTATAAATTATTCTGCTAGCCATATTTATGCTCCAATCAGTCTAGATTCAAAGTCCAGGATGCAAGGTGTCTTGGCTAGATATTTCATGCCGTTAGGCCACTGTTCGTACATGGTTCCTTGTTCAGGATCCATGTAGGAAACAATGGGTGTGGAAAGACAAGTAATGTAGGATTTAGTTTGAGAGATGAACTCTCTTACCTCTCTCTGGGTTATGGATGTCAGAGTAATTTATTACTTATTTTTATTCTTCAGTGGCAATTCTAAACATTGCCAGTGATGAAAGTCCCCTCCCTTCAAGGACAGACTGCTGATCATGACCCCAAATGGAGATTTAGAGGCTTGCCATAAACGTAATAGTAAACTAAGTACAATGAAAACAATGTCATTAAATTCTAGTTGGACACATTTCTAAGTTGACAATGGACTATCAACTTCCAGCTCTCTCTTTGTTAAAGAGAGAGATTAGTGCATGTCAAAGAACACCTATCTTTTCATGATCAAACTCTTCATAATGAAGAAACTAGAAAGAATGAAAGAAAACTGAACAGGGCCTAACTTTCTCACCAGCCATTCAGTACTATCTAACGCCACGTTCATACACTGAACTATCTGATGCGTGATCCGCAGCTTACGATCTACATCATGCAGGCCACACATTGGAAAACATGGCCCTCTTCTTGAATAAATGAATGAATAAACATGAAAATGCATGAAAGATCATACATTTTTCCTTCCTCAAGCTTTCCCAGTGATTATATATGTGTATCACATGCACACACACATACATTTGTTGTGCATCATACCAAGAGTGTTTTCAGGGAATAAAGCCATTCTTAAGATTCTAACTCTATGCATTATACAAGTCACTTAAGGAACTGTAATAGTGTGTTTTTAAAGGGGTGTCTGTATTGTTTTATTATTCAGAAGTTCTTCCCAATATAAAGAAAGTGTAAATAATACTGAAGATATATTAGAGAAAGTCAATTCTTGAATTATTGTGATCAATTGTTCTTATTAATTATATATGAATACATGATTATTAAATAAATTAAAATACAAGTGGCTATTGTGAAGAGGCTATTTGTCCCTGTTAATATTACTTACTTTTATTACGCTGTCAAAATGTTTACCATGCAGAATGAAGTTTACCAACACTGTGCTTTTTTCCAATCTTTTGAAAACTTTAATAATAAGGAAGCATTCTTCTGTTTTCCTCTTTTTTTAATTTCATGAAACTTGGTCATTGACCACTGGGAACGAATTGTCCAGATTATTTTTTGGAAGATAGAGTTAAGTCTTGGAACTAAATGCTGTATTTGTTGGCACTGAAACAAACGCAAGAAATGAATCTGCTAAAATCTCTAGTTTATAACAATTAAACTAAAAGTAATCACATGAGCCTCTATTGACTAAAGGTCTGACTATCCCAGGGCTATCAGTGTGTGTTGAGGGGGTAGCAATACTAATCATACATTCCAGACACCTTTTCATGTAATTTGATTTTAACAGCTGGAATTTACTTCTTAATAGTGCAAAATTATCCATCCTCTTGGTTTCATTTTTTTGGCTCAATGCTTTAACTTAGTAATTTTTAGCATCTTTCTGACAGAGGGAAAGTGTTTACTAATCATGTTGCTGAATTAAAACCAAATACATTTCTAACCACAAAAAATGATGGAGCTGAAAATGCCAGTTCCACTCAGTTCCATGTCGAGTGCATATACGGTTACAGTGTTGGTGGGACCTGGTGGGGATGGTAATTAGAGGTCCTCTGGTTAAAGTAGGGCCACTTTTGTCACTTCTCATCTATACAAACAAAAAATCCAGTCTTTTGTATCTAAGCTCCTCATACTATACACGAAACCTGCTCTTTTTTGTCCTTTCCAATAGAAATTTTGAAAAACTTAACACTGTCCTTTGTGCAAAAGCTCTCTGTTTAAGGATTCTCAAATTAAATTTTGTATGTTCTTCTTTAGGCCAAGTCATTCCATTTTGTCTAATCTCCCTCCATGGGCTCTGTTTTCCACTTTGCTAATCGGTTGTTTACCTCTCCCCTGGAACCTTCCCGATGTCTATGCTTTATGAGCTATGGACCAGAACGCAGCGTTGCCATCAGCTGATGTGCTGTCCTCTGTTCTCCATCACTGTATGCCCACTTTTGTGTCCTAATTGTGTTTGATTGAAAGCAAATAAACCTGTGTTCATGCTGTTGATCCATGGCCAATTTCTATAACCCCCAATTTGAGGGATTTTATATACATTCTACCAGATTTCCAAAGTCATCTATTAATGAACTATTTTTATGCTTTTTAAAAAGGTTTTAATGAAGTCTACCCTCTCTCTTGCCAAATTATAAATTCCAGGAGGGCTAAATCCTTATGTCTTCTACTTCTCAATACCAGATAGCTAGTACAGAATCTGGAAAAAATAAATATTTGAGAAACAAGTGAAGGAAGGAAAAAAGAAATATAGACATTAAGAAATAAGAAATACAGACTCAGTCAAATATAAGACATTTCTCCCCTAAATCTGGACTTTGGGGCTCTAGTTTCCTTCCTTTGAATCTATATGTATTTTAGTTCATTTTTGTGAAGGTACTGCTTTCTCTCCTTATCAATTCAATACTTTAGTCTTGATTAGTGTGCAAAGTTGACTTAAACTGTAAGGTTTTAGTGTATAGAACTACTGACATGTTCTGTAAAACCTGTTCAATGAGGAGTGCCTCCCATCTGTAGGAAGACAGGAGTGGCATGGTGGTACATTAAGCAGCTCTGTGAAAAGGGCCCACAAACTCTAGAGTTACTAGGAACACAGCTCCACTCTTTTTTTGCCTTTCTTTTTTTAAAATATGTTTTTATTGATTTCAGAAAGAGGAAAGGAGAGGGAGAGAGAGAGAGAAACATCAATGATGAAAATCATTGATCAGTTGCCTCCTGGATGTCCCCTGCTGGAGATCGAGCTGGCAACCCAGGCATGTGCCCTGACCAGGATCTCCTGGATCCACTGAGCCACACTGGTAGGACCAAGGTCAGGCTTCAAGAAAAAAGGCACAGCCCTGGCCGGCGTGGCTCAGTGCTTAGAGCATCGGCCTGCACATGGACAGGCCCTGTGGTTTGATTCCTGGTCAAGGGCACATGCCTGGGCTCCGGGTTAGCTCCATGTCCCGGTGGGGCACGTTCAGGAGCTAACCAGTCGATGTGTCTCTCACACATCAGTGTTTTTCTCTCTCTCTCTTTTTCTCTCTCTTTCCCTCTCTCTTCTTCCTTCTTTCCCTCCCTCCCTTCTACTCTTTGTGAAAAGCAATGGGAAAGATAGCCTCAGGTGAGGATTAACCAAAAAAAAGAAAAAAAGGCACAAAAACTGTGGTAAGTGCAAAAGGGAAGCATCCCCCTTCTGTTCTATGGTGTGAACCCATCCCTTCTTCACTGAAGCATTGGCTAGCTCAGGGCGCATTATTTGTTATGTCACTGCTATGTGCAATTGCCTTTCTTAAAATATTGATCATTTAGTTAATTTAAACTGATAGGATCTGAACAATAAGGATAGTATTATTTCCTTTTATTTTTCTCTCATTATGTAAGGCTCTGGGCCAGAGTTTCAGTTGTGGAAATAAAGGAAAAAGCTGAAACTAAATCAGTGTGATTTAATTATCTTTAGGGATAAAAGCCAAATATTCCAAGTCTTAAATGCAGAAGTGACGTGGGTTTCTACAGTTAATAATAAAAGAAAGATGAATATCTGGGAGCACTTCAAGAAAAATATGAGCTATCTTTTCAAAGTATTAAAAAAAAACCTCATTAGACTTTAAATCCCATTGGAAATGGGATGCTCTTTGTATCAATAAACAGATGACAGCATAGCAAACTTTCTAAAAAAGGCCAACTTAATTATGCACCAAGATCTCCCGCTGAGGTGGAGATGATATTCTGCTTAATGTGGAACAAATAGTTCTGCAAATGAGAGCATAACTAACATGGTCCCTGGTCTGTGAATGTCTGCCAAGTGAATAAAAACAGTGTTAAGAAATACCTTTTTCCTTCAAAAATATTTCTTAATGGTATATGTAATTTCATTTTAAAATGGAGAGTGCTTTCTTGTTTAGATGATTTTAGTTTAGAATAAAAATTAGTACCTTTGGTTCTGTAGCCACATGTTAGGGAGATGTAAAGCTGTTCAACTCAATGCCTTGCTGGGCAAGCGGTGCATTTTAGCAGCAACAAAGGAAGCTCACAGTGATGGATTTCCTATTGGAACCTCAGTTCAGATCTGTCTCTAAAGGGATTTTCTTTAAAGCAAACATTCTTAAACATTGGCAGAGAAAGGAAAACCAATGTTAATACCTCTGGAGTGTATAAGAATTTTAAGACTGAAGAGAAAGGATTAAGATGGCTTTACTTTTTTTCTTAGGCCTCCAAACATAATCTTTGGGATGTCAACTCAGTATTTGAGGTCCAATATGATGGAGCTGTGTGTTAGTGTTTGTGTCTGTAAGTGTAGCACATTTCTCTTTCTCTACAGCAAAAATGTTGCAAACAACCTGCCATTATTATACGTTCTGCCAATGACACCTTTAAGGCTTCCTTTAAAACCCATTTGTTATCACAGTATTTATCAGTTTATAGAGTATACTTTAAAATTTCACATTTCCCAATATTCTGTTAAATGTTTGTACTCTTTTAGGGTATAAGATAAGATAGTTTCAAGACTTTAAATAGTCTGCCGATGTTCTACATTACAAGCATGCTTCGTAAATGCTTTTGGAAAATGATCTACTTAATTAAATTTATTCACATGAATAAATATGTAGATATCACACTGGTAGTATGATAGAATGTAGAGAATAGCAAAAAAATTGGCCTCGTGATTTACTGGCCATGGTATAATATTAAGTGTATAAACCTCTGTAAGCTTAGTTTTCTTAGATATTAAATAATAAATCTATTATAATGTTTTTAAGAAGATTAAGTTTACAACTTCAAAAGGGTTTAATTTAAATTTTCCTCTCCTCCTCCTGAAAAATTCTTTTCTCTGATGCTGAGTTAATACCATAGCACTCAAGCTAAATTAGAAATAGGAAGAGGAATACTGCTTAGATCTAGTGTATTTGGATTACATTTTATATATTTACCTGCATCTGGATACATATTTTCACAATATACTATATTTTGCTCAGTTACATATGTGTTTCTATTTTCATTTTTTAAAAGATGAGCCAAAGCCCATTTGGCAGCATCCAAAGACGGAGTTCTATGTCAAGTCATTTTAACTCTAGAACATTGTGAAATGATTGAGAAGTTGGCTACAACCAAAGCAATTAAACTTGTAAAGTGAAGAGTCCATTGCAAAACTATGTTTGAGTTCAGTTTTCTTTTTTGAACTATGTGAAGACTATCCTATGGAGGTCATTCCTGCATTAGACAGAACCCTCCCTCATGGAGGAACTAATGATGTTTTGCCTCTTTTGGGATCTATTATTTTTCCATCACACTTTGGTGCTTGGTGGAAGGGTCACATTGAAGGAAGGTTTCAGTTAAAGAGGTGGGCTAACGGAGGGCCAGGGTTTAGTTATTTAAAATAATGAAGGGTAACCAACAAACAGCAACAGAGATTTGTGAGATTCTGATAGCTGAGAACTTTTCCTGAATTTATTTTTATTGTACCCCCAGGCTCTTTACCTACCTTCAGGTTTGTCTATTCATGAATTGAATTGCATTTAATTAACTTATGTGTAAGTTTAATTAACTTGTGGTATATATTCATGACCACTTTCTAAAATTATATAAGAGTAGAAACTGGGATAAAAAATAGAGGATGATATAATTAAATTTAACTTAGGCCCTAAGGTGTATCAATCACTTCCTGTAAATCTCAGAGAAAACTTTAAATTAGGTGGTATCAATATTGTTATTAGGGTTGTTATTATTATTTCCATTTAATAAATGAGGAAACAGAGGGTCAGAAAGGTAAGGTCAATGCCCAAGCTAATTAATTGGTAATCATGGATTTAAATGCAAGTCAGTCCAGCTGCAGGGAAAATTAGACCTCTGCACTCTCACTTAAATGTACCTCATCACAGTTTTGTCATTAACTAACATTTTCACTTAAGAGAAGTCACATAGAGTCTCTGAGGCTGTTTTCATACCTTTATAATTAGAGGCCTACATAATATGTTTTTGTTTGTTTGTTTGTTTGTTTGTTTATTTTGGCCCCAGATAGTTATTTCACCACCAGTAAATAGCAAGAATGTGAATATAGTTTATAGAAAGGTACCAATGAAGTACATTTATTTTTAAAATTTATCATATAAATTGTTTCAATTTTCTTAGTGTTCCTTTTCTATCCAATTTCTTTTTTCTTTCTTTTTTTCATTTAATTATTGTTGAAAGTATTACAGATGTCTCCCTTTTTCCCCCATTGATCCCCTCCACCCTGCATCCACCCCAGTCCCAGGCCTTCCCCATACTAATGTCTGTGTCCATGGGTTATGCATATAAACACGTAAGTTCCCCTAATCCACTCCCCGACCCCCACCTTCCCTCTGAGATCCCTCAGTCTGTTCCATGCTTCTATGTCTCTGGATCTGTTTTGTTCATCTGTTTATTTTGTTTATTACATTCCATGTATGAGTGAGATCATGTGGTATTTGTCTTCCTCTGACTGACTTATTTCGCTTAGCATAATACTCTCCAGTTCCCTCCATGCTGTCCCAAAGGGTAAGAGACCCTTCTTCCCTTTTCTCTACACCCTCACCAGCACTTGTTGTTCATTAATTTGTCGATGGTAGCCATTCTGACAGGTGAGACCATCTAGTTAGTTTCAATGACTAAAAGAAGAGAAATTATCTCATACAAAGAATGCTCATGTAATTCAGAAAGATTTCAGTTCATTGTTAACTAAAACTGTTTCCAGTTAATAGTTTATGTGAAAATAATAAATTCAATAAATATTTTCTCATATGGATATAGAAATCTTATAGAAAATGCATTTTTTATTATATCAAAATAGTTGCATCAATATACAAGAATGAATGTTTATGCAAATCTCTTTAGTAGAATGAAAATTTAGCTCCCTGTTGTAGAATTAGCTAATCTCCTCATTAACACCAGGAAAGGAGAAAACCCGAGTGTCTGTGTATCTGTTTTCAACCTCAACAGATTTTACTACACTACAGTACAGATTTATATAGTGATGAGTAAATTTTATTAATTCACAAACCTACAAAGCTCAATGTTTTTCATCAACTTTTTGAACACTCACCAGTTTGAATAAAGTAAGGTTAATTTTTCTTCACTTCATCCAGGACATTTAATTCCAGCTTATCTCCTTTCTTCCTCCTTCCTTAACATCCGTCCTTTCTTCCATCTCCTCACTTTAACCTTTCCTCATAGCTTCTCCTTTCCACTTTATTCTTTCCTTATTTTCCCCCCAATTCCAATAAGACCTGACACAGTAAACGTAGTATGAATTCAAGGTATTTTGTTTTCTTCAAACACGTTACCTAGCTGAGTGAATTTGGAATTCCTTCTACCCTCATTTGAAATCCAATGTATATTTCCTTTACCAAAAGAAATTTGTTAATCTAATCTGGGGAGGGGGTGGCAAATAATTTACAGTGCTTGTACAATTATGTAATTCTGCCACCTCTCCTCTTTTGGTGACAATTTTTATGACTTTTTTTCCTACCCATTTTTCATTTGGATATTGACATAAGTCTGTTCTTAATGTGCAATAAAGAGTAATTATTACACTTCAAATTATTTCCAAAATCAGAATCTTGATCTGTGTAATATCCAATCATGATCAAGAAACCAATCTGAGAAATTATATCTAGGTCTTCCTTGACCTTTGCTTTAGTAAATTGTCATCCACTTGTTTGAGAAATATTATATAAAATATAGTATCAATTTACATAAAACTTATTGTTGCATCTGTGTAGGAATGGTATTGGAATTAGTATTTTAGAAGAACCCTCAGAATAATTTTCTCTCAGGTACCAGCAAAACCCTTTCATTGGTAGGGAAAGGGCTATCATATTTAATCTCCTGTTCACCATACCTCTTATTTCCTTCTATGTCTATTGAAGTTGGTCCTCTATCAAAGCCTCACTCCAGTTTATTGGCAGTGCTTGCCCCATCATCACGTCATCCGACTTTTTAGTTATTCCTCCCAGACACGTGCCATCTGTAAGTTGGACAACAATGTATTTTATATTCCTAAGTAATTTCTTAATAAAATTAAGATGAGGTACATTGGCACACTATCAGAATAGTCGCTCAAGGTTGCCATCAATATTATTCTTTGGGTCTAGTTTTTCAGCAGCTTAGAATTAATTTTGAAACTATTACTCGAATCCATTTATTCATTATCTATTCAAAAACATAACTGAATTTTGGTTTGAAGATACAGCATACCCACAATATTACATAGATACATCATAGCATGATTCATTTTGTTATCTCAACCGTTGTCCTCTATAGCATTTGGTTTTCTATTTCTCCTGAGCAGTTTTTTTCTTCCAGACTTCTTATGACAATCTGGATCAACTTGTAAGTTTCATATTTAGAAGATTCTCTGTAAACTTTTCAATATTTACACATCATTGTTGAGGATCTATCTTTGAGCTCTCTGATTTATTTTTTTTCATAAATTTCTTATACAGAGAAACATGTCAATGCCCTGGAAGAAAAATTTTAGGTTGTGGACCTGGAACACTTAAATATTATTATACAGACCCTGTGAATCCACAGTTGTGCCTTAGGTATTAAGTATAAAATAATTAAGAAAAACCATAAGTACAATCAGCAGGATGTCTCTAAGTCATGTGTTTGTGTGGTATATGAGTTGTGTGTTTGAATGTGTTTTACTCTTGAAATACTTGGGGGGAAAGCTGTCCTATCCTAAAGCAAAGATTCCTGATGTATAGCAGTCATTTAACATGTAAACAAGAGATGCTTTTGTATAGTGCACAGAATTAATGTGTATTCCCCATGTGTATTTAAAGTATGTAAAACAGCATATTAGATCACAATATCAAGAATCTTGTAGCTTGTGATGAAGCTACATTTTAAAGAGTTAAGCAACTTAAAATAAAATATTAAGTAAGTACCAGTCGAGTTGACACTGAACAATAGCATACCTGTGAAGGTGGTATGTGGAAGAGTGAAGTGGGGTGAACCGGGCAGCTGTTCAGTGGGGTCCTCTCACCTCTCTTTTTGCTTCATAACTGCTCCCAGTCAGAGGGGTCAACCTGGTCCTATAACAACACTTGCAAACAACTTCTACTGTGGATATTAACTTGATTAATTTGATGATACATCCTATGTGTCATGGATATATGTTTTACAGTGCCATTTTTTTTTCTCCCTGAGACCCAATAGAAAACAATATGAAGGACAATTCTGTTTCTTCATTGTTTATTGTGTGACACATTTAGAACCTGAAGAAATATTTGAGTGGATAAATTAATGCAGATTTAATGATGATTTATATCATCCATTGAAATACTTTGATTTTTGCCTGTTTTAATAGTTGTATTAAAATGTGAATTTTATTGGCAACTTTATTTGAATTATTATATTAATTTAGCTCAAGTCTTTTTTTTTTTTTTTTTTTTTTTTTGCATTTCTTTCATAACCTGCTGTCTCTCTGATAAATATGATTCTGCAGCAGATGAAGTGTTTTTACAGGAGGCAAGCAAGGCTATTAAAAGATGAATAAAGACATCTGAAAGGGAAGTGCACTATTAAGGTTTGTAAAGACTTTTGGGAGTGCAGCCAAGCAAACAATCATGTACTGTAAGCAGCATCTTAAAAAAAAAGAAAATCAATACCTTGCTGACTAGGCAGCCAATAAGGAAATGATAAGATAAAGGCTAATGGGATCATTTATTGATAGTTTAGCACCTAGTTGAACTGTAAGTCAAGTAAGGGGCATGTTCCGTGTTGAGAATGAGGCTATATATATGGACTCTGTTTCCCTCAACATGTAAAATATGCCAGATTATGGTGGAAAAAAAAACAGATTAGAAATAACAAACAGTGTTACTGAAAGCTCTGCAATATTGTTCATATTTATCTCTGAGTGTAAATTATACTCACTTTACGAGTGTCATTTCTTTTCCTCTGGTGTAGACCTGTTGCATCTTCATGGCTTTATGGTAAAGGCAAAACTATGTTTTTCTTGACTTAACGTTTGGCACAGCGTTTGACACACATGCAATCTTAGTCTTCTCTTAGTGTCCGTAGAAGTGATATCTTAGTGTACAGTGGCCAAAGAAAAAAGCACTTTGTTTGGGAGAATTATTTCTGTTATAGTTTCAGAATGGGTGATAGTTCAGATATTTGAAGCAGATGATATGAATTCAAGTCCTAATTGTACAGTTTAAAAGTTGTGGGCTTTGTGATAAGTAATTTACAGTAACTGAGCTTTAGTAGCCTCAGCTATTCATTACTCTTTTGTCATAAAGTTGCTAAGAGGATTATATAAATCAGGCTTAGCCTTGAATCTAGCACAGAAAAACACACAAGTATTTTAATTCATTTTTTATTGTTGACAATATTACAGATGTTATTATTGTTTTTAAGCTAAAATATAAAACAAAAAAATACTAATATTAATTCTAAAAGTGCACATAATAATATTTACTTACTCAAAGAACCAAAATTTACTGTTTCAACTACAATGAAATAAAAATGTCAGTGGTATAAAAAGTAAAATGCAATTCCATTTGAAATGATAGATCTATTTGTTGCTCCTAGTCAATAAATCTAGTCAATAAATCAAATCATTGACCTCTAGTCAAATCTGGTCACTGGATGCATTTCATTTTGTATAATATACTCAATATTTTTTCAAAGATAAATTGGGCTTGTTACTACCTATTGTATACTCTATCAGAGTATGCCATCCTGCTCAATTTGTAAGCAGAAACACCAAAGCCGAGAACAAGGTAGTTATCCAGAATTTATTTGCCAAAGAATCCACCATGGCAGCTGCAAATTCTGAGTTTCTGTATTTGCTGCAGCCAATTTAGCAACCCTTCAAATCTCCATCTTTATTTTGGCATAAACCTAAGTAAGCATCTGAAATCCATTGGTCAGAAGAGGAAGAGGCTACTTATATATGCTCTCCTGTGAGGTGGAGAAATAGCAAGATAAGTTCTGCACAAAGCAGTGGATGGCCTCTGTGACCTCTCACCAGTCACGCTCCCTCCGCTTCAGCCCCTGCAGCACCTTGCTGTTCCTTACACACCCCACACCTGCCTGTTCCTCTCCCAGGATGCCCTTTCTCCCAGGTTATGGCATGACCCAATACTTTTCTTTGTCGGTCTTCAAGGTCCCTCTCTTAAAATAGCACTTTCAGATTATGGTATTTAATATTTCCCCTCCTCCAAATTCCCTGTCCCCTTATTTTCTTTATTTCCCACTGTAGCACTTTTTACCCTCCAATAAGTTATTATTTTCCATTCATCCTAGCCTTCCAAATCCCCACTTGGCCATTATCATATAAACGCAATGAGGACAGAGATTTATGTCTGTTTTGTTGAGTGGTATAAGTCCTGTAATAAGCTCAGGACAGTGCCTGGTTCATGGGCCTGGTTCATGGTAATCCTTATGCATGTTTTTAGAATAAAAGATTGCATAAATCCTCTATTAAGTTGTTTTTCCTAGAATTAGAACAAGCACTCACAAGGATATGAGTACAGGTAGTTTATTGGGGAGATGAAGCTAGAAAACACTAATAAGGTGGTGGGGAAGTCAGCCGCAGAGGAAAGCAATAGAGGATTCATTACGTTGCAGATTACTGCAGGAAAGGAATCCATTCTACCAACAAGCTCTGGGATTGTGTAAAAAAAAAAAAAGAGCTGAGAAATTTATTCACTGACTCTTCCCAGTCATTGTTTTAGGGCAGCTTCAGGAAAGAGAGGGGCATTAATACAAGAAAAAGTGTATCCAGATTGGGGCAAAGCAAAGAGTAAAATGTGCTTATATTTAGAAGTCATTGGCTCAGCATGGACAGGTATGGTAGATACCGAAGATAGTAAGCATCATATGCTTTAAATCCATATACCTTCATCACTTGGGGTTTCAAGAATCTAGGACATTCTATATTGAAGGGACCCTTAGCAGCTCAATGTGTTGTCTACTTTGGCTCCCACCATAAATTTTCAACAAAACCTTTGTATTCAGCTATCAGATATAAATATGCATTAAATTTATTTTAAAGAAAAAAAAATTAAAAAGAAAATCTTGAATACTTTCTAAGTGTGTAAGGGACAGGAGGCCATCCTCTCATGAGTCCATATAATTAGATTGTAGTCTAAAACTCACAAGTATTAGTCACCATTATCTAATACAGCTATTTCCATTTCCTCTTGGTAGCCCCTTTCAATAAATCCTTTACAGCCTGTCATTGTATCCATAAAAATAGAGCCTATGCTATTATAGCAAATTTCTATAATCTTTTCTATTGAAATGATTTTGCGTGTGAAAATAAAAGATGAGTTGACAATAGAAAATTGAGGTTAGCAGAAAGTGAGATGGACCACCAGACAATGGTGTTGCTTAAACATGCTTTTCTTTCATTCACAGTGTCTTTCAGAGAGGGAGCAATGTTTCTTCTAGGCACTGTTAACAATATAAACTGTAAATTCTCCAAGGTATCTGGGATGTGAGGAAGAAAATAAAAGAAACCTGCATTCTAGATGCATACTAAATATTCCTCTCTGTGATGGACAACACAGAGATAATTAATGCTTTATATGTTATCAAATAAAATGATTCAAGGTAAAAGAGATATAAGAAAAATAATTATACCAATCAAAACTGGTAATACTAAAGAAAATACTAGCAATACTAGAAAGTTAAAAATATTTTTATTTTAGTACAATTGACTTTATACACAAAAATATGTTTATTTTAGAGAAAATTTGACAATATCACAATCCTCAAAAACTAAGGTCATATTGAGTAAGGGATGAAATAATGTGTGTGTATATATAAGTATATGTACATACTTACATGTATACATATACTTATGTACATATTTATGTGTATATACACATACATGTATAAATGTATACATATCTATGTGTGTATATATGGATGCCTTAACTTTTCAAACTATTAAGGAACTAAATATTATTTATTTTTAATTTTTATTCATTGATTTTAGAGAGAGAAAAAGAAAAAGGGAGAGAGAGAGACACCAACTTGTTGTTCCTCTTGTCTGTGCAGTCATTGGTTGATTCTTGTTTCTGCCCTAACTGGGGGTGGAACCGGCTACCTCGGTGTATTGGGGCAACACCCCAACCAATTGACCTACATGCAGCCAGGGCTAAGGCACTAAATTTTAGATAAAACTTAAGCCACAAATTAGAAGTGCTAACGAAGAAAAAATGATAAGTATTTGAGTAGTTTGCTATTCAATTCATTAACACATTTTTGACTTCAACATTCTTAACTGAATTTATTATCTATTTCCAAAGCATATTGGGTAAATAAATTATTTAGAGCAGTAGCTCAAAAACAGATTTTTTTAAAAAGTTTGATTCTGCTCCTAATGCCCCCCCCCACAATAGCACACCAAAGATACTTAATTTATTATAATCTATACAGCTAGAATTATTTTTCTACAGAGATGTCTAGAGCAAAAAATAAGGATAATGTGAAACAACTTTATTTTAGGTTTTAGAACTGATTTCTCCAAGATTTGAAATAGACACAGTTTAAAATGCAGTGACAAACAACAATAGAGACACATCTAAATCCCGATTCTTATGAGAACCTGTCCTACTTCTAGCTCTTTCTCTCTCACACTCTCTTTTACTAAGGCAATGTCAAAAGGTGATGAGTATCACTAAAAAGAGCTCTTTTGAAACAGATATTGACACTTACCAGTAAAAGAATATTTTGTTGCAAATATTATCTTCCTATTCAAATTGGGAAAAAAATCAAAACATTGATAACCAAACTCCAGAGGACTGTTGCTAAACTAAGGTATATCCACAAGATAAATATTATGCAGCCATAAAAATTATTTATATAAGAATTTTTAATGACCTATAAAAATGCCTTAATAATTTTCAGTGAAATATGAAATGTACAAAATTCTATTTATTTATTTTCATAGGAATATATAATAAAGTTTATCTCCACTTTGTGTGGCTATGAACTATTTGTTTCTTTTTCTGTATATATTACATTGTCTTAAATTTTCATGAAGAGCATGTGTTACTTATATAAATTTTAAAAGTTTATATAATGCTCTTTCCCCAATAATACTATAATATTGAAGTTAAAAAATTGTGTAGGCCTGATAATTTAAAATACTGCAGATAATAAAAGTAAAGCACATTTTTGTTTAAAAGAGCCCAGGGATCTTGTAACCTTTCAAAATTTTAGATGGGGAATGTGATTTCCCACAGCTTTTAGCTGGCTAATATGGCTCTAATACTTATGTGTGACCTGAAAAAGTTACTAAGATTTGGCCTTTGCATGTAAAATAAATAGAATGTCTCACAAAGTTGTAGTGAAATCATTTATTCACTTAAAACAGCAAGATAATAAATATAAAGGACTTAAAATACTGCCTGCAACATAGAAGTTTTAAATATATATCACTTTTCTTTCAAGTTTATATACTTTGTTGATAATAAAATTGGTATTGTAATCCACTTCTTTTACATTTTAATTCACTATTTATTAATTTTCACTTACTAAATGTTTATCTATTTATTTACTATTATCACTGTTTAAGTAACTAGTTAATAATTAATATTATTATTTAGTTATCATTGGTTACTCTTTATTAAGCTAATGTTCAGTTCTATGCTACATGAATTACACATCAATTTTTAGCCTTCAAGAAACTGAAAATAAATAGTTACCCTAGTCTGTACATGATTAGGGACTAGATTTAGGATTCAAATCATGTTCTGACTTTAATGCTAAGGTTTTTATCATGATACCTCACTTTTTCCCACCAAATCAGTCTGATGTTATCCATCCATAATAGTAAAGTGAACAATTGTTTATTGATTCTGATCAATAGGGTCAGACCGACTGCACAAATGTAATCAATTATGCTCAAAAATATTTTGGTAGATTCTTTTTTTTTTTAAATATATATTTTTTGATTTCAGAGAGGAAGGGAGAGGGAGGGAGGGAGAAACACCAGTGATGAGAGAGTTATTGATCAGCTGCTTCCTGCATGCCCCTCACTGGGGACCGAGCCCACACCCTGGGCATGTGCCCTGCCTGGGAATCGAACCATGATCTCCTGGATCATAGGTCAATGCTCAACTGCTGAGCCAGGCCAGCTGGGCTACACTCACTTTTTAATTGCCCCAATTGCTTTTAAAATAAAACACAAAATCAATATTTGGGAAAAATTCAGATAGTGGCTTATTTTCTTTTTCTCTAAGCTGGATGCAGGAATATAAGTGGAATTCCTAGACCATGACAACCAGAATCTGTAACTGGAGCTTGAGAATGGCTCTGAAACGGGGTGCCTTACCTATACCTCTCACTATGGAGGCTTGGGTTCTTCTCATGTGTAGTTCGCAAACAGCAACCAGTCTGTCAAGACTGCAGGCTGTGCTCAGCATCACTAATCATTATGGAAACACAAATTAAATCACAATGAGATACACCTGACGTCTGTTAGAATGGCCATCATAAAAAAAAAAAGATAACAAATGCCAGTGAGGATGTGAAGAAAAGAGAACCCTTGTGCACTCTTGGTGGCAATGTAAATTGGTGCAGCCAGTATGAAAAACAGTCTGCAGGATCCTGAAAAAATTAAAAATAGCACTACTATCTAACCTAGCAAGTTCACGTCTGGGGATATATCCCAAGGAAATAAAAACACTAACTTAAAAAAGATATCTGCATTTCATGTTTATAGCAGCATTATTTACAATAGCCAAGACTTGGAAACTACCCAAGTGTCCATTAATTAATGAACGCATAAACAAGTTGTGGTATATACACAAAGTAGTACAGTAAGTCCTTACTTAATACCATCAACAGGTTATTGGAACTGTAGCAAAAACATATATAGCAAAACCAATTTTACCGTAGGCTAATTGATATAAACAAGAGTTAAGTTCCTACGCATCTCATCAATGTATCATGAAATGATGTTGAATAGAACATAACGAGGGCCTGCTGTATTATTCAACCATAAAAAAAACAAAGAAACGAACAGACAAAAAAGGAAATCCTACCACTTGTGACAACGTATATGGACCTGAGAGCAATATGATAAGTAAAATAGGTCAGATGAAGATAAATACTGTATGATCTCACTTCTATGTGTGATCAAAAACAAAGAAACAAAACAACAACAAACAAGCAACAGAATCCCTCAGACTCATAGCAAAAAGATCAGACATGGTTCCTAGAGGCAGAAGGTGGGCGAAAGGGAAATTAGAGGAAAGTGGTCAAAAGTTATAAACTTTCAGTTATAGTTTAAATAAGTACTGGTAATGTACAACATGCTGGCTGTAGATAGCGCTGCTGTGTGATATATAGAAAAGCTGTTAACAGAGTCAATCCTAAGAGTTCTCTTCACAAGGACCTTGCTTTCCTTTCTGTTTTTATTGTATCTACATAAGAAGATGTATGTTAGCTGAACCTATTGTGCTAATCATTTCACAATATATGTAAATCAAACTATCAAGCTGTGCACCTTAAATTTAGACAGTGACCTATGTCAGTTATTTCTCAGTAACCCTGAAAAATATGACAGGCTGCTGAAAAGATAATTCTGAATGGAATAGCAGGCGTTTGGCAGATGATGTGCAGAGTGTATGGGCACTTTCCCCCCACTTCACAAATTTAAAGCTACAACAGAGAATTCTAAAAAAAAATTAAAAAATCACAAATTGGTGTCAAGTGTGATAGATGGCATTACAGGATGTACCATGACACTTTCTAAAACTGCATAATACAAGTTCAAAAAAATTTCCACTGAAAATTACATTGCATTGACATGCAGTTTTTAAAAATATCATTACTGCTGTGTCTAGAGACCTAGTTTATTATAGATTCACTTCTTTCTAAAGAAAACATGTCATTGGTAATTTGTTTTACTTTATAAACCTTTCTCTTCTATACCTGGAAGAATCATGTAAAAGTTAAAAAAATAATAATAAAAATTCAAATGCAAAACAGAGGTAGCAGGATTCTACTGGGACCAGCTGCAGCTGGTGTCGTTATTGTCAACTGCCGGTGCATCCCCACATTCTTCCACTTCCCCTGGAAGACTAGGTTGTACCTGTAGGTGCTCATTGAGGAATGTTACCCTGATTGATGAGAAGTTACATGAAATTAATTTTCAGATCCACCAAACACTTTACAATGCAAAACAACTTGCAGCTTTCCAGATAATAAATATCTCTAGAAGCTGTAACAACATGTCATGTAGAGAATATGCTCAAAAAACTGTGTTTAAGCTATCTCCCATCTTCACGGAAGCCTGGGTTTGCAAATCACTTTTAAATAGAGACTGATTCTAGTTTTCTTGTGAAAAGAGATTTGTATTTCCCAGGTAATTATAAACCAATGAAATAGTCTAGGTGTTAGGTAAATCAGTACATGCAGATAAGAACATTAATATTAGAAGTCCACAAGATATTTAAGCAATAAAAATAGTATGGTGTTTGCATTTGTTATGACTCTTGTTTGTTAATAACAGAAAATCAACACAAACTAGTAGTAAAATAAATTGTCTGCCTCAATTCCAAGGAGTGGATGGAGTTAACTTTAGACAAGATTTGGACTCAAGTATTCACCTAGAGTCATAAAAGCCCCGTATCCATTTTCTCCATTTCTAAGCTCTCCCTTTCTTTATTGGTGTCTTCTGAAATGGGTGCTTTCTACATATTTTTAAAAAGGACCCAAGGCAACTTGAGGTTATAATACTTGCAATCTCTAAAGAAAATAAATAGTCTTTCAGTATATCACCTCAATGACGTCAGTTGGCCTTGTGAGTTTATTGACAGAGACTCACAAATTGCCTAACCCTGTAACCATTTTTACTTCCTCCTTAGAAACAGAATCTTAAACCTTAGGTTGATAGATTACCGTACAGAATAAGTCATCACATTTCCCAGCTCCCCCTGTAGCTAGGTGTCAGTGTGTGACTAAGTTCTGACCATTGAAATGTGAGAAGTATTAAGTGGGACATCCAGAAAGAAGTTTAAAGGGAATTTTCTCCAGGTAAAGGGCTTCTTCTTTTGTTTTCCTGCTCTTTCTCTTTTTGGCCTGCAAGGCGATGACTCAAGTGCTAGCTGTCGTCTTGCACCACGAGATGACAAAGAACAGTGGAAGCCATTAGTTAGAATGATGGAGCAGAATGAGAAAAACCTGGGTTCCTGAGGTTATCACCTGGCCGCAGTACAATCTCTGCATGGCCCTGCTCTATACATTTAATCATTGATAAGATTTATGCTGTAAATTTTTTAACATGAATAACATGACTTTCATGGACCAATGGTGGTATAGGAAAAGAGGACCCTCTGGGTCATGTGGTCCTTCTTTTTTCAAAAGAAAAAAAAAGCCAATAACATTGTTGTATATTTACTATGATCATGCCAATAAATTCTACCTGCTATAGAAATTCTTCCCTTGTATCATCACTGTTGAGAAATTCATAAACAGGCAGGAGCTTTAGCACATTTGCAAAGTAGCATGTATAGGTATTCATGTCCATATGAATCTTACAGAGACATCAGAGACATGGAGGGGAGTTTAGAGTGAGGGATCAGAGTTAAATGAGGTTGGATGACAAAAAGAAATTAACAGCCTCCACGTAAAGAGGTTATGCTTTGATAGTTAGCAGATGGTTATCCTGTCCCCCAGAGAAGACAACATTTTCTACAAAAGAAGGTGCTCCAGTTTTAACTCCAGCTCTACCCCCATATCTCTGACTCCATGATGTTATAACCTGGATGCAAGGGAATAAGGAGCTGCCATGACGGAGGCATAACTTCATTGCTCTCACAGTTCCCTTTGCCTCGGTGTTGCTATGACGACACTTACTTTCCTGTAACAGATATTGATGCATGTGACCCAACTGTCTGGAATCATCATGTTTACATAGAAAGTGGTGGTTACAAAAGAACATTAGCAAGAATCACAATACCCCCATATCTGCAACATTTCTTAAACCCCAAGCCAAAAATCTTCTTCCTAAGTTTGCCCTAAAATGACTTCATACATTACATGTTCAAATTGATAGCTAACTGAGTTCTCTGACCTCAAGATGTAAATTTTCCAAGCCATTTTCTTCTGATCAGTAGTTCCATAAAGCACATGGCAAATTTACACATGGTATTTCATTTTCTAAGCAAAAATTGTGAAACAGTACGTAATTTCAATTTGATGGATATCTATTGATTCATTAAAATATTAATTTTTAGAATATTTTACATACAAAAACATCTGTTTATATATACCCACACAATAATCATCATTGTATGTGTTCATTGAAGAATTGAGCATTTTTCCTAAAAATATAATGAGCAACAGAACTAACCAGAAAAACAGAAATGTGTTATATATTAAAGGCTTACCTATAACATGTTTTACCTATTAAACATCATTGGAAATGTGTTAGTGGCGTACATTGGCATAAGATGTTCTCAGGAGGAAAAAAACTGATATAGAAAGTCTAAAAGTATTATTTAATTCACATATTAAAATAAAACCTGTGGGACTGCCAAAGAAAATACAGATTTAGACAACAAAATAATATAAACATCATTTATAGTCTATAATCTGGATCACATACATTGTAGTCAGGATCTATATGAAAATACTGGTTTATTTGTATTTTTAAAGTGCCACCTTCAACTTTCAAATGTACACATTTTAAGGGGAACAAGGATGAATGAGCCTTTGTTTCAAAGAGGCATCAGATGATAGGTGGTGAGAAAAATGTATTTTATGTTGTAGGAAATCCAATACTCTCATTACTATTTAAATCATCACCTCTCAGATAAAACACAGAAAGTTGTACATGCACAAACCGAGACCACAGATGTCTATGAAGGAATGAATATATGGCCACTTCAAGTGCCAAATAAAGAAACCTCTGGATCTATCATCTCTATCTATCTATCTATCTCTATCTATCTATCTATCTATCTATCTATCTATCTATCTATCTATCTATCTATCTATCATCTATCTATCTATCATCTATCTATCTATCTATCTATCATCTATCTATCATCTATCTATATCTATCTATCTATCTATCAATCATCTATCATCTACCTATCATCTCTATCTATCTATCTATCTATCTATCTATCTATCATCTATCTATCTATCATCTATCTATCTATCTATCTATCTATCTATCTATCTATCTATCTATCTATCTATCATCTATCTAATCTATCTGTATCTATCATCTATCTATCATCTATCATCTATCTATCAGTCTATCTATCTATCTAATCATCTATCTATCATCTATCTATCATCTATCAATTGTTTATCTATCGTCTATCATCTATATCTATCATTATCTATCATCTATCTATCATGTATCATCTATCTATCATCTATCTATCTATCTATCTATCTATCTATCTATCTATCTATCTATCTATCTATCTATCATCTATCTATCATCTATCTATCATCTCACCTATCATCTATCATCTATCATCTACCTACCTACCTACCTACCAATCTATATCATCATCACCTATCTACCATCTACCATCTATCTACATCTATCATCTATATTTATCTATATATCTATATCTATATCTATCTATCATCTATCATTTATCTATCTATCTATCATCTATCTATGCTGTTATTGCTTATAGTTAGTTTGGAGCATTTAAATTTTGAGGCCCTGATAAGGTTTCTATTAAACAGGGGATTTTCTTTCAGACTACCCTTCTGTTCTGAAAATACCTCAGCATTCAGGGACTAAATGAATATTACTTTATTATAGTGTAATTGTCATAATTATTGCCTCTTGCAATTTTAATTGTAAAATTATTTCTAATTAAAATATAATTAAAATTTAATTAAATGTCCAGATCTAAAATGTTCACTGCAATGAGTTTTGACAATTTAATATGGTATGTAATAAACACCTAAAACAAGATCCGGAACACTTTCATCCCCTAGAAAACTCCCTTACTCACCTTTTAGTCAATTTCCTCAACACTTCCTTTCAGAACCACTAACTCTTTTCTATCATCATATGCTATTTTTTGCTTGTATTGGACATCATATACAGAGAGTAATATAGCATGTACTCTTTTGCTTGTGAATTTTTTATTTGCATAAAGTTTAAGATATTTCCAAGTCATATGTTAAAAATCTATTGCATTTTTATACCTGAGTAATTTTCAATCGTATGGACATGTTCTAGTTTGGATTATTTTAGAAGTTGGTTATATGAATAAAGCTGTTTTGAGCATTCCTGTACAAATTTATGTTGTGAATATTTGTTTTCATTTTTTTTGGATGAAAACCTAGGTGTAAAACTGCTAAGTTATAGGGTAGATGTGTTTTCCTCTATAAAAACCAGAATGGAGAGTTCCAGGTCCTCTATATTCTCTTGGAAATTTAGTGTGGTTGTTTTGACTTGAGCAATTTTAGTAGATATGTACTGGTATCTCATTGTGGTTTGAATTTGCATTACCTCGATGATTAATAATATTGAAAACTTTTATTTGCCATTCAAATATCTTTTTTTGTATCTTTTGTCTTTTGCTTCCTAATGTGTAAAATGTGTAGGATTTTTTAAATCTGTCCTGGAACTAAGTACTTTCTTAGATATTTATGTTGCAAATATGTTTTAAATCTATGTTGCTTACCTGTTCATTCTCTTAGATATTTTTTTGAAGAATAAAACATTTTAATTTTGCTTAAGCCCAATTTACCAATACTTCTTTATTTTTAATGGTTTTGTGTGTGCTTGCTTACTACAAGGTTATTAATTTTTTTATAATTTGGAAGCTTTATGTTACATTATTATCATCTCAGATTAATTTCTGTGTATAGAGTAATAAAGTATGATAAGTTAAGATTTATGTTTTCATATGGATAGCCATTTGTTTCAGCACTATTTGCTAAAAAGGACATTTCCTCTCTACATTAAACTGGCTTGAGACCTTTTTGAAAATCATTTGACCGTACATGTTTGCCTATATTTCTGGTTTCATTTTGTTTGACACTACACTCTTCTGATTACTGTAGCTTTATAGTAATTCTTGAAATCAGGTACTGTAAATTCTTCAACTTTGTTCTTTCTTATTATTGATTTATTAATCCAGATACTTTTCATTTCAACATAATTTCAGAATAACTTGTTCCTTCAAAAATAATTTGCTGAAATTTTGAAAGGGTTTGCATTATTTCTGTATTTTAATTGAGAGAAAATTATAACAATTCTGAGTTTTCTAGTCTATGTACATGATATACCTGCATTTTCTTAAGCATTGTTCAATGTCAGCAATGTTTTATCATTTTCAGTATGGAAGTCTTGTGCAGATTTCACTAGTTCATAGGTATTAGTCATTTTATTAATACCATTATAAAAGGTTTTTTAAGTTTTATTTTTGTTTTTGCTAATATATACAAATATAATTAAACATATATACTGACCTTGAATCCTATGTCCTTCCCAAATTCACTTTTACTTCTAGGAGTTTGTCGATTCCTTTGAATTCCTTTAGGTATAAAGAGAAACAGAAATCCCTTTTACTCCATTTCTCAGTCCACCCCAGTTCTTCCTTCCAAAAGCATCACTGTCACCAGGTGTGTTTTTTATCTCTTTTGAGAAATCCACACATATACTAGCACCAAAAGCATTGCAGCATGTGCTACATAGAGTTTTACACTTTGCCAGGCCCTTGCCCCACCTTACTGGGAGCATCAAATTTTTTCTAGTATCTACAATTAATGTGAAAGCATAATCAACAAAAATAGCTAGTTTTCAAATAGTCATGTGCCACATAATGATGTTTTAATCAAGGGTAGACCGCATATACAGTGGTTAGTCCCATAATATTATAATAGAACTGAAAACTTCCTGCCCCCTGGTGACATCCTAAGCCCTCATAAAGTCATAGTGCACACGTTACCCAGGTGCTTGTTGTGATTCCCATGCAAAATAATACACTGCTCTGCCCGTCGTGTGAAAGTATAGCACACACAATTATGTACAGCATGGAGTACTTGATGATAATAAACTACATTAATGGTTCATGTGTTTATTATACTTTTTTAAAAAATATGTTTTTATCGAAAGGGAGAGAGAGACAGAAACCTCAGTGAGAGAAAGTCATCAGGCAGCTGCTCTCTGCACGCTCCCTGCTGAGGGCCGAGTCTGCAGCCAGGCGTGCGCCCTGCTGCACTGGGACTGAGCCGGCAGGCTCTGGGTCCACGGGGGGCGCTCAGCCAACTGAGCCACACAGGCCCGTCCTAGCGTATTATATTTAACCATTATTGTAAAGTGTGCTCTTTCTACTTACAAAAAAAAGTCTGCTGTAAAGCAGCGTGCCATGTGATGCCAGCAGCAGCCTCATACATCCCCGTTTACCACATCTCTTAATTCATCAGTTTCTCTTGTGCTTGATTTTACCCTGCAGAGTTTTGCAGAGCAACACGCTGTACGGGCTTCAGGGTGGGGGCTCTGGCCTTCCCCGTGTAGCTAGGTGTGTGGGAGGCTTTCCTGGCCAGGCTTGTGTGAGTGCACTCTGCCTGCACGCCGTGAGTCACAGAGCTGGCTGATAGCAAGCCTCCGAGCAAACCCCCGCCATTAAACGGTGCGTGACCGTGCTCTGTTTGTGCTCTCTGTATTTATTACACCAAACGTGTAATAATGCTTTTTCTAATGCTGTTTAACAATATGAATTAATAGAAACTCTGCGTATTATGAGCCGTTTATATTAATTACACTAGGGTATTATACTGTGGAATTACATGTGTTCTGTTCTGCAGTTCGTTTTATGGGCCAATGACTTTCAATCTTGGTTGTTCATTGGAATTGCCAGGCTAGCTTTAACAAATACTGATGTCTGGGTTCCTCCCCAGAGAGTTTGATTTTATTGATGTGACATATGGATGGCAAGGCATTTTTAAAATTCCTTAGGTGATTTTAATATAGAGCCAATTTGAGAACTACAGTTTTAGACCTTGCTCATACATTTTCTTATTAAAATATTTATATACATAGAAATATGTATATATTCTATATATATATCTTCAAAAATATTTTGAATACAGAACATGTCTATATAGTTTGCATTTGTAATTTTAATATGCAATGCTATGGATTCAAAAATTAAATTACTTGGAAACATAAAATCTGAATAACCTTACATAAGTCAATTAACCTTTTCCATGTTACTGTTTCTGAATGCCCCAAATGAACACCTTAGAAATGAACTGTAACTTGTTCTTGTTAAGAAATAAATGCAGATCACTTTCAACACAAAATATGAAAAAATGTTTAAACAGAAAAAATACAAATAGGATTTATGGGACAAAACTCAAAAACATGGATTGTACTCGTAGTACCAATTGTTAACCTTTGGAGTCATAGGGAATTCCTAGTGTTGTAACACTAGGTCACATGATCTTGTCTTATCCCATTTGATTTTCCTTACATTATATATTCTGAAATTTTAAAACAATATTTAAAAATAATGCAAGCAGCCCTGGCCAGTGTGGCTCGGTTGAGTGTCATCCCGTGCACCTAAAGGTCACCTGCTCGATTCCCAGTCAGGGCACATTCCCAGGTTGTGGGTTTGATCCCTAGTAAGGGTTGTGCAGGAGGCAGCCGATGGATGCTTGACTCTTATCGATGTTTCTATCTCTCTATCTCTCTCCTTTCCTCTCTCTCTAAAATCAATAAAAAACATATTTAAAGTAATAGTAATAATAATAATAATAATAATGCAAGCAACACGACAAGGAATACATGAACTAATGTCATAAAGAGTAGCAGATACAGAGGTGTTTGCTTTAATTGCTAAAATGAAATAACCATTTAAATAGTTTAGTACCAAACCCCACATTTTTAACAGTCATGTTTAAATTCCAACCACCTTAACACAGTTCTTGATTGCCTGAGATACGTAGAATGCTACATTAGAAATTCTGCAGGTTTTAAGCCAATTTTAAAATCTAAAAGGTATGACACAGGCAAAAAGGAAATATTACAAAACACAG
The DNA here is from genome assembly GCF_054644295.1 of Miniopterus natalensis. Taxonomy (NCBI): domain Eukaryota; kingdom Metazoa; phylum Chordata; class Mammalia; order Chiroptera; family Miniopteridae; genus Miniopterus; species Miniopterus natalensis. Next base: position 64,418,475 of record NC_142088.1, read on the forward strand.
CACTCAGCACAGTGACACACATTCAATTCTGAGTAATCATTAGCACACAGGCAGGCGTGAAGGAAGAAAGGAAGGGAGCATAAAGGGAAGTAGAGGGAAATATGGGGGTATCTATCTATCATCTATCTATCATCTATCTATCTATATCTATCTATCATCTATCTATCTATATCTATCTATCATCTATCTATCATCTATCTATCTCTATCATCTATCTATATCTATCATCTATCTATCTATCTATCTATCTATCATCTATCATCTATCTATCATCTATCATCTATCTATCTATCTATCTCTATCTATCTATCTATCTATCTATCTATCTATCTATCTATCTATCTATCATCTATTTATCATCTATCTATCATGTATCTATCTATCATCTATCATCATCTATCTATCTATCTATCATCATCTATCTATCTCTATCTATCTATATCTATCATCTATCTATCTATCTAATCTATCATCACCTACCTATCTATCTATCATCTCTCTATCATCTATCACCTATCTACCTACCTACCTGCCTATCTACCTACTTATCGATCACCTCTCTATTTAGTAGAAAAATGCATTTGAAGTCTATCATGAGAATTTCTGCAGAAATGTAAAATGTTTCTGCAGTGGGATCTGGATATAGAGTCCTCCTTTGCCAGTTAATAGCCTTGTAAGATTGGAGAAGTAACTTAAACTCTGAGACTTATGTTTCCCATGTACTTAAATGAGTGTAATAATACTTCTTAGGGATGTTGTAAAGATTGAGTGTGATCATGATTATGAAGATGCTTAGCTAGGACATAGGCTGAATTCTCAGTAGATGTTCATTATATAATTTTCATATGTATACCTAAATCACTTTTTCTTTTATAAACCTATTTGATCTGAATTTTATAATGCGATTTGAAGTAGAGCATAGCAAACATCACCGGAAAGCTTGTCTTCCCCTTTAGTTCATTTATTTCACTGGTGTAAGTTCTTAAACACTTCACTGTTTTTCTCTAATATGGCTGAGAATAAGGAGTGTATCTAGTATATGAAAGGGAAATAAATGTGTCCTAAATAGTATATTGACATGATAACTTAATCATTTTTATGTTATTGAACTTATATCATCTTGATGCTTTAGACCCTTGCTACTCAGTGTGTTTCATAGACCAAGAACAATGTCATCACTGGAGAGCTTGTTAGAAATCCAATATACTCAATCACAATCTCTATTTTAGCAAAATTCCCAAGTGGTTTATAAGTATTCACATTAAAGTTCAAGAAGCACTGTTTTAGACTATATACAATTAAATATTACTCAAAGAAATTTTAAAAATATGTGACCTAAACATTAAATACATTCTTATTACATGCATTCTAGAGCTGGCTCATATGGACATAGATTTGTTGTAAAAAGCAGTAAATCAGGAATAAAAGCATATATGTTTGTATATAGGCTGTGCTATTTGATGGTAGTGAAAATTCATCAAGTTCATAAACTTCTAAGAGTCTCTGTTTTGTCATTTGTAAAGCGAAGACCTAGTTAATACTCTCTTGGTACTCACTGAGGTTGTTTAGAGGTTCTGGTGAGATGGTACTTTATTAATTTTCAAGGTCTGGACACATTATGCACTGTTATGATTTATGAATTTAGAGCAGCTGACTATAGGCAGATTATGAATAAGAGCTCCTTAGGGAGAAAGACAGGATGACAAGTTCAGCGTCTGATTGATAACCACTTCTTTTTGCTGCTTTATAGCACAAATAGAAGGTGGCATAGGGAGGGAGTGTTCTAAAGAGATGGAACGTATTGAATAATTTTGATTTTTTAAATTAATTGATGATCTGTGTTAAGTTTGCATGGGTGGTCTAAACAATTGCTTTGTAATTATGTTGTGATGAAAACATGACCTATAACAACATAAAACAAGACAGAAAGATGAATTTTATTCAGTGTGTGCTTTCAATTTTCCTAGGGAATGCTTCTCAGTAATTTAATCAAGGCCTGAGGAAATGTCATATGCCCCGAAGTTGGCCTGACAGTGAGGATACTGTGAGGAAGGTTTTCATGGAAGTCAACAGTGAAAACTCTGGTTCTTTCTATTACAGATAAAAAAACGTGTGGACCTCATGAATTCCAGTGTAAAAACAACAATTGTATTCCAGATCACTGGCGGTGTGATAGCCAGAATGACTGCAGTGATAATTCAGATGAAGAAAACTGTAGTAAGTAACACTTTCTTGAGAATGTCGAGAGCTGACAGCCTATTCAACATGCAAGACAGCAATTTTAGTTCGGTTTAGGTCTGAATATGAACCTAGCTGTCCTGCAGCTCACATTTTTATACATATATTCACATTTGGACAAGAATATTCAGACTAAATTGACCTGAATCTCAAATGGTAGAATTATTGAAACGTTCATCCTGAGAGTTATTTTCTTATAGTTATCAGAATTGGTATGAAAGTATCATGAGGTTTAATGCAACCTATTAGCATGCAATGAAGGAAACCCCTGATGCAAGCTCATACAAAGAGCTGGATGATACGGAGATGGCACAAAACATATTCTTTAGCGGATGGTATTCATTTCATTTCAGTCTCAAATTCTTTTTACACCGCAAATTCACCCATGAGCTTCTTTCAGTGAAATATTATTTATTCTCTCCGGAGTGGTGAACACCATATTTATTCAGGATACTCTTCTGTGAAAATAGAATAACACTATTATCATTACCTGCCTCCTGCATTTTTATCTAATAAAAAAATAATAATAATAACCCAACAAATTTATTTTCTCAAAAGTATGGGGGTATGTAAAATGGTGACTGTATTCCTATAATCTAGCATTAATTTCTAAATATATTTCTCACTGGTACTTTCTTACACTGCTGTTTAAACAAAGAAAAATACATAATCATGCTTAAAATAAGATAATTAAATTCCATTTATTAAATATTTATATTCTACTACTTACAAAAAGGATTTGATGATAACAATAATGCTTACTTTTATAAACTGGACTAAAAGCATTCATTTCCCAAGACACAGGAAATAAAATAGGAATTCTTATGTTAAAGCATAATGTTTTATTATATAAAAGCGTACAGTTAACCGAGTCATAGCCGTAATAAACCAGTAAGATATTCAGTTTGCAAAATATCAACTAATCTTTTGAATAGCTTCCAAAACTTAATCTGACTAGTGTTTGTGTATCAGGTACATTAAATATGAAATCTCTGTATCATTATGTTTATGGAATACTCTGAACACAGAAACATTTATTGTTCCGTCTACACACAGATATCTCCCAATGGGTCACAGTCTTTGGAAAGGTAAAACACATTACAGAGTCATTAGTGTTCTGGATTCCTTTAATCAGTGATTTTCAAAAACCTTTAAATGGCAAGTTCTCAGAATCTGTCCAGTGATATAAAAATCTAATGGGGTAAAGTTGGTAGAAAAAGAAGAGTAAATGCAGAAAGAATTACGTATATACTTTCTATTTAATATATTTGTATTTCAGAGCTTAAATAACAGACCACTACTTAGTTTGAGATACATTTAGTGTTAACTACCTGTGAGATACCTGAGGGGAGCTGCCCTATGACTGAGGGTACTGGGAGCCAGGGAGGGCAAGGAGAAGGCAGTGCTGGAGATTCACGCGTTGGAAGCCTCTGTTCGGGTGGCCACGGAAACTGCGGGAGCTGGCAGCTTCCTGACACAGTGCGGACAGAGGAGCGAAGGGTTGGGATAGGCCGCTCCTGGGCTGGGGGCTTCCTGGGGCTCAGTAGCATTTTGCTGAACTCGAAACGTCAGCCTTTGATGCAAGAAAACGAGAGGAAGGAGCACTGCCTCTCACTGGTCCCCATGAACACTTCGTGGTAAATCATTGCGGCCACAGAGTCTTTAAGAAAAAACCAGGGGAGCAGCTGTAACACCAAGCCCTGCGACATAAACCCCCCCTCGCGCGCGACTCTTGTCGTTGCTGTTGGTTTTGCGCTTGTGGCCTAAGACACGTAACGTGGGGGGACGTTCGGAGGGGAGATGACAGTGAACAAGAGTGAAGCGTATTGGAGAGCGACATGGGAGGAAAGGAAGCAGCCACGTGGACATGTGGGATATGTAAGAATATGTAGTAGCAGGATCAAAGGCTCTAGGGAAAAGGCGGTTGAAGATATCGTCGTGAACAGGCCAGAAGGAACCAGAAGGTTTCAAGGTTGAAAATGTCAGCAGCTCTACATAGAAGCTGGGCCTAGGAAGAGTAGAAAAGATGCAATATATTCCTAGGGGCGCCAAGAGCTTGGTCACGGGGAAGCCAGGCTTGGAAACAATTCTGTTGCTGTATTAAAATGCTGTGAAGCTATTTCTGATTTCTTATTATCCACTGAAACTATTATAATTTTATATGTACAATTACAATAAAATTGTTGTAGAAATATACATATAATTACTATATATTTTAATTGTAACTATATATCACACAATGATGTGTATAATTTTATATATATATATATATATATGTATATATATATGGCAACAAAATACTCAAAAGGGTATGTTATCATCTTTTATAAATGTCCCTAGTCAATGGTTTGTGTTTTGTTTCACAATTGGCAGTTACTGTGGGCTAATATTAAGTAGTGAAATACACTTAACAGAGAGAGCAAATCAGCCGTATAGTTCAACAACAACGGCAATATTTCTTTACATAATGACAATCTGCCACCCAACACTTAGTTGCATCCCATTGCTTCATTTCCTTATCACATTTATCTTAAGTTCCTATTTAAGTATCTGGAGATGGTCTGGGGAGTAGGGCTAGGTCCCAGAGCCTAACACAGCGCCCGACACATTTATAGCATTACTAATTATTTTTATTTTTTGCAGAATATTTCATTTATGTATTTGATGCCTGTACAGATGTCTTTGTCTTTATATCTGTCTCTCTGTTCCTACCGAACTGCATGCATTCTTAAGGGATAGACCCGTATTTGTTTAACTAAGTTTGTACACTCTTAGCAGAGCAAATGCATCAAATAGACAACAGACACATTTCAATAACAGTAAAACAAGAAAAAACAATCAAATATAAGCTAACAAGAGACATAAGAAAAAAGCATATGGAAATACAAAAATTTTACAATTATGCTAAATAACCCTTTTGTTTTAATGACTGTGTTGTTGATATTTTAGCCCCCCAAAAACTCATCGCTACTCATTTCCATTCAATCCAAATAAGGTTAAAACACTTCTTTTTTAAAAAAACATGAAAAGAACATCAGCAGTATGGTCCATTTCATTCCTCTTCACTTCTCATTTTCCCTCACTGATCATTACTTATTTAGTCCAAGAGCCAAAAATATTTGTTACCTTGACTTTGCATTTTTATTTTTATTATTTGTTGCAATTTACCCTTTTTCTTTAACTAAGAAAGCCAATATAATCTGATGTATAAACTTAAAGATGTAGATTTTTCAAATTAGTAAAGTATTTTTAAAGTCGTTTTTGGACTTCTTTGTTTATGAATCTGATTTAATGAATTTACTTTTTTACAACTGTATTGGAAACGCTCAAAGCATAGATGTGAGAAGAGTTTAAATATTAGTGGAGTTATTAACTGCCAATTATGTTTTAAATTTAACATGCTTCCTACTTTCTATATTTACATGGGATAATTAGTCTATTTTACTTTATCATCATGTACTGACCATTTCCCTTGTTACATTTTCAACAGGTACGCTTTGCTTCAGTAATGATTTCTACTCTTAAAAACAAGACAAACTTATTGTTATTGAAACTATTTCATAATCTAGATCAAAGGTTTGGAAGTAACTGAAAAATCTCTACATCCATACTGTTTTTATCAGCAGCGAATATATGTGGCATGTATCCCTTCTAAGTAATTGATGTACAAAAAAATTTCTTCATATCTTTATTGGGAACTAGCAATTCAATGAATTTAAAAATGCCAGATAATTTGATCAACTAGATTAAGATTTATATAGAGAGAAAAGCTGCCTGCCTGATTTGGATTTCTAGTACTTTCATATTGAATTTATATCAGAAGATGATTTGCATAGCATGTCAGTTTTACTCATTGTATTCTAAGAATTATCCTCAGATGCTTACACTCACATTCCTATAACTTACCACCAAGAGTTTACGATAATATAAGCAGTGGAGAAATTAGAGTCTGTAAACCTTTCTGCTCTGCCACTGAAAATATGGCTTTGAAAGTCACTTTTAACTTGTGAACTTAGTTCTTTGAATTTTGTGCAAGGTGGCTTTTGTAGCTCTTTTTATGAGGCTGTATGTTTTTGCATTCTTTAGTATCAAAGGTCACGACCAGTCTGTACAAAAGGGGGTAAAATGGATTCATATGGAAGGGTGATAAGAGAAACAGGGTTCTCTTTTATTGTTATCAAGTCCAAATTCCTGGACATTGCTAGCTATGTGCCTTGGACAAGTAACTTGAATTCTCAGGGATTTAATGTTAATCTCTGTAATCTGTAAGCAGTCATTACTTCCCCAGTAGTATAGGATGCAAAAATATGACCTAACAAAGAAATACAGGCCCTGGTATCAGGTTGAAATTCAATAATAGCTCTTCTGCGTACTGGTTGATTTGGAGTAAATTCCTAATCTCCTCTGTGCCTCAATTTACTCATCAAAAGAGGGTCCAATAATAAGACTACCTTATAGAGTAGTTAAGGTTAATTCAAGCAGCTGGTAATAATTATTATTGTTATAATTAATAATACTAGTACTAACAGAGTTGCTTTCTAAGATTAAAGCATAATATATGTAAACATAAGCCAAAAACAAAAGAAAGAAACTGCTATTGTTATGCTCCCAAAGGAAGATTGAGACACGAAAGGGGATCCTTCAGTTAGTGGCTTTTTTTTTTCTATTCTATGAAATAGCAGCTTGTCTTATTCTATAGCCTGCATTTCACATTTTTAAATAAAGTCCCAGAGCAGAACAAAATGCTCTGAGATATATTCCATTTGCCACAGTTCCCCCAGTGTTCTCAGCAGGGATCTCTATGTAGAAATGCAGGAGCCTCCATGATACCAAATATTCAAGATGTTACCCTGTGTCTAGAAACCCAGTGTTCTGTAGAGCGATATTCAAATGCAAGCTGTTATTCATCCTTTATGTAGGAAATTGGGCTTCATATGGATGTTCCCTAAAAGTAATTCCAGTGACCTATTCCTCCCTCACCCAAATAAGAATATTATTGTGTATAAGACAGCTGTAAACACGGTTAATCGGTAGAGAAAACGTTTTTCATCACACCAGGTATCAGTTCTGTTTAGAGAATAAAACCAAGGAAGAGATTACTTACAGGAGCAAATTTCTGAAATACTATTTTGTTGTCCAGATGACATACATTCCACTTGGGAGTTAACCCAGATAGCAAGTCATATTATTTGGCTTATGTTCTTTGTGGAGTATGGTAAAACATAGTTAAATCAATAACTGGAAAATTATTCCAAATAAGCAAACAATTATATAAACAAATAGGCAGTTTTCAAAAACGACAAAACCTCCTTCTGCCTCTTCAACCTCTACCCACCAGTCAGGTCCAATAATATCCCCATGTACCCGTCTTATTCTATGGGCTCTGGAGTTTCTGGGGACAAAATTAGAGTAGAAAGTAATTACACTATATAGTAAAAAATCAAGGACCAAGGCTAGACTCAGTACTCATTTAGTAAACAGCCCCATGAGTACACAGCATCACAGAATGACTTACACAGAGTAAATATATAAAATGACTTAGAATTCCAACAACTGGAAAAGATCACTGTTCTACTACACTATGTAGATTTTTATGCCTTTTATTTTACTTTGCAGCTGTATTTTTATTAAACAATGGGCTATTTATCTTTTGTCTTTTTTCTATTTGTTTCTGTAATGCCACTTTCTATTCATGATTTAAAAAATAAATTTGAAAGATCATTATATTATGTACCATAGATGCCTCATGAAACATTTTTCCTAAGCCATTTATTAGTTCCGCTTGGCTAACCACTTTTGTTATTAATGCTACATCATGGTGTATGTTATGTAAATTTTTAAAATGCAGCTGCATATAAAAGAATAACCCTGTGCTATTATTTTTGTTCCCAGAGCCACAGACCTGCACATTGAAAGATTTTCTTTGTGCCAATGGGGACTGCGTTTCTTCAAGGTTTTGGTGTGATGGAGATTTTGACTGTGCAGATGGCTCTGACGAGGTAGGCAACTAAAGCTAAAGCATTTTATTAGAAGAATTTTATTATATTTATTATAACTATTATTGTTTAACCCAGTGAGTGCGACAAGGACAGCTCTGCAATGCACTTTGCTCCTGACACTCTAAGATAAGTATTATATCTAAGCTCAGTGCTGCACACACCCAGCACAGGGAATAGCGCTTGGGCTGCTATTGACAGTTAATTTTATAGTCTGTTTTGCCTCAAGTGGTGAATGGCCAGGCTGGGAATAGGATGTTTGGAAACCTTACTCCCTATAGCTGCTGCCCTTGCCATCTGTGAATATGTTCATAAATTCGCAGCAGTATTTATAGGCAGGACTAATATTTTATGCATTTTAAACAGTTTCTTCTCCCCAGTCTCTTCCTTCAATAGATATAGTCTCAAAGACATCGTCGATGCGGGTCATCAATTTTCATGAAACCACAGGTTCAGCTTTGCTTAGATGATGAATCACAATCCATTTATAATAAGGCCTGTGTACACACAGCTTCAGTGGAAAAGTTTAAAAATGCTCTGGAAAATTCTGTAAACTTAAAATGTTTAACATTTATGATACTTCACTCAATTCATTATTTATGAATCTGTGTATTTGTATTTAAGCTCTTAATTATTTTGTGATGCTTTAAAAAATAACACATGACATGTGGTTATATTTTTTCCCAATCAAATTGAAAATGACCCAAAGCCCTCGCTTTTCAATACCAGGGAGAAATTCAGCGATAGGCATTTCTCATGGTTTTCTCTGTTACTGATTTTCCCTGTTAATATCTGCAACACAGAACTTGTGCAATCAAACCCAGTCAGAGATGAAGGAAAATTGGCCACCAGGGCTCCTTCTGGAGGACAGTGACTCCCTAGAGCTGTGCTGCTTTGGTTGACATGTGTGTGTACTTACCCGTCGTGAAGGTCCTCCCACTGTCTGTAGTCTTGACCAGAGACAATCTTCCAGGGGGCTCTAAGTTCAACTTCATGAAGTATCCACTGAGTTCCTGCCTCTTTGGGAGAAACCACAGGTCTTTACTACTTATAGAACCCACACAAACTGTTTGTACCAGACTTCAGGCATTTTTACTTATCAGAACCACACAATTCTGTAATATCTCACTATCTTGAAAAATCCCTCTAATCACATTCAGAGGCCTGGATTTTGGAAACCAATGGCTGTAACTTCTCTGCCGAAGGCCAGAAAACCTAAACCTTGAAGCTGCAAAAGTTTCTCAGGAGAAGTTAAAAAATACTATTTCTATTCATGGGATATCCAATAAAATAAGTCAAAACAAAATTTAAAAAAAATCTACATGACAGTTAAATTCTTACATTGCTCAGCTCCATATTTATTTAGTATCTATTTATTCAAAAACTATATTATACGTTCCCTAGTCAGGAAAACACATTTCACATAAATTCATTCATACCATGAAAATGTTTTGTTTTCTCTTAAAAATATTTCCCACAAGCCCTGTTTAATCTGTGAAACATCAAGCAGAGTCACTGTATTGCTTAAGGCTTATGATTTAATCTTGCATGTTATTGAGTAGCTGTCCAAGGCACATGTACAGAATCAAACACTTCTTTTTCAAAAGTCTTATTCATGTTAAAGTAGGTACCCCCTATTAACATAATGTCTCTCCTGTCATAAGTTCATGGACATAATTCTTTGATGGCTGAATATATCTCCTTTAGGCAGATAGGCAGATATGTTCGTGATAATGCCTCAGGAGAATCAAATGTATTCTCTTAAAGGTGGTCTTTCTCTACATTTACAGACATTGAGCCTAGGCTTTTTGTAATGAGGTGGCTAACTCTTTAGGAAATTGATTTCTATCTTATTTTTAAAATCTAAAGTGACAGGTCGTGTTGACCCAAAAAAAAAAAAAGGTGAACTGAACAAATGGTGAGAAAACAGAATTACATATAGGGAACTTTTATATTAGGAACAAAGGAGAGATTTGAGGATAAATTTGTATGAATGTGAACTGATAGTACAATTAGTTTGTTAATGTCTAGGCAAAACAATACAAAATAAACTAAAAACTGGAATCAACGTAATTGTATATCAAATTAGTGTCATACATAGAGAATAATTTTTTAAGTGACTTTAAAATGTAGTAGTTGGAAGATATTAACCCAAGAACTCATGTGCATGTATGCATTGCCCACAGACACAGACAGTAGGGTGGTGAAGGCCTGGGGTGAGGCAGGAACTGGGTGGAGGAGGGCAGTGGGGGGGACATCTGTAATACACTCAACAATAGAGATTAAAAAACAAATTTAAAAAATATATACAATAGCTGGCCTCTTCATCCAGTATAATACATCATATTATAATATATTTTTCTTTGTATTCTTATTTACGAAACACTCTGGTAAAGGGTAAACTCAATACCGAGAAAAAGAAGGGAAGAAGAAAGGAAAGAAAGAAGAAAAGTTATTTAGCAGGTGGTCTATTCAACTACAGTCAACGAAGGGAAAATTACAGGAATGTAGAAAGTAAACTCTTGGTCCTCACATGAGGGTAAAACTAAGAGGAAACAGGGAGTCATAGATCAATATGTTTTATTCACTGAATATTTTGCAAGCTGTGAGAATGTCACACCTTTTGGAGAAGGGGCAGACAGGTACATTTTGGCAAGAATAGAAATTCCTTAATAATAAAAAATCACAATCCCAGCAAGGCCCTTCACTGCAGCATGCCATTTCAACCAGGATGGCAGCCCCCAAGGAAGATACATTTCTAATGGATCCCTTTCATTGATCACATATAAAGGATTGAAAGGCCCCCAAAGCTATATACACTATCTTGTTTGACATAGAAATAAAAGCTATATGTGAGCTAACAGAAATGACAATTGTGACAGTTCATTTCTCAGTTAACCTTACAAACAGTTGTTGGGAGAGAGGATTATGAACAGCAAGCCAAGCTTCAAAAGGACAGGTACGGGGGAAGCGAGATGGGAAGAAAGAAGGCCAGGGAAGATTTGCTGGGACAACAGGTCTGCTTTAAGCTCCTGTTGTTTCACATGCCATCCCCCCCACCCCCCCCCCCCAATGAACTGGGTGTGCTTAGGAATAGTTGGTTAACCTTCCTCCACACACACACATCTTCACTCACTTGTACAGTTATTGAAATGACATTACCCCATAACTGTGTACAGAAGAATGGCCCGCTCAAAGCGGCTGAATTAGGATGATGGAGCCATGGCACTTATGTTTGGGTTTTGTCTGTTTTACTCACTCACAGAGACAAATGAAAATGGAAAATGGTTATAGTTACGTAACACTGGGCTTACACAGCACCATTTGAGATTCTTGTACTTGGCTTCTATACTTCTAGGTTTCTACGCATAAGGGTTTAGTTGTCTTGGGTTACATTCGTTTAATAATTTTATTTTAATTACATCTGTTGTTTTTGACAGAGAAATTGTGAAACGAGCTGTTCCAGAGATCAGTTCCGATGTTCCAATGGTCAGTGTATATCAGCAAAATGGACCTGCGATGGTCATGAAGACTGTAAATATGGAGAAGATGAGAAGAACTGTGACCCAGGTAAAATGATGCTGATGATATTAAATTTAGCTGATATTCCAGTTTGATGGAATTTAAGTTTGAACAATGATATGCAAAAAATAGAGGCAAATTCATGCACAGGTTTCTGTCTTCTAGAAATAATATGAAATATCCGTACATAGATTTATTGGTGCCCTTCCTATGTTTTGTAATTGTTTCAGCACGTAAGATTGTTACTATGCTTGAGATCCAAGCATTACTCCCCAAAATTTGATTTTCTGGTTTCTATATCTTTCCATGCCATTTGAGATTGTTTTTTTCCAAGACAACAAAATGAAATATGTTGAAACTGTAACTATGGTAAAAATCAGGTATTCAACAATGGTAATTAAGGTTATGAAACAGAATATAGCAATTTCAACATGATACCAACTGAGAAAAAGCACAAGTGTATTATTGATATTTACATCGTGGTCCAAAATCAAAACAAAATTAGGCAGCAAACCATAGAAAAAAATATACCCAATTTATGCATTTCTATTTCTTAAAAATGGCTTTATAAGTATGCTTATCAAAACAATTTTTATACTAGCTATTTAAAAAATGTTATCTTCTCAAAAGATATACTAGGGAAAGTTTACTGTAATCTCTGTATAACTATGAAAGCATTGCTTTGAGAGACTAGGTAGGAGTAGCAGATATGAGACACACGTTACTGTGTCCCAGTACCACACCCATGGTCTATAGCTTAATTGATCACATTGTTTTTTTACTGAACCCACACATGTTCTCAGACTCCTTAATAATACAAATCCCTAGGTAACCATTGTCAATTAAAATAAATTAAAACATAAGGAAAAAGCTTTTTAGCATTCTTGGGATATTCGATGCAGACCACAAAGTCACTGTGTAAGTACATTTGGCTACCTAGTGGTCCAGTATAAGGCTAAGGACCCCAGAGGTTTGAGGCAAGCAAACCCAAAGCCACACGCAAAGACAGCTGTCACAATCCCGATGTCAATTAATCGGGTTTGGTACTGGTAATAACTTATTTATCCGTTTGTTATTTTTATTTTCTTTATCATAAAGGGACACTTCAAAGTTTATAGACTCTCAAGTATAAATATGTGTGTGTTCAAAACCCCAAAACAAAAATACTTCTTATAACTTATGCAAATATGACATTTGTGTCAACATAATCAAAGAGATATCACACTGTCTGTGAGAACAGGCCAAGATTTCCACTTTTAGCTTCATACAATATATATGTGAATTGACATTCTCAGGGATCACTAAATCCTATTACAGTTTTGAAAATAATGCGAGGCTTTTATCCTATAAATAATTTAATTTAAAATTATATTAAAAATTTTTAACTATTCAAAATCAAAGGGATAAGCAATATAGAGGTGGGTGTTATTTTTTCTGTCTTTAGTGAGTTGAATACTTGTTGAACAGGCTATTATGTTATTGAGGTTTATTTAATACAATACTGTAATACTGTAAAGCACATTCTAAAAGAACATTTAATATCAATGCTGAATATAGTTTAAATAATATGAACTGTTTTTGTTACTGTCTATGAATTTTATATGGCTATGTATGTTTTTGCTATGAAACCAGTCATTCTTTTAACTGAATCTAAATCTTAACTTTATAATTATGTTCAGCGTCTCCTACTTGCTCGTCAAGTGAGTACATATGTGCCAGCAGAGGATGTATTTCAGCGTCTTTGAAATGTAATGGCGAATATGATTGTGCTGATGGTTCAGATGAGGTAAAAATCTATCATTTGATTAAAATCTCTGAATTGCATGAATTAGATTCAGGAGAGCAAATGTAATAAAAATAGAGGAAATAGAATCTTAACTCTTATCTGTCTAAAATGCTGGGACAAGTACACTGACTACAATAATTTCAGTACCTGAATTTTAATGCTGTCCACATACTAAACCCCATTGTCATCCGTAGAGGTTATATTCATTAGATCAAAATTAAAAAGCTCACCATGTAATAAATCTGCAGTGGTGTCAGCGGCATGTTCATTTTGCCTGTGACCGTATATCATCCTGAATAAAAACGACAGTGCCCATTTGTGTTGGAACAGATGGACTGTGTGACTGAATGTAAGGAAGATCAGTTTCGATGCAGAAATAAAGCCCACTGTGTTCCAATTAGATGGCTGTGCGATGGAGTTCACGACTGTGTGGATGGCAGTGATGAAGAGAACTGTGACAAAGGTAAGGTATCTGTGTGTGTCTGCGTGTGCATGGGCCATAAGTAAGAAAGTGGCAGTGAAGGCGCCGTGCTGAGTGTACAGTGTGCTAGAGGCAATGCACAGTGTGCTGGAGGCAGAAGATAAGATCATTCAATGCTGTTCACTCTTTCTAGTTTCATTACATAATAGTCTGTTCTACATGAGCAAAATCTGCATCGTTTACAGGCAGAGTATAATGTCTCTCTGTTCAACAAAGGCAACCAAAATGCAAGTGTTTATTGAGCACCTACCGTAAGCACGTCTTTGGACTAGGTGCTGGGTCAGGGATAAAGATTCTAGAAGAACATAGGGAACTTATCTGCTAGAGCTGTTATTACAAAAGCATTTTCAGAGTACATTTGCCTACCACATTTCTTTCCTTTTTCTGAATGAACAAAAACAACATATTACTACATTCCTATATCATACAGACTAATATGCCAGACCACATGGGATATACGTTGTACCCCAGATTTCCTTCTTGCCATGTGGTTGAGAAAAGGGCCTACACTGTTTGTCTGTCTGGAAGACAACCACAAGTTTTGTAGCATATTATTTTGCAGCTATGGGAAGATATTTCCTGACAGATAACAGCTTTTGGTTGTAAGTGACCACAGCAAAATCGGCGATTGTTACTACGTTAGAGTTAATGAAATGAAAACAAAGAAATTGTGTGGTGAAGCTTATAATGACCATAAATGGCATAATGTTAAATATATTATTAAATAAAGATTTCTTTTAACCTGTGCCCAAAAGTCTCTCAGTGCACTTTACATCCCAGAATATTTGGAACATCATCAACAGAGATGATGCCAGATATTGATATAGGTTGCAAGGCATTTGAACAGGCACTCGGGGTTGCTACAGTATATATATATATATATTTACTTTCATCAGTATCTATACACTTGAGGGAAAATACCTTCTGCTTTCTGGGACATTGGATCAGACCTTTATGATTGGCTAGTGTGTCCGCCCCAGACCCTGATGGAGCATGAGAGTCAGCAGAAGGAGCCCGGCTCTCGTTTGGAGCCTGCAGTGCGTTGCAGAAGTTTTGCTCCCATAGCAGCTGTTCCTACCTTGGGTCAATTCTGCACACTCGCTCTCGCTGGCTGGTCATTCCACTTTGGGCCAATTCTGCACACTCGCTCTCGCTGGCTGGTCATTCCACTTTGGGCCAATTCTGCACACTCGCTCTCGCTGGCTGGTCATTCCACTTTGGGCCAATTCTGCACACTCGCTCTCGCTGGCTGGTCATTCCACTTTGGGCCAATTCTGCACACTCGCTTTCGCTGGCTGGTCATTCCACTTTGGCCCAATTCTGCACACTCGCTCTCGCTGGCTGGTCATTCCACTTTGGCCCAATTCTGCACACTCGCTCTCGCTGGCTGGTCATTCCACTTTGGGCCAATTCTGCACACTCGCTCTCGCTGGCTATTTATTCTAGACACAGAAAGCTTTGTGGGCAGCGCGGCACCCACACTCTTACCTAGTCTCTTATGGAAGACTTTGGAGCAAAAATTGTTCTTCATCTTTCTTCCATTTTCTAACCAGTAAGCTCCATCCCCTCAACTTCAGTCACTGTCATCCCTGTATTTTTTCTGCCACTGGTTCTGGCCTGGGCTCCTTGATGCCACCTGACTGGTCTCCAGCACCTCCTGCTCACTGCTGCCAGGCTCGTCTTCCTTAGGCGTAACTCAGTGAATCATAGCAACCTTGACTCAGCCTTCCTTTCTGGTTACATACAAATAACTCGGCCTGGCAGCCAGGTTTGCACGAGAGGGATCCCATTTCAGCTTCCCAGCCTTATATCCCACTGCTCCTTTTTCCCTATGATATATCCTAGCCAGCTGGAAGTAGTCAATATTTCCAAACTGGAAATATTCTAGCACTGATAATTTACTGAAACAGGAATCAGGAGACCTAGTTTCTTTTCTTATCTCCATGAACCTTTCTGTGCTCACTTTTTCATGTTATCAAACCCAACCACAGTAAAATGTCCCCAAGAACTGCAGGAATATCTGGAGAGTGGGTGTATGGGGGGCGGGGAAAAGAAAGGGAGAAATCTTGCCAGGATTTATCTATTTTTATTAATACTGGATTTCATAAAAAACTGGACAAAGGAATCCAGGTGAAAAAGTCAAACATTACGGTAAAAAAATTGAACATTATAGCATTTGAAATCTGAGGTATCTTTCATATTTAAAATTATTCTACTAAATGTTTAAGCTTATTAAATTAAAGAACTCAGAGTCTTTAATTCTATCATTTAGAAATGTGTCCAAGCTTCTCCTCCCATGCATGCCTTTAACTTTTCTTCAGCTTTTTTGCTGCTTGGTAATTAAATTCCAATGAAGTATCTTGATGGATAAAATATTTGATCCTGTGTGGATGTACCTTAAGGCATGACCAAGTTCAGTTTCTAGTATTTAATTTATTTCCAGGAAAGGGTTTAGGTATTGGATAAATGTACATCAAAGCAACGAGGAAATGGAGCGCCAGAATAAACACCTCTGCTGTAAAGTCCAGCTTCCATTTGTCTCAGATCCAGACCTATGAGCTGCAGGGGCTAGCTAAGCATGGAACATTCTCTCAAGCAAAAAAGTAAAACCAGTACTTTTACTGGTTTGTTTGGGGGAAAAAAACACACAAAAAAACCAGCAACAGCAACAACAAAAAAACTAAAACCCATGATACTATGGAATTAGAAATGACATTTACATTTTTAAAGGTAAAACATGTTCCCTCAAGGAAACGCGGTGTTTGTTTTGGCCTGAGCTCCCAAGCTTTACCTCTTACAGCAATTTTGGTGGAAAAGATTGAGAGTTATTCTCTTTAGTCATCATCAGCTTAAATGTGTAAGCTACTTATGTAAATTATAAAATCTTATCATATATTAAAGTTTCTGCCAACCCCAACTAAAATGAGAATTCTAGATGCTTATTTTCTGTAGTGACGCACTTGTCCAGATTTTTATGAACCTGCCAATCACTCACTTATATTTAGACGTAAGTTGTTGTTAATACGTAAGTTCTATTTTCTAATAACCTCTTGTTGAGCTGATCAAGAACATGACTAGGAAAATGAGATTTTAATTCAGCTAATCTCTTTTAAATTATACTTTTGTTGTTGTGTGTGCTTTGTGCCATTTCAAAATAACCTTTTTAGTTAGACTTAGGATGTCGTGGTAGCCACCATGGTGGATTTTTTGAAATGCAAATTCTTCGTAGTACAACAGGAAGCCTTTAGTAGGTTATCACAAAGCCTTTGCCTTTCTGTTACAATTATGATTTCGTTTTTATGTCTCTTCTTCTTAATAAAATAGTGGCAGATCCAATACTCTCATGGGGAAAATTGTAATGTTATACTTTACTGAACTCATTTTTTCCTTTCAATAACCCTGATGTGCTACAAATAAAGTTTTCTAAAATAATCTGAGGATGTCAATTTCACAAATTTTGTTTGAATTTAATTCATTGTAAATTGGAACATGCAATGAGATTTAACCACTAGAGTCTTTATTCTGAAAGAATACAACTCTTTTTTATTTCTATGAATTTTGATATTGAATTAAGCCAATACTTATACCTTAAGTTTTTATAGAACTGAAGGCTGTACAATTTATCTTTTTTATTGCTTTCAGACAGAGAATTGTTAAATGGTAATACATTTTATTGCATGGGTTTTAGAATTTAGATTATTTTTAGAGTTTGAACATTTTAGAGCTAAAAATTTCAGAAGTTCAAAAGAAAGGGGCACATGGTGGTATTCACCTTGGTGTTTTTAACCAAGACCAGCTTTTATCTGTATCTTAGAGTTTGTTAGTCCTGAGAAATGCCAATGTAAGCTGTACCCATTCTATTAAGATTCTTCTCCCCACCCAGAAAATCTTACAACTGTTCTGATTCATATCTCTATAAATTCTTGCCCTCGACTTCAACTATCACTCAAGATTCTAAGCAATGTACCTGTATTTCTTTAATCAACTTTCTCTATCATTACTCATATTAGATTTTTTAATAAGTTGACTTTATTTCTCACCTTCTGCTTCATGGCAGTAATAAATCATGAGATTATTTAAACACCTGACCATGAAATCAACAACCTTCTAGTTAGAACACATTTTAGGTATTTCTGCAACCACTCTGGCTACAGCTAGTCTTTTGTATTTGTCCAATCTTTAAATCATTATTATCTCTTTGTTATTTTATAAATTTCAAGTAATAACCACATTTGATCATCCCCAGCTATATATTTTATAGTTCAGAAACCTATCTTATATTTTCGACACATTTATCCACTAGCCTGCTAAATATAACCACATGGTTTTCTTATCAGTACTTTAAAAGAATTGCCATTATTTCTATTAAGCCTTCTCCTCCCGCTGTGTTCCTTTATTTATTAAACAAAACCAGCATTCACCAAATCGTGGAGATAAACCAAAAATTGAGTACTATGAGTATTCACTCCCCTTTGCCACTCCGCACTTATTTACTCATCAAGTCCTGAGGACTCTACCTCTTGAAGAGCCCTCAAGTGTAGCTACTTTAAGTCAAGTCACCACCAGTTCTTATCTGCATTGCTGCAACCCGTCTTCAATTTATTTTTTTCTCCAGTCTTGGCTGTCACCCTCACTATCTTGTTTCCAAGTTCTCCACACTGCAGCTAGAGTCATCATTCTAAAATTCAAATCTGATCCTGTCATTTCCTCACTTAAATCTTTGCTCCTGGAAGTGAATGAGTAGAGACCTGTGTACAAGTCAAGACTCAGAACAAGAGCTATTGGACCTTCCCAAGTCTAGGCCCTTTTTTCATTCCAAAGAGCACCCACAAGTTGAGCAGTGTTCCTTCCTCGGTATTTCCTAGGCTTTTGAGGATGAGCACTAGTACTCCCCTGCCCCATGTTTAAATGAACATATCCTTTTTAAAATATTTTAATACCTTCAATCGTCAAATATAGCCAATGTATACACTATGTTTCTTATCTTGCCCATGACCTTTAAATAGGTAATGCAATTCTTGAGAGAAATCTCATTAATTATAATTCTAAATTTCCATCAAGTATCTTTGTGTTGTTGCCCCATGTACATCTTGCATTTTGTGACCTTATAAATCACTTTAACAGTACCTCTTTTGCAACATATGAAGACCTTGAGTCCCAGAGAGATTAATAGACTTATCCAAAGTAAGACAAAGCAAGGTCCTAACTCCCAACCACTGCAGTTTCCACTATATATTGCTACATACATAAACATATAACCAAAGTTTATTAGTACTTTGGGTCCTTTGCATGTGCTAAATGTACTTAATTTTAAGTTAGAATATCCTTGTAGTCTCAATGCTTTGTATTTAATTGCAAAAAAAGGGGGGGGAATGCAAATATTTAAAAAATAAAAAACACTGTACTTTATAGCACAATTATTGTAAAGATAACGCTGATATTTCATCACATAGCCAATTTATTTCTGCTATACATTTATTTTTCTGTGACTACAAAATCTTTTTACTGGTTAATCTATTTTCAGTGATTCAGTTTGTCTATTTCCAGATACTGCTGAATTTTCCAATTTTTTGTGTGTCTTTTCTTTCCAGAACAGCACAGTTTTTAATTATGAAAATTAATACCATTTAAAATCTAAGTTTTCTTACACTCATAACAAAAAATATGTGAAAAGGAAGATAACATAGATTTGAGAAAACTTTCTTTTACCAACTTAGTATTTTTTAAAGAAAATATGATATACACAGGGGTAATATCAGATTGTTATGAAAAGTAAACCATGAATATACTTTTTTTTAAATTTTGAAACCTACTAGTATTTAGAAAAAAATAAAGAACTGCAAAACTAGAATCTGTAGTAAGAATTAGAGGAATACGTGTCATGCTGACTGCCTTTAATTATGTTATGCCTCTGCCTTGTCTTTTTAATAAAGGAGGAAATATATGTAGAGCAGATGAGTTCCTTTGCAATAATTCCCTCTGCAAACTCCATTTCTGGGTGTGTGATGGAGAGGACGACTGTGGAGACAACTCTGATGAAGCCCCTGACATGTGCGGTATGGCATTTCACTTGGCTCTAGATGGCTCTCTCATCTCCCAATCTAACGCACCCGCGTGAATCAATGAAGTGGTGAAGGGAACCACAAATCTTATCACCCTGGGGCTAGATAGATAAAATATAACCACAGATACACTTTCGTTCAGGTAACAAGAGATTACCCTGTTCAAAGTTTATGACTTTATAGAGAGCCTTCCTGTATCTGAACTTTCACATGTCAACACTGTTCAAAAGATAGATTATGGTCTGTCTGAGAGGATTTGGAGTAGTTGACCTTTTGAATTGAGTAAGGTTCATGTAAAGACTTTGGCTTCATATCAAATGGGTACTTTAGTCTAAAACAATTTTCTTTTGACAGATAAGTACATGGAAAAAGTGTGAATAATAAAATTATGTGGTTCCACATGTCACCTGGAGATTTTATATATCTCTGTATAGATATATAATACAAATGTTATGCTGATAAATGAAATAGGAACTATTTAATATTTAAATCTAAAAATCTTCAAAAATGTTAGTGATTCTTCAAATTCAAGTTACTCCTGACTGATACTTGTCAGAAGGGTGATTTTGCAACCTACAACTACTAATGTATAATTTTAGATCTTTAAAATAAAGGTTTCATTATATTTGGTAAACATTTTTAATTCCTCTTTTCATTCTCTGTATCCAATCTCGGGAAGAAAGGTAATTTCACCTCTAATTTAAAGAAACCACTGCTTCAGATATAACTTAATAGCACATTAGGTTAGTTAAAGAATACATAGCATGAGTGCATGTACTTAAATCCTTTGTTCTATCTGGTGCATCAAGTTAGACCAATAGTGTTTTTTTTAAAATATGTCTTTTTTTTTAGTTTCAGAGGGAGAAAGGGAGAGGGAGAGAGAGAGATATAGAAACATCAAGATAGAGAGAGAAAGAATCATTGATCGGCTGCCTCTTGCACGCCCCCTACCGGGGATGGAGCACACAACCCGGCACACTCCACGACTGGGAATCGAACCGCGATCTCCTGGGTCATAGGTCGAGGCTCGACTGCTGAGCCACACTGGCCGGGCTAGACCAACATTTTTTGATAAGTTATGACTGACGACAAAGGTTACAGTTAAATAAAAAATCCAAAATAAGCAGGCAACGTAATTTTTTTAAAGGATTTAAAACTTGAAGAGTGTTCTCTGTGAGTATAACTGATGAGAGATATAACCAAATTTCCAATTCAATTTTTTACATAATCTTACAGAATAGACTCTATAGAATCACTAGGAATTACATTCTTTCTGAATCATATTACATGAAAAAAACGAGTTTATCTACCAAAATCAAGCCAGAACCTATTACGTTTGCGTGGGTTTTGTTTGTCTGCTTGTTTGTTTTTTTTATTTTCTATTTCACTTCAGCACAAAACTCATGGGTGGAAAGGAAATGTCTGGCAACTAATTAGCCATGGGGGGTTACAGAGTCACACCCCCAGGACCTCTTCCAGGGCCAGAAAGTGGTTCTCAGTGACATGCCACGCACCCGCTGGAAAACTTATAAAGTACATCTAGCTCGATTCTCTGGATGTTTTTGCATTTGCTCAATCATTAGTATCAAATCGAGTCAAACTATTATGTGCTGGAGACTATGCTTAGTAATTGGGATTTAAAAACATGAACAGCACATGTTTCATTTTTACAAGGAGATATTATTCTGTTTAGATAAATAATATTTTTCATACATTGTATTTCAGGCAATAGTAGAATTAAGTAAAAGGCACAGATAAGGCAGTGAGACTAAGATGAACTCTGCCTAAAGGGGAATTCAGAAAGCTACAGTGTTAAAGGATCTATATGAAAAGGCACCACAGGCGTAGTGAACAGTGTGGAGAAGTTATTTATTCATTAAACAAGTATTTGTTAAGCTAGGCACTGTGATTATTTTGATAAAATGATGAGAGGAACAGACATGGACCCTGACTTCACACAGCCGAGAGGCTGGTGGAAGAGCAATACTGATGATCATAGAAATATACAGGTACAAGCTATGATACATGCATTAAAGAGAAAGTATAGTAAGTTATGAAATTGTAGAACGGGAATTTTATTCAATCTTTAGTTATGAGAAATAACCTTTGAGTCTGAGTCTGAGTGTGAGAGAGAAATAGCTGCTGAGTAGGTGAAAGGAATGGGGTGGGTGGATGACACAGTGCTGTAAGCAGAGGAAGCAAGATGTAGAAAGGCCTGAGGCAGAGCAAACCAGAGCTTACTAGAAGAACTGGAAGATCTGTGTGCCTGGGGAGCACAGAGCAAGGGAGATACTGGTTTAGGATGAAACTGAAGAGACAGGAGAGATACTTGAAACCTTGTGAGTCTTGATAGGGATTTTTAGATTTAGCCTGAAAGCAATTAAAAATACTGAACATTTTAAGCAGAGGAGACATGTGGTCATATTTACATTTTTACAAATATCGGATAGAAAGAAGCAAGAGTAGTTAAGATGATGCAATACTCTAGGAAAGCTGTGCTGTTAGCTTGAATTCAGACAATGACAGCATATGATGACAAAGTATACACAGATCTGAAGGTTATTTAAAAGGAAAATAAATTAGATTAAATAGCGGATTGGATATAAGGGGTGAGGGGGAGGAAGTTGCCAAGTATAACTTACAGGGATGTTTTGGCTTGCACATTTGAATAGATGGGGAACATGGGAAGAGGAATAGTTTTACAAGTAAAATTAAAAGCCTGGTTTGAGATACATTTGAGAAAACACTCAAGTAGAGACTACAAATAGGTGGTCTAGAGATATAAGTTTGAGAGTTAGCATAAAATGTGGTGATAAATACTATGAAATTTGTGAGATTTAGGTTAGGTGGGAGTAAAACATCAGAAAAGAAGGGGATTAGAATAGAATATTGAGGGATACCAAATATCTAACTAAATATGAGCAACCAGAAAAGACTCAGGTAAGTAACCACAAAAGGATTAGCAAAAGCAAGCAAACAAGCAAGCAAACAGTGTAACAAAATAAATACCAAGACAATAAAAAGTCTCTAGAAAGATGGAATCGTTCCTGAAGAGTCAGGGGAAAAGGGGTTGCAGAATAGGTGAAAAAATTTAGTTTTGGATAGGATTAGAGTTCCCTTCTCTGTTATTAAAAAATGTTGAAATGAGTTGAATGAATTGATAGACCCTGTGTAGAAGTGCAATCATTTAATAAGATATTAACACATTTCCCCTCTTTATTTCTACTTTTTTATATGTGCAGTAAGAAGCAGATACATATATAGAATGTGGAAGGTTGGTGCTGTAGGGAGGTTTGAAAGGAATACATATTTAAATCATTATAGCAAAGTGTAAAAGAGTGACATGGCTAGATATATGTATAGGATTTTCAAGTAGTATTCAGTGCCCATCTGTCATTGATGCATATTTATATCTGTGGTATCAGTTAGCCTTGTGATATGATCATCTGCAATATTCCTGAACTTCCCAGATGCAGACATTGGGATAGCAGATGGTTTACTCATCTAAGTGTGTGGTTTCTTAAGATAACTAAGATGAAAAAGAGAAAAGGGCCAGAAAATTCAGATTATTTGAACAAAAGTGAATTTCTAAATGAGTGATTGGGACAGTGTCCAATGTATAATAGGTTACCAATAAATATTTATCAGATGAGTGTACTAAGAGATGAAACGCAAGCTAATGTCAACAGAGGGAAGTAAAGACAGAAGACGGCATTGGAAAATAAGGGAAAGGTAGCTGTCTCAATGGGCTAAAGCTGAGGTTTAAACTTTATGTTCCAGCTAAGGCTGAAGAAGTGACTTAATGAGACTGGTTGAATTAAAACTTTGGAAAAGTAGGAGATTGTGATCAGAATTTGGAGCATTCAAATTAGTGTTTTTGTAAATGAAATAATTGGAGGAAATAGGAAATCCAGCTATACCCATGTGTAATAGTGCTCCTCTCTGCAAGCAACAGGAACTGTCATTGGCTGATTTAAAAAGAAAAAAAAAAAAAATGTTGAAATCCACCAATGTCCATAGCCTTCTAGGGAGGTGGGCGGCCTGGGTGGATTAGAGTAAAAAGACATTTGGTATGAGAAACATAAAGAGCTAAGAGGCCCACTTGTTGGTTGGTTTGCTCATTTGGATGTTGAAATCATCCTGGATGGTGGAATGAATTTGGATGAAGACAAATAACCATGAAGGTACATGCTACAGTGTTCAGTGAATTAGGGAGCAAGTAACGCTTATGAAGTTGATGAGAAAATGGCAATAAGAAAGGGCTATGGTCAAATGCTTCTCCCTCAGAACAGCAGTTTTTGGTTTTAGTATATTTTTAAAAAATACAATGTGAAGATATGGTAACAAAGTTACCAAAGTTCTGGGAGCTATAGTAGGAAACTAGGATATCTTCAAACATAAGATAACATGAGGTATGTGCAATGTAAGAGACATTTCTAAAAGACCTATGGGGAGGAGCTATACTTGGAGTAACAAGCAGATTTCCGTTAAAGCAAGCAGGTCACCAAAGAGGAGTATGACATATGTAAGTAGCTAATAAAGTAGCATTGCTAGAAGACCAAGAATGGCATGGACAAGGTAATGGTAAATCTATTATGTCATGTAAAGTAGCTCAAATTGTATTCTGGAAATAATAATCAGATTAATGTGTTAGGTGGATTGTTCTGGTGGCTTTTAGAGAATCTTAGGCTGGGCAGTAAAACTGAGACATTTAGGATTCTACTGCAGTCAGTTCTGTGAGAGATAATAATAACTGAGCTATTGTGATTATAACTGGTATGCATGGAAAGAAGAGGGCAAGTTTGGGGACAATATCATCGGAACTTGTTGACTAATCAGTCAAAAGTCAGTGAGAAGAATGCATTTACAATAATCCCAGACATATGGAATGATGAGCCACTAACAGAACTATGGAAATAAGACAAATCTTATGTTTGGAGAGAAGGGAGTTGAGGGAAAATGACAGGAAATTGAGTTTTGAACTTGTTGAATCTAAAATTCCTATGGAAATGTTCCATAATTAATTGTGAGATGTTATATTTAGATAGCAAGTTGAAAGCCTTGAAGGTGTAGAGTCAAGTAAATCCATGAGAGTGAATGAGAAAGTCTAAGCAGAGAATTCAAGAGTGAGAACATGAGGGGACCAAGGAGAGAACCCTGAAATATTCTGACTGTGAGGATCAAGAGTAGTTATAAATGTTTCCTTCTTTATGGGTGAAAGGTTTTTGAAGAGATAGTGATAGAAAGAACAAGAGTAGTATTCCCTGGCTTCCATTGGTATCTCTTTAAGTCTCTCTCTCTCTCCACCCTCCCTCCCCACACATACATTAAAAATTAATAAACTGCCCTGGCCAGTGAGGCTCAGTTGGTTGAGCACAGTCCTGTGCACTGAAGGGTTACCAGGTCAATTCCAGGCAGGGCACATGCCCAGGTTGATACCTGGTGGTGGTGGTGGTGGTGGTGGGGCGGTGGAAGGCAGCCGATTGAAGTTGCTCTCTCCCTCTCCCTTCCGCTCTCTATAAAATCAATAAAAACATATTTTTTAAAAAATGAGTAAGCTAAGATCACCTTATGTGCCTCAAATACATAGCTACACATTTGTTTAGAGAGGCATAGAGTAAGAAACCCAGCTATAGTGTTATTGAGATTTTTTTTTCCTACTAAATGGCTTATTTTCAGTTTGGGGCCTGTAACATACACTTGCTGAAGCTCTATTCGGTATGAAATTGCTATTTCAGATAGCTAAGTGTCCTGCCATGTTGTATAAACTGAAGGCATAAATTAATTTGGTACACCAAGTGGAGGCAGCAAAGATAAGGCATCTGGAAATGAGACCACGAAATTTGGCTCTGTATCTTATTTCATTCAACCTTTCAGCTGTGCACTCTTTTCTGTAGTTAATATAAATAAGTAGGATCATAAGCTTCTATTATCACACATGTTTCTAGTATCTACACATAGACAATTTCCACAACAAAACATATTCAGAAAAAGCTAGATTATGGATTTGAGAAGAAAGAAAAAAGAGAATGACAAAA
Organism: Miniopterus natalensis; assembly: GCF_054644295.1. Classification (NCBI taxonomy): domain Eukaryota; kingdom Metazoa; phylum Chordata; class Mammalia; order Chiroptera; family Miniopteridae; genus Miniopterus; species Miniopterus natalensis. Next base: position 64,444,598 of record NC_142088.1, read on the forward strand.
GAGGTCAGTGTAGCTGAAGGAGCTACTTTGGTTTTTCTTTTTTTCAGTCAAATTTCTTTGCACACCCACAAGACCTCACAGATGCAGAAATAACAGAATATGCCTGCAGCCTGAGCAAATGTGCAATGGGATTGATGACTGTGGGGACAACTCAGATGAAGATCATTGTGGTGGTAAATCCATTTCATGTGAAATAATTGATTCAGTGACAGCTGTAAGATAATATAATGATTCTAAAGCTCAAATTTTAAAAATAAATAAATGTTTCATGTGTATGTCTGAGGGTACTTTTTTTGGCACTTGATTTTCTGACAGGATATGAAAATAATCTGCTAACATTTTCTTTGCATAGCAGAGCTGTGCAACTTAATCGAGAGTCTCTACTACTCCATAAATCTCTTTATAGTCACTTTATTAAAGAAAATACCAAGTAAGAAAAATAATGTAGTGGTTTAAAAATGTTCTGTTAAAGAGCTCCTTGAGTTGGAGAGGGCAGATATGTATAAAGAGTGTAAGTATGTGTACACAATCCCTTTTTCACAATTCTGAAATTAAAAGAACTCTTAAAGGCTTTACTAAAGTATGTGGCAAAATGGGTGATAAACACTGACTTGAACTAGTCTGAGGCAGTCAATATTACTTTTTAAAAATCCCACTTAGGGTTATATTTGTATATTTTCTTGTGGAAATAGGTAGTGTTTCTTATAAGGTAAATACACTGTTTTTATAAAAATCCAATAATTTCAGGATTTTTAAAATTTGGCCCCCAAATTTGGCTACAAATAAAGGATTGTGGACCTATGTTTTCTATAACATTTAATAAAACCTTAGACTTGTTATATACACAATACATTTGTTTTGATTTGGTGAAACACTAATCATTTTATAATGACTCTGTAGGTAAGCTTACATATAAAGCAAGACCTTGTAAAAAAGACGAGTTTGCTTGCAGTAATAAAAAATGTGTACCCATGGCCCTCCAGTGTGATCAGCTTGACGACTGCGGAGACGGTTCAGATGAGCAAGGCTGCAGAATAAGTGAGTTTGTTTTCTGTTTACATGCAGTGGCACACAAGTCCATTTTTTAATTCATTGTCACCAAATCTTTTTTACTACTGTGAGAAAAAAAATTGCAGTTCAAAATGTGCTTAAGTAATATCATTTTTTAAGCTTTTCCCAAAGCACACTTGAACATCACTGAAATTAATATCAGAAAGTTTGAGGTGGAAAGGCTGATTTCGCTGTGAGTCACCTTGTTGGAGCTGGAGCTGACAACTCAATATCCAAATACAGACTTTGAGGTCAGCGAAGAAATCTATATCACTTAGCATTTTAGTTTATAAAATATAATTTTAATACTTTTTGAATTTTATAAACATTAACATTTGTTAAATCAGAATAAATCTTTTAATAATTTTATTCAATGTTTTAAAATTGTAATCTATTGCTAAATTATTCTTAAATAAATCATCATTGTGTTATTCAGTTAAAGTGCTATGGTACTTGAGTTATTAGACCTTGACTGCTAAGCATTTTGTGTTCAGATAATGTTTTATATTTTATTTTCCATATTAAAAAAATGATTGAACTGACAACCCTAAATTAAGGTTACTTATAAAAGCTACAAAATACTTCTTACTTTTGAGTCTTATTTTCTTCTCATTTATGCATCTATGTTGTTCCTCACTAGTTGATGAAGCAATTCACATCAGGATGTACCCACACATGGAATCTCATCCATAGTATAATTCCACTCATGTATCTTAATTAATTATAAACTATTCAAGAGTTTGTCAGGATTAATAATGGTTACAATTCTGATAATTAAATTCATATTTCTCAATAATTTGATTTATTTAGTTAAAATAGAGGAAGTTTAATATTATCCCTATAATATTGTCACTCTAAAATGTTTTCCTGAATGGTAGGTAAAGCGATGAAATTATAATAGCTATGCTGGGAATTAAATATAACTCAAATTTCATCCTAGCCTGTGTTGCAACCCACGCTATAGAAGTTTAAGAACTTATGATGGTGCCCACCTGCTCGAGTAACATGTAGTACTCGTGATTGTGGTGTGAATAGTGAGCTGAGTTTAACAATACACGGCTACATCTCTAGGTAGTTTCTAGGAGATGCTTTGGTTCTTAGAGAAGGGTACGGTACTGATACATCACAACATTGTAAAGAGAGCTTGTCATTATAATCATTGATTCTTAACTTCCTTTTAGAAAGCAGTGTAGCTTGGTCATAGCTATAAATATCAGCTGTAAGCAATTTGGTCTAAACTATATGCAGTGCAATTGAGTTCAGTTTCTATCTGCTTCTATGCCTTTATAAGAAAAGAGGGCTTATAAGGAGAGAAGACCGTAATTTTATAAATTCAAAAAGAGTCATCTACGGTAAAATACATATAATTCTAAATTAAGAACAAAAGTAAACTCCCACTTCAGGAATTAGAATGATATTAGTTTTGATCATATTTTTAAATCCCAGCTCCCACTGAATATACCTGTGAAGATAATGTGAATCCATGTGGAGATGATGCATATTGTAATCAAATAAAAACATCTGTTTTCTGTCGCTGTAAGCCTGGATTTCAAAGAAACATGAAAAACAGACAGTGTGAAGGTATAGTACTTTTCCTCACCAGCTTGCTCTTAAATCTTTAAGTTTTAAATGACTCGCAAAGCTGCTAAATTGCAAGATGAGAGGGGGATTGATTTTCATTAAAATGGTGTGTCTATGGGTTACCAGTTTACTTATGAGAGTGCAAATCCCTTGGGTCGAGAGCCTGTTTGTTTGTACCACTAAGCTAACCATCACTGAGGCTACAGAGTCTTTTCTGTAGCTGATTCAGACCTCCAGGAATTCCAATAGTATTATTATAATTCTCTTTTGAAATGCAAGCAATGAGATTGCTGTTTCATGACCCATTGGAGAATTAGAGGCATTTCATGAAGGAGCATGTTGATGATGACCCATTTCTCTTGAGTTGTGGCACTTGCAGTAATGCGATAGGCAATTCACTTTTAGAGAATTGTGGGCTTTTGTCCTAACACCACGTCTTAAACCATGCTTCGTGTTGCCAAGATGTGTCTTTTAAAATTCAAAGACAGGATCTAAATAAATCTCCGTCAGCTTACTTGAGATCATTTAAAAATTGAGCATGTAGGATAGGCAGAATCTCATAGTAAGTTATATGTATAATTTAAATCAGGGCTTTAACTATTGAGTCACGAAATACCATATGCACTTTCTACACGTTTCTTCATTAAAATTGATATTATTGTGATTAGAGCCTGACTAAAATCATCTGACTGGCTTATCCAGGATAAATTCAAGTCTTACAATGCTTTCACCTACCAGCTTCCTTTACTTCTTACTGTCTCTTTATGTTATACTTGGGTTTAAAAAGGGGGTGGGGGGGAGGTATATAGTGTCAATCAAATGGACTTATTGGAATAAATTTATACTCAGCCAAAGAGAAACAAGTGTATCCATGTCATATTTATGTACATTTTGGGTTGTATACTTATTTGGATGATTCATGACATTTTATTTCTCCATTAACATGGGACACTGAAAACTAGCAAACTGCTTTTTTTTATTTTAATAAGAAAGCAAATTATTTCTCAAAACTAGAATGTTTCTTGCTTCCTAGAAACTGTCGATTGTACATAAGCACACATACTACACACAGACTACAAGTACAACATCTCTTCAAGATTTTAATTTCAAATAACATTAATTAACTCATATTTATTTGTGAATAGTGGTCTCTGTTTCCTGTATATACTTACAAATTTAGAAATCCTATTTTCAGAATGTTCTTTATTTTTTAATTATATTTCATAACTTGCAAGTTACACTCTGTTTAAATTGCTGTGAATCCACTGAAACTTTTGTTGTGCAAATGAATAATTTTTGAACTCCAATAAAATTTGCATCTTTACCTGATAAATGAAGATTTAACATAAGGAAAAGCAGTATTGACTTGGTGTGAAGGAGGGGATAGACATTACCTTGGTTTGTAATAAAAAATAACTTAAATTTGTACTCTTCCTTTATATAGCTAAGAAAAAAAATAGCTTAAGAAATAATTTGATGTCAGAGCCGAAACTGTTTGACTGGAATGCCTAAAGGAAAGAAATCGTGGGACTGGCAGGAGAGCGATAGAAAGGGAACAGCAGAGGCTGTGGGCGAGGCGCTGGTTCAGGATCAGACATGTGTGGGTTGCCTCTGGTCACTTCCGAAGCTCATGCAACAGGCATGATTACAGAGATGAAGATAAATGCTGATCCTGGCCACCACAGGACCCTGTGGGGGAACTGAGGTTTTATCAGATCAAGCATATTTTTATTTATTTTGATTTCCTGTCAAGTGGAAACCGTAGTAACAAATAACGTACTGTTTAAAATGACAGGTGTCAAACAAATAAAAAATGTTTGTCATAATAGTCTTTGGTGATTAAGTGCTGATTACATGTATTTTACTCAATCTCTGATGTAATATCAAAATAAGTAAATAGATTTTTCTTTACCTTATTACCCTACATTTCAAGCATGGAAATGAATTCTCATGACAGTGCTTAAGCTCTCCTTGGGCAAAGCATCATAGCAGAGACGGCAGAATCAGAAAGCCTTGGCACTGTCACTTACAAGTGTCCCTGGGAGAGTCTGTGAGCCTTTGAAGCACTATTGAGCACCAAACAAAGATAATTATTATTCTGATTATCCTTAAGTTCTCTAATTCGAGGGAAGGACTTATATCACAGATTCATTACATAATTAGAGCAACTATATGTGATATAAGAGGCCAAGGAATTATGCTGATAAAAGCAGGAGAGGAGGGAAATAAACAGAAAGTAGATAATTCACCAGAATCACCTGATCTCGATCCTAGCCCTGCTCAAGTGATTCAAACCAGAGGCAGGTGCTGAACACAGAATATTGCCTGTGATTGATGGATTTATTACTTATGATTTATATATATTTATTTATATAGGCATCCAGTTTTTATTCATTTATTTATTTATTTCACGTAGCCCTTCTTGTTACCTAGTCCCTTCATATATATGAAACCAGAGGTGTATTAGAGATACATCCAGATCTTCGTTCTTTGCCAGACATTGTGCAAAATGCTGTCAATATAAAATGAGTAAATCACAATTTATGCTCCGAAGAGACTTGACAGTCAAGTAGAGGATATGAATATATAGCAACATGTTTGAAATATAGTGTGAACAATCCTGTAAGAGAAAAATACTGAACAGCAGAGCGCAGAAACTGTGGGATGGATAGTCACTGCTAGACATTGATGGAGACCAAGGAAGGCTTCACATCAGGTGAATATTGAAAAATGAATAGAATTTTTTTTCATAAAAGTGGGAAAGGACATTATATGACATGTGCAAAGGTATAGAGTTACGTAATCAGAAACAGGCTTCAGAGGAAACTTCAAGATCTGTTTATTTGAGTAAGTGCAAACATTAGGGGAGTTTCAGATATTTCAATGTTTAAGTGGGTTAATGAGCAATGTACAAACAGCTGATAAATTGTTAGAGTGAAACTATTGTGAAAAATCATCACGGCCTAAAAATAATACACAAGCTGCAGGTAAGGATTTGAAAAGACAATAAAAGAAATAGAAATAAGGAAAAATGAATTTGTCATGTTGCGGTGTAGAGGGGTAGATGCGCTAGTTGGGGGCATGATGATGCTATTTTCATCTCTTCTTTTCAGACGTTAATGAGTGTTTGGTCTTTGGCATGTGTTCCCACAAATGTATAAACATGGAAGGGTCATACAAATGTGCATGTGACCAGAATTTTCAAGAAAGAAACGGCACCTGCATAGCAAAAGGTAAGGTTATAGCCATCATTTCAAATGATAGTATAATTTTGCTGTAAATATCCTGTAGGGGAAAAAATGTTCATGTTGTATTTTAGCAATAGCTTCATGCCTAATAATATAAAATAAGTCTCTTTGTTAATGCTGATTAATTTGATCAGTTGGTTTATTATTCTTAATTTAATTTTGGATGGTTTATAGACATGACAAATGCATGGTTACTGTGAAAATCACTTTTGTGTTTGAATCAATTGTAAGGAGGTGTAAAAGTTTAAAAGTGAATGTGATAGATTAAGAAAGTATCTTTCTTTACGGTCCACTTTCTGTGTGAGGAGAAATTATTACACCATTGGGATAAAAATAACAGGTTAAAGGTTAGCAGTATAAGGAGAATGGAATTTTGAGTAAGAGTTTAAGAGGTTTTAAAATAAAATCATGCTTTCAAATTCAGATTGCCTCCACTTAATATCATTTTTAAAAATTAAGTGACAGTTATAAATTTGAGGCTTTTTTAGGTATGAATTTTAGTATTCATATATTTTAATACATACTGTTGTAACTTAAGTATTGTTAGCTACAGGGTATGATTGGACAATGCTAATAAGATTGGTAATAAGAAGCAGTGGTTCGAGGATGAGCTATGGAGTAATATGTACTTGGCTGACTGTGTGGCCTGGGGAAGTTATTTGACTCTGAGCCTCAGTTCTTCAACTGTAAAATGGGAATTTTAATGCCTACTTTCCATTATTGTTGCAAGAACAGGAGATAAATTGTGAAAGGCTTAACACAGTGCCTGCCACATAGTATACTTTCACTAAGTGAGAGCTACTAAAACTATAGAATTCAACTATGCCTCCTGCATAATTATTTTTGTAAATTTGCAAATACTTTGCATGCCATTCAATCTTACTTTATGGTTTCATTAATATTTTAATTAATAATTTTAGGATTTACTTTAGGTGTTTACTTGTCTTAGAATGAATATGACATTAGTATACTATTGTAGGTATCAAAACTTCAGGCTAGAAAGTTCCACTAAGCACAATTGTAGATAATATTGAGGCGATGACAATCTAATGTAGTAAATACTGATATCTTTGTGTAATAAAAAATAAAAGAATATTTAAGATATGTGAATATTTGAAGAAGAAGACTATTCATGTCTTAATTATCATTTTTTAACCTAAGGTAATGATCAATCAGGTGCATAAACTAAATGCTTGAAGCTTAATTAGTACACAATATAGCATCTGAATTTAAAAAGCATTAGAACAATGTACTGTAACTTACCAAAGAAATCCTTCTTTATACAAAAAATAACTACTACCAATGCTTAATGTGTAGCCAGAAAGTAAGTTTTGCCCTAGGAAAACCTACATTAGTAACTCTTAGACATGTTTAGGTAACTATGTATTAAACATAAGTCATGAAGGTTTTAAAACAGTCTAAAGTTGGTTGATTTTTACTGAGCAAGAAACTGTTTTAAGAATAACAATTCGAGATAATTTAACAATACAATCATTGCTTTGACATTAGTTGAAACTTACTTTATTTTTGTATTTTATTACAATAATCTCCAGGCTCTGAAGATCAAGTTCTCTACATTGCTAATGACACTGATATCCTGGGTTTTATATATCCATTCAACTACAGTGGCGATCATCAACAAATTTCTCATGTTGAACACAATTCAAGGATAACAGGGATGGATGTGTATTATCAAAGGGATTTGATTATTTGGAGTACTCAGTTTAATCCAGGCGGGATTTTCTACAAAAGGATCCATGATGGACAAAAAAGGCAAGCAAACAGTGGCTTGATTGTAAGTAAACAGTATTGAATATTTCAAGGCTCGCCTCTTCCCACCCTCCCTTATTTTATTTTGCTCTATCAATCACAATATCTGATTATAGGAGGTAATTAATATATTTATTCAATGGTTCTTCCCAATAGTTTCCCTATGTAGAAATAAAACAATTTTCTACTCATTTATTCTCATAGCTACATATAAATTTGTTTTACTTGCATAATATTATGCTTTTGTTTTCATGTATTTGACTTAGTTACATAAAAATGGTAACAAATAATACCAAACATTTCTACACCATGTTATATTTAACAATGTTTAACAATGTATTCGGCCCTCGCTGGTTTGCTCAGTGGTTAGAACATGGCCCCAGGGACAGAAGGCTCCAGGTTTGTCAAGGGCAGTCAAGGGCACGTTGACTGCAGCCTTCATCCCTGGCCTGGGTCTGGCCGTGTGAAGAAGGCAACGAATCGATGTGTCTCTCTCACATCGATGTTTCTCTCCCTCTCTCTCCCTCCCTTCACTCTTTCTGAAAAGCAATGGAAAAAATATCCTCAGGTGAAGATTAAAAAAAAACAGAAAAAGAAATTTAGGAGCATGAGGTTTTTTTCATCATGAGATGAAATTAGAACCATAACTTTTTTGTTGTTAGAAAATAAACTGTCAAAATATGCAGGGAAAATCATTTCACTTTTAACACTGGAGAAATACTTGTATTCTAGGACAAGAGATCAACGCCCTAGTGTAAGCATTTCTTCTGACTTTTGATAACTGTGTTCCAGGGAACCTCCCAAACAGAGCAGTACTGTTTGCTAGTATATGATGGACATGTTGGCTATCATGGTTATTTCTTTGAGGAAAATACACTAGAACATTTATTTAGATTTGTGGTTGTAGGCTATCTTCTATTTGTTTTAAGGCATGTCAATTTAGTGTGTGTTTTATATTTTGAAGTAACCTTGGAAAAAAAATGACAGGTAAATACTTATTTTTATGGGGTCTGGCCCTTTGTTGTACAACCAAAAAGCCAAGTGCTGTCCTGTCACAGTAGGATATAATTGAAGCTTTGTATTTCAAAAGACTCAGAGGAACCTATCTGGAAGTCCTCTCCACCTTTCCCAGTGGCATCTACCATAAAGGTGTGAGCTACATGAATAGCATTTGATAGAGCTCTGGAACATACATTTTATCTTATAGACAGCGATCACTTTAATTTAAAGGAAGCAATATTCACTGTCAAACTAAGGTGAAATTAACTGTGAGTAAAACCCCACATATATCAAAGCTGTGTCCTCAGTTCTTCCTCCCCCAGACAGAATGGTATGCTATAGCTTTAGTTCTGTTAGAGCAATTCTTAGACAGAATCAAGGAATCCATAAGATCGCTCTGCCCTCCCTCGCTCACGTACAATTTATTTCCTCTTCAACAGACCAAAAGGCGGACAGAGCCTTGGCTGCCTTTAGCTTTTCTTTATCTATAAAACAGAGGTCTGCTTTGCGAAAACGTCGCTCTTATGGTACCATTCCCCCTGTTATTAATGAAGTGATGAAGGGTACACGCCATGGAGTTACACGGCCTGGGTTTTCATTTTGTTCCTATTGCTGACTAGCCTCTAACCTCTCCTTGCTCTAGTTCATAAAGTTTGCTGAAGAATCTGTATTATATGTTTAGTATTGTTAACAGTTATGCTTGCCATTAAAAAGATGGTGATGATGATGATGATGATGGTAGAGATGGTGATCACGATGATGTTTCTGATGATGATAACTGGCTAGGTGTTCTTTTCCATGATGCATATTATCACATTAAAAATCATTTGTAACTTAATCTTGTCAGAATTTTGTAGTTGCTAAAAATATATCTATAATTGTTATTATGACTTTTCAGTGAAAATGATTTGATAATTGTTTTGGTTTTGTGCTTAGAGAAATTTGATGATCAGTGTCCCCTAGTGAACAGAGTTTATTATAGGTCAGAGGCCAAAATTGTTTAATGTTTGGTAACTAAGTTTTTATTTTATATGCACAAAATGTAACTGTATATATTTTATTGGTATATTTATATTTATTTACAAGTATATATTTTAATATTTCAATATTTAATTTTATTAATGTGTCATAGAATCTTTCATAGCCAATGGCAAAGCTATTGATTAGCCTTTTCTAGTAGGATAAAAACTTTTTTAGTTTTTTAATAGTAGTCATTATTTGTGTTATATCATCTAGACTTTTTGTTTGTTTTTTTCTCTCTCTTCTTAGACCTACACATAACTAACAGTATTCACTAGGAATAAAATTGGGTACAGTAGAGTATATTTTCTAGGAGTCCATTACAGTGAAGTAGATGTCATAATTATAAGGTTGGAAACTGAGCCATGAGTTTTTAGCACCATGTTCTAAGCCATCAAGCATTCCATAGAAATTTCAGCCAATGCATTGTTTTTAAGACAGTACTTAACGGCTACACTAATGAGGGCAATTGTTTAACTTTGCTTCTTATATCTTTTTGTAACTCTGATATCTCAATATTATAAATATGGAATGAAGCCGTACTTACCGCCTTAATTTAATGAGCAATGTGTATTCTAGAGTAATTAAACGACTTACCTACGGCCATGCAGTTATAATGTGACCACATTTACATTTTAACTTGAGAGACTTGTTACATCTTTAAGTCTCAGTTTCCTCATCTAAAAAATAACTATAGCATTGGAGTGGACAATTTCTTAAATCCTTCCTAGAAAGTAAATATATATGATTTCCAAAAGATGTGTGACATAGTTATGTCTATTAAATTATTACAGGGACAATTTGTATTTATTCCCCTAAAATCTATCTCATGTATAAATAATTGATTTTCTACCCTTACGAATTACTCTGCCATGTATTGTCTTTGCTCTTTTACAGTCACTAGCTAGTCATCTATTAGTTTAATGAACATGCTATCTATTTCACCTAAGTTTTGACACAAATACTGAATGATACAGACCTGAGAATTGCCCACTCCTTTGAAAATAAAACAAGATTTTTTTTCTAAGCTGAATATAGAACACTGATTTTTTTATGAATAAATAGGTGAAAGAAAAAAACCCCACAAATCAAAGTATGCATACTTTCCTTATAACCCCATTATCAATTAACCAAATGTGAGGAGTTAGCCATGTAATTGCAGAATGTCTTAAAGCATATTCACAGATATTGAAAATACTGAAATATTTCCATCCCTGTAAAGGTAGGAAATACATTGTGTCAGATATCAAAGAAAGATTACTCAGATAACTAAATGTTTCCTGAAGTCCATTCCAAAGAAAGGTAATATTTAATGTGATTTTTTTGGGGGAAAGTTGTGAGGGGAATACTCTTCTGTAATCTTTGAAAATGGTTGAAATACTAATTATAATTACAAATTTAAATTTCAAATGTAGACTAAGTTATTTATACATAGGAATTCTTATGATTTTATAACCCCCAGGGCTATCCAAAATAGATAATTTATTTTTTCTTTAAGAAAATTAAATAATTTAAAATTTAAAAGACTCGCATGATTCAATCTATATGTAAAGCATAATGAGATTTCTGAATTGGAATTTTAGTAGTCAGAGCAGAATATGATAACGTTATGTAACAATTGAACATACTTTCTGGCAATTTATCATTTCTAGTGTGAAATGCTGTGCAGCAAAGGACGTGATGACTAGCAGTATAAAGTAGGTCAATGCTTGTAAAAATGCAAATGACGAAAAGTACAGATTAGATTTTTACCATCAAAGAACTAAATATTCTGGAGCAAAACAAATTGTTCATCTGATCTACCTGATTCTGTGAAGTGAATACGAGATGCTATTTTTGGCATATTGTCTATTATGCAAAAGAGGATGTTCAGAATGAACATGCTTATAATTTTACCCATGAATAATCATATCTTTTCTTCAAAAAGGCGATTTGGCCCTTCCCCCCCCCCGAAAATCTTTTAACAAAATATTCAATTAAGTTATCTTTACTAGGTTTCAACTTTTAATTGGAGTCTTAGCTAAAACCTTTCACCCAATAGATGTCTGTATTTCGCAAACACATGCACACAAACTTGCACGTGAGCATGTAGGTGTGCATACATGCCCACACTTAAGCGTGCATGTGTGTGCGTACATGTGTGTATGTGTAAAAAAACCTTCAAAGTCTTATTTTAGGGCATTAGGTACTGGTAAAAGTTGATAGTTTCTTTTTTCATTCTTTTTAATTTTTCTTTATTATTATAAATTGATTATTATTATTACAATTCTCAATTGAAACTGTCTATACTTGCATAGCAGGAAAAACCTTTAAAACCATCTGAATTTGTTCAAACCAGTCCACAACTGTAATAATTTATTATGATTACTTTGGAAGAAATCTAAAACTATCAGATCATTACATTATTGCCATTTTGTATTGTTGATTGCATGAGACAGGCATTCAACATGACATACTGATTAAAGTTAAATTGCTCTGTAACAGTTATGCTAATATTTAAAATTTTACTGAATGTAAATCTTATATGACTGCATAAAACATATGATTCCATGGTTAATAATCCTGAAGAAATTATTGATCAGACCATATAGCATTGTAAGGAGAATCAGTCAAGTTTTATTCATTCATTTCCAAAGATTTATTTAAAGATTTCTGTTTATTAGGTTTGGTGCTGGGTTCTTGGGATACAATAATGGGAACAAAGAGTCTTGTTCTCATGAAGTTTAGATTCTGGGGAACAAAGACAAAGTCAAGTAAACTCATAAATAAATAAATACTAAAACATTTTCATTTTAAAAAATATACTGAAAGAAATTATAATGGACCAAGAAAGAAGCACTCAGAGTTGTAAGAATTCTTTGGATAGGGTGGTCAGTTAAGGCTCATTCGAAGAAGAGAGGAGATTTGAGCTAGACCTCAGAGGACGTAATGTCACCTTATTTATATCTAAGACAACTAATGGCTTTTTATGTAGAGACTATTGCAGTCTCAAAGGAATGGAAGGTAGTGTGTACAAATTTAACTGAAAGTGTTTGCAAACAGGATGAATGTGGAAAATGGGAATAGGAAGGACTTGGGTTGATTCTTAAGTTTCTCAATTATGCAACTTGATAGGTCCTGGGGATGATAAGCTTTGGATATACTTTTAGTCATGTTAAGCCTGAGATGGCTACAAGAAATTCAAGTGAAATATCAAGTAGTCAGTGGTATATTCAAGGCTTGGTCTTAGATCTTTGGGTTAAAAAATAGAAGAGTAGATGAGGTACCTAAAGCTCTGAAGCTAGGTTCAGTTACCTGGGAGAGAGTACAAGGGAAGCAAAGGACTGGAGCAAAGCTCTTAACCAGATTAAAATGATGACAAGGTGTAGCCAGTACATTAGGAGAAAACAGGAGAAAGTAGAGTCACAGAAACTAAGAGAGGTTGCTGTTTTGAGAAAGAGGTTGAGAATTAGGACAAAGCAGTATTCAATAAATTTGGTGATAGCCATTAAACATCTTGACAAATGCTTGGAGTCATCAAGGAAACTGACTTGAGGGAGCATTCAGTGTTTCTACATCAGTGGTTCTCAGCTGGGTATTATCTCCACCCCAGGGGAGATTTGGTAATGCCTGGAGTATTTCTGATTGTCACAACTGGGAAGTGTTGCTGGCTTCCAGCGAGGACAGGCCAGGAAGTCTGCTTAACACCCTGTAAGGCATAAGCTGGTCCCTCACAACAAGAACTTATCCTGACCAAAATGTCAATAGTGTTAGAGCTGAGAACCCTCACTCTACATAGTAAAAATGTCAGTCTCTTCTGTCAAGCTTTAAGTGGATCTTTTTGTTTCACCGTTTTATGTAACAATAGCCCTTAAATACAAAATGGTTCTAAAATCATTCATTGAACTTGGCCAGTGTGGTTCAGCAGTTGAGCATCAACCTAGGATCCAGGAGATCGTGGTTTGATTCCAGGTGCAGGCACATGCCCGGGTTATGGGCTTGATTCCCAATAGGGGGAGCAGGGGACAGCCGATCAATGACTTTCTCATCATTGATGTTTCTGTCTCTCTCTCTCCTCCCTTCTTCTCTCTAAAATCAATAAAGACATATTTAAAAAAATTAAAAATAAAATCATTCATCAATATAGTTATTCTTTTATTGATCTCTTGTTTTTCCTCTCACCTTCTCAGTCTCTTTTGCTAGATTTTTTTCTCCTTCCTTCTTAAAATTGAAATGCCCCCAGGCTCAGACCTTGGTCATCTTTTTTTCTATCTTTCCTCACATCCTTGTGGACTTTATATAGGTTTGTGGTTTAGCATATGTCCATATGCTAACAGTTACTAGTAGATATTTGGCTCTGTCCAACTGCTTACTTTGCTTTTCCTTTTGGATGTTTTAAAAAATCCCCAAAGTAGCACACCTAAAAATGAACTTCACATATGAGCCACAAAACCTGCCTTCCCAATCTCATATAGTGGCAACTCCATTTTCCAGGTGTTCAAACTAAAAATCTTGGAGTCATCATCTTTTTCTCTCATAATGTGAAAGTCAGACAATGATGTTTAATCTACCTTCAAGGTACATGCAGGAGCCAACTACCTGACAGCTTTGCTGAAAGTAACTAATTTTGAACTGTCAACTTTCTTCTCAGTTGGCCTCCTAACTGGTCTTCTTCCTTCCCTTCTGACATCACAATAGCCAGAATGCTCCAGGGATTAAAAAACCTGATCTCTTGTTATTTTTCTGACTTCATCAAATGCTACTTTCCCCCTTACTCTTCTCCGGGGAAGCGTTGGTATTTATAAAGCTCACCACTACCTGCTAATATAAGGACTTTCCTAAAATGTTCTCTTGGCATAAAATATTTTTCAGCCAGATATCCTACATGACTCAATTCCTGAACTCCTTCAAGTTTTTTCTCAAATATCGACATCTGAATCCATAACTTATTGATAATTGCAGTCTATTGCTCCACTCCCATTCTGGGTTCCTCACTAACCTGCTCTTTCTTATTAAACTGCCACATAATTTACTCATCTATTATATTTACAATCTATTGTCTACTTCATGTTGCTATAAATAAATTCCTAGATGGCAGATATTCTTACTCTTTTGGCCACTACTGTAATCCTAACATCTAGAACACAACACGTCATAAAAATAGGTATATATATATTTAAATTAGAAGCAATAAACTAATTGAAAATCTTTGGTATTCAGGGCGATAGTATATCAATCTTTTTTAAACTTTATTTTTATTGTTGACACTATTAAAGATGTCCCCATTCCCTCCCCCCTTTGCCCACCTCCACCCAGCCTCTGCCCCCTTTTCTCTCTGGCCATCACCACACTGTTGTTTGTGTCTATGGGTTATGCATATATGTTATTTGGCTAATCCCTTCACTTCCTTTCATCCCGTTCCTCTCTCCCCTGTGACAACTGTCAGTCTGTTCCCTGTATCCATGCCTCTGTTTCTATTTTGTCAGTTTATTTTGTTCATTAGATTCCATATATAAGTCAAATCATATGGTATTTGTCTTCCTCTGACTGGCTTATCTCACTTAGCATAATAATCTCCAGGGCCATCCATGCTGTCCCAAAAGGTAAGATTTCCCTCTTTTTTGTGGCTGAATAATATTCCATGGTGTAAATGTACCATAACTTTTTTATCCACTCATTTACTGATAGGTATTTGGGCTGTTTCCAGATCTTAGCTATTGTAAGTCTTTTACAGTTATTTTTTCTTCTGCAATATTCAATTAATCACAAATTTAAATACTTTTATCTTTAGCTATATCTCATTTTTATCTACTTCTGTCTTACAAAACCTAGATTGAACTTCCACATTCTTCATTCCGGAGTCCATCCAGTAAGCCTCCTGAGATTTTCCTGTATTTCCATTTGGTCCCAATCTCTATCCATTCTCTAGGCTGTAGCCAAAATAACCTTAAAACCTTAATCTAATCACTTTTCCCTACTTAAATCCTAATGCATTTCCATTGGTTTACAAGCCTCTCCAAGATAATGAGCTTCAGCTTTCATCACGCCCTTCCCATATCCTCACACACCTATGAATATACCCATATACACCCACAAACACATTTTTTCTAGCCATAAATAAACCATACTTTATTTCCAAGAATGCAACTTGACTTCAGAATCTTCAATAAATGGTATTCCCTCTGCCACCTTTAATTATCACGACAAACCAAAGCTGCTTTACTAAGAAGCCCTTTTTCATTATTGTGTTTTTCATTGAGATTGGTCTTGGTCTTGTTTAGACACTAGAAATCTCAGCCTACATGAGATATTTTCAGGTCTTCCAGAAGGCCTAACTGAACTGTGACTGTTTGCAGGGACAGGATCACAGAAAGATTGACTATGATCAGAAGAATAACAATTGCATACCAGGGAAGTAGCCTATGAGGTGACCTCATTACCACTGCAGGTTCTGTTTAGACTTGGAAATGGAATTGGTAGTTTATCTAGGGAGTAATCATACAGTATGAAGCAGATTTTAATAGAACTGGCAAGGAAATGATATATAAAACTTAGCAGTACACCCACACATCTTCACAAATTGAATGAATCTGATGGATGAGAGACAATGAATTATGAAAGTCTAATTTATGTGTTCATAATACACACGTACAGGTCTGCTGCACAGAAAATGTTCCTGTTCGTCCACAAGACGCTGACCCAATGATCCTGGGGACGTGCTTTCCACATGTGCTTCTCTGACTCTTCTTTTTCTGTTTATTGTGTCTTAACCCCCTTTCTTATAGATTCATGATTTATTCATTAAAGTCAACTTCTTTTGCCTGTTTAAGGCATGACTTTCAATTCAGCTTATAGGCAAATAAAGGTGTGAAATCGATTAGGCACCCGGGTGAGGGGGAAACGGAACACAAGTCCCTTTAGAACAAGGGGCAGCAGATTGATTGCTCTCCTAGGGAGCTAGTTTGCTTTTGATACACTGATTCATAGAGCCTAATGTTTACAAGAAGACAAAAGGTACATTTTTAAAGTGATATAGCTTTAATTTTAAAGCCAGAGTCTAAAGTTTAATGTTTTTTTAAACTGTAACTTAAATTTAGTCAATTTAACGTTTTACAATCTCTGCTTTCAGATATCTCTGCAGTGCCTCTCAGGCGTTTAAACTGCAATTGCCAGAAGGCAACTTGACTCCTTAATTCCAGGCCACTCAATAGGGAGATGGTATCAAAATCATCCCCGTAAACACCAACACATTTGTAACTTACTGACTAATGCATGACAATTCATAATTGTCATTAGATACATCCTGAAGGCTATATAAAAGGCATAGTTACATAGAAGGATAATATTCTAAATTGTTATATAATTTAGTATTTAGAAGCTAAAGATTTTTATAGATAATCTAACCCAAAACCTTTATTTTATACACTATATAATTTACAAAGAAACTAGAACTAGGTCTTAAATCCAGTTCCTGACTTCAAATTTAGTGTGCTTTCTAACCTTCCACGCTATCTTTTGTTTACCTAACAGTGTGTATGAAGGTTTTGAGAGCCAGTTTTGATCTTTATGGAGGGACAGTGGTAAATCATAAGAAATAAGTTAATAGAACATTGAACATGCTAAAAATTTTAATAAAATCACATAGAAGATATTGAATCTGTAATCCAAAGACAACTTTGGTGTTTTTTGAAAATTGCATACTTTTGTTTGGTTTCTTTTTTCCTTAGCAAGAGTTTATTCCACATTGACATGGTCCTATAATATACATAAATAGAGCTTCAAAATTATTCAATTGAAATAGTCTCTTCCTCAGAAGAAGTTGTAGGTAGCAGCCAGGGATCTCATCCTTGAAGTGGTTTGAGACCTCAGACACATTGTAGCTCTGCATATAAGTATTTATTCATTCATATTTTGTGGACCAAAAGTGGAAATAGTGTGACATACACCACAAACATACACACACTTTTTTAAAGTATCTTTACATCTTTGTTTTTATAACATTACATTAGAAGATAATTAACTTTGGTAAAAAGAAGTGATTTTTATTTTCTTAGCTTTACACAAAGATGAAAAAAAAATCACAAATGAAATATGTGACCAAGTCAATCTATCCTGTGTTGACTATATTTTGCTAACTATATTTTGCTAAAGTATATTGCTAACTATAAGAATTTTGTTACAAAGAAGATACTATTTCCATGGCTCAAATGCTTGAAGTCCATTTTCGAAGGTTTTCTTCTCTTCTCGACTAAAAAAATAAATGTCTCCAGTAACTTACATCTTTAGTTTTCCTGAAGATGGCGTTATGACAGATACCCTACAGTCCAGAGCTGTAAAGGATTAACTGTGTAAAGTAGTAAACTCGAATTTCGTTACAATTGAGCTGCCAACTTTTCTGTAAGATTTAAGTGTTTCATTCACTTGACTAATATATCTCGACAAAAAAGAATGCCTCAGGCCTCAAAACTTTTGTTGTGTATTTGGAGAGCTTATTAGGGAAGAAACCATCTATCTGGAGAAAGCAGTCAAAATGTGTCTTCTACTTTGTGCAACAATATGAGCAACGCCTTTGTTGTGAGAGTCACCACAGGTCTCAAACAGGACATATTTCATCAGTACTCTAGGCCGTTGGCCTGTCTGTCTAATGAGCTGGCCGAACGGACAAATGAGAATGTTACATTTTCTTTTTAATTGTATATGTTTGTTTTGTTTTGTTTTCAGCTTCTTTGGGGGTGAAAGACTTAGCTATATTTTGTTTTCATGTTCCTATTTTGCCAGGTCAGACTCCATTCCACTCCCAGAGCCTGTTTACTTTTCCTGTGTGTCCCATCTTTTCATTTACCTAATTGATTTTAAAACTCTTCATAACTTGTCTGTTCTTTATCTCAAGATCCAGCAAGAATTTCTACTCTCCAGTCAAGATCAGTATCAGAGTCCCTTTTCTATGGCTTATGCTTTTCCTGATCCTGGTCTGTAAGCAACAAAGAGAAGTTATTTCATCCCAATGCAACTCACTATAAAGGGTGGTTTCCGAATTGGGCCGTCGGTTCCTTGACAATAGGACCGTCCTGTTGCTGCCTCCTTGCTGTTCTTTCTTCTGTTCAGTCCTGCTCTTTAGTGTTGAACGTCATGGAGCGTTCAGTCTGTTCTGAGTCCCTGAGGATGAGCACTTGGTAACATCTTCACCCTGCTGCCTTTATTCCAGGAGAATCATCCGGTCACTGATGATTCATGACTTTAGGTGGAATTTATTAGGTGTGCCCGACCTTCACCCCATGTTCTAACTACCTTAGTTGATATTGAAATGACATGAGGAATTCCTTGATCAAGGAACCACAGAATAAATGTGTAGATTTAAATGAGTCTGTAACTCATTAATATCTCTTGTTTTTAGCTTTAAAAAACAACATTGTTTTACTTTCTTAAAACAGTATTCTTTACCTTAACAGTGTGACTTAAATTTCATTTATTTTTCTATAATTTATCATTAGTAGGACTTCACCAGACTGCTCACTTGACAAAGTACCATTAAATCAAACTTCTGAATGCTTTATTATTAGGAATTTGGGTTCTTAATTGTCAGCAGTCCAAGTAGAGCAATAGGGAATGGAAAGATAATCAGACTTTTTATGCATGAGTAAAGTAAAATGAAAATCCTTTTTTGTCCTAAAAAAAGTGGAATTTGCAGTATATATGTCCTATTTTTGCCAGGATACCATTATGGTATAAAACCATGAGTAAATTTAAATGTGATAAAGGAAAAATAGATATTTTCCTATGCTCACGCTAGACAACAAATACCATATTTTTCTGCGTGCTAAAGGTTTGTTCTCCTGGAGTTAGAAAATGATAAATATGCTCCAATAGGCTCTAAACAGATTATGATGGTTATTTTTTTCATTGTCTCTTACGCTTATAAATATAATATCTTACCCTGACATGTGCATGTCATTTGTTATGACAACTTTTTTTTTACCTTTTTTTAAAAATATATATATATGTATATATCTTTATTAATTTCAGTGAGAGGAAAGGAGAGGGAGAGAGAGAGGTAGAAACATCAATGATGAGAGAGTCATTGATCAAGCCCGCAACCCGGGCATGTGCCCTGATCGGGAATCGAACCCCAATCGCCTGGATCCCAGGTCGATGCTCAACCGCTGAGCCACACCCGGACAGGCCAACTTTTTTTTTTTTAAAACATATCTTTATTGATTTCAGAGAGAGGAAAGGAGAGGGAGAGAGAGAGATAGAAACATCAGTGATGAGAGAGTCATTGATCAAGCCCACAACCCGGGCATGTGCCCTGACCGGGAATGGAACCCCGATCGCCTGGATCCTAGGTCGATGCTCAACTGCTGAGCCACGCCCGGCCGGGCAATATGATTACTTTTAAATGCCTCCAAACTGGGAAAAAACCCACAAAAAACAGTTAATTTAAATGACATCGGAACCCATGAAAATAATTTTGTGATTTAACTGAGAGACATCTTTATGTTCTATTCACCTATGTATATTATTTTTACGTCATTTCTAGAGTATGTCTGTAGAATATTTTTTATTTAACTTTAGCTATCTATGAGATATTACTCAGTAGATGGATAGTATTTATTGTTAGAATTAGAAATAGTATACGGTAAAATTTCATAATTTCAGTTTTTAAACCAATAGGTGGAAAGACTGATAATAAAAGTCAGAGCGCCTAGAAATTTCTGGGGTTCTGTGTTTAGTTCAAGCCATATTTTTCTTCCTTGAGATCTCAATAATCTCATAGCAGATAGTTACTTGCAATTCTTGTTCCTTGCTACCTCATAGTTTTTGTTTTGTTTTGCAAAATTCAGTCTCTTCTCTTTTAATCCAAGTTTACTTCTTAATAAAATATACTCACGAATAAACCACATGAGAAACTTTCATGTGTCAAAACCCCATATTTTCACTGGTTGCCAATTCCTAATGATGTTCTTACACATTGCCTACATGTCTAGTTATATTCAACTTCAAAGAGTTGTTTCCATTTTTTTTTTTTTTTTAAGTATATCTTTATTGATTTCAGAGAGAGGAAAAGAGAGGGAGAGAGAGAGAGAAAAACATCAGTGATGAGAGAGTCATCGATCAGCTGCCTCCTGCACGCCCCCACTGGGGATCGAGCCGCAACCCGGGATGTGCCCTGACCGGGAATCGAACCGTGACCTCCTGGGTGCTAGGTCGATGCTCAGCCACTGAGCCGTGCCCAGCCGGGTGTCCATTCTTGATATAATCCCTGCAAATCTTTTCTCACTTTTGGTTATGCACAATAAATTTGGCCATGTACAATTAATTACTACATGAGTTCCTGCTCAAAGTGATCAAGTTAATTGAAGGGCAGAGAGCATACATTATTCTCCTTGCTGTCTGTTCCCAATGGCTTCTCGTATCTTTGTCTCACAATAATTCAGAAATGCAATATTAAGCAGAAAATCCAAACTAGCAGATTTAATATAGATGACAGAGATTGTAGCTTCCCTCAAAAGATATTTAAATGCAGAATCTCTCTGAGTGTGCCTATCTGTACTATTTACTTTTCAACTTGTAAATCAAATTATATGTGGTGAGGATGCAGGGCCAGTGGAACCTCTTTAAATTCCTGAAAACAGTTTATTGATCAAAACTCTTTGAAAAAATTTTCTAACAGCATCTATTCAAGCTGAACATATGTATAACTTAAACTCAACACTTCTATTTCTTGCTAAGTACTCAATAGAAATAAGTTTTTGTGTCTTGAGACATGCACAAGAGTAGTATTCATGACTTTAGTTATAAGGATCTAAAACTCTAAATAAGCCACATGGACATCATTAGTAAAATGGTAAACAAATTGTGATATATTCATAAAAATAAATAAAACATTATTAAGAACTGTAATGCACAAAATATGGATGAGTAAAGAAGTCACAAATAGAAGAGTAAGATTCTATTTACATGGATTTGTTTAAGCTAATCTATGGTGTTAGACATCAGAATTATTCTCAGAAGAATACTGACTGGGAGACATCACAGGTTAAACATATAATTCTGGACATATTCTATCAGAGTGATGAATAAAAAGGGTCAATGATATTGGTAAAACTCCAGTGAGTTGTACACTGGAACTGTGAAATTATATAGCTATAACTATTAAGACTAGGTGTTTAGTATATTTAAAATCTATGTAATAATTAGCTCCTGGCCTTGTTAATATGATTTTCATACACCAATGTATAGTACAGAAAAATTCACCAAGTTGTTTTTTGAAAATTCTGTGGTTTGTTGTTTTGTTTTCTTGTAGTGTCCTGAATTTAAAAGGCCCAGGGACATTGCAGTTGACTGGGTAGCAGGAAATATTTACTGGACTGATCATTCTAGAATGCACTGGTTCAGTTACTATACCACTCACTGGACCAGTCTGAGATACTCTATCAACGTAGGGCAGCTGAATGGCCCCAACTGCACCAGGCTCTTAACAAATATGGCTGGAGAACCCTATGCTATTGCTGTAAATCCTAAGAGAGGGTAAGTTAATGACTTGGTTATTTATATTTCTTGATATGAGTGTCCATTTTAGAGATTGTTCCATCTTTACTCTACAGTTTTGTTTCTGTAATGAGTGTTCAACAAATAATAGATTCACAAGACTTCTGAAAATCCCTCCACTTCTTTTGTAAAAAAGCATATCCATGTTATTTTACACCAAATAGATGAGCAAAATTTATTTTTCCCGAAAAGGCTGCAAAATTATACATTCAGTGTGTGTTTGTGTGTTTTTTAATAATATTTATTAATTTTAGAGAGAGGAAGGAGAGGCAGAGAGAGATAGAAATATCAATGATGAGAGAGTCATTGATCAGCTGCCTCCTGCACGCTCTTTGTTGGGGATCGAGCCCACAACCCGGGCATGTGCCCTGACCAGAAATTGAACCACGATCTCCTGGATCCTAGGTTGATGCTCAACCGCTGAGCCACGCCCAGCCAGGCTGTGTGTGTGTGTGTGTGTGTGTGTGTGTGTGCATTTCAGAATAATGAAACTAATGTGATAAACAAATAACCACTATGGTGAATCTAATACTGAATTTTTGTAACATTAAACATAATGTTAAACATATTAAGTGTAGAATATTAGTGTTTTTAGCTATTTGTGACAATAAAAGATGAAGGCATATTATGTATAAATAAAGGTAAACTATTTAACACAACCATTTACTTTCTTTTACTTGAATTTTTTTCTTTCTTTAGTCTTTCTCTTTTTCGTTTAGAAGCAATGACCAAAAAGTAAGTAGGGGGATGTTAAATAAAACTCCTGATCACGCATAAAGTGTTTCAGCCGGTGCTTAATAAAAGGAAGCAAATGCTCTTTACTTAGCAATATCGTGCAGTGTCGCGTCTTCTAAACAGAGAATGTATCTGTCTGAGGGAGTAGTTACTTTACCAAAAAAAAGAATGAAAGCATATTGATGCAGCATCCATAATAACACAAATATTCTGTGACAACAGAGGATAGCTTTGTTAGAAATACTCCTAAAATGTTAATGATATTTTCAAAATGGAACTTTTAATATCGAATAATAAACTACAGTGCATATTATTAAACAGTGGCTCTCAACTTTTAGAGCTTAGTTAAGATCGTTTTAAATGTTGATTCCTGGGGCCCTCTATTGGAGGTTTCCATTCTGTAGCTTTAGAGTTGGGTCCAGAAATGTGCTTTTTCAGGGACTCTGGGGCTGATTCTGATGCTCATGATCTGAAGAAACACTGTGTTTTGCGGTAGAGTTGAGTTATAACCAACTTGACCTATCTTTTCAGGATGATGTATTGGACTGTTGTTGGGGACCACTCCCACATAGAAGAAGCAGCCATGGACGGTACTCTGAGAAGGATTTTAGTACAAAAGAATTTACAGAGACCCACAGGTATAATGTATTTCTGACATGGTTTAAAATTGTAGCATCATGCAAAACATATTTAGTGTTACAATTCTTTAGTTTTGTTGGCAATATAATCATTTTTACAAGCAAATACAGTAATTTATAGTTTGACATTATGAAAGTCATTAACATCTCATGTTGTATTTTTCCAACTTGAAAGCCAGGCTCTGATCATACTGCCAGTGATATTATGGGGATATTATTTGAAAACTGCCTAAGTTTTAAGGCCATTATTTGGATTTCACATGCATGAAATTTTGACAGTTTATAGCAAAGTATTAAGGTATAGCAATGTATTCTTACAGAAAAATGTTAACGATGCTGGGGTGGATGGTAATACTTGAGGACACGAAACTAAATGAAGGATGAGCTGGGAAAACATCGATAATTTTTGTGAGACAGGTTTGATGATGCCTTGCTTTTTGATTCTCAGATTTCAGCCTGGCTTTCATTTGCCTCCCAGTTGTGTCATCGACACAACCATGTCGGCTCCACTCCACTCCACACTTCGCATCCCCAGGGCTGCTCAAGAGCTGAGGCTTTGATTGCGCCCCTCTGCCCTTTCTCTCATTCCATTTCTCCCCCAGGCTTCTGTCTAGAATTCCCTCCAGCTTTTGTACATTTAGCTGTAACTTACCCGTCTTGTAAGGTCTAAGTGGAGCGCTATTTCCTCAAGAAAAACATTTCCGACTTCAGGAGTCTCAGGGATTTTGTGCCACCCACTCCCGCCTACTCCATCCCCATCAAAAGGATAGAATACATTTTCTAGAGCACGTATAATTTAACAGTTATGCTTTGTGATAGATTTTGTAGTTGAAAATTTATATTTGGCACTTATATTCTTATTAACTTTTAATGTGCCTTATGCCTTTTCCTCCAACTAGATTGTTTTTACTCTTTATGGGAATGAGCAGTCTTTGGGATTTTGTTCACTTATGTAAGTGTGTCTCCATTCAGCAATTTAACAAATACTAATTGAACGCCCACCTGGTGCCAGAAATTGTTCCAGATGCTGAAGAAATAAGTTACTACCCTTGTGAAAAGAATCCGTTTCCCATGAAACTTACCTTCCTGTAGAGAAGAGAATATGTATTATGCATCGTGTCAGGTAGTTATAAGTGCTATATAGAAAAAAGCATACTATGGTCCGGGCAGTTATGAGGTGTAGTGTTTTAGTTATGACTATCAGAGAAGAGATCTCTAGAAAGGTAATATTTGAAAATATAACAATAAAAAGTGATAGCAAGTCATGTGAATGTGTGAAGAAAGGGATTTCCAAGCAGAAAGAACAGAAAGTTCTGAGTTAGGAATGAGCTTAGCACGTGTCTAAAAACAGCAAGAATGTCAGTGGGTATGCCTGGAAGCGTATGAGAGTGGTAGACATGAGGGTGACCAGCCAGCCAGGGACAGAGGATCTGGAACCTGGAACACACTGATAAGCCCTGGATTCTATTCTAGCTTTAAGGGGAGTCATTGGATAGTATTGAGGAGGAGAGTGGCCTGTCTGCCCAAACACAATTTTTATTGTTTAAAGACCTGTGTATTTTTTTCCTTAACTTTTTATTTTTCACTAAGTTTAGACTTATAAAAAAGTTGCAAAATTACTTCAGAAATTCTCTGATGTTAACATCTTACATAATCACAGAATATGTAACATCTCCATTTTCAAGAATGAAATGGCAGCAGCTTATAGAAGAGCATGTAGGAGGGCGCTTTGAAGGGAGCCTGAGACAGGAGTTCTTGCAAAGGTTATTTATAAAGGGAGTGTAATTCAGGAGAAACCTGTAAAAGGTGGAGAAAGGGAAAAGCCCAGAAAGACTGTGCCTTAGGAAAAGTCTAGTCTCATCTTGAGCCATAGAGCAAGTGCTTTTAGTATAAATTCCACTACAGGCAAGGGGACCATCTCTTAATATTTCCCACAGCTGTTGCTTGACCCTAACTTCCCAAGCGGGCTGCTGAAGGCAGTTGAGCACAACTCTTTGCAGAAGGGAGGCAAGTGTGAGTCCTTAGCTGCTGAAGCAGCAACTGGGAGATGGGTCCCTTGCCTAGCAAGGGAAATTAGGCCTGGGTCCCACAGCGTCTTCTTTAGTGGACTAAATGAAGGTGCATGTATTGGACATTTCCCATGTGCTAACCACTCTGCTCAGCACTATGTGTAATTTAATGAACATGGCACAGTCCCTTTTCTCGTGAAGTTTACATTTGAAAAGGAAAAAAAAATCTGAGGCATGATCGGAAGTAACTACTGTTGTGGCAAAATGCGAGAATTGTCACATATCTTGTAATATTTTGGAAGTTCAGAATCAAGAAAGATTGTCTCCAGTATGAAAAATTAAACACAAAAACAAACTATGTGAAAAGTAACTCTTGAAATAGTGCTTTAAGAATGGATAAACATTTGAAAGGCGGGGAGATACTCCATTATGACACAGTGTTTATGAAGATTTTCTTTGGAGTTAGATACATCTGTTTTTGTTGTTTTTAATTCCAGGGCATCACTTATTAGCTCTGAGGTCTCAGAAATGAACTATTATCTTCAAAGTTTGATTTTGTTATTAACAAATCAAGGGGTAATAATAACTAACTTAAAATATCACTGACTGTGTTAAATGACATAGCACTCTGAACCTGGGCTGCGCTGTGGACGTCATGGCGCACCTGAAAAGAGACAAGGCAGCTAATGTAAAATGAGCTGAGAACAGAGGACATTACATGCTAAGGTGTTTAGACATGGCTTTTTAGTCAATAAGGAACCACTGTAAAATGTTGATTCAAAGACTGCTGTGAATAGCATAGGCTTTCAGGCATGTGTAGCACTGTGCCAGTGGAATGAATGATAAAGAGACTGAAAAACCAGGTAACAATCCTTTGAATTGTCCCATTGAGAATGGAGAACAGCATAACTAGAATAGTAACCATGAGATTAAAAACAGAATTAAGCAGAAATAAAGCAGAATTAAAATAAAAGAATGTATCAAATGCATATGAGAATAAAGGAGATAAATATCTCCAATAAATTCAAGTTATTCATGCAAGCATTTTCTTGTATTTTTCCTTCATCCATCCCTCGTTTCATTCAAAAAATATTGTTACTCACTATATGCCAGGCACTCTTCCTCATTTGAAATATGGATCCCTGCACTCATGGACATTATAGTCTAACGTGGGTGACTCTAAAAACAAAACCAAAAATGTGTGTGCGCTCACACATGCACATGTGTGTAAATGGCTGGATAGAGAAGAGTGGGTGCTGCAGAGGTGTCTCTGATTATAGTGGTGAGGAGAGGCTTTTTGAGGAGAGCTGATTATTAAGAATAGTTGCTAAATGATGTGAAAAGATTGGGTGCATCCTGATGTTAAAACACAAACGAAGGAACAGGTCAGAAGACCCTGAGATAGCAAATGGAATTGAAAGAAATCCAAAGAGCAAAAGAAACAAATTGGAAAGAAGCGTGAGACCAGGCTTAGAGAGGCGCACAGGGGCCACCCCTGTGAGGTCTTAGAGGCCGTGGAAAGTACCGTTGACTCGTGTTAAGCAGGTCACAGAATCTGTTCAGACATCCATAGGGACACATCTAGAAGGCAGTTGGTGTGAGGCTCTCGACTTCTTTTCTAGCAGGCATATTTGACTTTTCTTCTCAGCAACTCTGTTCCGAAGCTTCTGCCCCACTTACAGGAGTTGACTCTTAGAAGCCTTTAATTTACTGTTTCAACTAATAGTTATTATGTGCCTAGTATATATCAGGCACAATTCTAGGCACTTGGAACATAGGGGTAAACGCACAGTTATCACTCCTAGTCCTCCTAGTGTTTACATTCTAGTAGAGGGCAAGCGCTGAGATGCCTCAGTAAAAATATAATGTTTAAAAAGTAAATTATAAAGTATGTTTTGAAGTGTTTAGTGCTATGGTGAGAAGAATGAAAGTATAGTGGTAAGAAGGTCAGTGGGGGGAGGGGGAGCGATTAGTTTGCAGTATAACATTTTTAAGTCATTAGAGGGAACTTTTGAGAAGATGGCACTTGAGCCCAGATTGTGTGATGCTGTCACTCAGCCACAGCAGATGCTGCAGGTGTGAGTGCAACTCAAGGTTAGTCAATCGGAGGAGATATCTCACAGATAACTGAAAGTTGTAGTTCTGGAGATCAAAGCAGAGTAGGAATTTAGTTTGAAGAATTAGCAACAGAAAGCTGATATTTAAAGATGTTGGAGTTCTTTAGGTGGACAAGGGAAGGGAAAACAAGCTTCTTAAGCTAGAATTTTGTGAAATGTATATATTTAGAAGAGTAAAGATCAAAAGTGAGGTCTGCAGCAGTGCCTGAGCAATAGGAGCCAAGCGACAGGATTCAGTGTCATCACAGCTGAAGGAAGAGTTTCAGTAGGAAGATGGTGTACGCAATAGGGACTGGTAATAACAGCATAGCCTTCCATTTATATGAGAGTTAAATTGAGCAACCTGCATAAACTTTTGAATGCCAATTCTCTCATCTGTAAAACAGATTGATAATATTTACCTTACCTATAATTAGTGTGCTTAAAAATAATTATGTGTTGAATGAATGAAGAGATGAATACCTACAATTTTTAACATTTTAACCAATGATATGGTTGTAAGGCTTCTTTTAACAAATCACACACTTGTGTGTGTGTTTTATTAGGAACTATATTAGGAACCCCCAAAGGGTACGAGACCCTTCCTCTTTACAGCTGCGTAGTATTCCATGGTGTGAATGTCCCACAGCTCTAACCTATCTTCTGTTTCAATCTTTTGTGAGGCGGTTGAGCAGTATGCTGCACAGGAATAGGAAGGCAATCTGTTTTGTTCTATGCTCCATGCTTCATACTTGGCGAAGTATGTTGCCAGGGAGGTGCCTTATGAATGTAAATGTTGTTAATGAGTGCTGGGTCAGATAAGGACATTTTCCAGTTTTCTCTCAAGTAGAAGGGTATGCAAGATTATATGCATTTGATTTAAGTGCCATATTATTTGATTTATAGGAGCTTATTTATGTTGCCTTTAACTTCCCCCAAATTGTGGCAGTTTTTGAGAGAATAAAGAATTACACACTGGCCCTTGGACTAGTCTTAAACTATTTGATTCAGTCAGCAAATTTTTGCCCTTGTCTAACCAAAGTTCTCTAATTAAATAAAATGGACAAAATCCTAAGGACTGCTTTGGAATTCTACAATGCACTTATTTTACTAACTGTCATAAATAAACATGTACATATATATGGAAAAATAATGTAGCTTGAAATCTAAGACTCTCAGTAGTAGTAGGCAACCTTTCTTAAAAAAATACTTTTAACAATTTTTTAAAATAAATTTGATATAGTGGTAAATATCTTTAATTTTGGGGGCCTCTCTTATCAGCTCTTAAATCAAGAATACAGTAGTTGCACACTTGCTGGTTATTACTACCTCACAAATCTTGGCTTTGCTTTAACACAGAATGTATATAATATTTTCTCTATTTCTGAAAAGGCAGTAATTTTAATGTATTGTTCTCTCAAAATCTTCTTCGTTAAATATTACATTGGTACTATGGTCATTTCTCATAAGAGTTTTCTTTTTTCTTTTTTTCAAGACTTTAGTAAAAATAGGGAAACTAGTGGGAAGACAACCTTAGAAAATTTCAGAATTCAACCAAAGTGAAAGTCAAAAGTTTCTAAAATGCAATAGTAGTTTTGGTATCATGGGAAATGTTAAGCAAATGACTACATGATTAGGGTCTTTATTGTGCATTTCTAAAACTTAGTGATCCTGTGTCTTTATCTTCTATAAACCCTCCAAATTGTGATTCCATTTAGAACAGGTTGGGCATTTTATTTTAAATTTTCTGTACTTATACTGACTGGGTTCCACATATTCATCATCCTCAGTTTAGATAAGAATGATTGTCTTTGAAATTGATTTTTCCCCTGGTTTATTACTGTTTCTTTAAGACAAAAAGGAAATGTAATATTTTAAAGCTAGCAATGGACTAGAATGGACTAGTTTTTTCATATAAATTTGACTCTCATCTCTATAACTAGAAAAGTAGTTAATTTTTTTATTAACCTTTTAATTTAAAAGACTATATCTTTTATTAAAGAGCTTAAGGAAAAATCAAAATCATTGATTTGTGAAATTTGTGAAATATAAACCCCATCTATCTAAAAGCTTTGTTATATAATTTTTATCTAACTGTCATTGCATTGGATAATATAGTATGTGAGCAGAGCTGATAAAGATGTGTATGTTTTATACTAGCCTAGACTAATAATGCAATATATGATACTTTTGGGAACTTTTTACTGCTGATGAATCTGTAAAATCAATATTTATAGTTAACTTGGATTACACAAGTTTTTTTTTTCTATAATTAGAATATTTTACATTTTTAAATATAAAGACCAATTTCATTGGGCACAGCTTTTTAAAACTTACTTCTTTATTCTATTACGTAGTAAAAGAGAAAGAAAATTGTTTTTCTTCTTTTTTAGACAAATCTTTTGAAATAAAATGTCAGCAGCAGGAAAAAGCAAAAACATAACTCCCAACATGGCTCCAAATAACAAATTTATAATCAAGCAGAAACTAGTAAAACATAGAACACTTGTTTTCATTATGAAGTTTTTCCTAGAGGTTGATTGGACGAATGAAGTCCTTATGTCATGCTTGAGGAGCAATATTTACATTTATTTTGATCACACTGGGACTAGATCTACCTACTTAATTGAAGATTTATTCCCAAATGATGTTCACCATAATTTTTTATTTATTCTAATTGTTCAATGTTGGGCAATCTACATAGAAATACAATTAGCACAATTTCAAAAATACCTTTCATTTAGTTGCCTTGTCATTGAAGTGTGCTCAATTGTTTATTGAATGTTCTGATTGGAAAAGCTCTTTCACATTCAGATGCCAATGGTATTTTACTAATATTGTTCTGTCAAAGTATGTACTACCTCAAATCTAAAGACACAAAAATTAAATATCTACAGCAATGGAGGTTTATTTTAGAATCTGTGTGTCGTAGACCTTACTCATCTATATTGAAGGAACATTACTTAAGACATTCTAAGTGTTGACTTTTTTTGCAAGAAGATCATGGCCAGATTCCAATCACATTATAAAATAAAATTTAAAAAATATTAAATTTGAATAAATAGAAAAGCATTTTTATCATATGTTATTTTAGTCCACTGTTATTCACTAACAGATATTGAAAATAAAAATAAAGACAAGTCATCTCAGAGCAAAGTAATGATTAAAGAAAAAAAATTAGAGAGGAAAATTTAAGCACAACTAGAACCTTAAGGAATTTACCATTCATTCTCCACTATAATCATCAACCTTTGGTCTATTTAAGCTTTACATGCACACAGATATCTCACATCACTATAGGCCAACTCCAAATGGGTGAAAGTATCTTAAAATTAATCCCATAACCTTTTATGTATTGAGAAATGCACCTCATGAAAATATTAAAAATATAACTAATTAAACTGAATTATTATTATTTTAAATATATCTTTATTGATTTCGGAGAGAGGGAAGGAGAGAGAGAGAGATAGAAATATCAGTGATGAGAATCATTGATCGGCTGCCTCCTGCACCCCTCCTACTAGGGATGGAGCCCACAACCTGGGCATGTGCCCTGACCGAAAATCAAACCTAGATCTCCTGGATCCTAGGTCAATGCTCAACTGCTGAACCATGCTCGGCTGGGCTAAACTGAATTATTTTAAAAGTTGTATAAGTTACTTAAATGATAAGTTAATTATGTGTATACTACAAAGCTAAAACCAAAAATATCATGGAAAAGTCTTTTAGAAAATAGCCATAGCAAAGAAATCAGTTAACTGTGGAAGGAAAGGATACTTAAGGTAGCTTTTCCAATGTGAAATAAGATTTTTGCTACACTTTATTAAATAAATTCTATGTAATCTATACATATGTATTTCTGATAACAATTGTTTCACGTTTTCTAATTTGTACAGTATAATGATATCGATTATATAAATTCTGTGATGCTTGAAGAGAAACATCCATCATAATTGTACATTAAGAAGCAAAAACATAATTTTAAATAATATCAACTTTATTTCTGTTATTTGTCTGTGTGTTGATTGTCAGGCCTGGCTGTGGATCACTTTAGTGAGAGGATCTACTGGGCTGACTTCGAGCTCTCCCTTATCGGCAGTGTTCTGTACGATGGCTCCGACTCAGTAGTCTCTGTCAGCAGCAGACAAGGTTTGTGACTTTAATTATTAGCTTTTGGTATTTAATTATTATTCACAGAATTAAACAATGGTATGTAAATATAAGCATGAACGCTTTATATTTTGGATTTCCTGAAATTCTTCTTTCAACTTGTAGCTCTTACTATTGATTACAATTTTCATTCCTACTAGAATAACAGATGCCCAGCCAGAACCAACTTCTGGACTCTTAGGACAAACATGGTCCATCTTTACCTAGATTCAGAAATTTCACATCCTGTTGCTTCTGAGGATATTCCATTCTAAGCAGAACACTTCAAGTAGTGAAGATTAGCATCTGTGAAAACCAATTTTATTTCAAATTGCAGTGATAACAAGCAGGAAAGAAGTTACTGGATACAGTAAAATATGAGAGTAAAACTATTATTATTATAGGTATGGTTTCATACGGGGGAAAGCAGTGTGTAAAATGACAGCTTACCGCTGCCGTCAGTGACCTCAGGGTCTGCTTGTGCTGTTCATTTTTTCTCTCCACCTCTGTCCTGCCTCCTCTGCTCGCTCTTTCCGGCTCCCTTTGGTGCCTCATATTTCTTTGACTGGCAACCTCACTTCTTTCTGTGAATTTCTTTCCCTTCTGTTTTTTTATGGTTTTTTTTCCTTTCCCTACCACAACCTCTTCTTTTATTTACCACCAAATCCTCATAATATATACTTGAAGTTTTTATATTTACAAACTATATTTAGTGGACATAGTTTTTCTCCTTTTTTAACAAAAGCAGAGATGTTGAAAGAGAAATCATTAAATCGAACTTTCATTGCGCCTTTGCCTAGTGTGTGTGTGTTTTGTGTGGTGACCATGAGTGGAAAAAATAATTCCTCATTTCTGTAATTTATTACAAGAAAGTTAACCTCTTTCAGCTTGTGTATATTTTACTATTTCAAAAAACATTGAAGAAAAATATATGTTTAAAACACATTTTATGTTCTACAAACTCTAGATAATAGATAAAATACAGGGTGAACAAAAGTAGGTTTACAGTTGTGAATGTGTGAAAGTTTATTCTTTTATTATTTATTAATTGTATTATTTATGTATTGTTGTCTTATGTATTCTTGTATTATTTTCCATGCGAATAATTGTAAACCATCTTTTGCCTCACCCTGTATAAATGCTATCATTTTACTTGTGTTAAATTTCAGTACCAAAAGTTTGATTAATTATTCTTAAAATAATAATTATTTATTGTAAAATCTCTTAAAATAAGTCATTTCTTAAAATAAGAAAAGTGATGGTCTCTTATTTTTAGCCAAACTAGTCAAATGTGTAACTACCATTTGCCAGTTTTTTGTTTGTTTGTTTTGTTTTACCCTATTTCCAAAAAAGACAATAGTAACGTCAAATACTTTGGGGGGTTTTACTCTTTACAATCTACTAAGGATTGCCTAATAAATTTGTCATTCAAGTAACCTAACTTTGATCATGAATTTGATCCAGAGTACAATTTGAGAATTTTATGAACTGCCTATTTTTGTGCAATGGGTAAGATTAGCCTATAGGCTTTTCTTTTGACAGCAAATTGTAAAGCAGAGCAAATTACACTGCACATAATAAGCCCCCAGCAAATGCTCTGTGGTGTTGATGATTAAAATAACGATAAAAATGTCTTTTACGTTCTGAATGACATATTGAGTATCTCACATATTCCTAAGGCAAATAAATTAATTCTAATAACCTTACAGGTAATGTTAAAAATATTCTAGTTCTGAACATTTTGTTTCCTAAAGAAGACTAATAAGGTTTTCTATAAGATTTTGGATAAACTTTGTTTTCTTAAGTCTGAGAACTTACATTGCAACTTTTATAACTCTACCTTTTAAAAATTCTAGGCTTGTTACATCCACATAGGATTGATGTCTTTGAAGATTATATCTATGGAGCAGGACCTAAAAATGGTGTATTTCGAGTACAAAAATTCGGCCATGGTTCAGTAGAGTACCTGGCTTTAGATGTCGGTAAAACAAAAGGTGTTTTAATATCTCATCGCTATAAACAACTAGACTGTAAGTATAATACTTTATACAGTTGTCTGAGTTGGCGGATTTTCTTCCTTAAGACTCTCAAAAGAGAGTGATTTTTTTAAAACTGTCTTAACTATTTCAATGCCTTAACCCCAGTAACTTCAGTAACTTTAATTTTTATTTCTTCAGACTTTAAATTGCCAATATCAAGATAAAAATAATACAAAAGTTTTCTGTTTCTGTCATAATATATATGAAAATCTCAATATTTGGCTGTGTTTTCTTAGAATTAGAATTGACATTGTTATTTTTAAAAAGCCTCTTATTCTGTTTTTCTAAAGTTCTTAATAAAACCTTGTAAGTCTATAGTCAAGTAAGAAAATTCATCATTAGTTTGATTTTTCTTACTGATAATCAACTAACAATTGTATCATTAACATTCTATCTTTAAAAGTATCTGAAGAGAGCTATTCTCAAGAATTGTGTTTTCTCTGATTACTTATGACTTTTATTGTTACTTTTCCTCCTAGAAAGGAATTGGTAAATAAGAGACATTATTATTTTGAAAGGTATATTTTAAACGTAACTATCAAAAGTATTACTGACAAAAGTAAAAATGTGGCTGAAATTCCAATGATCTGTCTCTATGTATGAGTTCATACTTCAAGAAACTTAAAGATTATTTATAATTAATTTTTGTGGCAAATAGAAAGGAATTTAATCTCATTTGGTGCAATGATCTAGAAAGGTAACAACTGGTATCTATCCAGGTCAATGCTGGAAACATTAAAACAACATATAACCCCCTAAAAACATCTAAAATTCTATCTCAAGTTTTGATGCTCTTTACCAATCATCTGACATATATGGTTCCAAGGTTAGTAATAACTCTTCACCTAGCAAGATACTTCCAGCAGAAATTTGAAGTGATTTCTTTTCAGGGCTGTGAATTCATCATTTCACCTTACTGAATTTTATGTTTTTGAAACCTATTCTATTTATAATTATGCATTTCTTCTGTTGTTGTTTTCAGTACCCAATCCATGCTTGGATTTAACATGTGAATTCCTCTGTTTGCTGAATCCTTCTGGGGCGACCTGTGTGTGCCCAGAAGGAAAATATGTGATTAATGGCACCTGCAATGATGATAGCCTGTTAGGTAGGTAAACTTCAGTATATCTGTAAATAATCCATCTGTACGATACTGTTTTACAGCTATTGACGATGAGCAGAATTAACTACTCAGTCATTAATTTATTTGCCTTAATATCACTGCTTCTTGAATGCCTGCATACACTGTTCTTCAGCTGATGATCTTCTATTAACTCATGCTACATTTATTCACAAAGCTGCACTGAAAGCTTACTGTGTTTACAGAAGGTTGAGAACTTTGAAGTCACACACAGAATCAAAATAATTTTATATAGCTCTTGTATCAGTAAAGATCATATTTCTGAGCATGCTACTCTACTGGTTTAAACCCAACCCCAAAGTTCCTTTATTCATTCAACAAGTTTATATTGAACAACTTCTGTGTGCCAATATTAATTTAGAAACTGAGGATTAATGTAGAAACTATCAGTTTCTTCTGTGTAAAATTTGATTAACAATAATTATTGCCACTACTAGTAATAATGTTTTGAGGGCTTATGAACAAAGCATAACACTAATTTAGAAACCAAGAACTAATTCAGAAGCAAAACCTCCAAGATATCTTCACTCACAAAATTGATAATTTAGAAGCTAGAGGTAGAAACAAATATTAAAATAAATTGAAATATCATTTCAGATGCTGATAAGTATTAAAGAGCAAAAAATAAAACACACAAATAGTGTTATCCCTTATATGTAAGACGTTAGTTATATTGGAGAATAAAATTACTATTAAGAAAAAAAGAAAATCAACACAAAATTTTATGTCATAGACAAAACCACATGCTCCAAAATCCCTAGAGGGAAGAGTACACACTTAAGATCTTTGCGTAGCAAGATTTTCTACCTGCTTTATGTCCCTTCTTTAGAAAGAACGCCACGCACGAACACTGTATCTTTGCCCTCAGTCACCCATATCATTTCTCATTGTTCTCCACTTGGGGCTAAATGCAATCTGAAGACTAGCCTTTCCAAGACACGAAATGTCTAAGACTATCATAATAATTTTAATTTAGTTGGATTTCTTAAGCACTGGCTATGCAAAGCTTAAGAGGTTACAAAGATGAAGTGCTGAATAACCAATAACTAGATATTTATATGGATAGCAATACAAACCATAGAAGAGACAGTTAAATTTTTCATGAGGATTTGATTCTAGGTCAGGACACATGCCAGAGCTGCAGGCTCAGTCCCCAGCGGGGGGCGCGCAGGAGGCAACCGATGGATGATGTTTCTCTCTCATCCCTGTTTCTCTCTCTCTAGCCCTCTTCCTTCTACCCCCTCTCTCCTAATATATTTTTTAAAAGTCTATCTTCTAGAAGACATGCCGCACTTGCACCAGTTCCACACACAGCCATAACCAGTGTTCTCACACACCTCCTATGTATTGTACCTACTCACGCTCTTGTTTGGGTGGGAGAGGCCCCTGGGAGAGAGATTAGGATTCTGTACATAAGCACAGTACTGATGCTGCCAAAGTGACTTTTACATTCACTCAGATGTTATGTGTTTTTTTTATGATCAGTTTGTAGACAATATTTGTTTTTTCTTTGTAACTGGAATTTCTGTCTTTTCTACATAACTTTCTCTTTGTTTCCTCTTTGATTAGTGAAAATTATTTATCCAATAACCCAAACTCAAATACACAGGAGGAACCCAGCCTGGGGCAGGGCTGAAGGGGAGCTTTGAACTAGGCCAAGATCTATCTGTCACTTAACCAAACTGTATGACCCTCTTTCCCTGAGTCTCATTTTCTTCTGTGTAAAATTGGATTAACAATAAATACTACTACTGGTAATAATAATAAATATTTTAAAGACTTATGAGCCTATCATATTGCAAGTATTTTATATGTATATCATATATCATTTCATTTAATAATCACAAAATCCCAATGACACTATGCTGTTAATACCCTTATTTTTACTGAAAAGAACATTGAAGCATGGAAAGGCTCAATTGAATGGCTAACATTACTTAATAATGATGGTACCTGGGGTGAACCTAGGCATTCCACATTCTAACCCATACCCCAGTGCCTCCATATCACCCACAGTACCCATGCTCAGAGTCACTGGAAATATGATAAATAACATACATAAAGTGCTAGCACAATGCCTTGCAAAAAGTAGAGACACGGTACTCTAAGTCTGTCATGAAGTAGGTAAGAAAATGACACAGGTTGTATGGTTTTATGTTTGAAATGAGGAAGCATGTTTGTCTAAATACACTTATTCAAGATCTAAAGCTTTTTTAGAGATTTCAATTTTACCATTTCAACCCTACTTGAAAGGCATGATTACAGATACCTTCTCAAAGTTCATTTTGTATCTTAAAAGAATATGTTAAAAAAATATCCACATTGGCCCCTGTGTATATGAGCCTTGATAATAGACAGCTTGGACCACTTCAGTTAGGAATATAAATAAGCGCATTTCAGAGTTATTGATTGGTATAGATAAATGCCAATTAATTTCTTCTGACTATAGCCAAGTTTTTCAGCTCATTGTAATTACTTGCCTTTCTCTAGCTGTTATTGTTAAATGGTGAGCATGCTGAGTATTTTTAATCTGGATGTATGAAATTTGAAATTCTAATGTTACTCATCTTGGGGAAGTATTCACCTGCCCTTTCCTATAGCTGATTATAATTACTGGAGCTTGGCTTCTGGGGGTGATTCAGTTATTGACAAAAGCAGCCTTCTTTTTCATTATAAAATGATTAGTTAGGTTTTGAAAAAATGTAACTCCACTTACATTTCATCAGGCAGTGTTATATTTTTAAATTTCTGGCCCTAATAAGGCACATATAGAAATGCACATGTCTTAACATGTAGAGATTTTGAATACCTATGTGGTTTACCTCGATCAAGTGAAAATAAGCCCATCCATAATCCTAATGTGATCATAATGCCTTAAATATCCATCGTCACTGTTTACATTCGCGACACCAATTATGATATTTCATGCTGAGTGAGTTGGAACTGCTTTGGTAAATTTTAAATGAAGCAAGCATATCTCTACTCTAGGTCTTTCTTGAGAATCTGATCTCTGTATTTAACTCTTTGCTGGAGATTGTCACTTGCATTTACATAGCTGTTTCCAATTCAATATGTCCAAAGCTAAATCGCCCCTTCAACTTCTATTGCCCTTGTGTCAAAAACTGAAACATGATCCTTAAATTTTCATTGCCCTTTTTGTACAACACCAATGTGATTTCTACCTTCCAGTTACCTTTAGTATATCCACATTTATCCATCCCCCATTACTGTATTTTGGGCCATCATATTATGTAGCCTGCACAATTTAAACAGAGTCTTAGTAGTCTCGCTGCTTTCAGTTTAACCCCAGCCAGGTACAGTTATCCTCAGACATTTAGGCTCTTCAAAGACTCAACATCGCTTTTGGGGCATAGTCCAAAATCCAAGGCTCTCCTATGACTCCTCTTATCTCTTCAAATTCACTTTTTTCTTCCAGTTCCTTCCTTCACACTCTAATCCAGGTTCAGTCACAGCAACTTCCATTCAGTACCTCCAGTGTTCACCTTCTGGCATTCACAGATGCTATTCCACGTGAGCTGTATTCTTAGTGTACCTTATGAGCGCTCAGTAAATTATGCTGCTAGTACACGGGAATTTACCAAATAAGTGCTTTAATTTACTGTTGAAATTTAACAAAACACCTTTTTGACCCAGATCTCAGCTTTTCATCCTTTTACTATTCTAGACGTGGTAGATATGGGCTATAAGCCAAATTATCTTTCGATGTATGTGTATATGGTATATACTTATATACTTAATATTTACAAAGTTTTATGATTTATCTTTTTCTTCAAACTTCTTATTTAATTTATTAGTTATAACACATCTATGAGTTAAAATGTCCATTTGTTGATAAGACCATTTTAAAGTAAATGAGGCTCAGACAGGTAATTTGTATGCCTAGTAAGTGGCAGAGCCACGACCTAAACACCAGTCTCATATATTAACAGTCGTTTTCTTCATACTTTGCATTTGTAGTGCTTCATGACAGAGCCTTTCGTATTACAAATACAAACTTCAGTAATACCAACCTAAGCTACTTACACAGCAAAGTATTGGAAACTTTCCCTTGCAATTAGGCAGGTCTCAGAATTGTGTAGTGCTGATGACACATAGGCTCTTGTTATGACAGTGGATATGATACTTGAATCACTGTGCCATTTGAAGTCACTGAGGCTCTTTAAGATGCTCTTGTGACTGTTGCAGTGATATATATTCAAGCTTCTGCTATGTAAGGGCCTCAGTATCTTGAATAAAGAATATAGGTTATTTTTACTTTATCTTATTTATCTCACTATAAAATAGGCATGACTGTAGTTGAAGGCATATTCTAGAATAAAATACCTCTTACAGTATTCGCAATCATTTTCGTTTCATTGGACATTGTGCTTGCTTTAAGTAAAGCAGTATTTCTAATGGAGCAAGGCTACATGAACACACATAGATAAATTACCTGGAAAACCATTCTAAGCCAATCTTTATTATTAATCAGACATCATATTTTCAAAAATAATTTTTCTATTCCAAGGAAGGACCATTCCTTCTTATTCTCCACCAAACTATATAGAATAGATTGTGCCTAATTATTTTACATATGAAAATTTTGCATATGGAAATGTTTCTGACACTGTTTTATCATCATTTTATACTATATCTAAGTGATTTTTAGTTTTGAATGTTTATATATGGTTAATAAGTATGTATACCAAAGAGTACAATTTTATTTAAAAATTTTCCTATATAATAAACTATAGGTCCATATGTATATATGCATAATGTAATATATACTATTTATTATATATACAATATAATATATTTATACTACATATAAAGATATTTGTATATATGTAGCTTAGATATTTCAGTTTGGTTTGATATTAAACACTTCTAAAAAATGGGCCACGATTGCCCATATTATATAAAACACTTATTGGATGGAAAATATCTTATTTTTAGAAAGTTTTAGTTGGTTTTATTGTTTACTGTTTTAATAAATATAAGAAATAGCTAATAATGTTTCAAGCCTATAGAAAAATAAAAGTTAATTCAACATTTGTATTCACCATTCAACTGCAGTTGAAATCTATTTCCTCTGTTTTCAGATAATTTCATTTCTCCTTTTATATTAGGAGTATTTATTTTTGGAATTTTTAATAAAAGCAAATCCTAGTATTTAGTTGTTATTCTTATTCTGTAATCCACTAAATGGCATGCTAATTCATACATTTATTTTTATAAACAGATGATTCTTGCAAATTGACTTGTGAAAATGGAGGAAGATGCATTTTAAATGAGAAGGGTGATTTGAGGTGTCACTGTTGGCCTAGTTATTCAGGCGACAGATGTGAAGTAAACCACTGCAGCAACTACTGTCAAAATGGAGGAACTTGTATACCATCAGCTCTGGGTAAATGTTTGAGTTATATTGTATATTCAAATCACTTGCAATTTTCCTTATACATGGAAAAATATAAAGAAAATGATGTTACAAATATAATTTCTGGTACCTTAATAAAGAATACATTTACACAAATTAAATTTAATAATTTTAACATAATCAATAGCATTGGTTTTAAATTTAGTATTCCAAATTTGAAGTCATCTAACTGAACAATTGTAATGATGTGATTATGTGTTGAGCGTGTACAGTGCTTATAGATTCTGACTCAGGCTTAGAATGATTAAGTGAAACTAGTTTCACAAGCCTATCTGTTTGACTCAAAAATCTGTTTGTGCGTTTTTTCAATTGAACAGTTTGCCTAATGCTAAAATCATTTGATATTGAAAGTTAGGTTCATTTTAAATGTAAATATATTGGTTCAAATATGTTTCACTATTTGAAAGAATACTTTGCTGAGCCTAGTGTGCAGAAT
The DNA here is from genome assembly GCF_054644295.1 of Miniopterus natalensis. Taxonomy (NCBI): domain Eukaryota; kingdom Metazoa; phylum Chordata; class Mammalia; order Chiroptera; family Miniopteridae; genus Miniopterus; species Miniopterus natalensis. The sequence goes on from NC_142088.1 coordinate 64,485,474, forward strand.
ACTGGTAGCTTCTTTAAAATATCACTACAATATAATGTCATTCATTGGGGGCAGCATGGTAGTAAACATAGTTTGCAAGTAGCTCTTTTAAAAACTATTCACTACATACGTGCACTCATTGAATAACAGTATCAAAGTCCATTTGTAAGTGACTACTAAAGAACCTTAATGCTACACCTATGCTGACTTCATACCAAACACTAATTACCTCCCCAGTAACTCTACCACAAACTTAACTTTAATGCATAATTAAAACCAAACCTTAAACTGAAACATAGTCATTGTACAAATGTTACTCCTCACATTAACCAAAATATTCATCCAAATCTTAAAAATATAAAAAATAGTAAATGTAAATATATGATATCAGTACATCTAATAGCAATGTATTTCCCATCTAAAATCATAACTACTCTGTTGGTGCGTAATATATAATATGCTTTAAAAATATCAGGTTACTACATGCTAGGATATACATGAGATTCTTATTAATTTATTCAATAGCTATGTTTGCACAACGTGTTTTCTAAAACACACAAGCGAACATTGAAACATATTTTCTACTGACTTCTATTAAATTTAAAATAAATATTTTCCCATGGAAATGAACTAACCCAATGCATAGTAAAAATATAATTTGCAGATCACAATATTCGGTGCAAAGGACATTCTGCAACTATTAGATTGTAATATATGCACGTTTAATTCTACTACAAAAATGCAAATTTATTTAGTCAAATGGAAAATCAACCCATATGATTTTTACATCCCCTACATGATTAATTTCTGTCTTACTGGGAGTTCTCACTGCTTCTATTTCTTATGCTATTCTTTGAAGTATTAAGCATAATACTAACTGAAAGGGTTGCATTAAGAAACATTTTCAGTGGAGTTCAGAGGAACCAAGCTGTTTCTGATTTCTATTGTAATAATAAAAGCATTACCATTTCTTTAAGTTCGATAGTTTTATGTCTATAAATATTTTTTGACATGTGAGTAATTGATAATTAAGCTATTCTAACTGCTTAATTGAATTCTGTAAAATAATATTCAGCAAATTGATTGAAATTAAAAAGGCACTAGGATCCTTACTACATATTTTCATTCTGCCTAAGGGAAGTTAATCTATATAGTAGAGTATATTCTATTGCTATAGATGAAATTGTAGTACTGAGACCTTCATTTAATATGCAAATAAAAATCCAATAAATGTGCTCTGAAAGGATATAGCCTGCAATTTTATTTTAGTAACACAGATACCATTTCCTTCAAAAAGGAAGCTTTTCTTGTGCAAATGAGCTTTAGGAATTTTATTCTTTAATTCTTAATTTTTCTTATTATAATAATAAAATCATTGGGTAACAATTGTTAGCAGCAAAAGGCACCAGAATGTTACTAGTGATTGGACCTTGTTTCAGCAACCTCAGTACTTGAGTTCTAGTTAAGAAAGAATTCAGAGTCAAGACTCAAATACAAGCAAAAGTTTATTTAGAAAGTCATGGAGGTAGAAAAATTAGTCATGAAAGAAGTGAGCCAGCTGGGCTGCGTGGGTTCAGGAAACAAGTTACAGAGAGGCACCCTGCCTGGCTTTGCTGCTTTTCTGGGCCTGGAGGTGAAACACTACTGAGGCCTACATGTTATCTCTAGTTTGGCCAAAACTCTTTCACTGTGGACAATAAACTCGAGGCTTTGTTCCTGATATTATTTGATGTGGGTCAGAACCTCATTGTTTTCAGGGCTTAATGCTTAAGGGAGTGGTCCTGCAAGAGCTGTGTGGGACTCATATGAGGCTATTCTCCAGCCCTTTTTCCTCCTCTAAGGGGGTCTGCTACATGACTAGCAACATACCAGGAGAGGAAAGGTCAGGGAAGGGTCTGAACCACATGGCCAGCCATACGAAAGGTCAGGGGGCCTAAACCTCATGACCAATGATATGCCAGGGGAGGAAAAGTCACCCTAGGGAGTTACATCCTTGTTTTCTCAGTTTTGCCCCTTGCTAGGCACCTGGGGCTTTCCTGGTACCTAGCTTGTTGTTCCTATTCTGTTCCTGCCTGTTTAACTGCCTACTACACAACCAGATAACTTTATTATATCTATCCATGGAAAGATTTAAGTCAACTAAAGAATTTGTTACTCTAATCTATGGCGACTACTCAACCTGCAACAGAACAACAGGGACAAATCTCTATGAAACATTAAATTTGCTGTCCTATTAATGCATCCTGAGCTATATATGGATACAGCACAACTTTTATGTTGTTTTCAAATCATTTGTCCAGACATTGCTTCATTCTTAAAATCTAGATCAACTTTATCTATGCACCTGGATTATTAGAATTTGATTTATATAGAGAATATGTTCAGAAAAAATTATATTTTGAAACAGTAATATAAAAAAGTCATCATCTGAATTCAACCTGACTTATGTTAATATAGTTTACCGTATGATATCTAATAATTACTAATAATATAATATTTAATTAAATCATTTACAAACCATTTTTCACTTTTAAAAATGTGGCTTTATAAAACATCCCCTGGTATTATAGAGTGTAGAACCTCATTATCTCCACACAAATGTTAATTTGTTAAACAAATCCCATTGGGCAATTCATGGATTTATTCATTGTTGGTTTAGTTACAGTTAAGCCTTTTGGCAAATTCCTATGTGGACACTATATAACTAGGGTTTGGGGCAGCCTTAATTAAAATTTATAAGTTTATGACAGTTGTGTAAGACTATAATATTTAAACAAAGAAATGTCACCAGTTAATTAAAAACACACATCTGAGAGGCATAATTAAAATTTTGCATATAGGAATGAGTTTTTCAGCATTCCTTAAGATTATTTTCATAAAGAAAACTGAAAATAAAATATGAATACAATCTGTATTTATATAGGAAAGTACTACAAAATTAAATAGTTTGACATGTATCATATCAACAAGGGTCCATGCAGTTAATTTCTATGACCTGCTCATAGAAGGATAGATTTAAGATAAAGTTTGCCTTGGGCAAAATATTAGAAATTATAATAAAACACTGAAATATTAAGTTATTCAATTATAAAAATAGGAAATAATTAATGAATTATTGCTATTATTGATAGCATTTTGATATTTATGTAATTATATTTACAGTTAATCTTTAATTTTATGAATATTATTCTTTAAGGAATGTTCATACTGTTTGCAATTTCTTTTACTTGTATAGGTCTGTTATTTAGACATTTAATATTTATGTCAAAATAAATCAAGTTTTCTAAGCAGCTGATTTAGAGAAATGTAGAGGAGGGCAAATCAGGGACAAAATAACAAAATATTCCCACTTATGAAGTATGGAGTTATGAAAAAGGAAAGAAAATTTTAATTGGGGAAGTTTGGCAATATATAAAACCAGAACCAGCTAGGTGAAGAATGGACAGTGTAATATTTTATAGTAGGCAGTACATTTGTATTCAATTATTTCAATGAACACAAGAAAGGAAAAGCTCTCATTGTAGCTCTTTCTCATCACCACATTTGTGGATATTCTGTGAAAGGTTTTGTTCCTAGAAGTAAAGTAGGGGAGGGGAAAAGTTGAGGGAAAAATAAATCATTATCTTCTTTCTGCAGTGGGAAGGGTTCTTATAATAATAGCTTAATAGATGGAGAGAATGTTCCTTCTCATTCATTCAAGATATTTTTGTCCAGGCCACTGTTCCAAATGAGATGTAGTGTATAAGACTGCCATCAAATATGACTGCCCCAAAGTGTATGCTAAAAGTCAAGTTAAGCTAGAAACTGTTGGTCACCCTCAGACCATCATGGAACTAATGATGAATCAGGTGTACTGGTGTCTCTTAAGTCACATATGTACCTAGGCTAGAAAGTACACAGTCACCTAATTAACATCTTGATAAAGGTGGACATATGTTTAAACTGCCCATCTTTGCTTTTCTTTCACTTTTTATTATATTAAAAGAGTTGTTTTTCATTTAAATTAAGCTTGATTGCCTAGCTCTCTTAACATTGATATGAATTGTATTTAGGAAGTGCTAAAAGCTAGGTATTTAATTCTACTTGCTTTATAAGAATGCAAGAAAATATTGTTTAAATCATAAAATTATAATTATTAAATAGCACACAGCAAAGGAAACCATTAACAAAACAAAAAGACAACCTACTGAATGGAAGAAGATATTCACCAGTGATACATCCAATAAAGGGTTAATATCTAAAATTTATTTAAAACTCATACAACTGAATACCAAAAAACCTCCAAACAATCTAATTAAAAATGGGCAGAGGACATGAATAGATATTTCTTCAAAGATGACATACAGATGGCCAATAGACATATGAAAAGATGCTCAATGTCACTAATCATTAGAGAGATGCAAATTAAAACCACAATGATATATTACTTCACACCTGTCAGAATGGCTCTCATCAATAAAGCAACAAACAAAGGTTGGTGAGGTTGTGCAGAAAGGGGAACCCTAGTACACTGCTGGTGGGAATGCAGACTGGGGCAGCCACTATGGAAACAGTATGGAGGTTCCTCAAAAAATTAAAAATAGAACTGCCTTATAACCCAGAAATTCCACTCCTGGGTATATACCTGAAGAAACTCAAAACACTGAATCATAAAGAGATATGCACCCTTATGTTTATTGCAGTGTTATTTACAATAGCCAAGATATGGAAGCAATCCAAGTGCCCTTCAATACATGAGTGGGTAAAATAGTGGTGGCATGCCCTGGCCGGTGTAGCTCAGTTGGTTGGAGCATCTTCTCATAAAGGTCATGGGTTCAATTCCGCGTCAGGTTACATACCCAGGTTGCAGGTTCGATCCCTAGTTGGGATGCGTACAGGAGGCAACCCATTGATGTTCCTCTCTCTTTCTCTCCCTTTCCCTTCTTCCCTCCCTCTAAAATCAACAAAAACATATCTTGGGGTGAGGATTATAAAAGAAAAAAAAAGTGATAAAATACATGTATACAATGGAATATTACTCAGCCATAAAAAATGAATTCTTACCATTTGAGACAGCATGAGTGATCCTAGAGGGCATTATGCTAAGTGAAATAAGTCAGACAGAGAAAGACATATACTTTATGGTTTCACTTATATGTGGAATCTAAAGAACAAAATGGAAAAACAAAACAGAAATAGACTCAGAGACACAGAAAAAAAACAGATGGTTGCCAGAGGGGAGGGGTATTAGGGAGCCGGGTAAAAAAGATGAGGGGATTAAGAAGTACAAATTGGTGATCACAAAATTGTCATGGGATGTAAAGTACAGCATAGGGAATATAGTCAGTAATATTGCAATAAATAGGTATAGTGGCAGGTGGGTACTTGAAATATTGGGGGGATTACTTTTATAATCACATTTATATTATTTTTAACCACTATGCTGTACACCTGAAACTGTTATAAACTAATATTGAATGTCAACTGTAATTGAAAATAAAATTTAAAATAATACTGCATATTATTTAACTAAGTAACAAAGGAATATATAGTTATGACAAATCAAGTAGAAACAACCAGGAAGCATAATAAGCTAATGGCAGAAGACTAGTCTCGCACATACATGCACACAGAAGTATAAAAAAGAAGAAAAGGGGGGGGGGGAATTAGAGAAAGAGGAAGTGGAGGCGGAGCCTAGTCAGACATAGGTGACACCAGCATTCTTAAGTCACCACCAGAAAAAAATGTTCACGGTGTAAAACTTGCCCCAAGCAATTTTGAAACACTCAGTGAGAGTTTTATGAAGTTTTAATGTCTTTTAATTTAATAATGTTGCTTTTAGAAGCATATCTAACTGATTATATAAGATTTAGAAGTGAAAATGTTCACTATAGTGGTATTTATAATATAAATTGGAGATAAAAATTGATTTCAAATAGTTATATAAAATATAGCACATAGATTTGGATGATAAGATCATGAATGCCTCTGAGAACAGGGTTTGTGAGAAGATTTTTTTCTCTCTTGGGGGAAGTGGGAGGAGTTGAACCTACTGAGCAGCCAATGATATACCACAAGGAGTGAAAATGATGGTCCGGACTTTAGTAAGGAGAATGAGCCCATACTTATGAAATTGAGACAGAGTCATTCAGATAGAGAGATAATTATTGAAACCATGAAATTGGATGATATCAGCAGAAAGAGTTTGGAAGAACATTTTTTGAGAGACAGAGTAAACATAAAGACAACTGGTTAAAAGATACAGAAATCAACAATACTAGTGTCTTACAGGCCAAGTGGGTAGAATTTTCAAGTATAGATGTTAATAAATGTAAAATTAGGGAGCAAATTTAGGAAACAAAAATAATTGAGAAGAAATTCGTAGATTTAGGGATTAAGAGATTTGAGGTAAGCTTTGCAATAGTAGTTAAGTATACAGTAAAGACAATACCCATGTTAACTTCTTTATTTCTAAACCTTTCTTACCACCAGGAATCAGAATTAATTTACTTGAGCAATACATATATATTAAAAAATCTGACCTCTCTACTGAGTAAACAAAGAGAGGTAACAGATTATGAAATAAACTGATGGTTGTCAGAGGGGAGGGGTGTTAGGGAGCTGGAGTTAGGGGTGTTAGTATACACATTGCTTTGTATATTAAAAAAATTAAAACTGTAAACCCAGTGGGGGATTGGAATGTGACTTTATGACCCAAGATATTTTTTTTTTTTTTGTCATTTATTAGTAGAATTGGAAGCAGTTAGTGTAGATTTCTTTTGAAAAATTTCAAGGATATACCAAAATTTGAAGTTATACAAATAGACGTACATGACAAATATTAGGTTTGCTTTTTTGTTTATGTGCGTACTGTGTGTGTCCTTTCTTTTTAAAGGGTAGGACTAAGCATGTTTAGAAGGTAAAGAGAAGAAGAGGACCCATCCTTCAAAGTTTGAAATGTTGCCATCTGGGAGTAAAGTTAATAGAGAATTTCTGCTCTATCCCATCACTGCCATGCAAACAAATTTAAATTTAACTTTACCTTAAATAAATAAAGGATACAAACTGTGTAACATAAGAACATTTCAGAGGGATTTTCCTAGGCTGTTACAGTGCTGTAGTCATGCCTGTAAATGGTGAATGTCCCTCAGTAAAATAAGAATAATCAGAACTAAAATGCAACAGGGCTTCCTACGTGCCCAGCACAGTTAGAAACGCTTTGCATGCATTATCTCATTTATTCTATGTAATTCTGCACAATAACCAGTGAGGTAGGTACTGTTACTTTCCCCTTTCTACACGCATGGAAAAGAGCAGAGAGGTGATATTTGCCCATGGTCTCGCAGCCAGTAATTGGCACATCTCGTTTATAAATGCGGACAGTCGGACACCCCGCGCTCTTAAGGCCTGAGCTAAGAGTCCTGTAGGAGCCAGACGGCTGAGAGCCGGCGAGCTGTCCCTCCCCGCCCGCCAGGCCGCTCGGTGCTCCTCCCGACCGCCCTGCCCTTGCGGGCTGTGGACGCACCGCTGCTCGGCCTTCGTCGTTGTCACACTGCTGTTTCTTTTTCAAATGTCAAAATCAAATTCAGCTAGGTAACAAAACCTTTATAGATGAGCTCAGTGCAACTTGTTAGGGTGAACTCAGAGAGAGCCCTGAAAAAGTCAGATGCAGCCGGTATAACATTCTGCAGCAGCTGGCCCATTTCTCACCAGCAGACAGATCTGCTGCACCATCACCCAGCTTCTTTCAAGTCAGATAACATTCCCCTGAATATGAAGAGATTTCTACTCGTTAAAAGTAAATCTTCTCTTCAAAGAAAGAGGAATAGGAGCTTTTTAAAAAAATAATTCAGCCAGAACCTAAATGACGCAAGGCATATGCTAGCTGGGGCAACCTGGTCACTGTGCCCTGGTTTCCAAACAGCCGCGGATCAGATGAAAGCACGGTGCTGTGTCCCTGAGTGACTCCGATAGAGGGATTTTCAAGTGCCTTAGCAGTAGGTTGTATTTGTTTCTTTCAAACTTCTATCGTTTTACTTTTTTTCACTCCTGATTTTAAAGAAGGAAGGAAAAATAAACCTGGAAAGCAATGTAGAGAAGCTTAAGTCTACAGTGTTTCAGTTCTACCTCTGCATGGCACTTGTTCTGGTTGTTCTAATGCATTTTGATTTCTTCTGTGTTTTCTGTTCTGTGAGCTTCACATTCAGCTTGTGTTCATTTGTGCTCCTGTTTGTATGTTTTATTTCTCTGCAAGTCATTCACTGGTTCTCACACATGAAGAGGAATTCCTTCTTTTGTTCAGGGTTTTCATTTTCCTTTGTAACTGTGTTCCAACAATTATCTATTTTTTTAAAATCTCACCACCACCATTTAATCTATTGTTTGTGTCTTTATTTTTCACCTATTTCTGTTCCAGTGAAGATATTTTCTCAGTATATAATCAACAACCAGAAAATCCACTACCATTATAAGAAAAATATTTATCTAAAAGTTCTAAAGCCATTTTCTAGTAATGGAAAATGCAAAGTTAATCAGCTTTTAATGTATATGAAATTTATCTTGTTTATCAACCTGTTAATAGGCATTTATCTGGCAACCAAACTCATATCATTTATAAATAAACTTTAAAGTGATGCCACTCAACATAAAAATGTATATAATGTTCTTCACTGAGAAGCAATAGCTTCTGGAATGTTTAACTGTGTGGAGCTCTTTGAAATTAAAATAAATAAATTTGAAACTTCAATTTATTCATTTTCTTGGACATGTAGGTAGATTTTATTTGGAGACATTTTATTCACTTAAGAATGCTTTTCAAAAATATGCAGAAACGTAGAATTGTCCTTCAGTGTAGAATGTAGAGTCTGTGGCAATAGAGAGAACCTATCACTTTCCCACTTCAAGCCTTAAGCTTTACACTCATGCGTTGTTCTGACCACGCTAACCACGCTTCGTCTCCAAAGGTGAGAGGAGATGGTTGGATATCCCCTGCTGTTAGCAACTGAGTGTCATTGTCTGAGTTCTAGTTCATTGAGATCTATAACTGAATTCCTCTCTTATGCTATTTGACGTTATTACTTTATATTTGTACAATCTCTGAACCTCGTTCCTTCCCCCTTACAAATGAGAGCCATTAATTTTGTTTTGTTTTTGTTTACCACTTCTACAGAGCTAGTTCTGTACTCAATTTTCTACTCAGTTCTTGACAGGCCAGGCAGTTAGAGAGACTCATTCCTGATATAACAGTTAACTGTTATGTTCAAAACACCTTAAGGGATTGTTCAGCTTTCACTGTGATGTTAGTTCCCACAGAGCAAATAAAGAAAAATATCTAAAGATGATCCATCAGATTTGCTATTGTGTGCTGTTAACATTAGACTTCTAAATCATCTTACTAGGCTACCAGTGACAGTCCTTTCCATGAAGAAAAATATCCAAGTGAAATAAAATAGGACTTAGTAAATGCTTATATATAAACACAGTATTTGGGTTGAAATAGAATAAAATGTTCATAAATATTAGTATAGATGACATATCCACTTTAAATGTATTAAAATATTTACTTAAAATAAGTTTAAGCTCTACTTTATGTAAATTTAGCAGTCGTTGGTGCATGATTAAACACTGGGAAATCTAATTTCCTCTATTTTATATTCTAATAGCCAATACAATCTGCATTACCACATGAGTAGAGCAAAAATAATTTGAAAAGCAAAGTGGTCAAGGATAGAGTAATACACAGAATAGTGCAAGCACTTTAAAGCATAAAATACTTCTGTGTGTGTGTGATTATGCACAAAATGAGCTCTGCTGGTTTTTCCAGATGTGGACCTGAGTTATCACTGATTCTAGACATCATGGGACCATGGGGAAACTGAGACCCAAAGAGGTCACGTTGCTGCCTAAAGTCCCAGGTGAAGGAATAAACCAACTTTGACCCGAACGCTGGATTCCTGATTCTTATCTAAGGAGGACTCCATGAAAATAAACCATTTTACTTCGGTAATTTCCTGTTTATTACCTTTTTCCAAAAGGGAGACCCACCTGCCGCTGTGCACTGGGGTTCACTGGACCGAACTGTGGCAAGACAGTCTGTGAGGACTTCTGTCAAAACGAAGGGACCTGCAGCGTGACTGCCGGGAACCAGCCTTACTGCCACTGCCAGCCGGAACACACGGGCGACAGATGTCAGGACTGTGAGTGAGAGCAGCGCCCACAGCCCACGGGCAGCATGCTTTTGTGTTTGCATGAAGGAGTGGCCTTGTGACCTGTAGCTATACCCCCTAAATTATTTCCGTTTCAGCCACCCTCCCCCTGTTTTTCAGTCTCACCCATCACCCCCTCTCCAACCGTTCTTTACATTGTTCTTCATTCTTCCCTTGCTCTGGAGTCTATGGTCCTCTCTTCCCAGCTCAGGCACCATGGTCTGTCACTGTCAGCATCCCCTGCACCTCCTTCAACGCCCCTGCTCCACCTCCTGGAAAACCATAACCCTGATTAAGCCCAGTGTCCTGTCTGTCCTGAGTGGTGCCCCACGGCTAAGGGAAGCTGAAGAAAAACACATGAGCCCGTAGACTGCTCTCACTTGAGTTTTCATCGCTGATCTCAAATGGGCACTTACTGTGGCTTCTACTGTGATTCACTAATCAGTTGACTCTCCTAAATGTCGATGTCCTATTTTCTCCCTTCCCCTCAAACCTCCAAACCCTGCTCCCCAACTTTACTCTCAGCTGAATGAAGCTGTCTGAAGAGAACTGCCACAAGCGCCACCCCCCCAACCTACTGTACCCTGTACCCATGAGTTGTGTCTTCCTTCTCATGACTGGGAACCCCGTGCTACGTCTACTCTACATTGTCCACTCACACACGATTTACCGTTAGCGAACTCATGGACACATCTCTTACAGCTTCCCTCCTTTTCCTGCTTTATCAATAATTTCCTTTCTACCTAGTTTTTTCTTTAAAAAACTTACCTTGTGCCCACATCTCCTTCTAGCTACAACTTCATTAACTTCCTAGGTAGCATTGCTCTAAAAGATTGTTCTACTTTCCAGTTCCTCTATTTTTCTTTTGACTCCATCTCTGTCTGCTTTTTATCTTCACTGTTCTTCTGAAATATCTTCTGTAAAACTCAAATTAATCAATTTCTTTTACTGTTACTCGTGTTTTTATACCCAATGGTCATTTTTCAATTCTTATTTTATCTCTACAGTCGGCAGTTAATCACCCCCTCCCTAAAACACCTATTCGCTTGTCTTTATTTCTGCTAATCTCTTATTTTCATTCCAGTTTTACTGGCTGCTTCTTCTTGGGACCTTCTGCTGATGTGTCCTTATTTCCCTAACCTTTAAACATTGTAGTGACCTGTGACTCTGTCCTCATACTGCTTTTTTTGTCTAAAACACTCCTTGAGCCTGTGACTTCTGTAGAAACCTGTATATTAGAAAGACCTCAACAGGTTTAATAAAATATAGCAGCAATTTTCAGCCAGTGTGCCACAAGAGTTCCCTTAGATTGTCAAATAAAAAAATTGCAACAGCCAACACAACAATGACCATCCAGTGTGAATGAATCAAAATGATACTTATTTTTTTATCAGATTGGCAAAAATATATTTTTATGTGCTACAGAATTTTAGTAATTAGTTTATATGTGCCGTGAGATGAAAAAGGTTGAAAATCACTGAAATATCGTTCCCCACACATCACCTCCAACGATTTTGATTCTCTTTGCATATAATGGGGCATCTATATTATTTAAACTTTTCCAGATGTTTTACATATGTGGCCAACGTTGAGACCCATTACCTGGATAATTTCAACTAACTTCATGGCTTTTTATACCATCCAAATATCAATAATTCCAAATTTATGAATCCAGCTAAACTTAGCTTCTGAATCTCAGATTTTTATACTTAAGTGTGTATTTAACAGCCTGACTTGTTTCTAAATTAACCTGATATTGTCACCCTAAAGCCCCTCTACCATAGTTTATCTTGTCTGTAAAGTGAAACACTCAAGTCCAAAAATCTTGGAGTCATTTTTTACTTTTCTCTTTCTTTTATACCCCACCTTCATTCTCACCCTACTTTAAAAATAAACTCAAAATCTGAACACTTTCCACCACCTCTGTTCTCACTACTATCATTGAAGCTACTAGCACCTCTTATCTGAGTTATTGATGACTGATCTCTATGCATTTTCTCTGCAGCCTCTGTATCTATTTTCAAAAGAGCAGCCACATAACAGATGTATCCATAATTATTTTTAAAATGATTATTCATCTCAGTCACATGCACTGAGACCTTTCTACATCCAGGAACTCTTGTAATTACTTATTCTTTTTTGCATTAATTCTATTAATTCATTTAATGAAGAAGGTATTGTTTCTATTCTCATTTTACAGAGGAGGCTACTGAAGAGGCATAAAGAGCCTCCTAAAGATCACAGTGCTAGTAATTGGGAGAGCCGGGATTCAAACCCAGACAACCCACCTCCAGGGCCCACATCCATAAAAGTTACTCACCATTCTGGTCCCTGAATTGTCTGACATCACTGAGGACCTCATTGAGAGTGGCCTAGGTCTCTTGTCATTGTAGAAAGTATATAGAACAGCAAAGAATCCAGCTATATACACGGCCTTATTTGAGAATAAAAAATATCAAATATTTTGCCTCTGATGGTAGGGGCCCCTTCTGCTGCAGCAAAAAGATAGCTTCAGCTTCAAATTGGTGTTTTCTTTTCCATGTGTACATTCTCTAGATCTCAGGACAGATGCTTCTTGGCATATACAGGTGCCACTCCCTTCATGCCCTTTTTCATGTTGCTTGCCCGACTTACCTCTTAAGTGATACGCATCACAGGCCATGAGGGTTTACTTGCCAAATACAGCCTATTCATGTACCCCACTCGCAAGTTGCCTGCCCCCCGTGGCTCTCTCACCTCTCTCTCCCCAGCCGAGCACAGTTATTCCAACACAACTTCCATTTGCTAGCACATCGTCTGTTTGTCTGTTTGCCCCATCATTCTCAAGATCCTGAATGGCGTCGGTATGAACTCTATCCCGTAAAATGCGAACAGTCATTAATAGCCAAGCTGTCTTTGCGGGCTCTACTTTATTGTAGTAAAGCCACACTGATCATGCTTCTTTATATGTCACCTTCCTTGTCATGGTGACTTTCTCAGGCTACTCTCTTCCTCTGAAGTGCATTTCCTTTGGATTCTGCCTCACAGTCCTATCTCTGTGCCAAATCCTGTGTCTATCATCTATCATCTATCTGTCTATCTATCATCTATCTATCTATCATCTGTCTATCATCTATCCATCTATCACCTATCTATCATCTATCATTTATCTATCATCTATCATCTATCTATCTATCTATCTATCTATCATCTATCTATCATCTATCTATCATCTATCTATCTATATCTATCATCTATCTATCTATCTCTCATCTATCTATCATCTATCATCTATCTATCTATCTATCTATCATCTATCATCTATCTATCTATCTATCTATCATCTATCTATCATCTATCTATCATCTATCTATCTATATCTATCATCTATCTATCTATCTCTCATCTATCTATCATCTATCATCTATCTATCTATCTATCTATCTATCTATCATCTATCTATCATCTATCATCTATCTATCTATCTATCTATCTATCTATCATCTATCTATCATCTATCTATCATCTATCTATCTATATCTATCATCTATCTATCTATCTCTCATCTATCTATCATCTATCATCTATCTATCTATCTATCTATCTATCTATCTATCTATCTATCTATCTATCATCTATCTATCATCTATCATCTACCTATCTCTATCTATCATCTATCTATCTATCTATCTATCTATCTATCTATCTATCTATCATCTATCATCTATCATCTATCTATCTCTATCTATCATCTATCTATCTATCATCTATCTATCTATCATCTATCTATCATCTATCTATCATCTATCATCTATCTATCATCTATCTATCTATCTATCTATCTATCATCTATCTATCTATCTATCATCATCTCTCTCTCTCTCTCTCTCTCTCTCTCTCTTCAGCCTAGACACCATTTCCTTCTAGAAGTTGGTCACATTTTCCCTCAGTTTGAAGTAATCTCTTTCTCTCCCGAATTTTGGAGTAACTGGCTCTTCATCTCTTTCTGGCTTTATTCGCTTTTCCCTAGTATTATTGTGATTCGTGTCATTCTTACTTGTCTCGGGTGACCTCCGTGAGACTACACTCAACAGTGGCATTTGCTAGATAAGCAAATGAAAACATAGATAACCATAGGTAAGCAAATGAGATCTGTTTGGAGATAAGAGATAAAAGAACAATCGATTTAATGTACAAAAGCTACATTTAATCAGGATCCAACATTCTTGATTTTTTAAATAAGTTTTTACAATACTATGTGGCCATTATTATAGCAATTTGAATTCTTAAAAGGAATAAATTCAGCAGCTTATATTTTAACTGGCAACTTAATAGAATCACAGTCTGAAGTAGCTTAATGCATAATAAAAGCCTACATTATAATTTTATTATCACTATTAGCAGTCAGAGCACTTCCCACCTTTCACTGCAAAGCACTTATTAAAATTAACCAATTAATCCTGAGACAGAGGTTAAATAACTTGCTCAAGGTCCTGAAGTAGTGATATTATAGTGAGAATTGGACCCCAGGAGTTGTTGATCAAGATGTCGACAAACATTCCTGCAGCATGGTGATGCTGTTCTTTGGCAGCAAAATAAGTCTGTGGACAGTGTCATTAAAATGATAAATCCAACAGCTGACAAAAGCATAATAAATTTAGGATCTATTAGATGTGAGTTGGCAAGGCTCAATGGACCTGGTGTTCTGTCAAAATTGTATCTTACATATACAAAACCTTCTCTCTATAAATGAAGGAATGACAGAATGGTTCATTACAGTGCCTAATTAAAGGTCCATTAGTGGGAGGTAAAACATCAGTTCTTAGTTGTGCTGAGTAAAAACATTTCACAACCCTAATGGCAATATAAAATCTGGAGGTCTGAAATGCAAATTAATTTTAACAGCAGCTCCCAGGGAGGAGAGACAGAGATAAATAATGGCAAAGGAAAAATTCAGCATTCTTTAAGTTGTTCAAGAACAAATATAGATCCATTTCATGCTATTTTGGAGCAAGGATTCTTAGCATAAATAAAAAAATATGTGTAAGCATGGCATTTTACATTTAAGTCTGGAAGTTAATTATGAGGTCAACAATATCTGGGGTCACTTGTAATTAAATTGTAATGACATTAGGGCAGAAGGGACAATGAGGACCAATTCAATCTGTGTCTAAGAACCAGGTATTCCAATCAAAGGACAATCTGTTCTGTCATTAATATTTCCAAAGTCCTCTAGTGATCTGCTTGGGTACCATTATACTTTCAATTAAAACTCAGTTTATTAGAAATGCACCTGTGTGGCTCACTCCCACTGGTTCCAATAAGTGAAGACATTAAGTAGTATCTCAAGTTTATAAAACTGGAACTACCTGACAGTGATCCAAACATATCCTTTGTAACTTGTATTGGAACCACAGTCTATCAAGTAACTTATAAAACTTATGAAATATAGATGTGAACCTATCATATGTGATGATGTGATAGATTATTTTTACCATTTGCCCTCCAGAGCAATTTTATTGCATTAGTCGGTCAGCCCGTGAACATATTGTGGTGTTTGCAGTAAGCCTACCACTGTGTTAGACACTGAGGAAGCAGTGGTGTCAGAGATATTTCCTGCCCTCAGAGGGCTTACAGTCTAATGCATGATTCTGAAAATGGAAAAAGTTATTATGTGACAGTTTAATAAAACAGAGAAGACACCAGTACACAGGAAAGAACATAGAATTCAGACTTTCTTGAAAGAAGCAAAATTCAAGCTAAGATCAGAAGAAAGTAGAAGCTAACCAAGTGAAGAGAGGAATGTGAACGGAAGAGCATTTGCAAAGAGCCAGACGGAAAATATTTTTAAATTTATCTTTTCTGTTGCCATTAGATTTTCCCAGGGGAGGTCTGGCAAGGGAAATAACAATCACTGAACATGTATAATGTATTGGTAACAGAGACATGTGCTGTTATACATCATTTTATCTGATATATGATGATTCAACAAATGCTTATACAGCCCTTTGAGGTTAGTATTATTAATCCAACTTTACAAGTGCCAAAAAATAAGATTAAGCCATTCTCCCTATCTACCAGGTTAGAGAACATACAAGTCAGAATTTGTAGCCTTGTGGGTCTGAATCCCAAAGTAGGCTTCTGCTGGTGTATTTTGTTATCGTTTAATGGACGGACCTGGAGAGCGTCATGCTAAGTGAAATCAGCCAGTCAGAGAAACATAAGTACCCTATGATTTCACTCACATGTGTAATTTAATGAACAAACTGAACTACCAAGCAAAATAGAGACAGGCCTATAGATAGGGAGCAGGCAGACAGCTCTGTCTGGGGAGGCGGGGAGGTGAAGGATTGAGCAAAAGAGAGATAAAAAGAGAGAATTCGTGGACATAGACAACAGTCTGGTGATTGTCGGGGGGGTGAAGGGGGATTGAGGTGGCGGAGGGCACAGAAGGGATAAATGATGGGAAAAAAACACATATATATGTGTGTGTGTGTGTATATATATGTATGTATATATATATATATATATATATATATATATGTATTTTTCAGACTCATTAGGAGAATGCTCAAAGCTCAGATGTCACACTGGCTCAACCTGGTCTTTGCAAGTTTCTATTCCATTGAAAATAATCATTAATAAGAATTTTAATCTTGAGCTGATTAAGCTTATGTTAGGTCCAAGTGGAAGAGACCAATTTACTTAGATAATGAAAGGAAAATAAAATAGAATTGTTTCAGTGCTACTGTTAGTATGAAGGCCAATTAGAACTAGGCTAAAACCTCAAGAAAAGATCCTGCCATAAAAAGTTAAATTATTACTCAGGATTAGCTATTTCTTAAGAAGTTAAGTATTTAAGATTCGTAGAACAGTCACATGTAGAGTGGCAAAGCATTTGGAACCCTGGCTCCTGAGTGCCCCCAGTTATTTTCTTCCTCTTGGTGGGAAGATAAGCACCACCTTCATGCAGGCTCTCATCATCTCTTGCCTGGGGCACTACACAGCAGTCCCTTATGTGCTCTTTCTACCACCTTTGGAAACAATTCGTTCATTGTCTCCAAACTGTACTCCCTTTCATTGTTCATATCCCTTTTTCTTTGCACATGGAATTCTTCATGTCTGTTAATGCCCCTGCTCTGTCTTCTTAACTTCACTGTGCCCTAGGACATTCACTTTCACACTGTATTAATACATCATTCATGTTCTTGACTCTCTACCCTACTAGAATATGAAACAGGCCCTGGTGTTTTGCATA
This sequence comes from Miniopterus natalensis, assembly GCF_054644295.1. Classification (NCBI taxonomy): domain Eukaryota; kingdom Metazoa; phylum Chordata; class Mammalia; order Chiroptera; family Miniopteridae; genus Miniopterus; species Miniopterus natalensis. The sequence continues at coordinate 64,502,874 of NC_142088.1, forward strand.
CCTCATCAATCTTGGGCGTTAACTCAATGCCTGGACTTAGTAGATAGTATTAAGTATGTGAGTGAATGTAAACAAAGTGGAAGGATCTTGCTTTTATCCTGCAAATCCCAGTTTTTTCTGTGTTCTGGCAAGATCTCAGTCAAAAGTCAGTGCCAGAGTTCTGGGCCATCTTTACTGAACAGCTCACTGAGATTCACACTCTATGGAAAACTTTGTGCTTATGTTTTCAGTTTGAAAAAAAAATAGTGTAAAAATAGAATTAGGTTTGAATTAATGTATGTGAAGAAAAATAAATACATTCATGTGACCATAATATAGAATCGTGATGTAAGGGTAAGATAATATAATAATTTGATGATTTTATTCTAAGTAGTTGAATGGAAATTTTCAGAATTATAAAAATATTGTTGAAGACAATTTGATCCAGTAGTTAAAAATAGAATTATTAAAAATAGATTTTTACTGTATGTTATACCTTCATTTAAAGGAAATGTAAAAATAATGAGGCAAAAGATTTAAGCAAAATGTGCTTATAGAAAAGAGAATTTATTGGAAACTTTAGTAAATCTTTTAAGCATATAGTTTGCCATATGTGATTCAAAGTATATATACTAATTATTAAATCAATTTATTCAATTGATACGTATATATTGAACACATGGATATTATTTATTATTCTAAATGTTGGTAGATACATCAATATAAAAGCTCTTTGGAGATGGTTGCCTACATAATTTTTGGTGAATAAAAAACCAAATGGCATATCTATTACAATTAAAGTCAGGCAAAACTGCACCTTAGAGATTAATAATGAGAGAAGACCTGTCAAAGATCAGAAATGGACTTCATTCCATTCTATGTAGAAGCATTACATTATCTTTCTTATGATTAAATTTCAAATTCCAATGACATGTTTATAAAGTTAACTCTGGATAACTTTTATCTCGTCATGTAACTTATCCTTGGAATTTTGGTTATCACGTTTAACAATTTCAGTAAGTATTACTGGAGTAAAAAACCTTTAAGAATGTTTTATTACTCTTGCTGACATCATAGCAGCAACATTTTTTATTCCAGCTTTACTTGATTTTGAGATAACCCTTCTCACAATAGTCTTGAAACAGTGCTTCACTATAAATTACGACAAGGGTCAATGGTATGATCTTCCACTTTTATGCCACATAAGCGCTACCAAAAGGTGCTTAACCTTTTCAGGAAGAGTGAATATATAACATAATATGAAAGACAAAGGAAGACAGCTTGAAAACTGTTTAAATGAAGGCAGAAAATACAAACTTGTCCTATAAGCCATGGTTACTAACTGTTTAAAGAGGGATTTGTATTAAAATAAACTGAGCAGGCCCAGTTGAAAGCCCTTAGCAAAAACAAATAACTAAATAAAAAGTAAGGCTTTGCATGAATAGAAACTGTCCATGATTGTAATTCTGCTGTATTTGGTGGTAAGTAAATTAAATGGGTTCATAAATAATTATCTACAAATAGAATTGGGTATTTGAGAACAATATAATACATGTATTATGCAAAGACAGACACTCAGATTGAAAAAAAAAATATTTACTTGAGGCTTACCTCAAACTAAGCAAATTGTTTCTACTTAGATGCATCTGCCAACATCATTTTTTAAAAGAAATAATTTAAATGTAAATTTAAGAGTAACTTTAAAACAGTTCTCTCTTCAGATTTGGAATGTCAAATGACATATTTTGAGAAAATATCATGAGTCAGGAATCTTTAAATACTTCAAATGGAAGAAAATAAAATTCTTACCTTATAGTTAATATGATTACTATATTTACCAGTATATACTGGTATTATTATTCTGTTTTATGAAAAAAATAGAACCTTTTTTGGTAGCTCATATTTGGCTAGAAAATATTCTGTATTTATCCTGATTATTGATAAAAATTGCAAGAGAGTCAGTATGTTAACATCAGCTCTAGAGATTAAAAAATATCTTCTTTAAATCTTAAACTCATAGCTTCTCAGTACGAGAGCAAAAGACCAAAACTAAGAGTGAATTATATTTATAATTTACCCTATGGTTAAATATAAATTATATTTATAATTTACGCTTTGGTTATGTAACCCACCAAAAAAAGAAGAGCACATCTTTGCTTAAATCAAGCAGTGCATTCAAAATTGTATTTATTTGTTTCATTCTCATTAATGCAAATATATAACTATACTTTTAATTTAAATAAATATATGTTTTTAAATTCATTGTTTTCCAACACATGAAGTTACACTAAAAAGAGTAAATACTAAATAAAAAGGAGATAGCCAATAATTTGTCATAATAAATGCTTAAATATTTAAAAATGAACTATTAGGAATAAAACCTATTTATTGGGGCTTGCTATCAAAGAATCAAATACATCCTAAGTATAGCACTGAGAAATAGAAAGTCACATCAGAAAAAGCTAAGAATCATGATTTCACTTACATGTGAGATATAAAACTGAAACTCATAGACACAGACAACAGTAGGGTGGTTACCAGAGGGCAGGGGGCTAAGGGGCTAATAAAGGGTAAAGAGCCCCAAATATGTTGGCAAAAGATGATTTGACTTTGGGTGATGAGCATACAATGCCGTATACAGATCATGTATCATAGAAATGTACACTGGAAACCTATATAATCTTATTAACCAATGTCACCCCAATAAATTTATTTTAAAAATAAGATAAATTGTTAAAAAGTATGAAAAAAAAACATATGTTTCAGAATACAGCCAGGCGATTAATACAGAGGTCAAGTAGCTAAATTTGAATTTTTAGGTTTTCATCAGCACTTGAAGATCCATGGTTAAATCCATGGTAGTGGTGTCATATAATTTTCATTTTGATAAAATAATCTGTACTTTTTAGTTTTTAAACTTAAAAAAAATCTATATTATAGTGATCTTAGAGCAAGCTTTCTTTGAAAATCAATTGATATAATCAACATAGTGGAAGAAGCAAAAAAACTGATGTGGATATGACCATGTCATGAATGTCACATTATTTGACTACTCAGTTATCATCTGAGGCCAAGAATTTAGGTCACTTCCTTGGTAAACTCCAGACCATGAGTAACTAAATTAAACTGGAATGTTTCAACTGCAGATTTTCATACTTCTTCAACTGGGAGGTAAAATAGGCTTCTGATCTTTTTAAGACTCTCTTACCTAAGTAAATCAAATACATAGAATGTTTTGCATATCACTTCAGTGGGTTTCTGGAACTTCACTGAACATATACCCTAAGCTTTTCTGGAATTGGTCAACCTTGATTCCAAATTTGAGGAAGAAATGTTGTCTTTTAGAGGTGATGATATGGAATCATTTAGAATTATGTAAAGTAGAAAGTTGTAGACTAACAAATAGTATTCTTCAACTTTAGATTTCCAAATTATTTTCATCACAAGTGTAACTCAATCACATGATTTATAAAAAATAATAATTATAACTATATGTTTTTTAAAGTTGGGAGTTTCATGTGAGATAAGAAAGGTCCTTTGTAAGTTTTAAAATCAAATGCAAATATTTTATATTTTTATTTTAATAGCTATTTTGAGTACCTATCATTTATAATATGTATTATAACATAATTATTTAATTTAGGTAATAAAAATAAATGTAATTTTATAGCATTCATGGATATAGTCTGAGATGCTTTTTAAAAAAATATATTTTTATTGATTTCAGGGAGCAGGAGAAAGAGATAGAAACATCAGTGATGAGAGAGAGTCATTGATCGGCTGCCTCCCTCGTGCCCCTTACTGGAATCAAGCCCAAAACCTGGATATGTGCCCTGGCCAGGAACCGAACCATGACCTCCAGGTTCAAAGGTCGAAGCTCAACCACTTAGACACACTGGCCAGGCTAGTCTGAGATGCCTTTTCAAAATAATTTCTAAAATGATCCATGAATTTAGAATAGAATTCTATATTGAGTCTGAAAGTAAGTAGATCAGGCCACAGAAGAAAATAGTTTCTTGAATAAGTTTTATTCCATGCAGAGGTTAGGCTATGACTGCAAACTCAAACGGATTAGAAGTTGAAAAGTTTAGTCTAATTCAATGTGATGTGTAATGCCGACTTCTGGGAATTTACAAGTCACATCCTTTATCCACATGCCAGCTTGGAGTGCCTGGTAGTTGGTTCATTGGTCCAGTAGCTGAGTGTCTATTTCATGCAGACACCAGATGCCCAAGGGCTCTTTTATCCAGACTTGATGGTATTCATCTTTGCTTCCCATCTGATTTTCATCTTCCATCTCCTACTTCCCTCTCATCAGCTGAACATACAACTGCACATGCTGGCAAACTTCAGGTTGTTTCAGGAGTGGGTTAAACCAGTCTAGACTGATCTCCCATTGATATAAATTGCTCTCTGCCTTCTGAAGTGCTCTCCTTTATAAGGGGCAGGGTTCAGTCATTAATTCAACAAATTTTAATAGAGCATCTAATATTTCCAGCCACTGTGGCTTGGAATTTAGTCATGAATAAAGCAAAACTGTGCTCATGGTACCTTTTGGTATTTATAAATAATACACAAACATATTAGATGTCAGGTGGTGAGAAACAAGATGACGAAAAATAAAGCAGGGTCAGTTAAGAACCTTAGTGCTGCCTGAATGGAGAGAAGGGTCAGGGGCTACAGAAACGGAAACACATCAGTTTCCATATCAAAAGTGTTTGCTACAGAATCTTTTTGTACCCAGTGTGGATAAATGATTAATGACTTAATCTCATCACTTTAAGGTTGAAACAGTTTATAAGGATTTCTTTCAAAGAAAACGATCTTTCTAAATAAAAAATATCTTGGATTAAAATATTTTATTTATTAATTACAGTAATTTAGTGCATACTTCTAGTTATGGTAAAGGTTAAATGCTGCTGACAAATAATAAAATTAAAGTGATTCTCTGTAACCTTTGGATTATTGAAAAAATCTTAGTCAAGTGGAAAGATTATTATTATATATCAATAATCTGTCTTATCCATATATATCTGACTAAAAGGAAACATACATTTGACCAGTTTCCTACATATTGTTCTGCCAGACCTTTCAAGGTGAATTTTCCAGTTTTTAGTTAATTCTCATTAAATAGTAATTACTTCTATATAATCTGCTATTTTTCTTCTTGCTATTGCACCAGTGTAGGAACTTCTCTCTATATATATCAATAGATGACTATGAATATATTGATACAGAGAGATACATATATATTATGTATTTTGCAAGGTAACATATTAAAGAAAGACTAGAAGGAAGGTATACCTAAGTATGTCAGAAATCATGACTTTGACATTTAATTTTGGAGTAATTTGGAAGAAGGAAGAAAAGATGGATGGAAGGAGGAAAGGAGATAGAGAGAGACAGAGAGAAAGAGAGAGAGAATTACGTGCATAGGATCTACATGGATTTGTCTAGGATGGCGTCATAACATTCCCTGTCCTCTAGTTAGGCTTCAACATGATGTCAATAACTTTCTCATGATAGTTTCATCTGAGATGATCTTGTCCATGATCACCTCCTATCCAGGATTCTTTACCTCCCATGTCTTTATAAAACTCCACTTTTCTAAAAATGAATTATTACTTTGTGCTCTGAATTGTCTTTTAAAAATTAGTTCCACTTATTATCTAAAATCTTTTATTGATTTTGATTTTTTTTCAACCTTGTTAGTCTTAAGGATTCTATCAAAGGCACTCTGAAGACAGGAGTACTATTTACACAATGGTGACTATTAACATAGTTGATATCAATAAATGTTATTAGGCTGAAATTAATTGAATCTTAATACATAGTCAACGCCTTAGTAGATATATTAGGGCTTAAGTACAGTAAATTACTTGTCTATGGTCAGCGATGCATGACCTATATGTGCACGCTTCATCCTCATTTTACTTTTAAGCGGTCATACACTTACTCACTTCCTTGGTTTTCAGGTAGCCTCACCTGATAAGCCTCTCACCTGCAAGTCAGGTTGCTTACAAATCTCAAATGACTACTACATTATAAATCATTACTTGCTAAAACCTTTTATATCTGATTGCTTTAAAAATAGAGGAATGCTCAACTCTGAACATTGTTTACAAGCAAAAGTTATATAGGTTTCTCTGATCTTTGAAAAAACATCGCCATGATAGTTTTATACGGTACTTTTTGACAATTTTATTGATGCTATCATTTGAATATGCATTTTTAAATAGTATTGTTAAAAATTTAAAAGCTGGTACTTTTTAAATCCCATTCCATATGTCTAACTCAAAGTTTTGATAATTTGGCTTTCTGAATTTTACATTTTTCTTCTACCTGGATACTCAGAGATTGCACTGTTTGCTCAGAATCAATTTTATCCCTTTAAATTTTTTAGTTTTCTCTATAGAAATATTTGAGATATACTTCTATTTTTAGTAATAAATTAGAAAAATGTTAATTTCCTTAGACATGTTTTCCTGATGAAAATTTATCAGCTCTAATCAGAGTTTTGCACACATTTATTTCCCTAGTGAATATTTAATTAGCACCTGGATTAAATATTTGCCTACTTTATCAAACTCGGTTCTGAAATTGGAAGATATATTTAGGACTATGCAATAAGTTTAATTATTAAGATACCTTAAGTTGGGTAAAACATTTGAGAAATGTAGAAAAGAATAAATTCTAATATTTCTTAACTGTTTTTCTGTTTCCTTATATAATCCCTCCAGGACAATAATAAAATTCCAAGCAAATTTATACGAGTCACCACATCCCTTTTGCTTCTTACACCAAGCTGGGTTAAAAATGGACTCTAGAGAAGAAATGGCCACAGTCACTGTTATTAACATTCTTAACAATCTTAGAGCTTTTCCAGAAAACTCCCCAAATAGGTGACAGGCATGTTTTACTTTGCCATATCTTGCCTGTTAACTTGGTCTCATTGGTCTAGAGGGACCCAGAGTTTGGTTTTCTTCTCTTTAAATAAATTTCACACTTCACTAACTAGTACAATTTGAATGGCTCAGTTGAAAATTTAAGTTAATAACTAAATAATCTTAGCAATTCAGAAAGAAATATTGGGGAAAGACGTTAAATGCAGCCAGAGATTTTATAGACATTTAGCTCCCCATGAAGATTCATAAGCCTGTATGTATACTCATACATGAATATATTTTTATGCAGTCTATTAAGATCCTGTTAAAAGATTACAGAAAGGACTATACCCTTCCATATCTGGTTGCTTGAAAAAGAATGATAGAAAAAGAGAAACTGAAAGAGAGAGACAGTGCAATAGTGATATCCCTCGAAAAGCGCTTCATTTCTGTTGCAGAAAATAGGCATTGGCTTATTTTCCAGTTACTGTCTACCTAATTACCATATGAATACTCTGTAATTATATATCTATTGTTGTTCTGTAGATTACATGATTGTGTTTGTTGCTACTATGTGTGAAGTTTTTAGTGTAATTATCCTACAGAGGTTATGACAATTTTTACATAGCGAATATAAAGTGCTATTATATAATTTAATGGTAATCTCTACTTTCTTAGCACAGATTAATTACATTTCATTATTGCCCCTTCTTGTCATATGCAGAACATCTCAACTGTTATGCTATTCAGGGCAGTAAAACGCTCACAATTTATGAGGTGGAGTATTCCACAAGAAGGAAGATTTTGCGGGTACTAATATATGTAGGCTCTTGTCTCAGTGGACATTATTCAGATCCATTGGTGTGTTTTTTCATCTTAAACTTTCAATTGGGTCATCTGCTCTCTGAGTGCTGATGTCCTGTCATATGTCTTTGGATTCTTCCTACAGCTCTCAGTATATAATTAAGCATATGCATGTCCCCAGAAAATAATCAGTTATGAATCCACCCCTTCATGTTATTCTCATGGTTAAATGATTCATGTTCAAAATGAGAATCAACCATGTTTTTCCACCAGCTTTCCTTTCCATAAATTTAGACCGTTCCTGCTGACCACTTACTGGCCAATCTGGCTAAGCTCTTCTATCCCCAACCTTCCATTTCTCTCTTCTGTCTTCAGTCCCTTCCCTAGTCCCTCCCCTCCAGCAAAAAGTTTCCTCTCCTTTATTTTCTCCTAGCCTGCGTTCCTTGGTCTACCCCCTTTTTTGCCTCTCCTTTTTCTTCTTCCCAATGATACCCCTTTTTGATTTCTAAAATCATAGATTAGTTTTGCTTCTTGAACTTTATATACAGAAAAATGTAGTATATTATTTTTGTGTTCAGTTCTTTCAATATTATTCTTATGTGATTCGTTCATGTTTTATTTTTCATCTATCATCTATCCATCTCACTATCATCTATCTATATTTTTTCCATTGTATGAGTGAACCACAGTTTATCTATCTTTCTTGTGATGAACATTTGGATTATTTTCAGTTTTGGGCTATTTCTAAACAGGTTGCTCTGCACATCATGTACAAGTTTTTGTGCACATGTGTCTACTTTTCTCTTGGATATATATTAAGAGTAGAAATGCTAGGTCATAAGATGTGGCCATGTTCAAATTTAGTAAATACTCTCAATTGCTTTACACATTGATTGAACCAATTAATATTCCCACTAGTATGAGAGTTTCTGCTATTTGTGGTTAATTTTCTGTGTGTGCAATGATATTCTTTTGAGGTGTTAATTTTTATCTTCTTTATTACTTGTCAGTTGTGTATATTCTCACATCTTTGTAAGCTTAGTCTAAAATAGATTTAATTTATGCATCAAAATTACTTATAATTAGTAAACTGTAGATAAGTTTTTAATGTTGCCCGTTAGCACTCTAAGTAAGTGCAAACTATTCCTTGCTCCAGTGTGGTATAGGGCAATCATCAGCCCTCAGAATGGTTCTCAGGCCTACTCAGCAATGTGGGTATAAAAACAAAGAGGTTCAAGATTTTAGATTTAAAATAACATTTAATTAAGGCTCTCAAAGTTAGTCAAGAAATAATATATTTCAGTCAAATTCAAATCACTTACAACTATTAGAGAATGTAGTTCCTCTGCTAATCAATAATATTATCTCTAGATCATCATTTCTTACACTCTCTAGTTCCCAAATTCTCGTTCCCCAATCAGCCCCATGGCAAATACCTGGACCCCGTTTCAGATTTATGAATTAGAATCCAGGGGTCGGCAGTGGTGGGAGACAAGGGAAGGCACTGGAATTTGCATTTGAAAATAAGTCCCCTACGTGATTTTGATGAAACACCACTATGTAAACCTCTAAAAAAGCACATAACATGAAGATTTGGAAAGACACATCAGCCAACTTCTATGTTCCATCCGACGGCTGAAGCAGGACCAGAAAATGTAATTTAAAGCAACTGGGGGAGTGGTAAAAGAGTTTCTTCTAAATAAGCGGTACCTAGCAACCTAATGAAAGTTATTCTTTAGAGATTTCTGCTTTGAAGGGGAAAAGGTACGAGGTGATCATGTGGGTTGTTGCTAAAACATTCTTCATAAATAAAAGCAGAATGTGTGTTGTGTACAGATACTAACATAGACTTAACTTTTACATCTCTAAGTCTTTCACTGTTGAATGTATAACTTTCCTTAAGTATAGCCAAAGCCCATATTAATAGACTTAAGCATTGAATATCAATGTGGGTACTTGGCATAATGCAACAGAACACAGGAGATTGCATGAAATAAATTTCCATAAATATGAAGCAAGTTTGTCAATAAATTTAATTTCTGTCTGATTTAATACAGGGCTAAATAAATATATAAACATGAGAATAGTAAATTATGTTTTAATTTGCCTCATCCACTATAATTGTCTTACAGCAGGTTAAAGTTTATAAATTGTGATTTTTATCTCAGCTAATCTCACTGAACATTGCTTCACAGTTAGACAGCTAAAAGAAAATTGCAGCTTCTAAATCCAAAGTTTAGGATTGATTTAATCACTTATTTTGCTTAAGATTATTTGCATTGCCCTAGCTGGTTTTGCCCAGTGGTTAGAGCATCAGCTAGTGGACTGAAAGGTCTTGGGTTCGATTCCTGCTAAAGGCACGTACCTCGGTTGCAGGCTGGAACCCCTGCCCCTGTAGGGGCTCATGCAGGAGCCTTCCAATCAATGTGTCTCTCTCACATCAATATTTTTCTCTCTCTCCCTTCCACTCTCTCTGAAAAGCAATGGAAAATATATCTTCAGGGGAAGATAAAAAAGAAAGATTATTTGTATTGTGAAGTTCAATGCTTTAAATGTGATAAATTATATTATGTTCATAAACAAACATACAGATAGACATGCCTGCTTTTCAAAAGATTGAGGCTGAATGTCAAGTTACAGAGTTAATGTGGCTTTTATATTAAATCTGTTTTTATTTTTCATGTTCAAGAGGTGTAAAAATAAAGGTATAGAAATAATTATTTGAGGAAGTCTTCTTTTGTAGTGGAGAGAATTGCCCATAATGCTCACTAAGAAACCTCTTTCAAAACAAAGAGCTCAGACTAGAGGGAGGTCAGGTGCTCCCCTAGAAGGCGGACAATAGTCTACACTTACGTTATCATTTCCCCCCATGATGAATCAGTGGGTTTCCCAGCCCACTTTTCCCTTGGAGCCTCAGCAGAGGTACATCTTATGAAGTTGCCCCAGTATTTGAAAATACTTGGACCTGTTCTGGCACGTATAGAGAGAGGTTTCTTTCCATGCACCGAGGCCTGGTGCAGAGGTAGGAGTCCCCTGTTCACCATACACCACCCTGTTCTCTGGGCGAAAAGAAATCTTGAGCATTTCTGCTCATTTGAGAATAGCAATATCGCTCACTAGAAAGAAGGCTAAGGTAACTTGTTGATTTAAACTTTAGATTCAGAAACTAAAGAGTTTTTTAGCTTTCATTATGTCAATATAACCCATTTTCTTTTAGTCAGATGAAATGATATCCAACACAGGCAGAAAGAGGCATCGGATCAATAGCATTGCCAGAGAATTCTAGCTGCATGCACTTACAAGCTGCTTCTGTAAATTAATCTACATATTGACCAACCATCTTTAAATATTAAATGAGATGGAAACATCGATTGCGACTGAAGAAAAATACTTGTAATATAATTTTATTTCTCTGTCGTGCATTCTTCCTAGATGTGTGTCACCACTACTGTGTGAATTCTGAATCCTGTACCATTGGGAATGACGGAATTGTTGACTGTGTCTGCCCAACACGCTATGAAGGACCAAAATGTGAGGTTGACAAATGTATAAGGTGCCATGGGGGGCACTGCATTATAAATAAAGACAGTGACGATATATCTTGCAAGTAAGTGGACATCAGCTTAATTTATAAAAGCATTTGAACTCAAAGGGTTTAATAGTCCAGCAAAAAAACTTATAAAAACAATGTAAATTATTTGTATTCCAAAATATAGTGACTATTGCATACTTTTTTTTTTGCTAGAGGCAAAGTTCAGTACATTTAAATTAAATCCAAACTTTTCTTATTCAATACTATTACATACATCAGGGAAACATGAAAATTCATTGTGTAATGATATGGTCAGATCATTCCCTATATAGAATATTTCTAATATTAAGCAAGAAATAATGAAATGCAAAGTACCTTTAGAAAGCTCAGTGTAATATTCCTAAAGTAGAATATCTCAGGCTCTTAATTGTTTCATTATTATTCACAGTGAGTATTTGCTTTTCTGTTGTTACAAAATGATCCTTTGGGGGAGAAGCAAAGGACCTGTCTAATGGAAATAAACTTTTTTGTTGTTGTTTTTTAAAATTTGATTTTGAACATTATGGTTAAAAATAAGACAAAGGAATAATGTTTCCTAGGAAGCAACTAAGACAAAAATGTCCCAAGTCACACTTTTGCCCTTTGGCTTCAAGGTCAAATGAATGGAAAACAGATCATTGCAGCTAAAGGGTAATGTCATTCAGTTTCTATCATGAAACAAGTTTATGCCACTGAGGTTAGAGATCAATCCTCACTCCAAACTTCTTTCAACAGCCTTTTAAAGGGACTTATAAAGGACTGGAGTCTATCACTTGCCTTGCTTAGGAGCATAATAAATGATAATACGAGACAGGAAAGCAGGAAAGCACACGCCACAGCTTCCGCCGTGACAGTGTGTGAGCGCCAGCCCTGAGTTACGGTGCTCTGCCAAACAAGGCCCAATAAAATTTTATTACACACAACATCAACATTTTTCCTCTTTTATTTACTCTTACTTTAGAATTTACTCTAAATATGATTTGTGTTATCATCATGAATGGCATTTACTCAAACCCTGTAATTGGTTCATTTGAAAGTACCTTATTTTTTTAAGTAAAGTAATTGAAAATATGACTAATTACAAAAATGTGCCTTTGAAAAGTACATAAAAGCAAAATGTATTTTCATATAAGCTGCCAAAATCATGTTTACTTATTAAGCTCATCAGTTCTTTGTGATGAGATGTTAGCTTGACAGAGCTTTATTTCAATTAGTGGGCAGACGTTTTCTCCATGTCCTGGGGACCATCTCAGGAAGGCGCTGTAGGGTCTTCTTTACAGGCCCATTTCATGCGCTCAGGGTTTGCAGCAGATCTAAGGCGAGCTGTGAGCCAACTTGCGACTTAGTTTACCTTAGAAAGTCTCAGGTCAGGACACACGTTCTGTTTCTGTTAAAAGGGAAGGGAGGGCAGGCCTCAGGGCAGCAGTGCTGCCTGCCATGCAGAGAAAACTGTCTTTGCCCACCTGAAAACACCAAGGCCTTATAACCCGTGCAGGTTACTGAGGTTCAACATTATAGCTCTTGTCTCTTAAAATATATTTTTGGGAAAACATATGCAAAAATAGATAAATAATAGTTGCTAACAATGAGTAGATAGTGGAAGTTTAAAAACAGGAGTATAGCACTTGATTTATCAGATAGACTGAAAAGCATATAAACATGGCCATACAAACAGGACTCGGTATTCTGAAGCTCACTAGACAAGTGTGTTTTCATTTCTGGAATAGTTTTCATCTTAGCAGTAAATGACGTTTATAGTGATAGTGGACTTTGTTTCATAGGTAAAGAACTGATACTAAAACAAAACCCCCACTGAGTTAAAATAAATCTTTTAAATAGGAAAATTCAAGCTGCTTTGTATACTTGTGATTTCAAATAGTCAGGTATGTTTCTAACGCGCGGGCTACGAGCTGTGAACTAGGATAGATACTCTGTCAAGTGTAATGAGTATAATCTTTAACATGGAGCTAATGTAATATTTTTCTCTCTCCTGGAAATCTAAGTAAATATTGATGAAGAAAGATGATCGTAATTTTGAGTAGCCTAAATAATGCCTTTCTGATGTTGATTATTATGGAATTACTTTTGTGTATTGCACAGCTATTAATTAACTTTTGGGAAACCACATACCACAAACTGTGTGTGTGTGTGTGTGTGTGTGTGTGAGTGAGTGTGTATCACACATGTGTCTAATAAACAAAATTATGATAAAAAAACTTGCATTAAAATATGAACTATGCTCTGATGCATTATAATGACTTGGATAATTTGTGTTTCATATTTGAAATATCTACAAATGTCTGACTTCAGTTTAGAATTCAAACAAAGCCCTTAAGACAAAGAGGCAACCTTTTTTTTATTACTCTTGGAAGCAGAAGTTTAAGAGCAATTAATAATTTTTTTTTTCTTTTAAAAGCTAATATTTGGTGCATAGTTATCTTTCTTGTGGGAAATCCTTTAATGTATAATGTGCTAATTTTTATCTTTGATGTTATACCTTTGACAGAACAGGAAGCTAACAGGAGGCTATCAGACACCAATACCACTCAGTGTGCACTTGACTCAGGTGGCATTTGTACTTGGATGCCTCTATAGATTATAAAGGATGAGATACTCTCTGTTAAAACTTGGAAATTATAAACCACTGCCTCTTCTCTCATATTTGGTTCCACTTTCCCATACCTCCATTTTACATCTAGTACACAGTTCACTCATTGCTTCTGGTCCTCTTGAAAAGAAATGTGAGTTTAAAATCCAGGTTCTTAAAAAATATCTTAAATTAAGCACCCAGAAAAGTTATAAGCAGTTTAGTCCATTTCTAACGACCCTACCACCTACATGAGAGCAAATAAATATGCACAAAATAAATGAACACCAGGATTTCCAAGCAATTATCCTAGATATCTAACCTGTCTTTGGCAATCGCCCTTTGATGGGTGTACTGTAGAGATATCCATTATGGAAAGGATCAAAGTGATCAGTCAATGATATTGCAGGCTGATTTTTTGGTCAAAGTTATGGCCAGATTTATTGTGATTCCAGTGATTGCTTCGTAGCACCTCATACTAACATGATCTCACAATCAAAATATTGGCAGGATCTGTTGTAATTCTCATTTGGTCCAAGGCCTGTGTGATTCTATTACAATACTTCTTATAAAAGAGGTCCCTTGATAATTTGGAATGTAAACGCATTTTTCTCCGCTTCCCCCATAAATTTTAATGTTCAATCTAATAGTATTTATTCATTTAGTTAGTTAGTTGCTAAAATATAACATGGCAAATAAGAACTTTTCTTCCTATTATTATTATTCTTGTTTTTCCCCTGTAGCCGTAGTTTATTCTTATCTCAGCATGTAAATATTCTGTATATTAGAATCATTTTCATAAGTATTCCATGTAAGCCTAACTCATTACTTTGTTGCTATATTGCATATTGTTCCTATAACATTACTGTTTATTTTTGTGATGGACTGCTCCATGTTTATTCGTTGTTGTTAGAATAAAAAGTCTGACATTAATTACAATACATATTCAAAATGAAGCAGTGGAATACATATGACTATAGGATAATACAATACTTTCTTACAAAATATGAAATCTAAAACATAACTATTCTTTGGACCAGATTTTTCAGGTTAGAAGGAACAGCTGAGGCATTTGCCTCCAGAGCATATGATCATGTGGTTTATCATTCACACTGGTCTTAACAACCTCCGGGTACATACAAAGGGAGTAAGATTTTGATGTTAATGTCTTCCTGGAGTGTAAGTGAGAGACATTAGAGTGTTTTTTCACACATATCTAGCTACGTTACATTTTCATATTAAGCAAATGGGTTGAAAATTTGAAAATTACCAAAAGAACAACTTTGTCATTATTCTGTTGGAAAGATTTGCCTTTAACAAGCCTGTCTTTCTGGAAACTTACTTTCAGCCAGCCCCTGCATTACTCCTCTGTGATGAATATTATCCTCCGCAGCGAGTTTGTGTCGGCTTGAAGCAGCCAGATGCAGGTAATGATGAGGTTTCTGTCTCTGTTGCTGCAGCTGCACCAATGGAAAGATCGCCTCCAGCTGCCAGTTATGCGACGGCTACTGTTACAACGGCGGCACCTGTCAGCTGGACCCCGAGGCCAACGTACCTGTGTGTCTGTGAGTACTTCGCAGTGCTGTGGGCCTTGAATAATATGACTTTGCATGTTCATGGAACCCCTGCTCTATTGTCCTCCTTACTTGGGGGTAATGCATTTTAAATAAATGTTTCATGGACATCTTTTATCAGGCATTATCCTTCATTGGCTCATACGCGACAGGATCTCCTCCATCGATATGCTGGTGCTTTCGTAAGGAGAACTCATTTAATTCTTAGCGTCATGCCCATTTCAGACAGTCATAGATGTTTTGAGCGTGGGAAAATTGTTCTAATTTTATTGACCTTATTGAGATATGTGAAACCCAGACATAATCATGTTTATGAATACTTCGGTACTTACAGCCATTCTTTTCAAAAGAACTGGACGTATACCTTCAAGTGTATAATGCTATTTGATGTTTGTATCAGGTTTAATTATGCAAACCTATTAAGCCTTGCTCCTTGGTAATACAGTAACTCGAATCTGGGTTTCTAAATGCTTGGAAAGTATTGGAGAGTCTCTGTTTTAAGAGAACCTGGAAATTAATATTTTCTCCTCTCAAATAACCAATTGTCCAGAATGGGCAACTTGAAATAAAACTATTCAGCTTACGTGTCCTCTATTTTGAATTTCCCTTTGTCACTGCTTGACCAGAAGGATGATGCCCACATGTGACCCATATCTATGTTCTGTGCCTACCTCGTCCGAGTAGCATGCGATGAGTGTGTATGAGAGAGAGGTGACCGTACCTGAGAACAATTTTGTTCACATATTACTATCTCTGTATGAAATACATTTGAAACATATTGGCAAAAAAATACAAAGTCAGATGCTTTATTTGGCTGTATTTTACTGAAATTCTGCAGATGCTCTGTGGGGTTTAAAAGTCAGCGCTGTGACCAGAAAGAGAACCCTTGTGATCACTACTGTCAGAATGAGGGGATTTGCACTTTAACTGCGTTTAATGAGCCGAGATGCAAGTAGGTTTACCCTTCCACTTACCGCTCTGCTTCGTGTGACATCATTTCAGGCCACAGTTCATCGGCTTAATCATGAGCATCCACGTGCATTTCACGGTGTACACTTAATCCCAAGGCTCATCTGTGTCGTACACACTTAACCTGTGCTTCGCTCACCGACAACTGTGTGCGCCATAGTCAGCTAGAAAGTCTAGAAATGTAACGGAGGGAATGGAAAGGTTTCTGAAGCTGCCTAATAAAAATATATTAGTTAGACTAGTGCTTTTAATTAGAGAAGAATAAAAGCAGGTGTTTTAAGACTCTCTATATACTCTATTTGGCATGGCAATTTTTATTTAGTAACTGACTTTTCACTGCAAGTACTGATGAAAAAATACATTATTTTGTATCCCCAAATTTTACTGGAAATAGTCTTACTTTACTCAATAAGACTTCTTTACAGAAAAAAAATGTACACGCTAAAAATTCCATAAATTTTATTTCTGAATAGTTTAAATAAGTCTTTCTCAATTCAGTTTGTCCATAACAAACTCATTTCCTCTGAGAAATTTCAGGGGCCACCTTTGGGGAAACTGTCAACATTCATTAGAGTCCAAGTTATTTTTTAACCTCTTATTTGAGATTTAGAGGTGGCTCGTATCTGACAACTCTTTAACACTCAGTATTGTAAACAGAAACCCTGATAGGCACCCGAAAATAGCCCTATGGTGGTTTCTCAGAATACTTAACAAGGATTTCAAAGCACAATTGTATTAAAATTCAGATGTCTCATTACCAAAACTCTGTAGGTTTTTTATAAAGGTCTATTTTTTATCCAAGAAAATGTGATCCTTTATACAATAGTTGAAAAAATATGGGAAGTGATAAAATAATTGCATAGGAAAAATTGATATTCTTTTTATCTGGAAGATATTTGAATATGTTAAACCAGTATTTTTGCATAAAATACATCTAAAAATACCACTTTAAATTTTAGTCTATAAAATATATGTAAAGAAATTGATTCATTTCTCAGTTCACACCCAGGTTTAATACCTTGTGCAATTGAAGACAGAGAAGTAACCCTTTTTCAGTCCCACCTTTGCCCTGCCTCCACCTTAAATTCCTGCAGTATTTCAGCAAATATTTATAAGACCCTGAAAGTGTGCTAAACCTTAAACAAGTGAAGGTGAATGAAATTAAACCCTCAACATCAAGGAACTCACTAATTAGAGGGGTTAGAAATTTATAGCAACTAATTAACCCATAATAATGTAGATGTGAACACAGGAGAAAAAGGTAGTAGAGTCTTAACAAGGCAAGTGATTCATTCAAAATGGGAAATGGGAACATGGAAGACTTTACAGGAAAGGCAACCTTTTGCTGTTCATGCAGTTGATATAGTTCAGTGAGGTCGGGAAGTACATTCTGAAAAGAAAGAATAACATAAGGAAAGACATGGACATGAGACTTAATGGCCTCTTTGGGGAAGTATGAGTGGTTTAATATAGCTACAATTAAGGGTGACTGTAGAGTTGGAGGGGTGTAAGACAATACGACTAGAAAGATAAATTGGAATCCAATTTATGCCAAAATTAAGGGATTCCATAAGATCCTGAAAATAATGAGTAGCCAAAGAGATCTGAGGCCAATGCGTGAGCTGAAGGAGTTTGCTTGTGAAGGTGACCCTTGTTGGCGTGTGGAAGAAAGCCCTAGAGATCAGCTGCTAGGACCACATATCAAACGGTTGACAACGCTTCAGGTAAAAAGTGATGAAGCCCTGAACCTGGGCAATGCAAGTAGAGGGAAAAATAGCAAGGACAATAGATTCATGAATATTTCAGATTTAGTAAATGCAGGGTGATCCTTGGCCAAACTTTGATATAGGTCCTTTCATTACTTCTTTTTTAGGACACTGGCCATACCTGCCCTGGGACCCAGTCTTCTTTTAGCTTGTCCCTCTCTCACTATTCCCAGGCAAAGCACACA
The DNA here is from genome assembly GCF_054644295.1 of Miniopterus natalensis. Taxonomy (NCBI): domain Eukaryota; kingdom Metazoa; phylum Chordata; class Mammalia; order Chiroptera; family Miniopteridae; genus Miniopterus; species Miniopterus natalensis. The sequence goes on from NC_142088.1 coordinate 64,521,193, forward strand.
TGACATTTCAGGCTCACCCTGCCTTCTCCCCACAAGTAGGTCTCAGGACCATGGCCTGTTCAGAGAATGCCCATGTCCCCAGGATATTTCTCTCATGGGCATAGTGGCCCATAATCATTTTCTCTTCTACTTTTTACTCTTACCAAGTGTCATCAGGGGCATCTGACTTTTTAAGGTGATACAGCCTAACTGATAAACACAGCCAGCAAAATATATTAATTGGAGAGGTTTAGAGAAAACACCTCTTACTTTTGTGTATCTTTTTCTACATCTCTACCTGCATTTGGCTTTATGAAAATTTTGTCTGTGCCTTGGTTTTCTATGGTCTAAAATTTATTCTGATGGCAGGAGTAAAGTTTACCGAATTCCTCAAATCCCCCTAAACCATAAAAGAAGCATAAAAGAGATAATTACATTTTGTTATCATTCATTCATTCATGCATTCACCAAATATTTATTGGTAACCTGTGATGAATGAGACCCTGTGTAAATTTGAAGGAGAATTATTAACAGTTGAAGTGGTTTAGTAATAACTTCTGACCTCACTGTGTTAAGTACTTTACACATTTTATGTATAAAGTTAGGATATTATGTAATTATTATTAGTAGTATTATTTTTTTTATTATTATTTGTTATCCCCATTTCACGAATAACACTGAGGTTGCATGCTAGGAAGCGGTGGATGCCTGAGACTCCTGCTTGATTCTAAAGTCCATGCCCCGGTTATATCCCTTATGCTGTACTGCCTCCTTTAATCTGTACTAATCCCGAAGTGGTTTTTACTTTTGAAGAACTTAATATTCACTTTGGGTAGATAGATGGATTTAAAAAAATTAAAATACTATTTGACAATAGTTATAATAATATGTGACCAAAATGTTATGGGAAAACAACTGAATAGCAATCAGTTGATGATGACAGTGCAGGAGGGGAAAGAGCTTAATAGATAAAGTCGTATTTTCACAGTATTTTGAAAAACATGCAGTCGTTTTAAAGGGAGTGATTACTGAACATGTTTCTTGAAAGAGGGCTGGCACAGTCAGAGAACAGACCTGAAAGGGAGAGGTGAAGAGAGCTGAGAACAGAGCACAAGCTGTGGCATAAGGAGAGAAGGCGTGTTATGAGGAGAAGAGGGATGCTGGGCCAGCTTGTGGGTGTCCTTAAGCCTGACACCGAGTGGGTTGACAGAGAGAGGAGAGGGTGAAGGGTGGGACCCTAAGAAACACCAAGGTTTGATCCTGTGCCATGGAGAAATCAACAAAAGTAAATGAGGAGAAATGAAAGTGGGAGGGTACCTGTCAGAGAGTGGATTCCTCCGCGCCCACAGAGGAGAGAATGTCGAATATCAACTCCAGGGAATTAAAGAGAATAACAGTTATAAGCGGTTTATTGGATTTTGCAATTAGAGGGCCATCATGGGAGATGTCTTGAACGCCTTATATGACAGAAACCAGATGGTAGTCGGTTAACTGAAAAGTAAGGACATAAGAAATATGTAGATTTCTTTCTGAATGTTTAGTTTTGGGCTAAATTCAGAAAAAACAATGGTAACTTCAAGGAAAAGTGGGATCTAAGGGGGAAATATTTTTATAACAAGGAAGACTAGTATTCAAGAGGACTATTTTTTGCTATTTATTAAAGACCCATTGTGAAGGGACTATGAAGGGTACAGAAATGGCTCAGACACAGATTTTATGTTTATTTTTTTTAGAGTTGAAATTTCTAGAATATAAACAATTTTCTAGCTTTACCTAGGATATTTATAATTCATCTGATACTCAGATGTCAATAAATAAAAATAAAAATTAATATAAAGTGCCTATGATCATGTACAATACAAAAAATCATTTATCTAAGAGGGTATTAAGCCCTCAGAATATCTTTCTCATGGTTGATTCTGCTCATAAGGGTAGTTTTGTAAACAGATTTGATCCTCAGATTTCAGTTGGTAATGGTCATGTATCTTTAATGAGAAGCTGATATGTACTATTTTATCTAAAAGCCTTTACAGGAAACACAAATTTCTTTAAGAGATAAGATGTAGTCTTTGCTTTAGTTTTGTTGTTAGTAATTTTTTTTCTTCATACAGTAAAACCTATTTAAATTGCACAGAATTTACATACATTTCAATAGTCTATAAAGTATTCAGATCTATGAAGGTGACAGTTTTTTCACATAGAAATTTTATTACTGTATCCTTCAAATTAAGGAACAGGTTTGTACTTTGAAAGCCTTCACTTTTGTATCTTGATGGCCATTTCCACTTACTACTATGTGCGGAAGAAAAAGGAATCTCCAAAGAAAAGCCTTGGGGGAAAAAATATGTTTTCATTTTTCATGTTTATTTGAAGAAAGTTTTGACATTTATTAAAGTAGATATATTGAATAATGTTAAAACCAAATTTTAAAAAGCCTAATGTGTGTTGTTTGGTAATATTTGTGTTGGTCAATAGTTTTTGTTGTGAGGCATAGAAATTATTAATACTGTGAAAAACTGTTGAACTCAATAGCAAGTCAACTGTGTCTTCCTACTTCTAAGATTTCTCCCTAGGGTCTGACTTTCATTTATATTAGATTTAATATCCTTTAAAGTATAGAACTACCTTAACAGCATTATCTCTCAGCAGTATTCCACCCTCCCATAATGGATATCTGTTTCTACACTGCCTCCTAACACTATTACCATACTTACACAGCCTTGCCACATAACACAGGACCATTCTACACTTAGGTGTCTTTGCTCAAAGAGCTCACTAACCCAAATGCCTCTTCTAACTTTTTTCTATTTGACTCTTATTATCCCACTAGTCTCAGCTCAGGGAGTATCTCTTTTATGTGGCATGTGGCAAATGAATAGTATATATTAATTAACTGACTTGAACTTAACTATAGTTTTTCAAAAGAAAATAATCAGGTTTTAGTGAGAAAAATACATTTTATAAGATATAATATATATATACTTATATATTATTTTATAAGATCTGATATATATACACATATAAGATATTATATATGTATATATTATTTTACAGGATATGATATACATACTTATACATTATTTTATAAGATATAATTATATTAATCAGGGTTTCCAGACAAACAGAACCAAAGGTGATTTTATATATATATATATATATATATATAAACACACATACACACACACACACATACACACAATGTGCTAATAAACTTCTGGGTATAAATCACTAGTGCTTAAGGACTCATGAAAGAATATAGTAGAAATATAGTAGAGCATCAAGGATTCCTCCCTGAGAACTCTTCCTTCTGTTGTCTGGTTGTTGAATGAAGATTCAATCCGGATTCCGCTCACATGGATCTCCTGTATTGACAGTTCCAGAGGGATCCATTTATTGGCTGGTGTCATGCCATCAAAATGAGTGGGACAGATAGTAAGGAAGTTCTGTTGATTCTACAAGATACAGTGAGTGGAAACTGCATGGGTTTCGGACTTGGATTCATTTACTCATTCCTCTAATTACTTTTGGTGTGGCCTGTTGGCCTCTCTAAACCTTAGGTGTTTCTTCTTTTGGAAGATGTTTCTAAAATGTACAAATGAAAATCTCCATAGGAAAGAAATGTTATTATGAGCACACATAAGATTAGTCTGAAACTGTGGTTAGACCCAGTCACTACATCCTTTGTTTCTACAGAGTTAGATTTTACCATATCATAACTGTGGCTCCAGACTTAAAATTAGCTTTTACTTTTCAATCTTGGTGCTATACTTTGCACAGGATTTTATTTTAGGTAGCTTGCTGAAGTTTTCCTGGGTATCCCAAATGCTAGGTCCTCTCTTTGGTAAGGAGCTCTTGGCTGAAACCTTAGCATTGTAGTTAGAGCAGCAAAGATTTGAAAACTCCATATTTGTTTTTGTACACACTGCATTTTTTATCTGACTTTTCTTCACACAACAAATGTTTTTTTGAGAAATCATTCAGGGTTCTCTATTCTCCTAAAGCCGACTCAGTCAACAATTTCTTCATTTAGACAAGCTTTGGTAGAGAATGATCTAAAACATTCCTTCTCAGACTAGAATAAAATAACTCCTCAATGCCAATATTAAATACATTTTCCTCAAGGTATTATATTTTTAGACTATGGATGTTTATTTTAGAAATAAAAATTAGTTATCCTGATAATTTTTAAAATACCCACATTTCCTAGCAATAACCGCTGTTAAATACTTGGTTTCTATACATTCAGTTTCTTTATGCAAATATGCATTTGCAGAGTACTCTACACAAAAATGAGATCATGTGATAAACACTCTTTCATGTTTATTTACTTTGCAATACATTAGGGACATCATTCCATGTCAATGTATAGCTTTTATTCTTAATGGTTGCCCATTGTTCCATTGTTTGTATTTTCCTTGCTTTATTTAATTAACCATATATCATTCAATAATTAGGCATGCATTTTTTTGTTTCTGTGTTGTTTTTCTTTTGTTAACTAAACTTATGTATACAAATATCTTTGTACATTTCTCATTATTTAGTAGAAATATTGGGTCCAAAACTATAGACTTTATGAATCAAACTAGCTATGATTTGGGGCAACTTACATTATCTCTTTGTGTCACATTTCCCTTGTCTGTAAAGTAATGAGTTTGAAATAACTGTTCACTAATACAAGCCTGTAAGGTACAATGTATTTAAATCTGCTTCCCAATTAAATTTTGTTTAGAAACTGGTTTGAAAGTGGGTCAGAGTCACTACCCCAGATACACATTTGCCCCAAACTCCTCTAAAATACCTATAAAGAAACCAAGAAGACAAAGATTCCCATTAGCCACAAAATTAAGGCTAACAGAAAATCTGTTGTCAACACTGTACAGTAACTGAGGAGCTAATAATAAAATTCTTGGCTCAGAAATATTTATGCTTAATTTTTCTCTAGGCTTTTATACTTTATTTTCCTAATACTTCAAAATAATATAGCAGGGTATATCTAGGTATGTAAGTAGTCTGTTTATGCGTAACTTCAAGAAAGATAATAAACTTTTCAACCTATTTCTTATAACACCTGTCTAGGGTATCCACATTCCATAAGAACTAGAAGTCCGGATGTCTGTCCCTTAATTTGCTCATACTTTGCCCTTTTAGGTAACAAAAATACTGCCACTATTCTGCCCTCATATTTATTCATTAAAAAATGTTTATTGAACATCTACTCTATACCAGGCAACATTTCTAGGCAATGAAGGATATATCAGTGAACAAAACAGACACAAACATTTGACCTGTGTAGCTTAAAATTTAATGATCTCTGTTATTGGTGGAATTTGGGTAATACTTTTTAAAAATAGTTTTCTGTATAATTCGTATTCTCTTTTAAAGAGAAAATAAAAAGGCAACCTTTTCATCTGAAAAGAGCTAACTCTAATATTATATTGTTTCTGAAATCATATCAATGTAAGCACTCACTGTTTTGCAAATGGCAATGTGGCAAAATTCTTCATGCAGTCAAAATCAAGAGAGCATTGTTTGTTTTTATGTTTTACTTCTTAATTTCAAGCAAAAGCTAAAAATTACTTGCTGTGAGTAATTTTCTCCAATCCATTCTTTTTTCTTTCTTTCTTTCTTTTTGGTGTGGTTAGATTTATATGGGAATCTGTCTTTTGTTTTTTTTTGGGGAGGATGGTTTTCCACAAATTTTCCCCTTTTCTGTCATCATCCCTGTGCTGTGTGTGTGTTTATATTTTCATACTACTTTATGATATTTCATATTATATAGCTAGAACTCACCTCTCATCTGTGTGTGGCTTCTGGACATGAAATATATTTTTATGAAACTGGCCTGGGAATGCTGCCTGTGTCACTCCTTTGAACTTGTACGTCTGTTTCCCTCTGTCAACTTGTAAATTCCATCAAGTGAGAGGTTACGTCTGATTTATCTATTTTGCCCCAACAACGAGCATGTATTCTTCATGTAATATATTCTTAACTAATGTTGCTTTAAAAAAATCACGTCTCGGTGCCTATATTGTCTGGTGAGATCTGACAGCCTGTGATGTGGGCATCTCCCTATCATCATCATGATACCACAACTCACTTTGTTAATTAATTTCCGAACTTGCAAGTCAGAAAAAACAGAAAAGGGATTCATTTTATTATAATTCTTGGTTCTCTTTGTCATCTTTCTGATACCTCCTAAAACTACCACAAGGTGTTTCCTGAATGTTCTAAACTCAGGTAAAACATCTCTCTAAATAAAGAACCAAATGGGCTTAATTTACCATCTTACCTTATTGGGAAAACCTCATTTTATTTATTTTTTATCTCTTCTCCTTGCCTTTTGTCTGTTTATTTTACTATGGAATTCTATCCAAAAAATGGATAGGAAATAGGAGGAAAGTAAGGTAAAGTCCCTGCCCTTGAGCGCCTCTGAGTCTATAAGGAAAAACAATGAGCAGAAGGAATATGGCCGGGGCCTGGGGGTTTGAGTGGTATGGGACAGATGGTGCTTGTCAGGGAATGTTGGACAGGGAAATAATTCCCAGGAGCACAGAACATTTAGCTAAGAATTTGAAATGTATTCTTAAGCAGTAGAAGGACACTGGTAACTAAAATATGAAGTATCACAGCCATGTGAATGTTTTAGAAAGATCTGGGTGGCATGTGCTCTGATGGGGAAAAAAAGCCATAGGTTTGAAAAAGTAAAATTAATCCCAATACGCTGTGTAAAAAGAACAAAGTTTTTATGTTTTGTTTTTTTAATTTAAAAAAATGGCTCTTTAAAAGTTGTTTGTTGGTAAACAGGGCACAAAGAAGAGCCAAGTGATGGAAGACCTTATACCTTGGGATCACAATTTATTTTGTCTGCTTAGTTTCTCTCTTTCACCACTTTTCTCATCTTAATGTGAAAATGCTAATAGTATCTACTTCCTAAGATTGTTTTGATGATTAAGAAATTTAATATATGTAAAGAGCATAGAGTATTGTCTTCAACATGGTAAACATAGAAAGAATAAAAAATAAAAAAATAAAAAAGTAACATCTTAAAGCCTTTGTAATAGACCAAATATAAAATGCTAAGAACTTGGTATAATTTGGTGTCTGGGAATTTGAAGAATAAAAATGAAGTGTGGATTTTTTTTAAAAATGCTTGTTAATAAAAAGCAAGGTAAAATCTGGCATAACTAAAAGATTAGTAGTATGATGATAGTCATTCTCATAGTGACTGAGAAGAGAGCTACAATAAGTAAAATCCTTTGAGGGATAACACAGAAAAAAAGGGCTGCATTACCCTAGAAAATACACAAAGGAATTAGCTTTCTTTCAAAACATTTCTGAAGATTTTTAAAATGCAGAAGGATGCAAGGTGAATGTATAAGTACCAAAGGGACATTTCATTAAGAGAGTGACCTGGATTAGGCATCTTGTTATTTTCCGTGGTTTTGTGATTGTTCCAATCTAATCATTTTATTTAAAGTTCAGCATTATTTTCTAAGTCCTTAGGGTGAGAAACATACAAGGAAATGTACAGGTACTACAGAAGCCTTTGTTGGAGCTTTTGGGAAGATAATGAGCTCTGTTCCTGTCACAGATTTTAAAAAGGTGGGAATTATTGTCCTGAATTACAACAGCTAATTAAGGCCTTGGCTTCTCAATATATTGGTCTTGCAGAAAGGAGACTGGGTGGTTTGTTTTTCCCCAGTCCTGCTGTCAGACTGAGCTGCACTCTTGCACTTGGACCAGCGACCTTGTCGCCTGTAGAGAATATTTGCAAAGAGCCCAAGGAAGTTGTCCTGAGTGATTTTAAACAGATCACAACTTTTCAGCAGGGGTATTGAGCAATTCAGCTTTAGCAGCCTGTGCTGTCCACATTTCAAGAGTCAGGTCACTGCATGTTCCTTATTTGTTTTCTGCCCCTTGACATATTTCAAAGCACAAAATATGAAATGTGTGTCTCTTTTGGAACAGTAAAGGCCAAGAAAAGCTGTCACGTCAATATCTGTCCTTTATGATCCAAGGTAACAAGCTGTAGCTTGTTCTGGCTTTCACCATGCTCGTCATGCCATGGGGAAAATCAAATTACCGATAATACATTTTCCTGTACAAGTTTAAAGTCCACTTTGTGCTTTGAGAGTACAAGGGACACTGCCTAACAAAGAACAGTTGTTATATAGTTATGTATTAGGCAGTTACTGTTATGAAGCTTTAATATATTCACATTATTTCCCCTTGATTTTGAGACATGTTCTTGACCTTTAAGCAGTAAATCAGAATAACAACAAAAAAAACACAAAAAACCCTAACACAACATAAGTACATATTATTTTCATTTGTGTAATTATTACTTCTTTAAGAATTTAAAAGTTTCCCCTCTATTAAATTGCTTTCCCATAGTTTTTAATTAACTGTATGGGGGTGACGTTGGTAATAGGGTCATATAGGTTTCAGGTGTGCATTTCTATGATGCGTGATCTGCATATTGCATTGTATGCTCATCACCCATAGTCAGATCACCTTCCCTCGCCATGTATTTTACCCCCTTTACTATTTACTACTCCCTCACCCCCTTCCTTCTGGTAACCACCATGCTATTGTCTGTGTCTGTGAGTTTCAGTTTTATATCCCACATATGAGTGAACTCATATGGTTCTCAGCTTTTTCTGCCTTATTTCACTTAGCATGATATTCTCAAGGCCCATCCACGTTGTTGCAAATGGCAGTATGTCACCTTTGGGAGCTGAGTAGCATCCCATTGTGTACATGTCCCGTCTCTTTATCCAATCTTCTACTGAAGGACTCTTTGGCTGTCTCCATGTCTTGGCGCCAAAGAATAATGCTGCAATGAACACAGGGGTGCATATATCTTTGTGAATAAATGTTGTTCAGGTAGATGCCCAGTAGAGGGATCGCTGGATCATATGGTAGCTCTATTTCCTAAGTTTTTGAGGAACCCCCATACCGTTTTCCACAGCAGCTGTACCAGTTTACATTCCCACCGGCAGTGAGGGAGGGATCCTTTTTCTCTGCAACCTCTCCAACACTTGTCATTACTTGTCTTGTTGATAATGGCCACTCCAACAGGTGTGAGGCGGTGGTATCTCACTGTAGTTTTGAGTTGATTTCCCTAATGGTTAGTGAAGTTGAGCATCTTTTCATACATGTGTTGGCCATTTGTATATCTTCTTGGGAGAAATGCCTGTTCCGGCCCTCTGACCATTTTTTAACTGGATTGTTTGTTTGTCTGGTGTTGAGTTGTATGAGTTTTTTATATATTTTGGGTATTAACCCTTTGTTGGAACTGTGGTTTACAAATAGCATCTTCCATTGCATTAGTTGCCTTTTCATTTGTTGTCAGTTTCTTTCGCTGTGCAGAGCTTTTTAGTTTGGTACAGTCCCATTCATTTATTTTTGCCTTTCCTTCCTTTACCTTTGGAATCAAATTAGTAAAATGTTCTCTACAACCAAGATTACCAAGACATATAAGTTTAGTACTTACATTTTCTTCTGTGTACTTTATTGTTTCAGACTTTATATTTAGGTCTTGATCCATTTTGAAATAATTTTTGTACAAGGGGACACACTGTAATATAATCTAGCTTTACTCTTTTGTGTGTGGTTTTCCAATTCTCCCAGCACCCTTTATAGAAGAGGCTTTCTTTCCTCCACTGTGCGTTTTTGACTCTTTAGTGGAAAACTATTTGCATATGTACCTGTGGCTTTATTTCTGGACTCTCAGTTCTGTTACATTGATCTATGTGTTTGTTCTGCCAGTATTGCTGTTTGGTAATCGTAGCTCTGTAGTATAATTTGAAGTCAGGTAGTGTGATCCCTCTGGCTGCATTCTTTTTTCTCAGGACTGCTTTGGCTATTCAGGGTCTTTTGTGGTTCTCTACAAATTGACCATCTTTTGCTCTATTTTTTTCTTTTTTCAAATATATCTTTATTGATTTCAGAGAGAGGAAGTGAGAGGGAGAGAGAGAGCTAGAAACATCAATGATGAGAGAGTCATTGATCAGCTGCCTCCTGCACTCCCCCCACCAGGGAATAGCCTGCAACCCGGGCATGTGCCCTGACTGGGAATCAAACCGAGATCTGGATCATAGGTAGATGCTCAACCGCTGAGCCATGCCGGCTGGGCTGTTCTAATTTTTTTTAAATGACATTAGGATTTTGATGGGATTGCCTTAAATCTATATATTGCTTTGGGTAATATGGTCATTTTGACTATTTGGACTCTCCCAATCCATGAACAAGAAACATTTTTCCATTTCATTGTGCCTTTTTCAATCTCTTTTAATAATGCTTTGCAGTTTTCAGTATATTGGTCTTTCATATCCTTTTAAGTTTATTCTTAGGTATTTTATTCCTTTGGTTGCAATTGCAAAAGGAATTTTTTAAAATTTCTTTTTCTGAAGTTTCATTGTTAGTCTATAAGAATGCAGCAGATTTTTGTACAGTAATTTTGTTTCCTGAAACTTTACTGTATTTGTTTATTGTTTCTGATAGTTTTTTGATGGAGTGTCTAGGGTTTTCTATATACATGATCATGTCATCTGCATAAAGTGACACTTTGCTTCTTCCTTCCCAATCTGAATGCCTTTTATTTTTCCTCTTGCCTGATTGCTCTGGCCATGACTTCCAGGACGATGGGGAATAAGAGAAGTGAGCGTGAGCATTCTAGACTTGGTCCTGATTTTAGAGGAAAAGCTTTTAGATTTTCACCATTGGATATGATATTGGCTAAGATTTTACACATGGCCTTTATTATGCTGAGGCACTTCCTTCTGTACCCATTTTATTGACTGTTTTAATCACAAATGGATGTTGCATATTATCAAATGCTTTTTCTCCATCTATTGATAAGATCATATGATCTTCATCCTCTGTTTCGTTATGTGGTGTATTACATTGATCGAGTTGCATATGTTAAACCATCCTTGTGCCCCTGGAATGAACTCCACTTGATAGTGTTGTATTTTTTAATATGTTGTTGTATTTAATTTACTAATGTTTTGTTTAGGATTTCTCCATCTGTATTCATCAGAGTTATTGGTCTGAAGTTTTCCTTCCTAGTGTTATCCTTGTCAGGTTTTGGTATCAGGGTTATGTTGTCCTCATAAAATGTGTTAGGAAGTATTGCTTCTTCTCAATTTTTTGGAAGAATTTGAGAAGGATGGATATCACATCTTCTTTAAATTTTTGGTAGAATTCACTTCTGAAGCCATCTGGTCCTGGGCTTTTAATTTTGGGGAGGTTTTTGTTAGTTGCTTCCATTTTCTCAGTGTTTATTGGTCTATTTAGATTTTCCATTTCTTCATGATTCAGTCTAGGAAGGTTATTTTTCTCCAGTGCACATAAGACATTCTCAAGGATAAACCATATGTTAGGTCACAAAATTAGCCTCAACAAATTCAAGAAGATTAAAATTATACCAAACATAGTCTCTGACCACAATTAGAAATCAACTGCAAAAAGGAAGTAAAGAAACAAATATGTGGCAATAAGCAATATACTACTAAAAAAAATGGCTGTGTTGAAGAAATAAAAGGTAAAATCAAAAGATATATGGAGACAAATGAGAATGACAGTAGGACACATCAAAACTTCTGGGATGCAAAGAAAGCAGTAATAAGAGAGAAGCTGATATCATTAGAGACCTATCTCAAGAAACAAGAGAAATCCCAAGTAAACAACCTAACGTCACATCATAAAGAAGTAGAAAAAACAAAAACAACCCAAAGCGGCAGAAGAAAGGAAACAATAAAAATTAGAACAGAATTGAACAAAATAGAGAACACAAAGACTATACAAAAAATTAATAAAACAAAGATCTGGTTCTTTAAAAAGATTAATAAAATTAACAAACCCCTTGCTAGATTCACTAAGGAAAAAAAAAAAACACCCTCATATAAACAAAATCACAAATTAGAGAAGTTACCACAGACATCACAGATATACAAAGGATCATACTAGAATACTATGAAAACTATATGCCACCAAATTCAATAATCTAGAAGAAAGAGATAAGTTCCTAGAAATATTTAAGCTTTCCCATATTTTACTGTTATAAAAACAACCACAAATTTCAGATGCCTTTAACAACAAAGGATTATTTCTTGCTCTTATTCCAAGTCAGGGTCAAGTCAAGAAAACTAGATCAGTCATCTGGTTTCCATGTCAAAGTGCCCATCAGACAAATATCTTTAGAATTTTTGTCATGGAAAGAACACAAACATTTCTTAGTTGACAGCAGCCTGGAACAAGAAGTGTACCCAATCTACATCAGCGAAGATGTAATATGTTCACATGCCCAAGTTGCAAGAGTGTGATCAGCCATCTAATTTTATAAAAGGAAGAAGTAATGAATTAATGAATGTAGGGAGAGAGGAAGGAAGGAAAAAAGAAAGGAAAACATTTTTCTGTTACTGTGGATGGCATATGTAAAGTGTTTTCTATAGTGGGTCAATATTTCTTTTACTGAGAAACTCCTGACTGATAACTAGCTGAAAGCATGTTTTCATGAATGGTGCTATATATTCTTTATAGAATAAGGTATGACCCATCTATATGACATTTCTATATATGTATGTATATTCATGTGTTCAACCATGCATTCCCCATGCTTCATGTATTCATTCATTATGTCAAACAACAAACATGGATAGACCAAAGATGCATATTGACCACATGCCAGACACTGTTGAAAAAATGAGAAAATACAATGACGAATAATAATCTCTATTTTAAATAAATCACAATTTCCCAGTCATAGGGAAATGCATATTTGGATATTTATGAATAGACATACAACTAAATAGAATGTACCCTATTTATGATTGTATGTTGAACAAATGTATAAGGACATTTATAACTGCCCCCAAATTGCAGTTTTCTTCATAATGTAAAATACTAAGGTATTATTTTATAGCATTTTTTATTTATTGATGACATTTATCTCTACTTACTGAGTCAATTTTTAGAACATTATCTGTATAAACCTTCTCATCTTGAGTCAGAAAATTAATCTTAAGCATAAATTAGAAAAGAAATGTACATTATTGGGCAGCTTTGTCAGAAGTCTACAGATGTTTCTGTCTGCAACATGTTCCTATACATGTTAAACAAGTCTGATGAGTGTTGTATGGCTAATTAACATTTATGCAGCATAAAAAAATGTGTTCATGCGTACTGAAGCTTGATTTAGCAAATCATTCTCAATTTCATTTATTCTATTTGATTGTTTTATTTTAAACAATTAAATTTTTAAAAAATATTTTAATAATTGATTGGGAAGTTGATAGTGATACTAATACAAGGTCCCTTTAGAAATTATGTGTTAGGTTTTGGAAAGCTTTGGTGTTATCTTTTGCAGGATATGTAGTAATTTTGTGAGTAGGACAAAGACTATGATAAAATACCAGAAAAGAGATGGCTATTTATAAATCAGAACAATTTTTCAATGATTTAGGCTATAAATTAAATTAGTAGCATCAATATATCAGCACATAAGCACTACAACTGAAAGTAAATTAAAAACCTTTAAAGAATTTAAATTATATATTACATTTATAAAGACATTTGCATGCTCAAAACTCTGTAATAACACATCCTGGTATTCCTACAATTTCTCCCAGTTTGTATAGGATTCATATACCTTGAACAATACTTACTACCTTCAGTTAGATATGCCAGACATGCACATTATAATATGTTTTAGATTTCACCACCCTGCACCAGAGAAGTCCTAAGAATTAAGAAAGGCTTTCAGATTTTTTATTGTTTATTACTATTTTGTACTAAAACATAAAACATTCAAGTAGCAAAATAGTTACTTGTCTGATTGACGCTAAGTGTGGAGATTTTTGCCATCCCCTCCCACCATGGCTCCGCATGATTTTAAGCCAGTTTTGGAATTGACCGTTCATCTTGGCATCACGTAAATAGAGCTCTCTACTTGTGTTGCAGCAGACATTCAGCTTTTCTTCCCACCTTTAACTATAAAATCGTAACCACTGTTTCTAGTGTAATAGCCTGCTTTTATGTCTTCAATTACATCCACCAGATTACTTAATACTAATTTTATGAGTGTTCCTTTTCCCTTTCAGTTGATGCATGTAATATATTCAGTTAAGTAGAAATTTTCTACTCACTCTAAAAAACACTTATGCCTTTCAGGTCTGCTTTCAATAAAATTTCCTGGAGAATATCTAGATGGTAAAAGTTTTCCATTACTAGAGATTTCATTTTTTATATTTATTCAGTCATCATTTCACACCTCAGTGGCCATTTCTGCTCAAGTGGCCTGCACAGAATTTTATGTTTAAACATTTCTAACTTAAATCACCCATTTTTAACAAACTTCCTTTTATGGATAATTTCTTGGCAAACTAGATTTTATCTTTTCTTTTATACTTCTCCTTATCTCTTAAAATAAATCACTTTAAACAATCCATTTTATTAATTTTATTTCATTCATGGCCACCATTTCAATTGAAATTTCTCATTAATTTTTACTTTCTCTAAAGTAACTGTTGGTCAGAGCTTATTGAACATCTCATTATTTTATTTTACTTCACCACATTAACACTTTTCAAAATCAAAACTCTTTCTCACCAAATTCTCTTAATATTAAAATAAGATTAGTTTTGTCTTATTTATGTTCTCTGTACTAGGTAACAGAATGATTTAATGTAATATTTTTAAATTAGGCATGATGTTCTTATAGAGTTGAATACAGTGTGCTTATGACAACAAACACAAATTTAAGGTACTACCTTAAGTGTTATTTTTTAAGAAAACAAAGCAGAATAATACCTAGTTATTGCCATGTAAGAAGTAATAGCCTAATTTGAATAGACAACAGTTCTGAATAAGTAGAAATTGTAAATTATTATATTTAAAGAATACCCAAAGAGTGAAATATAGAGTATATTGTTGTAAGAGTTCAAAACTGTATTGAGTAATGGCAGATGAATTTATAAATGTCCTATCTTTAAGGATATGTTAGGCACATATACAGGATTTGGAACCCACAGAAAAATGTAAAGCCGATATCAAGGAGGATATTAATATCCTTTAATGACATGTTCCTAACGGTCCCTGCTAAAGACAGAATATTAGGCATTACTGACCACAGGTCTGAGCCAGTATGGTAATTCTTACAACTTTACTACTCAGAAAAAAATGCATTTATTTCCTTTTGTTCAAACAATATTTTGACTGTCTTATTAAAGGACTGGTACTCTCCTTGGCATGAGAGAGTAAGAAAAAGAACTTCTTACTCCTACGTTGTCACAGATAACAATGATGAAATAACAACCCTTATTTTAATTCTACCACTTATTAGCTATGCCCTTTCGGGAAAACCATGTGAACATGTTCATCTTCATTTCGTACGGTGAATAATTCCAACTCATATGTGATTATAGAAGTTGAATAAGAGTATTTTTCACATGAAAATACTTATTATAGGATCTGGCACAACATTCTGCACGTGTAAATTGAATCTTATACATAAATTCTATCAAAGGTAGGGTGGGAAATCTTTGAGGCATATTACAAAAAATTATGGATTATTATATATGAAATAATTTTTTATCTCAAAAGGTGGAAGAGTAACAGATGAAGTGGTGTTTTAAAGAAAATTAATAAATAGCTGTATAAATATCTAAATATCTATCCCAAATGCAATGAGTTTTTAATTTTTATTTTGCGTTTTACAATACTACTGTCTGCCAGGAGAGAGGGCAAAAAAGGTGCTGGGAGCTAGGTTGAGTGTAGAGCTTCAAAATTGAATCTTTTGTGCAAAAAGTAGTCATGACTCAAGCCCAAAAGAGTAAAATTTTCAGAATTAATTAGAAAAAATATTTTGCAAGAGACTTTTAATATTCTAAATTTCTTTACCTAGTATATGAATATGCTATTTTATAAATCTGATGCACAAAGCATAATCATATTTTTTAATTTTACTGAATGAGATTTTTGGAGCACCAAAATATGCATGGCACTATGCACAAGTTTTCTAAGGATTCTTTAATTCCTGTATGCCATATCTCTCCTCTGTGTAGAAAGAAAAGGGTATATTAAAGATTTTTCTTCTGAATGTCATCATAGTGAATAAGGACAGCCTAGCACATATATGTAAGAGAACAAATTCAATTTAAAATTGCTTTAAGGGTCACTTTTGAATTTTACTTTGGTTAGAAGAGTTTCATGACCTTTGTATTTGATGAAAAGAGGGAACAGATATTAATTTCATTATTTTATTTTGAAGTCTTCCCAAAACAGGCAAACCTAGACCACATTTCTGCAAAATAACATGTGTATGTAGTCCAAGTAAGATGACCATCATTACAGTGAAAGACAATACCTAAGATTTTAATACACCTTCAGTATTTTTTATCTGATTTCAGTTGTCTTTGTACCAATCAGCCTACTCTTTCAGAGCTATCATTATTTTGGACAGAGTAATTATGTGTCTTATATCTCTGCAATTAAATGTAAAAATTGTTTCTTTGTAAAGGTTGTATTTTGTTATATATGCCAAACTTATTTTGATATTCTAGAAAGGTTTATTGTGCTTCCTAGTCATATGTGTTGCAAGACTGCCTTTACACAAACATATTTCCTTGTGTCACAGAAAACTGCAATTGAAACAGGTAATATTGTAAATATACAATAATCTCACAAACTGTTAAAAGACATAATAGCCCAGCTGGGGTGGCTCAGTTGGTTGAGTGTCATCCTGTGCACCAGGAGGTCTTGGGTTCAATTCCTGCTCAGGGCACATGTCTGGGTTGAGGCTTCAATCTCAAGTAGGGGTTATGAAGGAGGCAACCGATCCACATATCTCTCTCATCAATGTTTCTACCTCTCTCTCCCTCTCCCCTACTCTCTCTGGAATCAATAAAAACATATTTTTTAAAAGACACAATAGAAAAAAGACAATAAATGAGCTAACAATGCATTTCATATAGTAACAGTCAGATGAGAATTAGTAACCAAAAAAAAAAAAAAAAAACCTCTCAATTTTTTAGGTAGTATGTAAAGACTTCTACCAATGTTATTTACTCTTGAACAGCCATGCTGGCCATGCATATCATTATCCCCATCCTAAATTTAAAAAAAAAAAAGATTGAATAATATTTAGTATGAGAACAGTCCTGGAATATAAGAATTTATCTCAAATATGTCTTGAAGTGTGATTCGTGAATTCTTGCACCAGAGTCACCTTGTTAAAATGCATATTTCTGGCCACAGTTCCAACCTGCTAAATGAA
This sequence comes from Miniopterus natalensis, assembly GCF_054644295.1. Classification (NCBI taxonomy): domain Eukaryota; kingdom Metazoa; phylum Chordata; class Mammalia; order Chiroptera; family Miniopteridae; genus Miniopterus; species Miniopterus natalensis. Next base: position 64,538,450 of record NC_142088.1, read on the forward strand.
AATCTCTGGTATATAGGATTCCAGAATTTTAATTTTAACAAATTTTTTTCAGTTTGTTAATCGTTAGTCTAGTCTAGGACATAAAGAAAATCCATAAAATATAATTAAGAACATATAGCTATAATGGAGTGGAAGAATACTCAAGAAAACAATGTAACAATAAATAATATTTCTTTTTAATGTCAAATGGCCTAGAAGAGAAGAAAAAGGTGAAAAATAATGTTAAATCAATAATACTTTAGCAGGCAGCTATTGGTTTTAAGAAACTGCTAGGAGCAATATCTTCATTTAATGGGAAGAACAAAGGACTGGTTAAATAAGAAGAGGAATCTATCTGTCTATGTTTCCTTGACCCAACAATACTCAATTAAAACTCATGAAAGTGTTTAAAAAGTTAGATATTCAGAGAGGTTTAGTGATCAACACATAAAAAAAGCTAATTTTCATTGTATTAAGGTGGGAAACAACTGTGTAATAAGTTTTAAAGGAATGATACACTGGTGTTTATGATGGTGAGAGAAAAAAGTGGTTTCTTGGGAGGGCCAGGAGGACCAACTTGAAGGTAATTGTCCTCCGGTGAACAGCAGGGAGCAGTGCAGGTTAAAGATGACCAGGGTGTGGACTATAGAATTTGTTCGAGGAATAATGAAAAAGAGACAGATGCCAGAGATATTATAGTCAGCGTGATTCTGCAAATAATTCAGTAGGGGATTGGACAGGAAATGTTGACTATCCGGACACATTCCAATTCTTAAATGCTCTGCCATTAAGGGCTTTGTTCATTGTCGTCTACTCCGAGTGTGAAGATTTATGCATTTCTATAAAAATGGTAAAAAACACTTGGTCTTAAATCAACCATTGGAAGAAGAACTTGTGGAGCAGCAATGCCTTAACTAGTAATTTTGTAAGGTAGGCGGCAAGAATAATGGTATCTATTTGATTCAATATCTCAAAAGTATTTTTTTAAAGACTGGAACAAATGTAGAACAGTGGAATGTCTCTTATTTTATCTTTGTCCATAAAGCACTATTTAATAAGAAGTTTGGGGACTATTACAAGGTGATCATCAGTTGATGAAAATGTATAACTTAAAATTAATTATTTCTTCAGCATAGTCTTTGAGAGTTATTTTCAGTTGGTGATAAGTAAAATATTTCCTGAAGATTAGGGAATGTGCCTGCATTTGAAAGAGAAGAGCATTATGACCACTAACAGATTGTTTCTTTTATCTGTTATGAACAGTACTGGGTTCCAAGCTATGGATAAAATAAGAAATTAATCAACACTGTTAACAAATATCACCTGCCCTGCTTAAATAATTCCTTATTCTTTTTTGTTTAAAAATCTCTCTCTGTTCTTCTGAAGTTCCAAAGTCATATATTTTATAACTTCCTAAATTACTTAAAATACATGATGTTTATATCAGAACACAATCTGTTTAATTAGTATTTAATCTTCCAATTCTTGAGCAATTTCATTTCCTAACTTCCAAGCATCTCAGTGTAATGAGAGCCCCAGGAGTTCTTTTCTCTGGTAACATAAAGTGTATCTCAGGTCCTTCATCTTATTTAACATGAACCTTGATTTAGGGTGTTTTTTTTTTATCATAGAAGGTAATGTGAAGAGCAAATTTTGATATTTTAATTAATAATTTAATATAATTGCACAAAATAAGCCTGTACGCATCAGTTATATAATAAAATTACTAAGCAATCAACAATATTCCTTTCATCGAAGCATGGAAAACATTCGCAGTGGTCAACTAGGAAGATCTGACAAATCTAAAGCTATATAAAACAAAAAGAAAGGTGATCAGAATTCACTCAAACAACATGATTGCAAAGCCTGACTAAATATCTCATTGTAAATTACCCGTGGACTGTGTCAAGAATTAGAAACTGTGAAGAACTGGAACAATTTTCTAGATCATTCATCTGCAAAACCATAACAGAGGAAGAAAAGAAATGATTTTTTTAATCAAAGTTTTTACTGAGTGCCCACTTTATTATAATTATTTGAAAAATGTGCTCATTCCATTACCTCACTTCAATAATATGGACAGAGTCAGAGGGTGGGCCTTAAAATGTATTTATCTACTTTTATGACTTACTTGTAGCATGGTATATAATAAATGTGATGTATAGAAAAATATATATAAGCTTTTTATAAAAATTTTGAACAAAAAGGATAATGTATGTGATACCCTAATCATAATATAATATTAACTTTCATTTAAATCATACTCCATACTCATAGTTTTACAATATCATTATTAATCAAATAACTGTATTTTTAATAGTATTAATATTGTTAATTATGCTGAAGTTAATATATGCATTTTTGAAAGAAATTTTTATTTTCATGCTTTGAGTTTGTCAGCGATCATGATTTTATGAAATGATGCCCTTGCTTTAGAGCAGCCGATGCGGTTCACGAATGTCCCAAATAACGCGCATGACATCACCGAAGCCTAGTTCTGAAAATAGCTCCTGCTGTCTAAATCGGCTATGACAGAATCGGCAGAGACCTTGAAATTGCAGTTATTTAGATTGGCCGTCATGACCAGAAAGATATACCTGGAATGGCTCTGGAAGCTGCCCTTTTATTGCGTACAACAATTGTTGATATGGTGGTTTTTGATTGTCATTTTAAATAAGAACTGAAGCCAATTAAATGGTTGTTCTGTGAATTTCCTCTGACAAGTGCAGGGAGGCATCTTGTGCATCTTCGCCAGAAGCATTGTTCAAAATAACTGAAACTATTCCAGCACTTATTTGAAGCAACCAGCTAATTATATGGTTGTGATTTATGTTTAAATAATGGATTTTAATCCTATCTATCGTTTGCATCCTCTGCTAGGCTTCTCGAAGTGTCAGGACATTTATGTAAGGAAGACAGCTCTTCCCAGTAAAAACATGGGCTCGTTCTTTTGATTCCATAGTAAAAGAAGTATGATTTTAAATGGAAAAGACTGTTTTCCTATGTTTGGTTAAGAGAGTAAACATTCCATGCCTTCAACTATGAGACATGACCATTCGCTGGCTGATAGCTAGTTCCACTTTGGACTCACAACAACCAAAAACAAATGTTTTTTTCAATCACAGAAATATAATGAAGGAGGATTTGCTTCACAGGCAAACTCAATTTTCATATTGGCTATTCATAATTCTCAGTACTTTTCCAATTTTTAAGTAAGATTTCTATTTTGCTATAAAATATGCCAATTTTTAGGTTAACATATAATAAAGAAAAATGACTATTAAAACAAAACTTTAGAAAGTATGTAAACTAGTGAAGTCCAACTGAAGTTACCTTCAGCATGCTGACAATATACAGGAAATTAGCAGATATCTCTACTTAATATTCATTAATTTGTGATGGCTGGCTCCTCCATTTCATTTGATTGAAGTTACTACATTATCAGACTTGTAGACTGTCATTCATTGATCTTTATTTATTTTTAATGTTTCTAGGTGCTCCACCAACTGGTCAGGCACACAGTGTGAGAGGCCAGCCCCGAAGAGCAGCAAGTCTGATCATATCAGCACAAGTAAGTTCCTCAGGTTCATATCTTGGGTGTTTTAGTACAGAAATCATTTTTATGCCATTGTTAAGGGAGTTGAGTCTGGGAAAATCTCCTTTATGAAAGTTTGCAAGAGATCCCCTGCAATCCTGGTGCTTTTTGGAAGATGAAGCTCTGAGCTCTCACCTGATAACAAGCTCCAGCATTTATGCTCTTTTAGGCAGTGAGAATTCATCTCAACCTTGGCACTTAACTCACATCGGCAAATCTAGCATAAGCTTTGCTTAGGAAATGTACTTCAGCTACAAAGACTGCATGTATCACAGTGGACATGAAAATGCTCAAGGAAGAAAAATAATTTCATATTTTAATTAGAGCAAACTGTATTTTTTAAATGCTTTTCAATGTGTTGTGGAAAAAGCAGATTCAATTGGTTAGTCTTAAAAAGAGAAATGTAAACAAGCAATTCTGAATAAGAATTATAGTTGTTTTATTGCTTTCCTTTAAAATACTGGTTTAAAGCATACTAAAATATAGTGTAACATTTTACAACTCTTTTTTATATCGCTCTGGTCTTAAGATCGGTGTCTGACGTGAAAATCCATCTGCATCATGATTGTGCATCTGTTTGCTAACAACTTTAAATGATTTTATAAATATTTTCGAAATAAAAGTCTAAAATAAAGTTCCTTAATTCATACATATTGGTATTAATTTGACCATGAGTGGAGAAATTTTGAAAAATCTGTAATATCCATCAATTGAGTAAATATGATCTTGATGGGGGAAAATCACATCCCTGATAGATGAATGCTTACTGTAGCAAATTTCCTCTAGTCCCTCACTGCTGATGAGAAAGCTCCCATGAAAACAAACCAAAAACTTAGGAGTTTGTGAAAAAAGAGACACTATCGAAGCCAAAAGTAAACAAACTTTGATACCCTAGAGCAGGCTTCCAGGAATGTTGTTCCAAGACAGCATTTAGAGATTAATTTGGGCTAAGCATGAGCATCTTTGCAAAATGGCACATAGGTCTAGAATAAATAGCTTAGGCATGAATATTTGAGTTTGGAGAGATGAGGTAACTGATCTTTGGTCATGAAGCATTTTGGGTTTATCCTAGAATTTGTGTGTTGTCCTTAGAAAAGGGAAGGGAGAGGACATTAAGAAAGGTATGGACACATAATTATAGGAATAGCACTCTAGGATTTGGGGAATTGGTTCATAGAAGGTGGTAGAAGTGGCAAAATAACACCTTGCTAATTAGCTATTGCAAAATGAAAGGAAAAGAAAAACAGATTCTTCGTCTCTCTTCCTAGGATCTAAGGCTCATACTAATATTACTGAAAATAATTCTGTAGTCATACTAATTGGCATCTGACTCCATGATATAGCTGCAAAACTCAACCATTATTTTAAGCATTTTTTTAAATAAATAAAAAAATGCATTTTAAGCTACCAACCCGTAGAACACACTGAATTTGTAAGTTGACAATTATGAAGACAAGGTACTTCAGCATTTTTTCCATGGTAACTTCCCCATTATTTAAGAAAGTGAGATACATAACCTTTTAGAAAGTATATGTGTGTGTGTGTGTGTGTGTGTGTGTATTCTCTGAAAAGAAATATTTATATATATAGAAATATATATATATATTCTCTGAAAAGAAAGAGTAATTGTCAATTGAATTTTCATTTTTTATATAAGGCCCATCCAAATGGGAAAGTTTGGTGTTTGAAAAGTAGTATGGAGGAGAGCTGTCCAATTTTTTATTGGAGAGTGATGTCTGCAACTGTTTGCATGAGCAACAAGCTCCCTTATAAGGAGATGCTTCTAATTACATGCAACAGTTCTAAAAAGGGAACATCAAATAGAGGAGGAGTTGCAAGACTTTATAAACCTTTTTCCAAAAATTCTGACCCTTCCTTCCTTCGCTGAATAAAGTCATTAGATTTAATAGAAATATCAATGCACATTGAAAGGGCTATTCGCTATACAAATGTCATATTATCTCAGATATGAGCAAAGTGGACCAAATAATGACTCTATTAGAAGGCACTTGTCCTCAGACTTTTATACTTAGAGAAACTTGCCTCAGTAAGTCTGAAAAGAGAGTTAGGCTGATCTTAAGGTAGGAGGGTCATTTTTATTCTGTAGAGAAATGCGGTGGTTTTAAATAATTGTGAAATGATCCCCAAACTCGGGCAGGAGTCATTTGCCCAGTAAGAAAGATAGCTACTTTAGGATGTGTTTTTAAATCTGCATTTCTGCTTATAGTGAAGCACTCCATAATCATTGGGCCTTGGAGTAACTGAGAATACACTGCCTCTGTGGCCTAACTACTGCCAACTGGCATGCAGATTCCCCTTCTAATTGAGGCACAGCTTTCTTAATCACCTCTGAGTAGTCATACTGATGTTTTCTGGCCTTTGCTGGTTAAAGTATCTAAAGCTCAGCTCATGGCATTAAGCAGATCTAGTATCCTCTGTCTGTCTGTTCCACTTGGAAAAGCTCATCTGACTCTTCTGAAGTTGTTTTGAAGAGCTTTAAACTAAGGATGATGAAATATTCATTATATGTCCCTTTTCTCATTTTACAAGTTTGAAGGCAGTAGAGGCTCAGCGTTTGAGTCCTGCTATTTGTATATGCTAAAGTTAAGGAGGTAAAAATATACTCGGCGTTCTCCCGATTCTCCCAAAGCAAATATTTATCAAACCTCTAGGTGCCAAGCACGGTACTAGATCCCGGGGACAGGTCAGTGAGCAAGGCAGCCGGTGCCCCCCCCGTGAAGCTGGGGCTCCGGGGCAGAGAGCGCCATGGCGCCCACAGGGGACATGCCCACCTGTGGCATAGTGGTGCGTCCCCACTGACTCCGGGAAGGAAGCCAGCGAGGCAGGTGCAGAGGATGGCAGCCGGGGAGCGAGGTCAGGAGTCATGCATCCGAGGTAGCGGTGCTTGCAGGATTAAGTAGAAGAGGGGAGGCTCGGGGTGTTTCAAACAAGTGGAAGGGAAGGTACAAAACCCTGGAATGGGAAAGAGACGCCTTCAAGGACTGACAGCAGGCCAATGTGCAGGCGCCCAGGAGCCGAGCGGGACAGTGGTCCAGAGTGAGGGTCAATGTATGGGACCGAGACGATGGGCAGCCCCTGAAGGTCCCTGGAAGGGTCACCTTGCTAAGCTTTGAACGTGAGATTTTCTTCATGTTTGTTTGTTTTTTTAATGAATGTGCTGCTGAAGCAAGAACTTCTTTATGGTTTTGAACATTACAGTTTATCAAAGCACTTATGTAAGAAGCATCATAATCATAAAAAATGTACATACACTCACATTTATACATAAATGTAAGTGTAAACTCGAGAGAATATAACATGTCAAAAGAGGTCAGCTTTAATGGCATAACTTACATTTATGTTTTACTATAAATTCAGCCAGTAAACCAGAGGTTCTCTTCTTTTGACCTCCATATAACTCAGCTCTTCTGTTTTCCCTCTCACCACTCTGAAGCAGCAATGTCTTCTTAGTGAGATGCGTTTTTTCTCTCCCTCCGCTTGACTCATGCTCGGCTTACCACTGCTTAGGCTCTTCTGGATGATCGGAAATCCCGACTCAGTCATCAACTCTATGCTGCTTACCCCTAAATTACTATCCTTCGAGCCTGGCTTTTTCCTGAGTTTGAGACATATATCCTATTGCATATTGCTACATGTATGTGCATATCTATATCATCTATATCTATATCTACATATCATCTATCTATATCTATCTATATGTGTATCTATATTACACAGGAATTTCAGGCTCAATACACCCCAGAATGATCCCATCACCTTTCTCCACTCAACCAGCCAATTTCATGCACCTTTTTTTGCCTTCCTCTCTATATAGATGGCTCAAAACAATCAATCTATTTCCCCAAGCAGCACTTAGGTGTTGCTCTTAACATTTTCCTCTCTCAAGTCAAGTCAAACAATATACCCAGTAGACATTATTTCCTAAATTGTCTGCAACGCTCAGCTCGCCGACACGGCTCACGCACCCCCCAGCACATCCCCTTGCTGCCCCTCTGGGTGCATCCCCCACCACTCTGTTCTGCGAGTCGGCCAGACTGCTCTGCAATCTTTCCATCTCTGGGCCTTTACATTTCTCTTCCGAGATTAATCCAGACCTCCTCCCCCACTGACTTGCACTCTCTTTCATGAGACTAAAGAGGACTCACCCTGCACACCAGCCCTCCTCTGTCCCAGATCTAGTTGGGTGCTCCTTTATATTTCCAGAGCAATGCATACTTTCCCTAGGGAAGTACTTAGCACACTATGTGAAATAAACCCATTTATTTGTCGTCTTCTAATATATGTGAAACAATGTGAGAACAGGGATATTTGTACCCCAGTGCAAAGTAGAGTATATGCTGTGTGGGGGGACATAGCAACACTTGAAATATATTTGCTAAATAAGAATCTAACGTATAATGCCTATGATATCCTAGGAACTGTGCTATCTGCAAAAGAAAGAGAAATAGTTTACTCACTCAAAATACAAACAAACTGATTTCTACAATATATGGTAAAATGTGCAAAACAGAGGTAGACACAGAGTGCTGTGGCAATACTTATTTTTAATGAATTAATAAACCTGTATGTAGCACTTTCTATGTAATAGACACAATCTTATTTACATGACTTTGAGGTAGATGCTGATGACCCCACTCATTGTATATATGTGTAAACTGAGACAAAGATAAATAATCTTCCCAAGCTCCTGTTGTTAGTAATCCAAGGGTTGACCAGAGGTAGCCTGGCTCCAGGGTGTATTATCTCAGCTGCTATGCTGTGCCGCCCCTCTCATGAAAGGGGTCTCTACAACACAATAATTTATTTTATTATTATTATTTTTTTAATATATCTTTATTGATTTCAGAGAGAGGAAAGGTGAGGGAGAGAGAGAGAGAGACAGAAACATCAACGATGAGAGAGTCATTGATCGGCTGCAGCCCGCAACCCGGGCATGTGCCCTGACCGGGAATCGAACCCCGATCGCCTGGATCCTAGGTGACGCTCAAGCACTGAGCCACGCCCGGCCGGGCTGCAACATAATTATTTAGTAATGCAGTTCTTTTTCTCAGGGAAAAGTATTGTATGAGGATTCAGAACAATATGAACAAGAAAGACTTGCTCTATTTTACATGAGAAGGTCTTTGAGATATACTCTCAACCCTTAATAAGTATAGAATGTACTTTTTAAAATCATTTTAGAAAAATCCACCAATAATTACTATTAAAAAATTTCATTGAAATACAATTGCCATATATTGCAATATAATGTTTACTGCTGTAAATTCTACTTAAAAATATATACCTATTTTGATAAACACCTATCTTATACATCCAAAAATATATGTGGTTGCCAACCGCTTTCATCAATATAAACTATTTTACATTTTTTATAACTTGCCAAACTGCTGCTTTGCATTATTTATTGGCCACATTGAGCATTATTGCAGCTACCTTGATTGGTTATATAAATATATTAGAAATCTAGGCTGTGATATATGGGATTGGAACTGCCATCTGTGATGGGAGAAAGAAGAAAAAAGTTTTTTATTTTCTAGCATTGTGTAATTAACAGCACTTCTGCCTTGAATAAAAGACTCTATGTAGATGAATAACATCTAGTTTTCTAAATAATATACAATTGCATTGAGGGGAAAGTAACTTTGTACCTTAAAACAAATATTGGTAAGTTTTTAATACATCCCAATTTATTACAAATTTTAGCAGGAAAAAAGGTAAGTAATGAAGTAAGGATATTTATAAAGTCATGATCAATCAGTTAAAGTCAATGTTTATGGAGAAACCAACTGTTCACTGGTATTTAAAATTTGTGAACAAATGTTAATTGCTATCCAATGTGCCAGATTCTCTACTTCTACTAGTTATTAATGAGTTACACATTTATATCAAGTTCACTTTCCCAAAACCAAATTTATTTTCCCCAAACCATATAATATCAAACTCACTAAGTCATACAGTCCTGGTAACAACATGAAAAAATAATGAGTTTTTCATTTTACAAACTGATCAAGGAAGGCAGGCCATATCTTTTTTGTTTGTTTGTTTTGCATGGAAGAGATAGTTATTTGGTTATTTTAGACAAGTTATTTTTGAAAATTCAAATTGAATATTATCTTATACATGACATTTCCTTAATAAAGACTTTTGGTATTTTGGTAAGGAAGGAATCTCCACTGTGGACCAGGTCACACGGATATTTCCTGGCTATTGCTATTAAAACTTATCAATATTTCTATATTAACGTCCTTAGCATCTACTTGTTGTGCTTAGTATTACCATTCATTTCTGCCACAGCTTTTACATGCACATGCACTTGCAAAAGAAATTCAAATGTTTAATACTTCTTTGAGTTTTATTCCTGAACCATCCAAGACTCCCACGTTAAATTTCAATTAGCTTTTGCATTGTTTTGTTTCTTAGTTTAACCAGTGATAGGCCGACTTGACTCAATCAACCAGCTGCTTAATCCAAACAAACAGAGGCAGACTAGGTATTTATCTGTTGAAACAGTTAACATGAGGCACTTCATAGAGCTACTTGATAATCTCCTATTCTCAGCAAAGCTCTCATTCCGTTTTCTTCCGCCTAAGTGACATATGACCCCAGGTGCATCCCCCTGTGGATCACGGTATCGCCAAGTATTGTCTCCTTCGTAAAAAGAAAAAAGTGATCGTTACTTTTGCTAACCTAGACATAGAGGGCAGAAGTTCTGTTTTGCATCTCCCCTATGCTCAGATGCGTAAAAACTAACAGTTTCTCTGACCACTTTTGAAGATCTGTTCCATGGACCTTTTTTTCCAGTTTGTAGATAGGTGATCAGACCTAAGATCATTCTTGTAAATACATGAAAAAAGGAACATAAGCCAAATTTGCAACATAAGCCAAATCCCCCAGGTATGTCTCACTGAAACTTCTCTGGAACTTGAGGAACAGAATTCCTTTGTCCCCTATTTTGTAGATTTAAGCTAACAGCCCTGTGTGGTAGGTCTTCTTGTCTCCCTTCCATTGATGAAGAACATGAGCCTCAAAAACAATTTTTTTACTGTTTTAACATTTCCTTATTGAATATCATGTTTAAAAATATTTTTAAATACCATTTACTATTTCAGCGACTCAATAATATTCAACATATCAAGCCTCAAATGTTAAATTACCTATTCAAGGTCTCACTTCACGTAAGTCGTGAAACTGATATTTGGGCCTATGTCCCTCCAAATTCAGCACTGACGTACCTTTGTTTTCCCAGGCTGCCGTCTAACTTACCACATGTGCCCCTGGCCAGGGAGTATGTGTAGCTAGAGGAACAAAACCAAGGGTGGGATCGTGGCCAGTGAAATCGTGTAAATGTGTGTTCCGTCACAGTTGGCTGGCAAGGAGTTAGCGGCCTGTACTGACATCACGGCAAGTGAATGTGTGCGCAGCGAATGAGGCCCACGCCGAGAAAGCAGTGAGCGTCAGAAAGCAGGCCTGAAGGCACTGGCCGGCACTATCCGAGTGAACCACCTCTGAGGGGCGCCTCCTGCAGACCAAGAGGGGCGTTTCCATAACGTGCTTCCGAGCTAGGAATACAGATATTTGGCCTAAGCATTACTTCTATTACACCAACAGCCAGATGATTTGGTATTATAAAGCGTTCAGTTATATCCCCCTTTATTTTATGCACGTGTTTATCTGTTCATTCGCTCCTCTTTCAGGAAGCATTGCCATCATAGTGCCTCTCGTCCTCTTGGTGACCTTGATAACCACCTTGGTAATTGGGTTAGTGCTCTGCAAAAGGAAACGAAGGTAAGATGCACTGCACTGCTCGAGACTGTCAGTTGATAAATAAATTACACAGACGGTTACAGAAACATGGAGATTTTTTTTTTATTTCTCAAAACATGAATTATTTATACTAAAATCCTGTGTTTTCAAACCGTTTTATCCCTGGGTTTCATTTTGAGTGATTATAACTCAGACAACCCTTCCCCCATGTAATCTTGATGAAATGTCTCCATTCATATATTCTAACATAACAAGGGGAAATATTACTTAAAATTTCAGTAGATTTTACACATGTAGTTTTTCCTTGAAACCTCAAGAGCCTCTGAAAGCGACCTAATTATATTAATATATAAGATTAGTAATATGAAGACAATGATACCTAATATGTGCTATGTATCAGAAATTGTGCATTTAAGTTACAAATTGTGTACTTGCTTATTTTATATATTACTGTCATTAATTCGCTGTATATGACTATGTAGTTATAAATATCTGGAAGGAGTGGGATTTCTGTGGTTATCATCCCAAACCAGGAGTGTGTGAGCCATTTTTTGAATTATGTAAAAGAGGATTTTAGCCACATAAGTTTGGGGTTGAAAACAATCTATTCCAACGTTTCTTTATTACTACACTTTAGGGATGGGAGAAGAGTGGAATTAAAAAATGTAAGTGGTTATTGAATATTCAGTTTTAACTAATGTGGAATTAGGTATTTAGGAGAAATATGTTCCAAGGGCATTTTTTATTATTCATTCTAATAAAAAAATTATCTAAATAATTTGGAAAAATCACATCACATTAAGGTAATTTTGTTCCTCTGTGACTTGATTTTGAATGCATTTTATTTTTGAACATACCATTAGTTATATTAAAATAAGTCAATAAATCTACAAATGTGATAGTTTCATACTCCATGATAGTGATATTTAAACTCATATTGAATAATGTTTACATATTCTAGGACAAAAACTATTAGAAGACAACCTATTATCAATGGAGGAATAAATGTAGAAATTGGCAATCCATCTTATAACATGTATGAGATGGATCATGATCACAATGATGGAGGTCTTTTAGATCCTGGTTTCATGATAGATCCAACCAAGGTAAGATGTTGGACAGTGACCACTAACATTCTTGAGTCATATCTCTATAATATGGTTCTAAATTTCATCAGCATTTCTTTTTTCTGAAGTTATAGTAAAGAAGTTTAAGATGCATTAAATGTTATTGTCTCTTCTAAAGAAAAATAAAATTATGGACTTCATTTGCCTGAAGCAGAAAGTTAATACAACATGTTTTGGAAAATACATATTTATTTATTCATTTAATTTATGAACATGTATACTTTACTTAAAATAATATGTTTTATTCAAATGTGTTGAGGTACCAGCACATTTAAATATACAGCCTAGTGTGCACATACTGTCTGAAATAGTTTTAATAATAAAAGAGTCCAATACTTATTGCCAAAATAAGTACTTTATTTCCAATAGCGTTTCATTGAAAAGTCAATTAAGCTATATCTATGGATTTGTTTATAATCAAATCACTTTTGAAAAGTATTTTTCTATGTACTGTAATATAGTTGCTATTGCTTTGAGACATGTCAGTGATACACATGATTTAAAAACTAGAGGCTTTTTTTTAAGTTACTGTTACTTCTTGTTACTGTATGTTCATATTGACACCTTTTAAGAGAAATAAATGATACATTATCAGATAAACTTGCAAAGATTCACTCACTGTATTATCTGAATATTTTGTATGATAATTATAGAATATTTTACTATGAATTAAGAGCATTAGTTTGATATTATGGATATTATTTTTCTTAGCTCATTCATTAATTTATTGCATATTTATTTATTTTCTGATATATTAAATATACTATGTCCAAAATGTATCTTTGTGTTACAAATAATCACAGTGGCCAATCTACGTCCAAATGGTTTTACACTCATAGCAATAGCTATTCTCAAACAAGCTAAAAGGTCCCTTACATTTAATCTAGTTCTGAACCCTTAGTAAGACTTTCTAGGCTTGAAACGGACAGTCAAGTATTCATTTCTATGAAAAGAAATCAATTGTTATCTCATGAACACGTTTTTTCACCATCAGAGGATATTATAGTTATTTTTCCTAATTAGAAATAATTGTATAGTTAGTATTAGTTTTAATTAAGTAGCCAACTCCTACATTTGAAATTGTTCCTGAAATAAATCCATGTAATCTAAGTTTCACTGTTTTCTACTTGAAATTTATAGAGTGTATATACTGAGCACATTGTTATTTGATAATTTATCTATGAAGGAGAAACACATGTTAAGTAATAGACTTCTCATATTCTCTGAATTTTTCTTAGGGATAAAAATACAGTACCTGTAAGTATAATATGAATTGATTAGGACATATTAAAGCACACTTCTTATAGGAAGGAGACTTCTCAGTTTCCCTGTTATTTTTATTTCTGGTGATAGAATTAAGCCAATTTTGGACACTTAGACTAGCTTTTTAGTACTCTATTTAAAAATGTTTCCACATTTACTCTAGGAAGATAAAACTATGCTTCAGTGCCCCTCAAATATATTTTTAATGTTCTTAGCACATAACACTCAATAAATATTTATTTACCAATTTGCTGACTGATTGACCAAAACTATATTAAATGTGACTAGATGGTTGATTCTAGCTGGCTCCTGATGTTTGAAATGTACGTATGAATTGTTGCCTAAGAAGTAACTGCAGAAAACACAGGCAGTCCGGATAGATATAAGCAATTCCGAAAAGCAGATGGTCACACTGAAGCCACCTTAAGGATGAAACGTTTTTCAGAGTGTTCACTGTGTTTCAGTGTTTTGATACATTCATGATGTGACCAAATATATACAAATTGCATTACACACAAAGAAGATTTTTGTAGAACAGTCATTTTTATTGTTTTAAAGATGGATACAATGTCTATTTTTATAATGCCTTATAATCAAAAGAAATGAAATAAATAATAAAGTTAATTTTAAAAGATTTGTCTGTGGAGGCAATCACAGAATCGTTTGGAGAGTTCATAAAAGAGAAATTAATGTTTTCTGGTTTTATCTCTAAACTCATTTCAATCCTTACTCAGATGGTTTTAAATATTTTCTGAATGAGACCTTTGTGGGGGAAAATAAAGAAGCAATATTGATCAAATTTTATGTTTAAAATCTTTTCCAGAGACCCGTGACCGTGTCCCAAATTTTGTGATCATTCATTGTTAAAGTTGCTAGTTAAGATTTTTAAAACATGTACATCCATTAAAATTTTCACATTCTTCAAATTGTCATCTACCTTTTTTTTCCTTGTGGGTCACCGACAAATATTCTGTTATGAATATGAATGTGCCAGATTGGCTAATTCTGCCCTTAGGCCCCAAAAAGTCTGAAGCCAATACTCCTGCATGTAGACAGTGAGGCAATTTCATTACTGGAGAGTCAGATTTCAAAAAATGCAGATGTTTGGATTATGATATATTAAATTTAGAATTTTTTCCCATAAAAATATAGAGTGGTGATGAATCTCTAATTAGAAGCTCTCAGATATTTGAGTGTCCAGAATGGGCTATTGTCAGAAATTTTCAAAGTGACCAAGCCTGCAGCTGGGGAGGCCGGTGTGTTTTTCGCAGTGCGGTTAGCGAAGGTGCAATTTCACTGCAGAGGGTAAAGTCAAATTCACCTGCACACAACAGAAATTGACATTTCTATGAAGCAAATATTTAATATCAGTAGGCCTTAGGTTATTAAAGCTACCATGATCACACTGTTCGTGCCCCGGGGCTAAAGAGTAATTTTATGTTATTTGTATGACTTAACATGAGTTTTTGTCAATGAGAAGAGTTCCGTGTTAGATCAGAAACTAAAATTCTCTGTTTGCGCACAGGCCAGGTACATAGGGGGTGTGTCCAGTGCTTTCAAGCTTCCACACACAGCGCCGCCCATCTACCTAAACTCTGATTTGAAAGGACCACTAACTGCTGGGGTGAGAGAAGAAGAATCATTATTTCATATCCATTCCATCACAGGACCCCTCGCTAACAGAGATGATTACTAGACTTAGCCAGGGCCGTGCCCTTCAATGAGTTTTTAACAAGAGATTTGAAAACAGCATTAAAGTTGGGGTTTATGCTATGTGTCCTGCCTATGAGAGATTACATGTAAAACATGTTATCATTTCAGCGAGCTACTGAGTAGAAATATTTCTTCTGAGTTTGAACATGTTATAGCACTTTAACAATAAACATGAGTTTTTAGAAATCTCCAGCCAGAAATTTAAACCGAATAATTTAAACTTAAATTTGTTTTTTATGCATTTCCCATTAAGATACTTTATTCAATATGTGCAGATTTGATGTCCAGTTAAATGAAAATATACTACAAATGAGGCCTTATATTGAGAAATTAGAAATGGTCTAATGAAACCATTTTTAATTTTTTTTTTTTTTTACTTAAGTAACTAGTTTCGAGAGAAAAGTACTCTGTCTAAAGTTACATGGTTCATATTAGACAAGGGATAAAATAAAGGTATCAAGTTTCCCATCAACTGTTTTCATTATCATTTTTATCATGTTTGTCTCAATTGCATGGCTCAAAGATTATAATGTTGCTTTGTTGTAACTAAAATGTAATGTTCTGCTTTTGGAAAGACAAAAAAATAAAATAAAAACTAAAACACTAGGCAATGATTTCTTGGGTTAAGTTGCAATTAGCATAATAATGAATATTTGTATCTGGTTTTCAAATGAAAGAGGTCATTTCTGCATGTTTCGATTCCACTTCAAAATGCTCTAAGCATCTACTATGCAACCTTAGAGGACTGGGTGCTCCACAGTTCCTTGGAAGAATCCAAAAGTACTTCCAGTGATAAGCACATAGAGGTTGTTTAAAGCAAAAATATTGTCTTTACTTTTATACCTACTCTACCAGTGTATTTTATTTTTATTTGTTTTCTTGCTTTTAACTCCATATTGAAAAATTATAAGCACTGAGTAATTAGATGACTTTCTGTAAACACATTTTTCCTGCCACTTCAATACCAATAAGGAGAGAAAACATATGGCCTGGAAATAACACATTGGTTTAATGTTTTACGCTTTTAAATAAAATCTCAGTGATTATAGTTTTCATAGATTTCTTTGGGATTTTAATATTTATGTCAAAGCTTCTGTTAGGTTCACAAGGTACCTGAAAAACATACAATTATGGTTTTATCTAATATCATGCTAAAGTCAACTACAGCCTATAAACACAATTTAAATTACATTTAAATCATTACTATTTAGTGAATTAAATGTATTGCGTATAAATGTTAGCATTAAAAGATAGACATCCTAGAAAATAACTAATTGATGTGGTGAAAACTGATAATAAAATTGTATTTTTTTTTCTCCTTCAGCCAACAAATTACTCCAATCCAGTGTATGCAAAATTGTACATGGATGGGCAAAACTGTCGAAACTCCTTAGGAAGTGTTGATGAAAGGAAAGAACTGCTTCCAAAGAAAATAGAAATCGGAATAAGAGAGACAGTGGCATAATCAGCGATACCTTTTATATACTGTAAAAATGTATAAAATATAAGGATTACTTTTGTATGTTCCAACAGTATTATACTTGTTTTGGCATCAGCATTACCTCTTTCTGTATCTTTTCCCTGGTTAGTTGTTTTCTGAGTTTTATTTTTTGCTGATGACTATTGATTGACCATTTGTATGGTATTTTTATGAAAAAAGAACTGCACTACAGTACAATTTACAACAATGCTGCTGATAGGACACCCCCTTGAATTTGTTAAAATTAAAAACAACATATTCCTTTGTAGTGTGAATATGAGCAATCTATTTTATATGAACTCTTTTGGTTCTACTTAACAAAGAGAATCTCTGCACTTTTTCATTACATGGCCTGAAAGCTGTAATACGATGTCATTTTACTTTTACATTTAAATTGGTGAAAGAATGACTGAACGGTCAACTCTCTTCTTTGCGCCCACGAAGATCGATGCCGGCCGCTGAAAACAGCCCTCGCCAGTTGAGCGCCTCCTGCTTTGCAGTTAGCCTTCGATTGCCAAGCGATAGATGAGAACTTGGAGGAAAACCTTTAAAAATATATACCATGAATAATTTGCATGAACACATATGACTACATTTTCCAAAATTTAGTGAACTGTACGTGATATACTAAACATATACACCCTGCAAACAATAGTTATATTTAGGTGGTAGGACATAGCAAAAAATATAAGCAAAAGCAGAAAAACCACGTTGCTATGGGATAAGACCTTCTGTTCCCCCTCGGTCCCCAGGTAAACAGCCAGCCTAGAGCACAACAGGGCGGTGGGTCCCCATGTCTTAGAGATGTCTTCCCAACCATGTGCATTGTGTAGAAGATCAACCCAGCCCCTTACCACCCAGAACGCTAAAGCATACTATATAAGCACACAGATTGAGGACCGAATTTCAATTATGTGAATGCATTTTCTTTGTTGGGTCAAAAAGAAGGGCAAAAAAGCCATTACGGTGTAGAGTAATTGGTAAATATTTTCAGCATACGCTATGACTAATTCATTATTTTCCCTATCCAAAATACACTCTTAAAGGACTGCCCCAGTCGTAGAACAATTACCTGCCCACGATCGAAGGTGGAGAGTATAAACGCTGACCAGTTACCCCGTCCTCCGGTTTCCTTTCGTTACGCAGAACACACGGGCCCCATTCGCTCGCTTGTTTGTTTGCTTTCAATTTTTAATTGAAACAAGTACAATTTATTTAAGTTGTATAAAAAAGGATAGCATTTTTATACAAATATCTTTAAAGGCACAAAAGATTTATTCACAAAGTATGGAGGGCTTTTTGTTCCTCTGATAGACATGACTGACTTTTAGCTGTTACAATGTATTAACCTAACAGATGAGATATGTTTGTGGTCGCTCTTTATCCCTTTGTACAAGCATTAAAAAAAAAAACACTGCTGTTTTATAAAGAGATTTTTTGTTGTACTATGTGCATGCATACTACCTATTTCTAAACTTTGCCATATGGAGGCCTTTATAAACTATTGATTTATGTAATACTAGTGCAATTTTGCTTGAACAATGTTATGCATATCATAAACTTTTTCAGGTTCTTGTTTAAGTACATTTTTTAAATTGGACAGTATTTTTCATTTTGGTTTTAATAGTCATTTTGCCTATGTTTCTACAATGAAGTGTTAAATACTTTATAAAAAATTGTTGACTGACTTATTTAAATGAAATTCTACATATTTAAGTACTTGTGTTGGGTAGTTTTTAAAAAACAAGAAAATTCCTATCTTTATGGATTTTAATGTTCCTTGAAAATTATCTTAGTAAACCTGCGACATAAATTTTGTCATATCCTTAGAACGTATTCTCCGGGGTAGGGTTGATTTTATTGCATCATATTTAAAAGCACAGTGGAGAAGGCATTTTCCCTCCGCTCGAGCCAGGAACATTTCCCTTACGTTCTCCCTTTGCCCTGCCTGGCGTTGCTCATCACAGGCTCCATGCTGTGGGAGAAAGAAAGGTGAATGGCACACACAGTCCATGACTAGAGCGTCGGCAGGTGGCCCGAAGCAAGGTCGAGGGTTCAATTCCTGGTCAGGGGCACGGAGCTGGCTGCAGGCTCGCTCCCTACCCGAGCTGGGGCGTGTGCGGGAGGCAACCAGTAGAAGCGTCTCTCTCACATCGATCCCTCTCTCTCTCTCTTTTCCCTCTGCCTCTGGCACTGCCACTCCCTCTAAAAATCAAGGGGGAAAATATCCTTAAAAATGAAAAAAGTGCACTTTATGGAACACTCAGATTCCATTAGATGGTGTTTAGACTCGTTGGCACGTGGAATGGTTCTTGGAATGCCTACTTGGGGTAGCAGACTAGAGACGCACACGGGCGTCTGATTTACTGGCACTACCACTGAGTTATGGTATCTGAAGGGGCCTTTTTACATCAGAGCTTTCTGACTGTAACTGAAATTATTATTTGAAAGGTACAGAGCCCACATACTGGAAAGACCTTGCTACAACTAACGTTAGTATTAATATCTAGCAGATAATATGTGATATACACCAGACCCACCAACACTCGGGGTCTGGCTTCAATGACCTTATTCTCAGTAGAGAACTAGTTAAAGCCAGAGTCAAGAAAGCTCAGGACCAGCAGGGCATGGTTCAGAGGCTGGGCATTGACCTAGGATCCAGGAGATCAGGGTTCGATTCCCCGTCAGGGCACATGCCCGGGTTGTGGGCTCCATCCCCAGTCGGGGGTGTGCAGGAGGCAGCCCATCAATGACTCTCTCTCATCATTGATGTTTCTCTCTCTCTCTCCCTCCCTTCTTCCCTCTGAAATCAATAAAGTTATATTAAAAAGAAAAGAAAAAAGAAAGAAAGCTCATCTGTGCTCTGGGCCCTGTTTACACCGTGTGTTCGTCATATCCACATGATGCTTCACCACCTCAGGCTGGTTTCTTCAAGTCCACTTCAGAGTCCATAGTCTTTCTATTCACAATTACTTTGCATTTAGTCTTTATAAGACAAAGACATTTTTCTAAGTACTCTATTTCTCTTGCTCTAGCTCTTTCTATTTCAAATTTCTTTTGCCAAATTTATATAAATGCTAGAAATCCAGGTGCATAATTCTCCATGTGACCATTCTTTATCAATGCCATCACCAAAACGAGAAGCCTTGAATTGTAACTTGCAGGGAAATGACTCAAGCACGTCTCTGTGGAGATGACAACCAGGTAATATAGCACACACAAAAAATTTTTTCATGTATTTTGAATGTAAGAAAAAGAACAAAAGAGCCAAAAGTGGTTCATTTTTCAATTCTGCCAAATCTATTGCTGACTTAACATTTCCAGAATGTTAACACATCCAGCAAAAGATAAAGATAACTAAAACTACACAGAAGCAGTTTTATTTGGAAAAACATTTAGTTTTGATGTCATATCCAAAAGGCCCAGGAATACGCACTTTATTCCATACTATGCATGTATTTATTCTAAAAAACAAACAAACAAACACACCCAGAAATAAATGAAATGAGGTCTCCAGTTTAACTTTTCCAAGTAGGTATTATACTTAAGTGACTAAAATTTATTCTGAAAAGTAGTTTCTAGTGAATCCCATCATCTTTTGCATCCAAAGTGATCAATAATGAAAAGAAAAATTTGGCCTATTGGATAAATTCTATACTTAAAATGTGTTCATTCTCTCTGATGGATAGTCTGCCCCTTCCTCACATGGTTTATAAGATATTGGTCAACTTAAGCAATGCAATCCTGATGCTTTAGTCATCGGTTCGCTCCAAGATAATTTTTCAGCTGTAGCTTCTTCTGCAGTTTTAGTATATAACTTATGAGCCTCCGGATGCAGCGAGACTGCCTGCCTACTTACGCTGTGGTGGCTGGGCAAGCCCGGAATGTATGTCCCAGCCTTCACAATGTCATGTCAGCCATGAAAACCACGTGCACCTTCTACAGGTCACATAGAAATTTACGAGTTAGAAACTACTTTTCACACACTGAGGAAACTGTAAAACGTCGTTGAGAATAAAACTTAAGACTGAAATACAAGGCTGTTTATGAAGATAGTTAAAAACATATATGGAGTTCAAGTTTAGAGTGGCTTGACTGATGAGATACAACATTTCTCAATGAATAATGTCAAAGTTAGGTAGGAAGAAAATAACGATGCCATTTCAATCTAGAGGAATTTCCATCCCTGCGGTCTACAAGTCAATGGTATGTTTGTGGAAATCTATAGAAGTACACAGCCAGGCACACACACTTACCTATCCTCACACGCTGGATGGCATTGCTCTCCTATTTTACCTGAAGTTCAGTCATGTTGAGATTCTCTGCTTATGATTTCAGGAATCACTACCCTTATCCAAGTGGTAATTCATCTCTAGTTTTTATTTATTTACATAAAATCATTATATCCCTTTCCCATTTGCTTTTCCTTTCCTTCTACCCAGAGTGACATTACAGGAAGCCTCTTTCACCATTCTGTCATAGTGATATTATTTTCACTGTAAAAAATATAGCCTTTATAGAAAACAGAAAATAAATACAAAAAAAGGAAGAAAAATCACCATTAATTTTAAAAACTAGGGAGAACTAGTTATCATTTTAGAGAATTTTCTTCATCTGTTTTAGAATCATGCTTAAATTTAATGTTTCTACTCTGCTTTTAAAATATAAAATTATAACATTAAAATATTTGGTTTATATCTTTCAAGGGCTTTTATTTAGTCACTTTTTTCTCAGTTTCTTGTTTTTTGTATATAGACTCAATATGGCTTAGTTTTATTTTTATCTTTTCTTTGAAAGTTATTTCATTATTTGTTCCATTGATAAATACTTTCAACTTTGAAAAATGCTCCAATAATTAAATCCAGAATTTTAAAATGTCTGTTTTCCCTCTCAGTTCAGCAACCTTGGTACTTGAGTCCTGACTAAGAAAGAATTCAGAGCTAGGACTCAAACTGTAAGAGAAAGTTTATTTAGAAAGGCCATAGAAGAAATGGGCTCAGGAAACAAGTTACAGAGAGGAAAGAAGGCCCTTGGAACTTAGGAGAAAGAGAGAGGCAAGGAAAATGCCTGGGGGGGGGGGGTGGCGCGCTGGCCTTCTCCCTAGAACCACACTGGGTCCTCCATCCTGAAGGCTTTTATCTGGAGGTCTCGGGGTGCGATATCAATAGAATATTATCAGCTTTCCATGTGTGTCTCCTCAGGGCTGTGGACTCCACTAACTGGTGGGCACCAGGGCAGGGGGTCAGTCATCAAAGATGGTCCCAATGTCAGCCATGGAGTAGCTCCATCTGATTTTGTGACTTCTCTGGGCCTGGAGCTCAAATCCAGCTGAGGCCTAGAGGTCATCTTCAGAGGTTAAGAGTGAGATCATGCAAGGGATTGCAGTTTGCCCTTTGCTAGCCAACTGGGGCTCTTAGCCCTAGTGACCCTCTCTCTGCACCTGGCCTATTGTTCCTACTCTACTGCTTTTCTTAACTCTCTACTATGGTCCGTTATGATAAATATGATCACATCTCTTTATTAATTTCTTTT
Organism: Miniopterus natalensis; assembly: GCF_054644295.1. Taxonomy (NCBI): domain Eukaryota; kingdom Metazoa; phylum Chordata; class Mammalia; order Chiroptera; family Miniopteridae; genus Miniopterus; species Miniopterus natalensis. Next base: position 64,560,924 of record NC_142088.1, read on the forward strand.
ACTTACTACAATGTGTTTTCAGCTGGGATTAGTTCCTTCAGACGTCTTTATTACTTCTGTCCAATTGTTTTCTTTTAATATACACAAAAAACTACAATGCTTAGGTTAAGTATTTCTTTTTTCTTTCCTACATACTTCATTTTAATAATTTTTCTCCTTTTATCCTATATTCCTGAAAGATTTTAAAATTCCTGGCCTGCATTCCTTATTTACTTTTTACCCTGTATACTCAATTGAGTTTGCACATGTGAGTGTGTGTGTGTGCATGTGAGTGTGTGTGTGTGTGTGTGTGTGTGTGTGTGTGTTTATGCACACATATCCCTCAGGGATGGGTGCTACCTTATCATATATCTTATTCAGTTTCCGTTTTAATTTAGGTGTTTTTTTTCCCTGTTTATTGATTTTTCTTCTCATAGTTTTCTGCTGAGGTGTCATAGTATCTGTTTTCTGTTTCCTACTCACAATACCAATTTTCAAAAGTTCTCATTTTGAGAGAATTCTGTAAACCTAGAGAATGATGTCCTCATGTCCTTGTCCTGTGAAACTTAAAAAAACCTATCCAAGGTGCTTTTCTATTTTTTATTTTCCGTTTACTGGTGCTTACTTACAGAGAAAACACTCTACCCCCAGTGCTGTCCAGCAGACGAGGTGTCCAGTACCTGTTTGTCCCCTCTCCCATCAATTCTGTGCCCTTAGATATCTTTCTTATAACTTCTGGTCTATTTCTCCCTCGAACCTCCTAGTGGGTCTCTTCCAGAATACAGTAGGATCACTCTCATCCTTATATAACTTTACTTACTTTGACAATTAAATAAAGAAGCACATAAAACATCAGTGCTTCTGGGTGCTGTTGTACTGGGTTCTTGCTGTAACCCACATCCACCGGCACCCCCAAATACCTGGTCCTGTGTTGTGCCATAACCTTCCATGAATTCACTGGGAGAGCACCAGGCTTCTTTAGTGATCCAGTGCCTGTTCCCTTTTTGAAAACAGCCCCAGTCGGTCCATTCTGTCAAAGAATGACACACACGTCGAGAGGCACTGGCTACTCAGTAGAAGGATGGCTGTCCCATTCATCGTCTTATACAGGGTCCAGGACTTCCCATCTTGATATAGACAATGGGTGAAACTCAATTTCTTTTCTTTTCTTCTCTTTTTTTTCTTTCTTTTTTTTTTCCTAAGCAGAAACTCGGTTTGGTCAGGGAAAACACTGGTAGATTACCAATGGGTTTTTTTTTGTTTGTCTGTTTGATTTACTTAGCTCCATTTCATCTAAAAACTCTAGATGGCTGGTGTGTCGTACTGATTTATCAATGTTTTGGAACTTCCTAAGTGTTTTAGAGAAATCTGAAATGACTGAGTCAATGGCGTCTTGTCAGATGCCTTTAAAAGGTTTAGTTTCCTCCTTAAATCTTACTAACACTCTTGGTGCAATATCCTGGAGCACTGCTGACTCTTCCCTCACCACAGCCAGTTCCCAGTCCTTGGAACTCATCCGCACAGATTAGCAGCCCTGTCCCTTTCTTCCAGATGTTGTTCTTTAAAGGTGCGTGAGACACCTCTTGCTTACCACAGCTCATCCTCACTTCCCACCTTTCTTTCTAGCCTCCCTGTGGCATTTAGCTTTGCACAACTGCAACCTGAGGACACGAGGCCTCCGCTATGCTTAGTCTCTCTCTGGATGAGATTTTTATTGCTGCTGTAACAAATTTAGCCTCTTAAGATAATATATGTATTTCCTCTTGTGGTCCTCTAGGTCAGAAGTCCACATTGGCTTGACTAGATTCTCTGCTCCAGGTTTCACAAGACTGAAAATTGGTGTTGGCTGCCTGACCTCTTATCAGGAGGCTCCGGGAAGAATCTTTTCCGAAGCTCATTCAAGTTAACGGCAGAATCTTGCAGTTGTAGGAGGGAAGCTCCAGTTTCCTCACTGGCTGTCAGCTAGGGCCCATCCTTAGCTCTTAGATGTACCTCTCTGGTCCTAGTATGTGGGCCCATACAGCCCAGAACCATTATGGTATCTCTGTCATGCTTGCAGTCTCCCTGAGTTACCCTCCATCTGATCTCTTCTGCCTCCAGCCACAGAAAGATCTTTGTGTTTAAGGGCACATGTGATAAGAATGGACCAATCTGGATAATATAAGATAACCTCCTTATTGTAAAGTCTATAACCTCAATTATATCTAAAAAGCCTCTTTTGTCAAATTAAGAAACATATTTATGAGCTCCTGGAATTAGAGCACACACATCTTTGGTGCAGAAGATTATTACTTGACCTATGATGCACTCCTGCTCCTGCCCTGGGCACCTCTGAGCCCGTGCGAAAGGACTAGCTCTGGATGCCCTTTCCGTGATATTAAACATCTCCATAATCCACGCCTGAGTGTTCTTCCCCTCATATCAACCAGGTGATGCAAATCTACCTTACTGAAGCTGTGCTTTTACTTGACCTTGATTATTTGTCTGAAGAAGAATGACGTGGTGACAAACTGTGGGGACAAGAAGGATCTCTACAGTAACCCACCTGGTGCTCAGACATGTACAGCCTGCAGCTGTGAAGGTGTTAATGCACCGCGGAGCAACCATTAACCAATACAAGTGCCCCACTCCATCTCTTAGCTAATTCTCCCCTTCATTCTCCCTGTCTCTTTTGAAGGCCTCTGAGAAACAAGTCCAAGGTTCCCGTAGCAGTAATCAATTTGATATCACTGCATGCATGACTGACTTTTCTACTTTTCCCAGTTTTCCACTCCTCTTCCTCTGACCACTAGCCAATGTAAACTGCTTACATAAAGCCCTCGTCTCAGGCTCCACTTTGGGAAATAAGAAGTGGCCTTTCAAAGTAAACATCAAGGAGGAATTTAAACCAGATTCACCCACCAGTCAGGTATAATAAGGACTCTGTTATTGGTGATAAGTGGGGTGATGATCACCCTGACATTCTGTAACATTATGTCTTCTAAGAGCCTCACTAGTGGGATGAGTCACAGGTAGAAAATGAAGCATTGGCTTACATAGTCATTTTGGTTCTCTAACAATATGGGAACAATAATTATAAGTATTGTATTGTTGAATGACTTATTTAAGCCTTAAAAAAGAAAGCAACTGGCTCAGGTTAGGCAACATTCAACTCAAAGTGCATTGTATATGTCTGAAGGCCAAATTGGAAGCAGTTAAAGAGACCCCTACCTTCTATAGCTTCAGACAGACTATATTGAACAATATGCCCAGATTTTATTTCAAATGAAACAGAGCTACAAAAGAGGAGCTCTGACATAGATTTGACTTATAGCTAATGTCAGTGACCTTACAGAAAGAGAATTCTGGGCATTTGGGTAGACAAGTATGAAAATTTTGAACCTGTACATTTCTCTGAAATATCTAGACTAATATAAGAAGCCCTTTCCCACCTGCTAAGGGAAACTGCCTGCCTTAGCCTGGAGGCTCACCTGAGACAGATGCCTCCCAAGTGATACTTGTTCTCCCCACAGTTTTTTCCCATCTTGTTGTCCCCAGACCAATATCCAGGTTCAATCAGCTCAAGTAGGGAAACACAGTTCCTGCTTCAGAAAGAATTGAAAAACCAGATTAATATTAAAGGATGGATTTATTATTTATTAATATTTAGGGATGGGTTATGAAGTTTCTGGAACAGCAAAGAAGAATATAAGGGGATAATTGATTTGGCATCATGGTAAGAGCATCTGTAACTAGTTATTTGTACTACTGAGATGAATCTTAAAAAAAAAAAAAAAAGAAAAGATGGTCCTCAATAAATGAGGTAGAGACACTAAATTGTCTTAACAAAGTATCCTGATCAGAAGGCTCAAGGAGGTGGGTGGGAATGTTGGATCAGATCTATTTCATATTAATATTTAGTGTATGAACAACCTTGTCTTATTTGAAGTCCAATAAGACACTCTCTTCACAAAGGAATCACTGGTAGAGGGCAAATTAAAACTTCTGTAGGCAGTGTTTGATGGTACAGATGTTGTCTGAAACTGGGCTCTCCAGTTTCAGTGGGGATGACAGGATTTCAGAGTGGCAGGCTTTAATCAGCAGCACTTACTCAATAGAGAGAAGGCAGAAATATTTACTGCTATGGACAGCAAGGTTGAAGGGGCAACCAGGGTGCCTTGGAGCTGTGGCAATGGCTGATACTCCAAGGAGCTTATGGTAGCAAGGTAAATGGACAGCCAACTTGGGTGTTATTTGACTTTTCAACCAAAAGAAATTTTGAGGTGTCAAAGACAAGATTTACATTCTCCACAGCAGTGGAAAAAACATCATGATGGCTGATGGAGTTTCTCAGTCTCTAAGCCAGTACACAGACCCAGAACCCAATAGTTGAAAGTAAAACCAAATGCCCTTGAAAGGGTAAATATTCCTTCAATCTGTCCCCAAGGTGATCTGTGCCAATTACCAGACCTAACCTTACACTGGATAAAAGAAATACTGTACTAAGAACTTTTGGGTATAATATGCTCATAGGCTGGGAGCCTATGGAGGCCAAGGGATGAATAATGCTCTGACCCAAGTTTATCTGATAGTAGATCTAGCGCATCCAAGGACCCACCCAGTAGTTATTCGTTGACCTCTCAACACAGTCACAATGCATATACTGAGAATTTGGCAGAACTCTGACATGCACACTGATTTGGGGAGGAAAAGTGATTAAAATAAAAATTAATCGGAAATTCTTGGAACTACACTACTCTCTGGTCAAAATAGTAAATCAGAAGCCAGAACACATTCCCTAAGGAAATCCAGAGATAAATGGCATAATCAAAGGTTTAAAAAATGTGGTACAATGGTTCCCATCTTAAACCATTTGATAAAATACATACTCAAATAAACGTATGGTGGCAGATGACAATGGACTACTATAAACTTAACTAATTTGTAGCCCCAATTGCAATACTTTGCCACATGTGACATCTTTACAGAAATGCATCAACATAGACTATGACACTTGTTTTGCAGCTATTGATCTGGGAAATGCATTCTTTTTGATCCCTATCAGAAGAGGGTCAAAAGTTTTCTCTTCCGATGAAGAACAGCCCTATACGCTCACTGCTGGCTAAGGACTACCATCACCCTCTTTCAAGGACCTTGATCATCTCGCATTTTGCAGAGCCACACAGTGTCATTGGGACTATCACTCTATTTTTTAGTAAATATAGGTACAAGTACAAAATTTACAGAATAATAAAATATTTATAGTTTTATCGATTTTAAAATTATTTGCAAGACTAATATATTGTAGCCAGCTATTTTGGTAGTGCTGTTACTTCTGGGAGAAGGCAAAGTTTAAAACTGAAATAGCTTGTGCCTAAGTGTTTTCATTTTAAATAATTGAACACAAAGTATTACGGAATACTCAGAATAATGTCTCCATTCTACATTCCATTTATTTTCTACAAAACATCAAATCTTGAATTATTTGCCCTTTATTTTTAATATAATTTCTGTTCAAATTCTGTTAAAATATAATCATTGCCTACAGATTTCTCCCCCGGTTACTTAATGATTTTTAAAATAACACTTTACCTTAAAGATTGCAGCAGAAGACATAAATATTGTTTAATATTTACCTTACCATCCTTATTACTTGCAACACAATGTCTGGACACCCATATAAATACATCTTTTTGGCCTGTATTAGAATGTAAAATGAACTCTGAATCCCATGCTTGTAAGCAGATGTATATAAATATTTGAGATCAATTTCTTCAGTGGACTTTGCAAGACAAGATCCTGACCCTTGACTCCCAATTAATTAGTACAAAGAGAGAAAATTTAGACAAACGGCCTCCCTATTCATTTGTTAGCTAATTAAAATGCATACTCTGTAGAAGTCACTTGACTCTCAATTATAATTAAATATGCAAGGTTATCAGAACACTGCAAGCAGGAAGCTGAAAGTAATCTTCCTCGAGTAGAGGGAACACATCAGGATAGTTCTATGTAGTAAGGGAAGGTTTCATGTATCACAGCGAGCTATGTTGTTTATTGATTCCACCCACAGGGCACTAGCAATGATCATGTCGCTGCTGATCCTAGGATCCCATCAGCTATAGCAGGCTCAAGGTTAAAACCTAGTGAACTGCTAAAATTGTTTGTGGACGCTGTCAAATATCAAGCAGAATGGTTTAAAAAAAAAAGCTGTCAAGATTTGCCCGTTGATCTGAAGGTGGTGTGTTAATTTTGTCATAAAACTAACGATGCACTTAAAATGAGAGATTTATGGTATCTATGTGCACTTCTAATTGAGTTATCTCAACAGAGAAGCTTAAACTCATGCAGCTGCCCCCTCAAAAAAGATTAATAAGATTCCCAAATTGTATCTCCCTTTCTGGCTGAATTCTTCAATAGATTAATTAGCATAATCACATCACTTTTACTTCAATTATTTTTTTTTAATCAAAAGGCATTTTTTAAATTAATGACTGTTTTTTATTAATATAAAACTAGATTGTTTCCTTATATTAACCTATGAGTAAAAGTCTGTTGATTCCTAGAAAAACGTTTACATATATATATAAAACATGGTTCCTTTACTTATTTAGTTTCTATGCTTAAAATGTAGGATAAATTTATTTAACCTCACTAGTTGAATTTTAAAAATATGTTCATAGCCTTGCTGGCATGGCTCAGTGGTTGAGCATCGCCCTAGGATCCAGGAGATCACAGTTTGACTCCGGGTCAGGGCACGTGCCCAGGTTGGGGGTTCGATCCCCACAGTGAGGCGTGCAGGAGGCAGCCGATCAATGACTCATCATTGATGTTTCTATCCCTCTCCCCCTCCTTTCCTCTCTCTGAAATCAATAAAGACATACTTTTTAAAAAAAGATGTTCACACATTAAGTCATAACCTGAAAAGACATTGGTAAAAAGGCCTACACCTAAAATGCTAAATCTCCTGCATATTTCAGTGGTATAATAGCAGGGATGGAGACCAGCAAGGCCACTCTGCTCCCTCTGATGGCTACATCCTAGACAGAGATGACAGCCTGAAGATTGTAACAAGGCATGGTGAAATGTGTGTCATTTCCTCTTCACAAAAATCACTTCCATGCAACTGGATTTATGATGTGCCAGTTTCCCATCACAGACTTTCGGGCTGGGAAGAGGCATAGCTATTGATGTGTCCAGTTTACTGTGTGGCAAGAGGGAAGTGCCAAATATGATTCATCTTCTAGGGTAGATTTCAACAAAAGAATATTAAGTTTGGTATAAATGCAACAACAGAAATATCTGGCAAACTATATTTAAAATTTTAAAATAGATGTACTCTATATACCCAAACTCTATGCAAAAAGATGAAGAATTTCATACTTTAGGCCGTTGTATTGAACAAGGCTCATTATTAAGCCAATAACACCTGTGACAATAAATAAATGACCCTTGTTTTCTCTATCTTTTTTAATTACACAGTCAAGTAACTATAATTAATAATGATAATTTGAGCAAAGACCTTTGTTTTTAAAGTGTTATCTATATGGGATAAATCGTAAGTCTACTTTTATATCTTTTTTTCATTCTTTATTAATATTACTGTAACTGAATTTAAAATTGCTTTCTTCCACCTGTGTTTGAGGATAAACTCATGAATCTAAGTCATGGAGCATCAGTTCAGTGATTGTTTGAAATCCTAATGTTGTCTCTAAATGAGACAAAATGGTATTGAGGGTCTCATGGACAAACATGACAGTTGCTTGTCCTAAAAGCAACCCCATTCCCTCCAAGCCACGCTCAAAAAGCACAACTCAACGCTTCTGATGGCAATTTTAGCTCTTTTTGAGTATGTTTTATAATCTATAAAATCTCCAGGAGTAACCCATTTTGTGGGTTTCTTTTCACTCAGGGAACATATATGTAAATGTGTAAACTCTGTGTTTGCTAAAATAGCTGTTTTCAAGTATCCAGGGAACTATTTCAAGAATTTAACATTTTCATATATTCAGGAACCCATTAGAGGTATAATGTTCCAGATTTCAGAAGGCATGTCCAATGTACATAATTCATCGCCTTACATTGAAATGAGGCCTAACCTAGGATGGTTTTCAAAAGAGATGTACAATACTTAGGACAGAGATTTTCAACCTTTTTCGTCTCATGGCACACATAAACTAGTTACTAAAAGTCTAAAGCACCCCATAAAATATATTTTTTGCCAATCTGACAAAAAATATAGGTATAATTTTGATTCCTTCATACCATATGGCTGCTATTGTTATGTTGGCTGTTGTCATTTTTTATTTGACAATCTAAGGGAAAAGAGGTCAGTGTCTCTGAATAGTCAGGTATTGCACGTTTTAAAAATTCTTTGCCTACACCAGGTGAAAATCACTGCCTTAGGATCTTATCAAGAAAGTTGTGTGTGACAGGACACTTTTTTTTTTCCCTCTTTTCAAATAACATCTGTGGAAAATTTTTATTTTTATTAAGGATAGTCTGAGATTTCTTATGCTATATTTCCGTTGAAGTTTATAAAATCTTTCCTTGATTATAAATCCTTTCAGATTTCTGTATTTTGTTAGAAGAGACCCAAAATAAGTACAACATTGCTTTGGTTTGCAAGAAGCTTAGTGAATCCCAAATTTTATGTTGACATTGAAATCACAGTTCTTTCAGGCAGATTCAAATTTAGATGCATTACTGAAAATATTGTTACCTTGGAAGTTACATGAAGAACACCTGTGTACACACAACGTGAGATACTCTGGAACTTAATAATGATTCCAAATATGTGCAAATGAGATTGGATGGATGGGAGGAAGGAAGGAAGGAAGGAAGGAAGGAAGGAAGGAAGGAAGGAAGGAAGGAAGGAAGGAAGGAAGGGAGGGAGGGAGGGAGGGAGGGAGGGAGGGAGGGAGGGAGGGAGGGAGGGAGGGAGGGAGGGAGGGAGGGAGGGAGGGAGGGAGGGAGGGAGGGAGGAAAGGTAGGTGAATGGATGAATAAATATTTCTCCCAGATATAGAGCATGAATAAGTAAAATCTTACTTATGTGGGAATGCTGTGAGGTAAGATTCCCTAGATCATTTCAGTCATGTGTATTAGGTCACATAATAAAAAGGATTTTAGCCCTGCCCTGTGCAAGGTGTATGTAGTTATTGGAGGACAAGTGTTTATCAACCTGAGAGGCAACACTTGTATTAAAGCATCATTTTTAGTGAGAATCCACTTATGAACAGCAAAAAATAGATGCAATCCTGACCCTATCAGCTCTTGTAAATGTCGCACCCTACCATGAGTATTTGCTTTCCACATGCCTCAGTTTTCACTGCCTCTTCCCCCTCTTTGCTTTCCAGCCCACCGTGCCCCACTGTACCTTTATCACTACAATGCGCATTCACGCCACTCTTTATTTTATGCTGGGATTACAGCGATACTTGGTGGTAGTATCTTTTTAGTTATTGAGCACTCACTCATATCACCTCTCTTTTGAGCTTTATTTCCCTATTAGGGTGCTCACAAACTGAAAAAGTAACAGAAGAGGAGAGAAGTCTCAGTACATGCTAAGAACAGTACGCTGAATGTGAAAATGGGATTTGGAAACTAAAATAAAGATTTGGATCATCTTTAAATTTCAATAGTTACAGTTTTATTTGGGGTTTTTTTTGTTAATACTATTAATCGAGGGTCAATAAAAAAATCAACCCCTACACGCAGTTTTTCAAGAGTTACCTTTGCCTTTACTTTCCCATACCATTAAGGGACCAATTTTCAGCCTCCTGGCTACCAGGAAGAATTCATAATATAATAATTAATATAATATAATAACATAATATTTATAATAACATAATATTTATTAATATAATATAATATAATATAATATAATATAATATAATATAATATAATATAATATAATATAATATAATATAATATAATATAATATAATATAATATAATATAATATAATATACAATAGTTAAATACCGTAACCAATAGACCTAAAGTAACTAAAGGCATGATGAGCCACAAAGTACCAGATCACCTCAACTGAGTTCCTGAAGGAAGGTTTTGTGCTGGATGAGTCCCACACTGGGCAGAAATGTTTAGGCCCTCGCATTACTTGCCTTGCTCAGTAAAGGGCTGGCTTCTCTAGAGAAGACTGACCTTGGCATAAAAGCTGAGGCCTACTGACAGCTGGAGGCTTTTATCCGCCCATACTTCTCACAGCTGGGCAGTGAGCCTTTTCTTGAAGCAGGATCTGGGTTTTGCATTTCCATTTCAGATGCAATAATATTTTTGGCATCCATTAGACATTTACTGAGCATCTTAAAGGCAAAACAGTGTCTACACTTTGTGAATGGAACAAAAACTGCTAAAACATGCTCAATATACTTAATAATTTATAATTACTTATTTAAATGGAATATACACACAAATAACTGAAGCAATCCCTCCTACACTTTTTCCTGGGTTCAGTCTTTTCCACTAAAGGCCTTTATCACCAGGCACTGCTGCCCATCAGGACCGTCACCGTGCCCTTAATTCATCAGCCCTGGCTTTCCCTGCAATTCTGCTTTGTCTCAAATCACAAGATGGTGCTTCTGCATTCTTCTCCTCTTATCCTGATCAGTTATTAGTTAAATATTCTAGAATTATTCCTGTTCCTCCAGGAATAAACAATCTAGCCAAAGCAATTCCCTCTGTGCTCCTTATATAGAAACCCCGAAGGAGGTGCCCCGGGAAGCACAGCCCGGGCTGAGCAGGGATGCTCTGAGAGAAGCCTGAGCCCAGTCAGGGGAAGGCAATGCGGAAAGGAACCTCTTGTTTGTTCGGAGCGGTTGAAGATATAACTGAATTGAAGACCCTGTGTTAGCCCACGCCCCTTGCAGTGTGACTGTCACTCCTCTTGTCAATAGAGTGAGGTAGAGGAATAGTGTGCCCACCGTGAACCTAGGCTTTAAGGGGCATTGCACACGCCTGCTTGTTTTCTTGGCATCTGCTTAGCTGCCGTAAGAGGACCTGGTTGAACATGACAAAAGATGGGACACCACGTGGGTTAGTGATAAATCACTAGCTGAGGCTCCCTAGGTCAGTCGGTTACCAGCCAAATTGACAGATGCTGAGACCATCTACCCACAGCTGACCAGACAGAACTCCTAGCTGAATTCAGTTCAGGCTGCCAGCCCACAGAGTCATGAGCTAAATAAATGCTTGTTGTAGTAAGACACGAAGTGTTAATGTGGTTTGCTATGTAGAAAAAGCTCACCGATATACTCAGTGATGTTCAGAATGGTCTAAAAATGTCACTAGCTGTACAATTATTGCCAGGCACAATTGATTCCAAGTAACATGCCCGGTGAACGACGATCTTGCCCTGGGATCTTGGCACTAGCATTGGGAAAGTGCGGAAGACAGAAATTTTGGTCCTTTTACTATTCTCTTCCTTATATTAACAAGTACAGATGTTTTTGTTTGTTTGTTTTTTAATTAATGGTATTCCTGATGCATAATTCAATCAGCATATGTGGGTATGTTATGCTAGACACACACACACAAAATGTGGAATATCAGCTTCCATCTAGCTCAAGGCCATCTGCAGTTTTGCCACAATCAATATATA